>NC_138663.1:101750583-102413288 GCF_964273445.1 Streptopelia decaocto | reverse complement strand
GCTAAGATGCAGTTTATTCAGATTGGACACAGAGGATTCAAATATCCAGAGTGAAAATAGGCAGGCTTGTAAAATGCACTTTGAGACAGTTTCTTCTTTTGTCTGTTTTCCAAAGGAAATAACACTTGTGCAACCGCATTGTCTGTATCACCCCGTCTGCTTCTACCCGCCTGTTTAAGGTCTGAGCCCATTCACAGGTGCCAACAAAATCTGAGAGAGGAGCAGAGATGTCAACAAAATATGTTTCATGAAAACCAGGAGGTATGAGGAGAAGGCTCTACGTCAGCGGAGGAGAAAGGCTCTAACCATGATGTGACAGAGGTGCAGGCTGCAGTCTGAGCTTACAAAGTCAGGAACTACCGCACCAGAGTGAATACACAGGAGATGAAGCTGTGAAGACCCCACTCAAAGCCAATGCTTCAATCAGAGCTTGAATCTCACTAGATTTAAATCAGCCAGAGGACAAAAGTCTATAGGAAACAGATTTTTGTGAAAATACCTAAAGAATACAAGGTTGACATATATTGGGTAATCAGGCATTGGCTACAGCTTGGATTTTATTCAGTTCAAGATTTTATCCAAGCTGTTTGGTTGCAAAGAGGTTAGGTATTAGCACAAGCTATGACAAGCTGTGTTCATTTAGGTTGTGTAGGAACATGCGAGAGATCTTGGACACAGCAGTTGTCCGTAACATTTTTTCTTCTGTGTTTGTGGCAGGAGAAACCAATTCTCTGGGGACCTAGGCTGACCTCACAAAACTCTTTTTAGTTTTGGATTTGAACCAAAATTCTGGTCTGCGGCACCAGAGGAACTTGGCAATATTTCCTGATGGGTTTTCTAATAAAGATAGTAAAAATGACATTTCCATATTGTTAGCAGAAAGCTGAAAGCACCTGAGGAGCTGGGGAAGGAGCTGAAGGATCACTTCACCACTCTCATCCTTTCTTCACACAACAGTCAGTTTTCTGTATACAATGCATACAGGATGTGAATGGACATGGAATAGTTTCAAAGTTGCTGATGAAAAAAGTTGTGAATGAAATGCAGCATTTGGAGTAAAGTGATACCAGCAGGTTTGTTTGCCCTGGACTCCTCTACACTTTTGCTCAGTGAAAGTTTGAATTCACTGCTAGAGGGGAAGCTAGAAATTGCTACATTCAGCTGGTGTTTCTGCTTTTATCCTTCCCACCAAGCCAGGAGAGGACACTGAGGATAGCCTCAATGTACAATCGTGCAGTTGCACAACTGAAATTGCACTTGTTCTTTTTCCTTAAATAAGACTTGCCTTTCAGATGTTTAAGCATATCTGGGCCTATTCATGACTGAATAAGATGAGGTTAATTCAGGTAATCATGTTGTATTTTACATCTCTTTTTCTAAGAGTCTTTTTATTCCTTTTTATTCCTGTTGTGCTTTGCCTGTTTGTCCATTTGTTATACGATGCTTCAAATCACACACTGCTGTGCAGTGTTGGGTTGTATGTTAAGTATTATCCTCTTCTTCACCCCACTCCCAAATACTTTGCCAACAGTCACTATGAAGTTAAGATTTTTGACAATACCCAGTCACACCATGTTAATGAGAAAAATTTAGCCTGGGCTTTAAAGTCCTACCACCCACAGACATTGTACCACCCACAGATGTGTTGCTATAACCTTGTCCTCTTCCCTTTAATTTTCTTCCCCCTTTCAGTACACACTGAGACCATGAACTCTCTGTGAGAGGGGCTCCCCACTAACCCCTCTGCCCTGCAGTGCTGCCCCCATTCTTGTCCCCATGGGAGGTCTGGGGGACAGCATTGTGCCCCTGCCCAGCTGCTTTCCATGGAAAGCAAGGTATACAGGGCATGAGTGGGTCCTATATCATGTTTAACTAGGTTCCAACCTAAAATTTGGTTGGGATCTGCTAGACATGTTTGCTCTAATTGTCAACTGGGAAGCACGCCTGGGGTCTCCTGCTTCAAGATAACACAGAAGTTGTCAAGAGCATATTTTAAGACACTTTGCAATAAATTTAATGTTGAATTGAAGCATTTAACTGCTGCCCTGCTCCCATAATTCAAATAACAAATGGTATGGTAGGTAATATATCCTTGCACACAGCTTTAAATACTTCCACATGAAAAGTACTCAGACAAAACTGAGCAAATTCTGAAACAAACAACCATACAGAAAGAAGAGTGAATGGCATGTGTAGACAACTTGAGAGCATAAAATATGTACTAATATTACAGCTGGTGAAACAATGACTGAGACAAACCCTGATAATTGTCCACAACAATCTGAGAGTGTAAACAGGCAAGGGAGAGAGAAAGAGGAAGAAATTATTTAGCCTGGCAGTCAACAGTGATTTGGAGTTGCAGTGCCATGAAAAGAAGGGCTGCAGAGCCCCAGCAGAGTATACATGCTCAGTCACGCAGAAATCACCTCTCTGGGTCAACTGCTTGGAGGGAGATCTCCTGTTGTGCAGAGACAGCTGCTGCGCCAGCACTGTGGAGATGTGGGAGCCACAGCCATCGAGGCTCTACACCACATTTGTGCCTCCCAGAAGAGATTGGGAAAGTGCAGCCCATTGTTCCTGGGTCTTTAGACGTTGGTTCACTCAGTCACTTCATTTCCATAATGCTCCCTGGCCTCGCAGTAGCCTAAATTGATTTGATTAATACAGTTTTGTGTGTTTTAGGATTCGTTATTCCCCACATCACACCCTCTCAGTTTTGTACTAGGTAATCTTGGTCCCTGTGCAGAAAGATCCTGCTGGAGCCTTAATTAAAAATTATGGGCACAAAACAAAAGCATTTTCCTTTGCTCCTCTGTGTGCCAGCCACACGCTGCTGCCTACTCTTCTGTTTCAGCTAAAAATGAACAGGAAGGAAGAAGATGTCACAGCCTGTAGTTCTGCATTAGGCAACAGCATGACTTGGGAGAATGAGGGAGGAGGATGCTTTGCATCTAGAAAGCCTGGACCTACAAAAAAATACAAAATTCAGAGTGGAGAGAGTAAGTAAGTGAATGAGTTCTTCTTTCTCCACATTCCCATCCCCAGGCAGATCTACATCTCTCCATGTTGTTATTCCAGATGAAATGCTTGATGCAGAAGTGTTACTAAGCTTCTCTTTAGAAGCTCCTTGGTGGATTTCCTAGGTGGTGACCTAGATGTTGTTCAAAGGCTTGACTCAGTCTTCACTTTGCAGACTCTTGGTAGTCCAGGGAAGAGTGAGGAATCACAGAGATAAGACACAGAAAAATGTATACTCGCTTCTGGGAACTTTTGCTTCATGTTGAAGCTGAGGTGTTGCATGCCTGTATGAGATAACCTTGATTTTTGATGTCACGGAAAAGCTGTGGAATCATAAAAGTGTTAGAGTATATCACCAAATATTTGGTGGTATTCCCCATCTTCTTGCCAGCATAGACCACCTCATGCCAACAGACCTTCTAGTTGTTTTATTTACGCCAAAGATGGGAATTCCTCCTCACCTGGTGACTCTTCAGGCATTGTGCTTTTAAGAATTATTTTTGTGTCATTAAACTTCTGGATTTTTTTTTTTCTCTTTCTTAGCATCTTACCCAAACTGGTACCAGGCTAATAATTCCTTTATTTCCATTCAAGCCTAGCACCACTGTCATCATTCACCCTTAACAGTGTGGTGATCCAGAAGACATCTTGTCAGCCTCAGTGATGACTTTTGGTGGATACAACCTTTGTTCAACAGTACATCAGATTTAAGACCTCACAGTCTTCCATATAAATATTTGCAGGTGTTCAATTATAGTCAGCAAGAATGACATATTTAGTTGGTCTAATAAGTCACTTGCCATAGCCCATTAATCACTGTTATTACCCTCTCAATGGATTCAGTGAATGTAGCAATATGTTATTTGAGTACTTCTGGAAATAAGACAGCTCCGTAATAGAAGCAGTGTCTAAAACCAGTTTTATTTTGTTATTCATTAACAACTCCACAAGTAGGTTTTAGTTCACAAAAATCTTTGCAGAACTTAGCAGCACTATAAATATTTGAATAAATAAATAATCATATTCAAAATGACATTCCAAGTAGGAGGTCATATTTGCACAAAAGATTTGTCTGATCACTGATTTTATGTCTATTTCATCTATTGAAGGAATACATTAAATATTCTTTCCTAAGGTTATCAGCCTTGCTACTTAAACAGAAGCTAGGTGTAAGAAATTTTTTTCAAGTGAGTCAAGTAAAGTTTTTGTATCTAAATTCTGTTTGCAATAATTTCAAGTGATGCATAAATTCACAAAAGTCATAATTCAAAAATGCAAACAATGTCACTAGCACTTTAGATACAAAGGTCACATTACTAATATTATTAACTCATTTTTCACTTCCGTGTAAAACTCTATTTAGTCTGAGTAGCTTCTCCTCTGGAGAGATGTAGAAAAACATCTGTTCCTACACTACTCAGGAATGTTTTGTCTCAGTAGGTGAAAGTAAATATGCATTCACAATTGTGTACTGCAACCCCTACTAAAATTTGTCCCCACTGTCAGGTGTTTGACGCTAATGTCTCCTTGGACTCTTTTTTCACATTTACAGACTGACCTTGACCCTATTTATCTAAAGCATCCTCAGACAGACCATGAGCATCACCCACCACTTCACTTTTCCTTTCCTCTTATGGGTTACTTTCAGTTGGAGGTGGATTTATTAGAAAAGGTGAAGGGATCCTTGTAGGACCCTGTCCCTCTTCCTGTGTTGAAATGCCAACACATATTGTATTTTCCTGCAAAGCCATGATACTAGAGATGAGGAATAGGATACAACAGGTTATGGAGAAAGAAATCTTCCTCTGATGCTTGCTGGTGGTGAGCCCCGGCAGCTCCAGAGCTTTCAGGCTTTCAACATTAGTCTTCACACCACACTCAACCTGAGGCTCTAGGAGTGTCACATTGTGTCTTTTGGGGAAACATTTCAGAGACCATATTCAAGCAGCTCCACACTGGCCCTGGCTGTACCAGAGAGCTGAGGTGTTTATGCTGTGAAATCTGGGCTCCTGACCTGCTGTTTGGTATCTCTTCCCCACACTGACATTGCGTTTGCACCCGCTTCTCATGTATTGTAGGAAAACAGTGAATGGTTGACTGATGCAGGATAACTTCAACAAAAAAAGGTTTTAGTTTGACCTCAAGATGGTAGACTCAGTTCTCTGTACTCTAACACAGCTTTTTTTTTTTTTTTTTTTTTTTTTTTCATTTGTCTGTGCTCCTCCAGTCCCCCTGCCATTGTTATCTGGGAAATGTTCTGTGGCATTAATCTCTGCTCCTCAATGCACGTTGATATCCATGCATCAGCTCTGCTACATAGATAAAGCAAAAACAGAAAGAAAGATAAAAGAAATCAGGTTATGATCAATAAGGTTCAGGAAATTACATTAAATCCGCATGATTAATTTAGGATCAAAGACCTGAAAGGACTATTTCAGCAGTGGCAGCATCTTCTTTTGGGTGTTCTGTGCAAAACATGTTCAGAGCTCTGCTGTCCCGCATCTAAGTAAATGTACTTGTACACCGCAGATTGCATGGTGCTTAAAATGGTTATGGGCAGAGAAACAAAAAAATAACCCACTGGCCTGCAACACAGAGATACTTTCCTCAGTCCATGATAGTTTGTGTACAGACAAAGTGAATACAGCACTCTGACCTCAATGGGCACAGCTGGGTAGTAAAGACAAAATGTAACACAAGTGAAACACATTTTTGAGACACAGTCACTACATCCCACTTCCTCCCTCTGCCCCACAGGAACCAGGCATCTGCAGTGATGATGGTGATGGGGGCAGGGCAGGAATTGCAAAAGGGCATTTCTGTGTAGGAAAGTGTGTAGGTCTGGATGTGTTAATGACAAGTATCAAAGTAGAGTAACACTGAAATACCTTTAGCAGAGGAGTCTGCGGAGGAGTCTGCAGCAGAAACAATGTCCTTTGTCAGGAAAAGGCAACATTCATGAGACTGGGGATGGAAAGCTTGCTTTACTTGTCTGAAATATTTTTTTTCTGATTGCATGTATTCTGAATTGCCTCCAAAAAAACTCAGATGTAGAACATTTAAATCCACTGCTAACTTGCATTGATATTCCGTTCAAAAAGTTCCTATATACCAGATGTTATTCCACAATTACTATAGATATCTTACATACTTCTTACATGGAGGAAGTGTTCTCTTAGATACCACTGTGATAATTATTAGCAAACGTTCACTGACAAAAGGTAATTAGTCAGTAATTATTAGGAAATAGAGGCAATCAGGCCCTGCAAAAATTCCTCCACTGGGAATCAAAGACTGGAGAGAGGAGCTGCAGAAAACCATCTTTTTACAATCTTAAAAAATAAGAGTTAATTAATGTAGAAAATTTCTTCAGCAAACTGAGGCTGCAAATATCTTTGAGGGATGCTGCAGCCCCGACAATAATCTCCTTCACTCATAAGGATGGTGTGTCCAGGGAATGTGATTAGCAGGTTTGTACTATGTGCCTTAAGAACAGCCATCAGTTGACAGGGAAGAAAGCCGGCAGGAGCATATGTAAGTAACCACTGCTGTTTCCATACACTTGTAAATACAAAGCACTGAGAGACATCAGGGCTGGCTTGTACTACTCACTAAAACGAGAGGGAGGGGACAAGAATGCAATCACAAAATTGGTAGCTCTTTTGAAAAGGGTGTGGCAATTTTAACTCTTCATGGCTGAGAGGCTGAACTTTTAATGTGAGGATATCTTACGCAGTGAGTATATCTTCATTCATCTGCAGGGCAGCATAAACAAGGAATTCCTGTTTCTGAAACAGCCCCATGTCACACACAGAGCAGCTGATGGAACAAAGAACCGCGTTTGTATAATACATGTTCAGAGTAACACCCGTGACTGTGCATTACTCCCAGAGCCCAGTGCTGCTGGACGAGTATCTCTCTGCCTCCACAGAAATCAGCTTCTCATCACAACCTGTGGTGCCTCCAGCCTCAATATTAATATTTCAGTTCAGAAAAGTATGCCGGGCAAGGATGCGAATGGAAAGGAAATATATTGTGTGAAGTTGATGGATTGCTTCATACTTTTCTCAACGTTAAAAGGCCGACTGCTTTTTTTTTTTTCGACCATGAAAGTGCAAGATCTTTCACTTTACCACTTACTATTCTACTTTCACCTATGACAGACACTATTTCTGATGCCAAATAACCCCGTTCTCCCTTGGGATACCAGCAAGTCTTGGGGCTGGTTTTCTCTTTATGAAAGAGAAGTTGACTCTGCGTTGGGACAGCTGGGATGTAGCTGTCAGTTCCTTTTCATTATCAGCAGCACCCAGCTGGATGTCTGGAATTCACAGACACCAGGGGAGAATCATGTTTGCTTGGATTTTAAAAGCAGGTTACTTGCCGGGAATGAATACTCTGCAACAGTTGCTCAACTTTGTCTCTCTGAAAGCAAAAGTAATTCCAGAGGCTGCTAAAAGCAGAAGAGAAATCAAACTGCTCCTTGCTCATCAGTTCAGAATCTGGTTAGTGTTTGAGTTTTGTTTTGCTGCAAAATTGTCTGCACATTAAATATTTTTAAAATATGAATATCCATTTCAAAAGCAAAGGTAAAGAGAAACTCCAAATAATTATTGCTTGAAAACCAGTGCCCATTGCTACTAGGTCCTTGTGAAATAAATTATCATGGATCTCTATCAGCTTTGGGATTTTCATGAACTTTGGATGAGAATCTATTGCTGGGCACTCTGAAGTTAAGGTCATAAATGATATGTTTGCCATGTTTCAAATGAGCAACCATTGCTTAATTCACAGTCCCAAGATTAGGATTCATACTGTAGCACTGCAGCTGGAAACAAGAAAATTTGCTGAATTTCTTCTAGCCAGGGTTTGCAGCTGGTGTCTATGACAAGAGTTTAAAGTATTTCCCTCCTTAATCCAAATTAGCAAATGGCTTGGAGGAGTCATTTACATACTGGCCTCTCACGTAAACTTCCCATTGCTAAAACAAGCTTTTGAGACTTCAGGCTGCCCTTAGCACAGAGTTCCACTTCACTTTGGCCTCACTTTGAAATAAGCTTGGTTTCCATATTGCTGACACAGGAACAGTGTGTCTGGAGTCCTGGTGGAGACCTCCTTACATATGTTCCTTCTTTTAATTTTTTTTACTCAGAAAACCAAAAATAGCTTGGGCTAGCTAAGTGGTCATTTCACTCCCATTTCTTAGAAGTCTGAGCTATTTTCCACCTAGGTAAAGTTTTGACAATCCCTCGTTTGTTAAGTCTGGGCTTCACTTTATACATAACACATTCTACATAATGACTGAGGAATCTCTCTGCTTGTTCTCTGCTTCATATGCAATGCGTTTTACTAATATGCTAAACTAACCATCATTCAAAAGTATTACCAAATTGTTGTCTTAAATAGCCAGCTCTAAATGCTTGAAAAACAAACCAGTGCCTTTTGTAAAAAAACATTTACATGTAAACCAAATTAACCAACAAAACCACAAAACTGCTTTTATGTGTAAAAGTAAATAAGAGTCTCATGATAAAATACCTAAGAATATGAAAAGGGGGATTGCAGTGAATGTTAAGGGCCTGCCATCCTTCTCAAATCTCAAAGCTTGCATGGCAAACTGTAGGCTCATTCCAGCTAACCTGTGTTAAACGTGGTTGATAGGAATGGTGTGCAGTTGCTTCGGTGCAACTGTTGTGGCATCCCCGTGTAAAACTTTCTTCTGTTGCTCTTATGTTATTCACACTTGTGCTAGATCAGCTGAGACAGAGTTATTTGGTCCTGCCCAATTCTAGTGCACCCGTGTCCAGGTCACAACTAGGCAGTAACTACAAATTTTTCTGGTGGTTTCAAAGCATTAAGCAGTGGAAACACGGTCTTAGTGAGCTGAGACACATGATCAGAAGTACACTGGTACTATTACTCTTCAGGGTCCTTAGTGTAGGAGAGAAGTGAATCCCAAAGTTTAAGCAATTTTTAGCCCCAACTTGCAGTGCATACTCTAGCCCTGGTTTAAATATTTTTTTTTTTTTTCTGAAGAGTTTATCTTACAGAGTCAAAACATCTTCCTTCAACCGTATTTAAAAAGACTATTAAGAAGTATAATCTCACTCCCCCCTCCCCCAAAGCCTTCCAGGATTCTTTGTGAAGAAAAACTGGTCTGTTCCCACCCCAAACTTCTTGAGTACCAGGTGTGTTTTTAGAGATATGCTTGGCTGCAGAGAGGCTTCTTTCCTTATTCTAAACCAGGCTCTTGGTCTATTAAAACCCCAGCCAGACTGATTGCTGTATGAATGTCCTTTGGTATTATTCTCTCTCCACTGAGGTTTAGCTTCCTGGTGTATGCAAATGTGTCGTTGATGGCCACAAGTTCAGAGGAGGTTATTTTAGAATAATCTTGTACCTTGAAAGTCCTGTCCCTCAGTCCATCCCCCTAGGACACGGCTTTAAGGTATTGAAATCCAGCAGTTAGAAACGCAGGTGGCAGCAATGGGAGGACTGTTAGCTTTAGTTGTGTTTGTGTCTGAGCACAGCAGAAAATCCAGTGTACAGTTTTAAAAGAATAAGCAGGCTGGCTACTCTGTTTTGGGGCTTTGGCTAAATTTGGTAGGAGAAGTTGCATTTGACTCTTGAGCATGACCATACGATGATCAATATCAGAAATATACACCAGTAATCAGGTGTGATTTGAAAATAGCCTAGGCAGAAAATGACATTTCTGTTGAACAAGGCATAGTTCCCAGCCCGGTGTTTATCTTATTCTTTTGGTTTTATGCTCATGCCATGCCAACTGTTAGAGCAGAAATTCTCAGGGCAAAATTAGAGCAGCATGGACAAGCATATACCAGATGAACCATAAGGTTTTCTGCAACAAAGTTAACCCTCCAGAAATTTTCACAGACATTCGAATCACAGAATGTTTGAGGTTGGAGGAAACCTCTTGAAGACATCCAGTCCTTCTGGAGGTCATCTTGCCCAAATCAACAGAGTGCATTTCTACCATATCAGTTCTCTGCATCATGGACCAGCTGGATTTGTGTTCGGTACTCAACAAAAGAGACCACCTCCCTCCATGACTGAACTACAGTCTTACTGTTCATTTTAGGTTTTCTGAATTGATCTTTTCTTTTTCATTTGTTCTAAATATGCTTAGGTTACAAGGGAGCAGGAGAAGCTGGCAAGATGGTTGAGATGTTCTGTCTTTACTACTGCATGAAAGATATCCATGGACTAGTTTCCCACCACCAAGCTTAGTCTTATGGTCCCTTCCAGAGCAGATTTCGCTTTGTTGGAGTGACCCAAACCAGGGTTAAGCAGTGAGGCAGCAATGGGGCAGGGCAGGTGATCAGGGTCCAGTTTTGTGTGTCCTCTCTCCTTTCCCTTTACTTAGCAGTATAGGCATGCTCATAAATAGTTGCTGAATTCCTTCATTCTTGTGGATTCGTTATTGGGATATAAACTGGTGAAGGTTGCTTTTAACTGCCTTGATAGCTCCCACAGATCTTAGGACATTTGGTCACACATACATTACCAGCATAAAACACAGCATCTTGAAATTATCTACTTCAGAATCCCTGAGCTGCTTCAATAGCTGCAGGTGCTCCAGCCATACCTTTTTCTTCCTTACTTTTCCCCATTCTTCAGCACAGACAAGAGGAGCACAACTCCAAAGTTCTCCTAGTGTGGAAAGGACCATTTCCTGACAGAATACAGGCATTTTAAAAATGGTACAAGTGAGACAAGAACTTAATGAATGACCCTTATCCAGTATTCAAAATGTGAATCAGTGGTAACTCCACAGTCAGGAGATGAACTACAGAGATATAAAACCAGAGGAAAGTGTAGGCATCCTGCAGCTGCTTTAGCAAAGTTTTAGCATGAAGATATACAGGCCTGTATTTGGAATATGTTCTAAATACACAGAAACTTAGCAGAAGCCAATCTGAGTTCTACCAGTTTATGGCATTTTTCAAAATGCAAACCAACTTGAAAAAGACCTCTTGGGATTTTGTTTTATTTTTTCTTAAATGATTTATCCATTCCCTTACTTCTCATCTGCAGAGCCCAGCAAATGATCTGAAAAGTGCACCTAGCTCTGTCCAAGCTTAAAACTTGACTTTTTTAAAGACAAAGCAAGACACCAAATTCACATACCATTTCATAAGTATCCTCATTTCTAAAACATACAGTCTATGCAAAGTACCTTCTTTATACCTTCTTTGTATCAAATTACCTACTTACTTGTACAACAAATACCTTGGAAAAAAGATTCAGAGTGACTCCAAATTTATCTTCAGCCTTCAAGAACAGAGATGTGTAGGAGGGACCCAAAAAAGAACTGTATGTACCACCTTCCATAGCATTGTTGAAATCAAAAGGAGGAATTACTAAATCCTCTACAACACCTGACATATAATATTTTACCTCACTCAAAATCCACAGAGATTTTCATGGAATTTACATGCAGATCCTGAGAAATAATTAAACCAAGCAGACAGACTGTTTCCTAGCTACATTAATTTTGTGCTGCTGCCTTGTTCTCCACAGCAGTGGTTCAAAAGGAAAGCAAAGCTTGCTTTGTCAAAGAGGTAATTCATACAAGCAGGATACCTTTCACAGCTGAGCATTTCAGAGCCAGTGTCAAAGCATTGTGGTTAGATTCTACATGCTTCTGCCACATTATTGTTGTCCCAGTAGGTGCCACATCATTCAGCACATCTGCTTGCCTTGTGGATTGGTTTCTGTGGTGCTATGGCCCTGTGAGGGTGTGCACTCTCCCGCAACTAGGGGGACACTTGATGGTGTTGACAGTACTTCAGGTGTTCAAGTCACCCTGAGTTTTGAGGATATGAAAGAGAGATGTTCTCCATAAAGGGAAGCATTCACTCAAGAAACTTCTAAGGAGCTGCTGAAGAACAGGTCCCATGGTGGGTGTATTCTTTTGAAAAAAGATGATTTCCTTAAAACTATTCTTATCAATTACAAATAGTTATTCTGCTCCAGTCAGAACCAGGGGAGAGTGAATGAAAGCCAACTTTATTCCAGGTGTTTGTTCAGTCTAATGGCTGCCCTTCAAATTCAAATACATAGTGCAGATTAATTCTCTGGGAAGGACAAGCCTGGGATTCACCTGTCAGCCCAGCTGTGGGAAGGGCTCCATCTCCAGTGTTCCCCAAGGTTGCTGAAGCAGACCGGATTCTTGCCATGGGGACAGCTTGTGGCAAGGTGGAAAAGGAGATGATGATGTGCCAGCTTGCTCTTGACCCTTTTGATCTGGAGTAAAGTACAATGTTTTTTGGGCTGGATAACCAGGAAAACACTCTGTGCTTTGCCTCCTGCTGCCTTGCTCCTCCCAGCACTGCAAAGGTTAGCCTTGGTGGCAAAGAGGTGACTCAGATTCTTCTGGTTGACTGACTCACGGTGATTCACAGCAAAATGTGAAAAAACACAAAATCTGCCACCTGTATAGCAAAAACACATGAAAGCATTGGTGAAAAACAATTGATGGGTACTTATTTCAGGACACAGAAGCCTCATCATGCCTTTGATGAAGTGTCATTTAATAAGAAAAAACTGTGAGATCTCACTTTCTGTCCATAACACAAGTGGCAGCTCTGTAATGTGCAGCCTGCTTTCCCATATATTTAGAAATAAAAGAGTATCTTCTTATGGTAAGTAGTACCAAATGTAGACAACTCTTAGACTAAATTGTGTCTGCTTGAGGAAAGCTATTTTGATGTGTTACAAAAGATTTATTATATTGTGGCTTTTTCCATGAAATTAGCAGCTGTCTTTTGTTTCAATCATTGTGTATATAAAGAAAATAAAGTCATAAGACACTGAGCACTTCTAGCTCTTAAGGGCACTCAGCGTTGCCAAGGAGAAAGCCTAAAGTTTGCATAACACCAAAGACCAGAGCAGGCTGAATTTTGAAAGTGTGTAGTAATTCTGTTGTAGCTGAAAACTCCAAAAGGAAGCTTCCTCTCATTTCCAGCATGCATCAGTCGTTTGTATGACTTTTTGGCACACAAGTGCAGGGAGAACTAGTAAGGTACTTTTCAGCTAGCAGGCATCCATTTCCTTCTCTGAGGCAGCAATAACCATTGTTGAAATCCATATTTGAAAACAGGAAACTTTATCATTATGATTTTCTAGCAACCTCGCCCTTTCTTGTGAACCTGACCCTGGCTACAAATCATCTGCTTTGATTCAAGCTCAACTATTATAAGACTGAAGTGTGGGTATTTCCTATTTTGCTTTAAAGCACATAAGTCGTATGCTTGGAAACAACCCTGTTCAGGGTGATTCATCCAGCCCTGAGCAGGGGCACTGCTTAATAGAGCTTTACACGGGAGACCCACGCATCTATATCATGCTTTTGTTTGTGTTTTATTTCTGTGGAATAGAGGGAACGAAGTGAGATCTCTTGCACTGGGAAAACATTATCTGAGAGGAAAGCAGCAGGGAAGTGCTGAGAATGAATTTTCAGGGACTGCAGCACACATGATGTTTTTTTGACGTATAAGCAACAAGAAAATGTCTCTCCTGGCAGTACTTAGCAAAAGGGCCTTTCTACATATCAGCATAGCAGACTCACCACTGCAATGATATTTTCAGATACATTTAATCCCTTCTCGAATGGATCCTTCACAGCACATAGAGGGTTGGAGACATATGTGCTTGGTGGTGCTGGCTGTTTGCTTCTCAGGAGAGGACCGAGGCCAGTGCCCAACCAGCACCACCCTGCAGCATGGCAGGCCTGAGCTTGCTGGAGAGACCCACGGAATCACCCAACCCCACTCTGTGTTTCTGCAGCAGAAACATCTTCTGAGATGTCCAAGGCACTGGGCCACCCTATGGGAGAAAATGTCTCTACTTCCCACTCCACTGGCAACTGGTGCCAAGCTGCCAAGCCCCTGGGCCGTGTTAGCCTGGGAGAGACTGCAGTGATTGCTTTCATCTCAGGCTTTTGACTTTTGTTGGCTGTGAAGTAATCCTGAGGGGATGACGGTAGAGGAAAGGACATTGTCGTGAATGTAAAACACTGCTAAGGCTGCTTTATCCTCAGGAGGGCTTGATGAATTCCTCTTTAAATCAACACAGGGAGCGGGCATTTAAATGGCTAATGAGAAGCGCCAACAAGAAATACTTTTGAAAGGATAGTAAATGAGGTCATCATAGGTTTATAGTCACCTTCAGTTCTAGTAGAGAATAACGTATCTGACACTGATTCTCACAGGGGTTTTACTGCTTTCCTTAAGCAGACTGGAGACAGGTAATGGAAGGTGGTCTGGGAACTTAGTTTCCATGTTGCCTTGTACCATTTGGATAACCCTAAACCTCTTGTTTATACTGGGATCTTTCCTCTCTCTGTCTCCCACCCCCTAGCATAGTGATCATCCAGAGGAACATTGTGCAGTGATACAAGGGTTCAAGTACACCATCTGCATATAGGGTACATGCATTGACTGAGTTACATTGAGGTCCTATAGATGAGGAGTCCTGGTTGCCCATTTCAGCACTGGTGGTACCCTCTTTATGGCATTGTCTGCTCTGACGTTGTGTCTTTGTGGCATGTTCATTCAATACAGATATCAGTCAAATTAGCTGCAGAGCCAGAAGCCAAGGAAGTAACTGGTCTATCTCGGTAAAAACTGGTGTTAAAATCACAGCTGATAAGACATCCTCCAGCAAGCTCTACTCACTGACATCACTGCTGCCGTCTCTTGGGCGCAGCTGCCTGCGCTGCCTCCAGTGCTCAACCCTTCCTTCCCCTCCCACTGCCCGTGACCTCCAGCTCCCTGCCCTTTGCTAAAGGGCAAAGTCCCCCCTGCATGTCCAGCAAAGGGGCATGGGTGCCAACCACCCATGCTGCTCCCAGCGCCTTCCCAAGCACCTCTGCAGAGCCCTACATGGCGTGGGCTCACTCAGGTCTCCTGCATGCCTCAGCATGCTCAGAAGTGTCTGGGGAGCTGCTGAGGAAGTGATGAGGGCTGGCCACAAGTATGGGTTGTGTCCTGGCTGTGAACTTGACAGTCAGCAACTGCAAAAGACTTTTGCGGTCCAAAGCAGCTTTTTCAGTGCTTTTTTTTTATTCTCTGGGGTTTGTTTTGCTTTGGACATAACAGAGATCACTGATAATAAATGAGAAAAGTGGAAAGGAGGATTTCTCATTTGCAAACACAACACTTCATTTCCGGCAGAGATTTTTGCAAAACTTCTGCAAACAGGGGAGCAGAAGCTCACCACAGAAAACACACCAGGGTTTTACACCCACAGTACCTGCGTGATGATGCCCAGCTGGCTGATAGCAACAGGCTCTCTTGAGCTTTGTTTCTGCCGAGTGTCGTCAGGAGGTTTTGAACACCCAGCAAGACGGATGTAACCATGACACAGGGCAGAAGGCGTTTCAGAGGGAAAGGGAAGAAAACAACTCTACAGACTGAGAAGGAAACATGAAAACAAGCAATATGGGTCAGTAGTCTGAACTTTCCCCTGAATGCCTTCCCAATCTGTGACCTGTGATTATCAGAAGAGAAATCTAAAGAGTGTAGTCACTCATTCCTGAATAAATGCTAACCTGTAGCATGGGCAATACTTGCACACTTTACATTTTTACCAGGGCATATGGGGCCTGAGCACTCTGCTGCCATGTACTGAGACAACTGTGATTAGCTGAAGCCATTGAGACACTGCTCATTGTAACAGATCAATCAGACAGATCAACTAAAACGTTGCTTGATATTGGTTTTTATATTTGTACTTATTGTAAGTTGAAGGAATGTAGTGCCCAGCAGCCTCATCTGTTGTTTGTGCTACATATGGCTCCAACCAGAGAGTTTACTAAAGGCTTTTCCTGGTCCGATTAAGTAGCAGCTATACAGAAGGTGGACATGGGTGATCAAATAAGAGAGCAAATGAGGCAACACCGATCGGCACAGCAAGCCAAAGGTATAATTTCCTTGTTGCACTTCAGATTTTTGCAGGCAACACGGAAAAAGACATTTTTAAGGGCTCATTCAAGGAGCTGCACAGTAGCCTGTTACCAGAGAGCAGTGAGCTTTGTGGTGAATGCACGCCAACTCAGAGAGGAGGTCCCGGGCACTGGTGGGACTGCGGTAGACTAGATGTGCTTTGGTAATGATGACGTGTGGTGCTTGCTTATGAAGCCACACCAGGGTGCAAGTGGTAGGACTTAGATAAAATGGTGTGTCAGGAAAAAAGCAACCCATGGTAAAACCTGATAGGGGAGGAGGAAGGAGAGGCTGCAAGGGCTATGCCCTAGAGCAGAGAGGTAGGGCAACTGGTGACAGTTTGGGAGGGAGAAGCAAAAAAGGGTAAACAGCCCCTTTCCTCCCCAGCCTTTGTGGTATGCAGGGATGATTAAGATCTGAACTGATTTATGTTGTCTGAAGCTTTGCCATCTCATTTATCCCCAGTTCTTTGCAATGTAACCCCCTTATCACACCCTAGACATCACTCTGCTATTGATCATGATTTTGCATAAGGAACAGGCTGACTTTCTTTCCCACCCACACACACTTGTCAGGCTTTTTCTGTACAATAGTGATTCTTAAATGCTTGGGCACTGAATTTCTTGCTCTGAAATCTCCTAGACCACTCTTGACAATATTATTTTGTCTTTCTAGCCTGCAAAGCACCCAGGAAAGTCATATGTAAATCTAGCTTTATTGTAGCTGGTGTGGAAATTCAAGCTTTGCATGTGGTATGAATTTTATGTCTCAGCAAAGGTTTCCATTTCCTCATGCAACAGAGGCGTACATGCACAAATCCTGGTTTTGCACAGTAGGTGTTGTACATGTGTCAGTCAAGCACATGCAAAATTACAATTCTGTCTGAGAAGCCGGATCCAAGCAAATGGTGTTAACGGCAATCCCCTGCACTGCTGTTCTCACATATCCTTGGCCACTCAGGTCCCTGGGAATTGTCCTACTACTGTATGTCCTTTACATGAGAAAAATAAAAAGAACCTTCCCTTTCTTTTTCTGAGGATGAGACTTGAGCTACACAGACTTCAATCCAGGAAACCCAAGAAGGATGTGATTTTTTTAATCAGTGTACACAGTGTGTAGGCAATTAAATCGTTATCACAGTGTTTGGGCCTCGTTAGTGAGTTGCATAAAGGAAGTAGGCAACTAAGAGGTAGAAAAGATACTGCTCCTTTCATTTTCTGAACAAGCCTAGAACTGAGTAGTTACTGACCTTATGAGGACAACTGAAACTAAATAACTCTTAAAAATTCTGCTTGTAGCACAGCCCCTATGGACCCAAGAGGAGAGGCTGTTCATTGTAAGACTGCCGTTTTTGAGATGGGTAGAGTTTTGCACCCTGGCTGACCTGCATACACTGAGAACAGTGGTCACTTTGCGTCCTTCAGGTGCCTTACTTCCCCGCGAAAAAAAACAAGTGAGATATTCACCGTACCAAAGATGGGGTTAGCTTAGCAACCTGCAGTCAGACTGCTGGCACAAGGGAGGGAAGAAAAAGAGGAAGAGTGAATCCCCATTTCAGCATCAGCTGGTTGTAACATGGATTTTCACCCTGCAGTCTCATCCATGCCTGCCTCTTTGTTTCCTTCAGATTGTACAATCCATTTAAACCGATTAACTAATAGGATACAAATTCACAATGTACCCATGTAACAAGCAAGCCTGCATTAAAGAAAAACATTTTAAACTCTTTCGATCACCAGCTTTGGCAAAGTGAACTTGACTCCAGCGCAGCCTGGTCCCCTGGCCCCCTGTACTATATGTCCCTGCTGCTGGCAGGAGATCTTTGCACTCCTACCCCACCATTTCACTCCCCCCCCAGAACACAGTCCCCCTGGGGGTCCTTTCTCAGGGAGGGCTGATGCAGCTTTCGTGACCCCTAACCTCAGTTTGCCATGCCATCACACAGGGAAGGTGTCACACAAAGCCTGAGCTTCCCTTGTGCTCTCTTTCTGTCCCTTCATCCAGCCACCAGAGAGGAATTGGCTCCTAAAAATAGGGGAAGAATGAATGGAGACAAAGGTGAGATATATTTTCCCTGGTCCATCTCAAATCTTTTCTACACTACTCATTTGAGAATAACAACCCCTCAGCACTCTGAGTAGGTTTTTGGTTTTGATTAATAGTAACCACAACCTAAAAAAATCAAGATAGCTACTAGATTTTTTTCTTTTTCCTTTTAAGAAGCCAAGTCGGATGAACAAAAGAGTTAATGTCTTGAATTTTCCCAGATAAATTTTCTTTTGACATTCCATTGTAGTCTATATTTACTAATGATATGTCTTCTCTCAGTTTAGCGATTTTTTTTTTTTTTCATATCAACATGATGAAGGGATGCTAGTGTTAGAATTGCATTTCAGTCATGTCGGTTATCCTAGAAAGGTTCCCGGCAGGCTGGATAGGAAAGGAATCAAAGGTTTAATGACATCAAGGCATGGGTTGCATGTGACCTCTCCATTTACAGCAATAGGTGAAAGATGCACTTCTGCTTTAGAAGGAGAAGCATTTCTTGATTTGAATGGTGAGGAAGGACATGAGTTCATGTTGTTTTTTTCATAAAAGCTTTTACTCTAACCTTAACAAGAGGAGAGATGAAACCTTCGCAGACACACTTTTAACGACTGAGGAAATAGTCACATTTCAAGAGTATTGGCATCTTTTTTTGAATGAAAAATTTCATTATATCCCTCCAAGTATTTTTTTAGCATCCAAATTTACTTTAGGTAGTTTCCCCAAGCAATTATGTAGAGAAAGCAGCCCAGTACTATTCATTTGTCTTTATCTTGCTTCATACTGTGCTTGGTGTCAGAGTGTTGTTCTTAAGTTTCCCTTGTTTTTTAATGAAAAATGAGAACACTGAATTCCTCTCTGGACAATGCAGTTCTGCAGTTGTGTTTTGCAGATTAAAATCCTGGTTTAGCACATTGTTAGCTTTGGACATAGCAACTAGTGTTAGCATGATGTAGGTTTGGCTCCTATGTTTCTTCAGGTAAAGCGCAGCTGGCAAGCCTTAGATCTTCATGCCCAAAACAGCCTTTTCTATAGCACAGCAATCAGAAAAAAAGTCAGGGATTAAGTTTATCCAGCAGGTTTGTTGCAGTGGTTGAGCTCATAACATTGCTCAGTGGTCAAGAAGGGTGAGGAACCATGAGTGCTGACAGTGGAGGGTGGTAGCAACAATTTTTGAAGAAGAGTGAAGGGGAAGCACACACTGAATGAGAACAAGAAGAGAAAACGTGGAAGAAAGAGTTGAGGGAGATGAAAGAAAAGGAGAAGCAGACAGAGCAAGACAGAGAAATAAGTAAAACACAGTGGGCACTGGAGGCATGAAAGCAGAAATGGAAGTGAAAGAGGGGTGTTTTGGAGGGACAGCCAGCACCAGTCCAGCCGCAGTGGGTCAGCACTGCAGTACCACACTTGGACCCTGCGTGATTCCCCAGCACAAGCCCAAAGGAGCAGTCTCTCTCCCGACTGATGCTTAGGGACACCCCTGCACCAAAATGTACCTGTTCTCCTTGGTCAGGCTCAGTGTCACTAAATGAGACTTTCTGGAAAGGGAGGTAACCACAAAATAAGGTGCGAAATCCCTCCTGGCCAGGGGAAGTAGCTGGGAGACAAAACATGCACAATCTCAAAGCTTCCCATCACCACAGTTATTCGTGGCACTCCTGATCCATTTTCATGCTGAAATAGCTTCATGTGTGGCTGCTCCAGTTGGCTGAAGCTAAGCAAAAAGTGAAACAAAGGTTTGCACTTACTTCCCTATGGTCAGTAGCCTTCCAGTAAGCAGACAGTTTACTGGGAAGGAGGTTCCTTGTGAAGTCATGGTCATTCCTTATTTTGGTAAAGCTGCTTCAGCATTTCCGATGCCTGTGTGAAAGAAAAAAGTCATTTGCCTGAAACAAGCTCCTGCTGATCTGAAGATGTAACTAGCCTTATCAAAACCCAAACAACTCATTCCCATGTCTTTCCTATTTTTATACTAGTCAAGAAAAATTCACCTTGGTTTGAAAAATTTTCAGAATGTTCAGTCCTTGGGATATAAGTTGGGGGGATTTTTTTTTTTTTTTTTTTTTTTTTTTTTTTTTGGATGGTTTGACTTGCTCTTTTTACTTTGTTCCCCTTTCACTCTATATAGTTACGTAGCATGTCAGGGCACAGTGGACAGGAAGGCTCTCCCCTGGCCTGTGTACATTTCCACATTAGCCAGAGGTTACTTGGAAGGATAAACTCTCTTCTGGAGCCCAAGCAACATGTCCTAATACTTAGTTTCTCTCATAGCTGTGGAAGTTGTAAGTGAGGCCAGTGATGCTTATTCTGAAGTATTTGTCAAGTTGTGCCCTGTGAATCCAAAGGAACAGCTGGTCTAAATTTCTCTAGAAAGGGTTATCTCTGAGCAGATTCAGTTCAATTATTTAATTTCTGCTTTGGTTTAGCTCTGCCCGGTCTTCATGCCACAACACCACTGAGACAGCCGCACTAAGAGCAGAGTTTCCTTTTGAAAAATGCCAGTGATTCATAACCTCCAACCATGACTCTCTGCAGCCCTCCAAACAAGGGCTTCACTTGCAGAACAAAACCCAAACCAGAAATAGGAAGTTGACAGCCAGGTTGCTGGTGTTGTAGAACTGAAGAACATTAATAAATTAATCGTGCAGTCAGCTTACACACTCTCATTTTGTCCTTACAAAAGGTTTTGCGATGGCACTTTTGCTTGGCTATTCAATACTCTTACACTGCTTTGAAGGTTGGTAGCTTTATCTGTCAATGAAGGTACAGAGCAGAATGAAGCATCAATGGCAAACATTAAACTTTTAATTCAATAACTCATTTAATGGCAAGAGTTTTCCAAAGTTTGAAAAAAAAAAAAAAAACGCTCTATGACAGTAGGCTTGATTCTTACAAGAACAGGTTTTAAGCAGGCTGCTAATTTCTTCACTACCTATTCATTTGTGTTCATTGTAGGGTGTATTTTTATAACTTATGTCAGACTAGTGTCTAAGCCTACCACAAAAATTCCTTCAGCCCTTCATTTTGCAGTGACCTTTCCATGCAGATGCTCTGCAGCGAAGCCGGGCCCTGATGAACCCGATGGGGATGAGCCAGGAAATGAAATGCTGAGAATCTCAGGCTTGAGCTGGAAGGCAGCCAGGGCGCACTCTGCAAGCAGGCAGCCAGGCTTCTGCCTTGAATGTAGGTCACCGCTCACTTATGGAAATTCACTGCTCACGTGAAGAGTGCCATGAAGCAGCGCTTTAGGGAGAGGAGGCAAATGTGTAATGCTTTCTGTTCGGTAATTACAGTGGCGCAAGTGGGGAGGCTCCTGATTGCTTTGGCTTTCTCTGTTCCATTTGCACCACCTCTGTAGAAGCGAGGCATGTGAGTGTCTGACATCACTAGAGAGATTCCTCGAGGGCACATTTGACTTGGAAGTGTAGTTTAAATACGAAATATCTTAACATAAATGAGGCATCTGTCTTTTGTCTTTTTAAACAGATTATGCTCAAGAAGTTGTTCCAGGCTGAACTCTGTTGTCAAAGCAAGGATCTGCCTGTGAGCTAATCTCCCCATTGCCTGCAGATCCCTGCCCACAAGCCTGCCCGCAGCAATTAATGGAGATTTTTCCTCACTTATTGAATGCAAACACACACACACATTGTGGATGTCTGGTTTCTAATGGGCTCTAGTGAAACCAACTGCAGAGCATGCTTACTGTTTGCATGTAACCACACAATTAAATATGCTGGGTATTGTGCACTGAAAACAAGGAAGAAAGAACTAGTCTGGTTGAAATTAGAGCTGACAAACCTTGCTTTGGCTTTCATTTCACTGAGTCATCATTCTCATCAGAAGAACATCCTCTCTCTTGTATCTCATTTAACCCCAGGACAGTAATGTCCAGTTCTCTGCCACTTCATCCCTTGTTTTGGAGCTCCATCACCAGTCACTTAACCCCTTCCTCTACTAGCCAATGTAATTGCACTGTGCTGTTGTCCTGCACCTTCAATATACCTCAATGCATCTCAGGCATGATGATGCAACAAAAATGTAACTGTTCAAAAAGAGTTCTCAAGAAAGCTGACACTTACAGACTTGTCCTGGTCCTTCAGTATCACAGATGAAGAAACCAAAGTCCTTAACATTGGCAATCTGTTTTGAGAAGATAGCATCTTCTGTTATTAATGATCCTCTTCATGCCTTCCCATCCTCCACACCATATATACTGTTCCAGTGCATTTACATGGCTCATTTTTCTTAGTTCCTGCAGAAATTTCTTGCTGTTACACTACATCTTGTGATTAAAATGTCTTTTCTATCCATTGTACCACTAACAGGTGCACTTTCCAGGAACATACCTCTGACAGATAATGCAATTTGGCTGTGTGATGCACACCAGAACTAAGATTAGCTCTTCACTGTAGCTTTGGGCCTGAATCAGAAGTGCGACATGTCTGTGACAGCAGTTACCATTAGAAAAGAGCTTCCTATCCACCAGCAGAAGAGGGGCTGTAAAAGCAAAGGAAGCTGCTTGGCAGACAAATGTAGGACATCAGGACCCAATCTCATACTCTCTCAGTTCTGGCTTGATGTCATGATTATTTCATCTTGCTGGGAAATACCATAGTTAGAGAGGTGGTGCATCTCAGTTCAGTCGCTCTGAGATGAGAAAATCATGCAAGTGAGTTTCAGATCCCAAATCATATTTAACACAATTTTTAACACAACTTTCTGGACAAAATACTTTACTGGCCAATGGCCAGTGCTGAAGAAATACATCTAGGATTTAGGGAGGATGTAGGTACCCATATCCAAAATTATACTGCAATAAAACTGACCGGCCTTCACTCTTACAGATTTTTTTCCTAATACTTACTGGTTTAAATTCCTCCACTCCTAGAGATGCGTCCCTGAGCATGCCTGTAAGTGCTCTGCTGCTAACCTGGTCAAACAGCTTGCTATCTGAGCCTGATCACGATTCACAGATTGGAATACAAATTCTCCATTCTGTCTATTAGTAGCCAGACAGACAAATTTCCCAGTTCCTCCTCAGCTTAATATAGCTAGTTACTGTGATTCTGAAAACGCTCAGCTTTTCATTGTAGGAGCCAGGCACAGCCACAGCTTGTTCTGTAAGATAACAAATACTAAATTGCAATTCTGCTTTTGGAAGGCAGTGTCACTTGACTTCCAAGAAACAACCCTGCTCTAGCCGGAGTCTGGGCTCCAGCACTCCACTCTGCAGCAACTTGGTAAATCACTTTTAACCTCCCCATGACTTGAGTTGTTGAGCTGTGGAACAGGTATGCTATGAACTCATTGGATGCTGGTAAACTTCTTTCAGGGTTTGTGCAATGATGTGTGCAATGAACTGTCAGTGGGACTTGGTTACAAAGCCTCTAGCTCCTAAATACAAGCCTCCACCTATTTAACGCAGGAATACTGCCATTAGATGATAATATCAGGAAGTGACTGTACTTTATTCAGACACCTATAGGAGAAGGGTATGATAATAAGTGGTTATTGTGCAACATTAATGAAATGCCCTAAGACCCTTAGTAGAAAGAGCTGATAGAACTTGAGTTCTCAGAGGGTAAATTATTTATGATTCAACCATCTGAATTATTCATGCTTCATTAATTTATATGCTCTAGAGAGAGATTTCTATTATGCAGCCCTAGTAATCTAAAAGTTGGATATCTAGTCAAAGTTGACTGTCTAAGGTCAGTCAATAGTGGAAATATGGGCAACTCCAGAGGAAGAGTCATCCCTCCTACCTTAGACCGTCCCCTTAGACTCTCCACATTGACCAGAGAAGAAGCTGAGATGCCCAGCTCAGACTGGACAGCTGCCTTTAAACGCTAAATCTGTGCAGAGCCCACCCTGGGTATGCGATTAGATCCTGGCACAGGTGCACCAGTGAGCCTGTTGCTGCCCCACAGCCCACTCCAGTGCTGGGCCAGGGCTTGTGGGGACTCTGCCCCTTCTTGCTCCTGCCACTGGGCTCCCTCCAGGGTCACCAACAGCTGGCCCAGGCAGCACTCAGACTGAGTGACAGCAGGACATTAATGATTTGGGAAAGATTATCAAGATGGGATGAAGAAGAAAGAAGAGTTGGAGAATGAGAAGAATAAAGCTAAAATTCAAGAAATTGAAAGAAATTGCAGGAAAGACAGCAGTAAGGGAAGAATGAAAGAAGAAAGAAGGAAGGGAAAAGGGAAAAGGGAAAAGGGGGAAGGGGGAAGGGGGAAGGGGAAAGGGGGAAGGGGGAAGGGGGAAGGGGGAAGGGGGAAGGGGGAAGGGGGAAGGGAAGGGAAGGGAAGGGAAGGGAAGGGAAGGGAAGGGAAGGGAAGGACTGTTTGGGAGCAGCAAAAAAACCCATATGCCTCTTGGCATATGTTGATGATTTGCATGCCATACAGGAAGATGGATAGGTGCATGACCAGGAGACACATCCCCCAGAGCAGGGCAGGCCCTCTCCTCTCCCTCTCCCTCTCCCTCTCCCTCTCCCTCTCCCTCTCCCTCTCCCTCTCCTTTCCCAGCACTCTGCCCTACTCAGAGAGGCTTACTTAATGAATAACATCAGCAACCAGGCACCATAAATCACCTCTCACCACAGAGCTCTTACACTTCCATCCTCATAGACATTCATTCATTACCATGGCTGGGCATGTCAGAAATATAGCTGCCAAAACAAGGCTGTCAGAGAGAGGAGAGGCATCACTGCCCCATCTGCAGCCCAGCACAAGCCGTTCCTGTGCTTAAGAGAACAGCCACCCCAAGGCACTTACGAGAAGGGCAGAAGGATAACTGGCACTCAGATGTCCTGAATATGCAGATTTATATTTGGAGACTGTTACAAATAAAAATTATTTTAAAGCAATCACATTAATCAGGGTCTTTTTGTGTATTTGCTGCAATAAGACACAAATGAAAAGAGTCACGAATGCATGCTGAATGTAAAGGTTAATCAAAGGCAGCTTCTTCTTTTGGCAGCTACCTCCTTCTTTTGATTTTTGCCAGGAAACATTCACTTAATTATTTCTCTTTCTCTCTTTTTTTTTTTTTTTTTAAACCATGTACATCCAACCCCTCATCCTCAGCTTTTCTAAAAATTAGAATTATATCACACCCATTTTGAACACCTGGAGAAGGAAATGGTGAACCTGTAACATTCCAAAGCTACTTTGACAAATGATTTTTCAGCTTCAGTAGTTTTGACTGAGACTTTTCTACATATATTTGTTGTGGTTTAACCCCAGCCAGCAAATAAGCCCCACACAGCTGCTTGCTCACACCCTCCTGGTGGGCTGGGAGAGAGAAGCAGAAGAGAAGAGGTGAGAAAACTCATGGGTTGAGATAATGGGCAGTTTAATAAATAAAGAAAAAGCCCCATGTGCAAGCAAAACAAAATGAGGATTTGATTTCAGCATAATGGTTACTTGGGAAGACAAATACCATTACTCTGAATGCCACCCCTTCCTTCTTTTTGCCCCAGAATATAGACTGAACATGACTTCATATGGTATGGAACATCTCCTTGGCCAGCCTAGGCCAGCTGTCCCAGCTGTGCCCCCTCCCAGCTTCCCACACACCTGGCACAGCGTGAAGAGCTGAAAAGTCCCCAACTACTTAGCAACATCTAAAACATCAGTGTATCACCAACACCATTCCCTTTCCAAATCCAAAACACAGCACTGCACCAGACACTAGGAAGAAAATCAGCTCCATCCCAGCTGAAACCAGGACAGTATTATAAAAGGTGCTGACTGATCCTTTGTTGCAGGCATTGAAGATAATCCCTTTAAAAAAAACACCTGAGCTAGCAGAAAACTGCTGAGCAGTCCCAGCCCATCAAGAAGCTTTACAGGCCTGTTGATACATCTGTTCTGGGGACACTACCTCTTACACACTGCCCAGCTGGGAAGCATTTGGAAACATTTTATAGACCAATTCAGCATTAAATGTTGGTTGACTGCAGACTGCAGTGCAGGTTAGCAGCACCTAATCCAGATTTCAACAAGCTCGTGCCAATTTAAGATGCCGTTTACCTTGTAACATTCACTTTGGGGAAACACAGATATTGCCTGCACTGCCATTCACCCAAGCAGGCCACCACACACAGCTTCAGTCACAGCTAAGACGTCACAGAAGCCCCCGCGGCAGAAGTTGCGAGAGAAACATCAGATCAAAGCACCACAGTTCAGCTGGACAATGCCCCTTTCTCTTGGAGCACTGGAGGTGGAATGGATCTGTTTGTGTGGGGCCAGGCTTGTAGGGCTTCCCTGACCCTCCTGCTGCGATAAGTCAGTGCTGTGACAAATCCAGGTGGTGATGCTTGGTCCTTTGGTACAGTAGCAATGCTGACCTTGGCTTCACCTGCTGCCATAAGCAGCAGGCTTCCCATAAGTTATTAATTTTTAACTTTCTTCAGTCTGTGCCAGGAACTGAATTGCTGTAAAATAACTCGTACTGGATTTGAAAAAGAGGCTGAGATAAACGAGGAAATCACCTCTCCTCGTTGAAAGGGTTTTAGTCTCCAGGACCTAGTAGGTACAGTAGGACTGTTTTCACATCCCACCATCTCTGTGTTTCCTTTCTAACTCCAGATTATTTTTTTCTCATCACAGAGAGTGTCTAATAATTTTCTTCTTCATATTCTCATGCCATTTCCAAACTTAGCTCTCTGAATTTTCATCCTGTTTAAATTTATCTTTCTCTACTCTTTTCATTACTAGAAAAGTATAAGGGCTAAATGGGGTGAATGAATGTTCAATCCTACAATGCTGTTGTACTCTCCTACTCAGCCTCTGGTTCTCAGCCTCAAGATTCTTCCATTAAAGCTTCCCCGTCAGACTTAAAATAGATGCAGTTAACATGCCCCAAACTTTGCTAGAAAAAGGCAGATTCCTGAGTTTCTTCTGGCATGCTGAGGTAAAAACCTACTTCTGGCTCTGCTCTCAAATGACAGATCAAATGACTATGTCATCTGCTTTCAAGTTTTCACCTGAAATGAAAGTGAGTTTCTGTCTTGGTTTCTCATCTGTGTTTTGACTATTTATTTTAAAATTTTTAATTTATCTAATAGGTTTATGTGGAAGGTACAGATGAGATCAAAAGCCTACGCTGGGTATTTTGTTCTGTCCATTCAAACCACTAGATTTTATATATATATATATATATATTTTTTTTTTTTCTTTAAAGGCAGTAGATATCATTGAAGCACACTACCTATGTCTGCATTATAAGCATTATTGGTACTGCCTCAAGCACTCAAGGGAACACACTGGTGACATTAAGATGACTGCAGCACAGCAGAAGGAGGTAAGGTCTTCCACATCTGAATTCAGTCATGAGACATGTGCCACACAGCTCTTCCCTTCCAACTAGCTGTGACCCATCCAGAGTCTTCAAGAAGGGATAAAATATTATGTCAGTCACAGGATGGACAGATGCCCTGCTGTGCAAAAACCCATAACCACCCAACCCCTTTGCAGGGTCTGACTATTTTGCTGGAAGTCTTAATGATGACAACTTCTCCATCCAGGTCAGGAAAAGGTAGATGGATGGAGTAGCCCTGGGAAGCCTGGATAACATATGTTGTTAATAACCCGCTCACTAGATGGTTTCCATTTTCCAAGCAGTTCAACACTGACTTTTTGTGGTGCTTTAGCTGGAGCAGTTCAGGATTTCTTCTGGTTAAATGAGATTGGTAGTCTGGGGAGAAATGCAGTTTCCTCGCAAACTGAACAGTTACTGAAGAGGACCAGTTTTAGTATCAGGAAAGGTCTGTTAGATACGGACAGGGGGAGGGACAGCAGGAATCTCCTCTAAGAATTGTTTCGTTTTATTGACAGAATGCAATTCACATTTCCTGAAGGAAAAAAAAAAAAAGGCAGAAGAGAAAAAGTAAACAGCAGAAGGGCAAAGATCTAATAAATGTTGGAGACCATGGCATATGACATATGAAATTATTGTGCTGTGAAAATAAAAGTTTGTTCTGTTTCACTTAGGAATTTAGGTTCATGAGACTAACAGCATTTCTCTGTTCAAATACAGATTTTCAATGGGGTAAATACATTGGTAAACATAATAAGCTGTGCTCTAAACATTTCTTTTATTCTGCCAAGTTCTTCTCAGTTTCTTTGCGTATCTCCTAGTTTCTTTTTAGTGGACACTAGCTAATAAATTTGATATGTAAATTTTTTGTCTATCTGGTGTTGTTGGATAATGTACAGCCATCCAAGATGTGTTTCCACCAATATGATGATTCAAAACTACTTGTATGACTTATGTGTTGCCTGCCCACCCCCACCCCCCCCGGATATTTTATTTTGCTTCATGGCTGCATTTCCAGATTTTTATCTTATTGCTACTTACCATAGTATTTGTTGTGTGGGTGTATTGCTAGTGAACAAAGCCTAACTAGATTTGCTTTACAAATGCTGCGAGCTTAAACTGCAGTAACCACTCTGAAAATTATTATGCCTTATCAATGTGCAAACACTCCGTTCCTACCCACACGCCCCTTGCAGAGCTGCAGGACTACAGGTGCGGTTTGGCAGTGCTTTAGGTTGTAGTTCAGGGATGTCAAACTCATTTTCACAGGGGGTCACATCAGCCTTTCCTGCATTTATACAGTCCTAAAATTACACTTGGCCATTTGAAGGCAATCACAAGGCTGATGTGGCCCTCTGTGAAAATGAATTTGACATGCCTGTTTTAGTTCCTCTCCTCTGTTCAGCTAATACAAAAGCCTAGGTAGAGAATTAGCCACCTATGTATGTTTGGGAAGCTGAACCAATGGGTCCAAAAGGAATTTAACCAATATTCTAAATTTGTGTGCACATGCATAACCATGGTGTACATCAGCAAAGAAGTTCTTTATCCAAAAACTTCCTTCTTTCTCTTTTTCATCCCTCCTCCATGTCTAGTGGCCACAGCTCAAGGATACAGTCAAGGTCACCTATAGCATATTAGAAGAGTTGGAGACAGGGCTGCAGAATATTGGCGTCTGTGTTTTGCTCCAGTAGAGCAGCCCATGAGGAGCTGGTACGAGATGACACCAGTCCAAGGGATGTTTCAGAGCTGCATCCCCATCAGCAGCCTCTCATCCTGTCCTTGCTCTTCTGCTCCGACAGTCAGCACACCTCAGAGCCTGGCGGTGCAGATGACATTCAGCAAAGCCCTTTGAAAATTAGTGTGGCCATTTCCATACAGGAACCACGTGAGCATTACTCAGGACATACACTGAGGTACATGAGGCATTAGCTATGGGAATACAGAGATGGTAATTTTTTTCAGATATTGGGGAATTTTGCCTCCATTTTTTTTTCTGTTCAGTTCCTATTGCAATTTCTGTCATCACCAGACAAAAGAGACCTTTCATTCTGGCAGATAGCATGGAGGAACTAGGAATCCTTGTTCCTCATTACAGCGTTAGACTTAGCACTCACCAAGCTGTTGTGAAACACAGCGGAGGGGTCACAACAGGAAGTACAACCATTAGCAGCAAGTAAAAGAAAGGCTTTCCTTCCTATTCTAAGATTTCAGAACTTCCTTATCCTCCAGCTTGAAATCTTCTTACTGCTGTTGCGTTTATTTAAGGGATTTTTTTTTATTATTATTTCTGCCTTGGCCATGTTAAGGACCCACCACCTGCTTACTCCTACGGCACCCCCAATTTGCATGAAAAACAGGCAGAAGGAAAATAAAAGATGCAGCTTAATCAATCCTCAGAGGAGACCTTGAAGCCTCTGGTCAAAGGACTGCAGACTGCATTAGGTACTCACTCCCCTGGCTCCATCTGAGCTCCTGCCACAGCTCTGTGCCTCGTTCCTCCTTTTTTTCTAATTAGACATGGTGCTGCCATTCAGGATGGAAAGAAATCTCATAGGCTTTTGAACATGCACCTGTTGACTCCCACACATCAATTTAATCAGAATTTGATAGGGTTTGGAGGCAATTTGTCTGTTCGGAGGCTGAACAAATAAAAGCTGTCTGAGAAACTGCTTTCAAAACCCAGAAGAGGGATTATTTCCAACTAGGTGCAAAGCCTGGGTCAGATCCTATTCACTTTATTTATATGAGCAATCAGACCATGAATAGAACAACATGACTGAGCTAGGTAAGAAGGATCCAACCTATTATACTCAGATCCCCAAACATCCTAGTCCTCATTCATGAAGAATCCCAAGGACCTTTTGACCACAGTCAGTCAACACAAGCAGCAAGTTTAAGTATAGGATTATCTGAGCAGTTAAAGTTAGGCACATGCTTAAACACTTGCTGAGTTAAAGTTCAGAGCAGCTCTTGGGGTTTGGTTTTCCCTGTTCTCATCTATGGACACAGAGGAAAGTCTTTGTGAAGACGTGGCTGCTTCTAGCTTTCACACAGATTGATATGGTACAGTCCAACATTTTTTTGTCAGCTGGGGAGATTACTATGTGTGGGAACTTCTCCGGCTGCATAAACAGAACAAAAAGCAGTCACCCCCACTAGCAGTATTTCTCTCCTCTCCTTTAAGGCTGACTTATGCAAATTATTATCCAAATCCCAACAAGATAGGTGAGAAGGCAGGTTCCCGGGTATATCCTGGCCAAATAACACTGCTGAGGGCAGCGAAAGTGATGGCTGCAACTCCTGTCCAGGGCTGTAGGAAGGAGAGGGAGCTCAGCAGCACTGGCAGCATTCACGTTTGATGCCAGAGCAGCATGCCCACCTTGACTCACACATAGGCTGCTCAGTACCCAGCTTTAACAGGCAGTGCAGCATTGCTCGATCATCTTGGACATCTGTAGGTGCAGCATTTCTGTGCTCATTTGGAGAAAAAGCATGGGAGAAACATAATGTTTGAGCCAGGCTGAAGCAGACATCCTTTTTACTTTATCCTTAGCACTCTGAGGAAAATAATACTTGAGTCCACACAACAGACAGCTGGCAAGTTGCAGGCATCCTCCCTGTCCCCACCATGTACTCCCACAGTGCTCAGCTTTTTTTTCCAGGGTCCCATAACCGCTCCAGTGGGAGCAGCCCTCAGGGCCTCCCATTGCAAAGCAACCTTTGCAGCTCCAGGATCATCCATCTGTCTGTCAGGGCCCAGGGAACCTTGATTTTTGCTTTACCTGGCTCCACAGGCAGGATGCAAAATGCTACAAGTTGAACAGCAGTGGGATATAGGGTAAAGGTGTGTACCACAATCTCTCAGGGTTACCTGGCAGCTATTATTAGCCCTGAGCTGTTGATCCAGAGGCTGTTTCTTTGTCTCCAGAGGACATGAGAAAACTGTGATCCAGCAGAGTCAGGCTCCTTCAGCCTCCATCCGTCCTGGGCAAATAGACAGTGGTGCCAGTTTGCCAGGAAGTGCTCAGTAAAGGAAGGCAGCAATAGGAATTTAAAATTGTGGGTTTTTACATCACCCAGTATAATAATGACCAAAGCCCGAGGATTCAACTGACAAAATCAAACCCATAATATTGCAAACATTCCCCGCTTAGCTAGTCTGTTGCCTCAGAGTTTGTAGCCTTTGTATTACATGTTGCAGACACTACACACACCCACACATCTGAATCTAAAAAGAGATGTTCATTTTGCAAACAGCTGTTCTGCCTGAAAATGGCACTGCCTTGGCTGCCTGTCCCTGCCCCAAAGCGAAGATCGCTCCCCGTGCTCCGCAGCCTACGTAGAAAGAGGGTTCATGTGAACTCGCCCTCATCCTCTTCAGAAAAAATGCACTGGGTTAGTTCACACTGCTCAGCAGGATGTTGATTTACAGAACAGGTAATGCAGTGAAAATTAAACTATTTGAAAATGTTGCACATCAGACATTTGGAGTCCTCAAACCCTCTTACAAAATTTGAAATTTATCAATCAGAAATTCTCTGTACTATCACTAAATGATTTAGAAGATCTTATTAAAATCTCACTGTGAAGTTAAAACGGTGTTGTACACAAACAGCTGCAGTTTTTCAAAGTTACTCCCAGACTTGACTCTAGTTTTTCATATTATCTCTGCTTGTGTCTACAGTTATTAAAGTTATCAAGACTTCCTTCTCCCAGTAAATTTGAAGGAACATCAGGAGTCTAGATTTAAGTACAGCACTGGAAAACATCAGGCCATTGAATTTCTTACAGTGTTCTTCACTAATACGCAGTTTCTTTGAATGTAGTATGTAAAACAAGTGTAGCAAACTTCACACAAAATAGTAGCCCTACAAAACGCATCTGGACTAAAAAATAATGGATCTTTCTTGAGATAGGTTCTTGCCTTCAAAATTTCAACTGAATAGTAAGCTTTGTGGATAAACTATTTTTATTGGATATAAGCATCTGAATTAGGAGAACTTTAAAGAATAACAGGTACAATTTGCACATCTGGAAAATGTATACACTTATCCACAGAAATACAGACACTGCTTTCAGCAAGTCACTCCAAAATACCCTTTCTTCCACACTGCTTGATTCTGATGAAAAAATAATCTTTTCAATCTGAAATGAAATAGAATGAATTAAGCCCAAGCCACATTGATATTATCATGTAAATGATGCTCATGGAGTCAGTGTGCTGCTTATTGTAAATAGTTGATGCAATATAACAGAATATTTTGCAGGTTCAAAAAAGACTAAATTTTTATTGAAAAAATATCATTTTTATTACATAGGCACGTATTGTACTGTAGTGCTGAGTGCATTAATTAAAAATATCTATCAAGCATTATTTTTTTTCTTATTTTTTGTAACCAATATTGCTTCCATACAAGGGCACATTTTAAAAGGGAGTCTGCAGTTGCTCATCACCAGCAATTATTCCTAATAATATCTTTCAGCCACCTAGCCATTCAGCTAGACATATGTAACATAGGACACACCTCACCCAGGAATGAACTATGTTTTAATGTCTTTTTGTTTTTTTATGAAATCTCCTGCCTAGAGACACACTGAATGGATTTTGATCTCCTGAAAGAACAGGGAGGTAAAGAAACAGCAAGCAACATGGTGAGTGAGCTGGTTAACAGAGTGATCCATAGCAACAGTTCCAGTCTCACCTCCTAAGGTACACTGATTTGCAGTTCATTTCTATAATCACAAACTCTTCAAGCTGGCAATGACTCTTACCATTCCCTTGTGTTTACAGTTAAAAAAAAAAAAAAATAGTAGTTCATTCCCAGGCTGTTAATACATATTATCAAGCCTCTCTCTAGTCTGTGTCTGAAGTGTAGATGCTCCAAAAAGGGCTCACAGCTTGAGCGCTTCTCCTTCTAGTGAGATTCATTGCACATCAGTTGGCAATCCCCATGTGTGAGCTCATCTTATCTCATAAGCTACACAGGACTGGGCCAGTTCAGTTCTTGTGTGATTATCTTTGAGAAAACCCCAAGAGCACTAGAAAGTATAAGTCATTGTTATGGGACCACCCTCTATTTGAATGATTCAATTACTTGCAGACGAACAGTCAGGCTGGATCACTGAGGCTGCGCCTCACCTACTGCACCCTCACCCAGCTCAGCCTGGGGGTCCCCAGCTGCTGCTTCCACAAACCGCAAGCACAAGGTGTCCCAACCACGGTGCCTCTTCTGGAGTAGCAGCCACCTGGACCTCAGCCTTGTCTGAGGCTGAGTCCACCACCACCCTGTAGTCACAGTAATGGGCAGGAGACATGTAATCCAGCCTGATCTTGGGTCATTGCCTTCCCCACAAGCCACAAAAGTCTTTTCATCTTCCTAATTCAAATGCTAGGGCCATCCTACAGATTTACAGAGAAAATGAGAAATTGGGTATCACCATTCTGGGTGCCTGTGTGAGCAATGAGTTTATAAAGTGCCAACTGAGATTTTTCCCCTTCATTTGTGCAAAGTTTGCATTTTCCCTCTCCCAGTAGTCCCTCCTAATCCGATGGGGAAAATCTGCTTATGGCCCTAATTAATGTAATTAATTTAACCTTAAGCAAAACACCCAGGCATGCCAGAGAAACTGTCAGCAGTGTCCACCCAACTTCTCATCCCTAACTGTGGCCAGCCTCCCAGGCTAAAGGCAAAATAGAACCCCCATCACATATCTTCCCAAAACTGGTTACTCATTAAGGAGGATGTTGGCAGGTGATGTTTCACAAGTTTGTTTTCTAAATCCAGCACTGCCTGCAACACTATCCTTATCCTCTAATTTAATCATGCTTCTTTGTCTTTAGTATGCACTCTATGAGTAATGTATTTAGCAGAAGTAAATCCTATTCTTTCCTAACTTTCTTTTTGTTAAGCTAAATAAGCAAAAATTCAGTAATCTCATCTCTTTAGTTACTCTCAGTTCCCATGTCACCTTGGTAGTTTTTCTTTGCTCCTGTTTCTGTTTAATTTATTATTATTTTTTTAATATAAAGCAACTCTAATATTCTCCAGGTATTCATACATATGCCTTGTATAGTTGCATTAAATCTTCCCTTTTTTTCTGCTGAACATGCTTGGATTGATGCATCACAGAAATTCAGCAATGTAGGATTGGAAAAGGAACACCTGAGACTACACCGCTCTTCACAGTCCCTAGAGACTGAACCCCAGCAGTATCACACCAGTGGTTCACAGATTTTCAGCTGCTGATTCACATTCCCCCTATCTTCCCCACAGTCTCTGATACAGGGACCCTGCATTTTGTGAGTGCATGCCCATGGTTTTGCGCTTCACGCTTCTATAATTCACCCTGTTCCTGTTGCTCTAATCCATAGGATCCTCCACTCCTCCCTGAATGATACTGCTGTCCTCTTCAGCATTAGAGACCCTGTGCCACTTCGTATTACTGACAAATGTCTTAAGCTTAGACCAAGTTCATGTACCAATGTCAATAATGAAAGAATTGGATCTCATTGGTTTCCAAACATGTCCCTGAAGGATACCAATAGTAACCTTGCTCAGCCTGGTTCCCCTCAACACATGCATCTGGTCCCCATTCTAATTTCTGTGTAAAACCCACTCACCTCATTACATAAATGCTTGCAATTACAATTTCAGCAAAGCTCAAGGCCCATGAACTTTATTCACGGAAAGCACAGAAAATGAGGGTTCAGTAAAATATTCTGCAGGATTTAAAACCACAGGTTTTTGCTTTTGATAGAAGTAATAATGAAGCCAAGACCCCCTCTTGAAATCTAGGGCAAAGACAACATAGGAAGCTTTATTCTTTCAATTCTTTTAAATTGAAAGTCAGAAGACTGAAATGAGAACTTATGGGGTATAAATATAATTTTTGTTTGTTTTCTGGTGCACTCTAAAATGACTGAAGCTGAGCTATCTCTACTAGATATAAATAATAAGAAGAACAATGCAATCTCAAATGCATTAATGACAATAATAAATAACATGCAAATAATGAGAATATAAAAACTAGAGAAAAGTATGGAATGGACTAAGTATCTTTAAAAATTTTAACTTGGGTAAGATGATTGTTCTGCTGTTGTGCAGCTACTGAGTATGACTTAAAAAGAAAGTCATGTATTTTAACACCTTGGAAATTGTCATATAGCAGATATTTATTGAAACTTCTTCCATACTCCTCTCTTTCTCACTCTCTTTGTAAGACTTGGGAAATAAATTCGTTTTGTAAACTGTGTGAGAATTTTGAAACAGCTAATCTTCACAAGATATTACAGTCATAAATTACTTTTTAAAAAACTTAGGGCAGGAATCTGGTATAGGAATCAATACATTATTCAGTTACAAGGAATTACCTCCAGAAGCTGTTATTAATGGGAGCAGAGAGCATTAGTCAATGAGTTCTTCTGACACTGCATTATTAATACTCAAAATGCAAATTTTCTGAGATGCATTTGAAGAAAAAAAAAAGGCAGAAGGATATCTGACTTGTGCCAGCCATGATATGAAAAGAAATACATTTTGCATGCAGCACTATTATATCTGTGAAAATTGCTGCCAAATTGTCATTGAAAACATCAAGTCATCCTTTTGTTCAGTTTTCTATTTATTTACTAAACCACTTATGAGGTCTACAATCAAGTCTTTTCTTAAATTACCTAAAAATACCATTCAGTGAAATTCTCAGATAATTTCCTATTAAAATACAAAAAGACAGTTTTATGGTTAGAAAGCAATAGATTTATAGATGCATATGAAGTTTGGCAGCTCTGGATATGGGATGGAAATAGGGAGCTGACTTTTGTGGGTATTCCTTCAGTTGTCCCTAAAGCTCTCACTCCCTATCTTCCAGAAACATTGCTTACTGCTTTTTCCTGACAGGTCAGCTGAGAACACAGGCTCCAAATCAGCAGACCTCAGCCTTCCTCCTGGTAAGGGGTCACAGGTCTCCTCCATCAGCCTTTCTCTTTGAGTTCTTTATTACTTGCATGTTGCACTATTTCAGACAGTGCTTTGTCAAACAAAACAAAGCCTATTGCTCCTTGTATTTTCTACCCTTCCCTGCCTTTACAGGCCTCTCCTGGGTTACTGGTAAAAGATCACACTTTTGGTGACTCAATGCAGAGAGGACTTCAGCATGCTCGCAGCCAAGGAAACCTTCTACCCCAGAGCTGAAGCTCTGCCTTCCCCCTCAAGTTTAAAATTGAGGTGGCCACATTTAGAAGCATAGGGCTGAGCACAGGGCAGGTAGCCACAGGCAGCACTCCACTGCCTGCACTGCTGGGGACATCGCAGGGTAGCAGGAGCTGCGAGCAAGGTGAGGGGAAAAGCCACAGCAATGAACCACCCTCCTCCTCCTCCTTGCCCCACCGTTCCCAGATCTCCATGTGAAACACCCTGGTGCATATAGGAGCCATAGTGTTCTCTGATTCAGTTCCCCTGAAATGCTGCTTTTAGGTAGATGGTGCAGCCCTCGTGTAAAGGGTCACAGCAGCTACTGAGCCCTAGGTGAGAAATGGGGGTGGACATGGCTCTGTGCAAATTTTAGGTACCCTGTTCCTGCAATCATGAACCACAAGATGAGCCTGGTGAAGGGAAAGCCCAAGATATATAAGGGGTTGCCACCAGCCCCAGGCCATCAGATCCCAAATCCAAGTTAGGGAGGGCTGGCAAGTCCCATATTGTTGCTCTGGGCTCCTTTTAATGGAAATTCTAGACTTGACTACATTTTTATTTTCATATTCAGGGTAAATGAAGAACCATTCAGCGATTTGGATTCATCTTTGGAACAAGTAATTTTTAATCACTTCTTCCTTTATTTGATACAAGCACCGTGTCTCTGGCTCTCTCTGAACTCAAGCTAGCATCTGTAAAGACCAGCAGCCATCTCTCACTTCCTGTGGCTGCTGAAAGGAGCTATTTGTGTGTGCTGTGAGGGATAGAGCCACTTCCCTACCATGTTTGGCCAGAGAAAGAGGTTGCACTAAACCCGGAAGCGCCCATCATTGTGCAGTTCGTGAAAGTATTTTAAACATCTCTTTTGCCTTCCTGCTCCTTTTTTTTTTCTTCTTTTATTTTTGTTTTGGTAAGGGAAGGTGGGTATACTTCCACATTGTATTATATGAAAACAAAAGGCTGAGCCATCTCAGACTTGTCTCAACAGTTTTATTCGACAAAGCAGGATTCTGCAGTTGAGCTAAAACTGGCTAAAATGCAGTGCAAGCTTCAGCAAATGCTCTCAGGGCACTTACTGAGCAAAGTGGTAGGATCAAAACACCCCGTGTGTCCCTGGCTAAGTGAGGTTACACCACAATTGATAAAATACCAAGTAGGCTATGAAAGAAATTCAACACTGAATATGAAAGCAGTAAACACTGAGTAAACAACTGCTTTAAAAAACTGCAGTTCTAGCACTCTTTATATGAAAATAAAACTAAAATGCAGTAATTTTCCATTCTCAAGTATAGCTCTGCTGGGATGTGTACTGCTAGCTGGACATGAGCTTTAAATGCTTTTTTTTTTCTGTGTCGTAACAGGTCAGTATCTGAAGGAATTCAAATTAATCTCACACGCTGGGAGCAGAGTGCCTGTTAGTGTCTTTCTCGACATAAGCAGTGCCCACAAACACCCTGGGGTCCAAGTCCCATCACTTCATGCTGAATACCATGAGGCATGGGTAGATGGAGGTAGCTCCTGCATCCCATCTGTCTTCAGGCCTTCCGCTGCAAAAGGGTTCTGCAAGGGCTCGGTGAGGGCAATCAGAGCTTAAACCTGTGTGCTATGGGTTTTGCTGGTACCATGAATAACTGGTGTAAGCTAGAGCAGGCCTCAGACTGAATTGTGGGATTGTAGGTAAAGCTGAAAGGTGCTAAGCAGGGCTGCTAGGGCATGTCCCACAGGCTGCTCAGGAGGTGCTGCCCCTCTAGTCCCACCTGGGCACCCACATGCTTCCTGTCCCCCCTGCACACCTCCTGTCGCACAAAGAAAAGCACAATGCCAGCAAGACTGCATTTGCAGAAAATCATTGGTTTTGCTCTCAACACATGTCTTCCTAGCAGAGAGACAAACGGGCAGCGAGAATCACCTGATAGTCCATGCAGCTATGGGTGCCTGAGATGCCTGGCCCGGGATGTGTCGGGCCGTGCCGTGCCTCCTTTTGCACAACCTTACAACTGCAGCAGGAAGTCTGCAGCAAGAGGAAATCCATCCCTTTCCCAAGGACAGCCCCACATGTGTTGGGGCACTTTTTTTTTTTTTTTTCCCTGCCATGGGACCAAAGCTTGGGAGACTGTGCCTGCTGTGTCATTTCAAAATCCTGGACTAAATAAATCCTCATCCACAGACTGGTCTTGTCCTGTGCTGCAGGCTGGTGGTGCTCCCTCCCACACATGGGCACAGTGCTGGTGAAAGCAGCCCCAGGAAGGAGAATGCCTGCCTGGAAAGCTGTTTCCCCTTAGCCTCCCCGTCAGTGGGGCAGGAGCTGCACACTTCACACTGCCCTGAGAAATCACACCACAAAAGATTGGAAAAATCTCACTTTCTGGGAAAGCAGTTGATCCAGCTTCTACCGGGGGAACATTTCAAAGGCAATTATGGGGAAGAAAGAGTGATACTTTATTAATAGTAATAATAGTAACAGCCACAGCAGCAACAATAACGGATTGCATCCGTCATTCTCTGCACTGAAAAGCTTTTAGCATCATCTGCTTTAGTTTTTATATGAACAGCTTCTGGGAAATTAGAGCTTATTGATTTCCCTGGGATTCACCCCATTCACTGGGATTCCACCCAGGTTTAAGAAGGATTATCGCTCTGTGACTGCTGCTGCTTCACGAATCAAAGCTGGTGATTCCCCACCTCTGCAGATGCTCGTGGCCTTCCTCAGAAGCCTCGTGCAGATGTGCAGAGCCCCAGAGTCTTGCCCAAGCTGTAGCTAGAGATCAAACATGCACCTATGGGAAGAAGGTGTTACTGTAAGGATTGTCCTTTGCAAGTCCCTGCAATGAGAAGGAGCAGAGGAAAGACCTTTCTCTGACTACGGCTGATCCTGTGCAAGGACATTTCCCAGTGAATACTTTTTCCTTAGAAAATGTTGAATTCTCCAAACATCTTTTCGATGTGCCAGTCTACAGAGAACTGTTAATCCCATACCCAAGCTAGGAGTTTCCAGTCACTTTCAGGCTGACTCTTCCATCCTCCAATCAGCTGCTTTCCTGGTCTGAAACCTCCAGCATTTTCACTGGATGAAAATAAAGATTTCCAGCTCCATCTCCTTGCAAACCTATGTGGCACCTTTATGCCAGAGAGAAGTGCACTGCCAATGGAACAGACAAGACAGCTTGACAGCTGCTTGTATTTACTATCTGCATCTCCTCTGAGATCTCATGCCACCTCACCTTCTCCATCCTGATGCTCAGCCTGGCCTTCAGCCTCATTCAGTGCAGCCCCTTGCCTCTTAAATTCACACCCAGTTTCCCCTCCTTTTCCTGTTTTTGCACACATTTTCTCCTCGCTTCCTGTCACACTTCAGTGCTCCCTGTGCTTGAGAGCAAAACCCTTGATAAACGTCACTGGCGGTTACTACCATGAGCACAAGACAGCTGAGGTTAACCATCAACCTTTGTTTGCATCGCATAAGCACCTGAAAGATGAGCAGTGGCCTTTGCACAAACAGAAGGTTAAAAGCAAAGACTTTGCAGTGCAGGTGGTGGCACCACCCAGTTCCACAATCACTTAAGGGGTGGCTCAAAGCCTGGTCCTGACCACCATACCCGTGGACGTTTTCTGGTGGAATTAAAGAGTGAGAAGACCTGGAGCACCAGGTAAAGCCATGTGTTATTTGTGTTGGCTTTTGCCTTCAGTTTATCATACCAGGTATTACTCAGTTTATTGCCTGGTGTATTCACAGTCGTTCTGCATGGTGGGTGGTGAGTTGTTGGCAGGGCCCTGCCTGGGACAGCACTGCAGTAGCACTGCCACCTCTACAGCCTGAGCCTACCCATGGACTTGGGGACCAAAATGCCATGGGGGGACCACAGGAGAGAAAACCCCACTGGGTGGAAGCTGCAGCATCCCATAGCTGTGCACCTACCCCGTAGCCTCTGAGTCATCTTGAAAGCGGTGCCAGTGGACTCTGCCACACTCTCACAGACATTTGCCCAGCCAGATGTCACCACCCTTGCAGCGTGGCCACAGGTCAAAGCCACCTTCCTACCCCCTTGCAACAAACAAGGTGAAACAGAGGTCCTTCCAGAGAGGCACAGACTGACTCATGTCACTAAGTATAGTCAACAGGGCAGGTTTTTTCCTTGTCTGCTTGTCTCACGTCCAGCAGAAGAGCTCTTGAACAAGTTGGCTAGAAGTGGTGTCAGGGTTTAAGGTGTTGCTCACTGAAGTGCCTGATGAAACTGGCAGAAACCACTCCAGGGTCCCTTAAATTACCTGTGACTCATCCCTCTATGAAGCCATGCCCCTTTCATGTTTATCTTTTTTATAGTGTTTTATATTGTCTGATACTCTGCTGGTTCTTGTGTTTTATTAGACTTCCAGGTCAAGGGTTTTAAACTTGTTTGTCACTGTCTTGTTGCACAATAAAATTACATTCGCCAGCTTTTGGTTTTCAAGTGAGGATTTCAGTATTCCCTGCAGCACATGTAGTTCTCCAGGAGTGTGAATGTTTATAGACTCGATACAGATTTCCTCCATTTATAACTAACAGTTTGTATGCATTGTCCTCCTAGCACATCCAAATTTCCCTCTTCATGGCCTTTGACTTCATCATTTCACAGCCTTCTCATATGTGAACCCTTAAAACAAACCCTCAAAGAGCCTGGCTGATCTAGTATTTTTGGTCTATGTTATATTCTGTGTAACTCTGGAAAATAGAGCTGGAAGAACCCTTGAGAGGTCATGACATAGACAGAGTCAACTCCAGCCAAATATCTCTAAAATTAAGATCAAATGTTAAGTGACTGCAAGCTCACAGCATCCTGGGACAAGGATATCTGCAGAAGGAATATAGGTCAAGGACACTGGCTGGTGTGGGTACAGGCTTGGGTTTGTGGCCTCAGGCAGGAGAAAGTGCCATTAGTTCCTTGGGTATGTGAGGTCTTCGGTGGACCTTCTCTTTTCTAAACGTCGGAGTCAGAAGGATGTCCCTGCCACTGGCAGTGAATTGATGGTCGTCATGGAACTGCACAGATAAAAAATGGTACTAATGCATTGGATAAGAATGTTGAAATGCAAGTAAAACATTTGTTCACCTTAATACTTTAAAAAACTTCTAAATGCTAAAAGTTGAAAAACTGCCCAGCTGTCTTTGAGGTTGGTGTATCCATAGTCACTGCAGGAGGGTACAGTCACACATAACAAGATACAAACACAACTGAAGTTCTTATGTGACTGGCTATCACCTGCCTTGTGTAAATAATGCCAGAGAAGTCACCAACCTGCCAATATTTATGTCACTCCTCAGAGAATAGGAATAACTGCAAACCATAGCAAGCAACGCATTAGAAGAAGCACTGCAGCATGGATCTGTTATGATAGCTTTAGTCTAGTAACACACCTGGTGAAAATGCATGCCATAATGATCATATGATTTAAATTGTATATGGCTTCTGCTGCCCAGTGCTCGTGCTATCCCCTAGCATGCAGCTGCTACTTTCTTGCCTTCATGCAATGTGCTAAACTATCATGGAATCACTGAATAATTCAGTTCTCAAAAGAGCTCTGCGGGTCATCTGCTCCAACACATCACTCAAAGCAGGGCCAAGCTTGCAGTTAGAACAGGATGCTCAGGCCCTTGGGAGCTTTGAAGATCTCTAGTGATGGAGGTTTCCCAGCCTCTCTGTTTCCAATGTTTGACTATCCTGATTGTCATAAGTTTTTTTCCAACCAGTTGCAACTTGTAGGTAGAAAGACTGGGTCCATCTTCTTTATAACATCCCATTAAGGCTGAGTTTGCTCCAGGCTGTGCAAACCGAGCTGCTTTCACAGTCTTTCCTCTTACATCATGTGCTCCAGTCTCTAGTTGTTCTCCACTGGACTTGCTCCAGTATGTCAATGACCTTATTGTACTTAGGAGCTCTCCAGAACATTTTCCCAGAAGCAATTTCCAACCTTCCATTGTTTTCAAACTTGTAAGAAGATCGAGAATGGTTAATCTATTTATTTAAAGTAAATAAAAGAACAAGTCATATAAAGGCACAATCCCTGGGCTGTCTCTGTATTTAGCATTAGACAGATGGCTCAGATTCCACCTGTGTCTCTGGAGGCTGATGCAGCCCAGATCTAAATGGGGAGCTGCTCAGCTGCAGCCATGTCAAATGTTGAGCATATGTCACAACTGCTGGTGTCAAAGGGAAGAGGGGAAAATAGAGCTTTATAATCCTGTTCAAGTGTCCTGGAAATCAATACCAGAGTCTCTTGTGTCTCCTGTTTTCTGTAGATCTTAAAAGGACAGGGAAATTTTCTGTGGTCATCTGTCAGGTAAATAAATTCCAGCAAAGGATAAAAGTCACCAAAATACAGAAGCATCTCCTGATGGCTTGTCCTGGAGTAAAATCACCTTTATGAGCGAGCGCAGAAGCAGAGAAGTGGCACTGGCCACTTGTAAGACAGCGAAGTTTATGGGGAGGTAAGAATGTAAGCAGCAGCCCACACAGAGGTGAGTACAGGATGGTGGGAGAGATGGCAGCAGTTATATACCTGCCTAGAATAATGGAAATACTTAGGCTGGTCCCTGTCTTTAGAGGGAAATGTCTCTCATTGTTTGCTGTATGGAGAGCCTCAGCACTGTACTCACACACCACTCTGCCTAAGAATTAGACCCCTGACCTCAGCTAAATTAAGTGCTGGGATCTCATCCTTAGCCCTTCCGATACTTTCTCTCAAGATGCATCTCAAGGTCCCATTTCTAATAATGTTGCACAGTCAATACATAGTAATGCAATCAATACAAAACAATAATGCAAAATCATCATCACATCAATATTGATGAGCTTTATACCAGCTTAGTCCTTGAATAACACACCAAGAAAACTAAAATTTTTAAAAGTACACAACTGTTGGCAGCAATGTCTAGAAAACATATCCAAGTATCTGGATGAAAGTACTAAAAAAATGTGCTTTTGGAGCATCCTACTGACTTGTCACATTATTATCTTTTACGTGGTTCTCTTTGGCGCTTATTGAAGTTCTGAGTCTTTTAATGTATCTCAGGTTGGGCACTCAGAGTCATGCTCTTACTAGACAATAAAAAATTATAAACTGAGATGCAAAAACATTTAAAAATAAAAACTAATGGGTCTAAACACACTGCTAAATACTGCTGCCACAAGTAATGGCCAGCGGTTGTACCACAGACATGATCGTTATATCAGTGATATCCTGGTGGTGGTCCAAAAATAATTGTACCATTGCTAGGCATGACTCAAGAAAAAAAAAATTACTTTTGTAGCTGGAGAGAATCAAAGGGGCACTGCATCCATCTGCTTGCCTTATGGCAGACTCAGCTTGCTATTTATCATAAATTCTACCTTCTGTAACTCGCACCTCTCGTTTTGCCCCTTGGCAGGGAGTTGACAACTGTGAGTCAGCCGAGTCCTGTGCTCCCCACTCAAGCAGCCATACATTACGTGTCAGCAAGTCTCGCTGAGTACATGGGAGTAGGAGTCAAGGAGAATTCACTTCTCAGAGGGTGCAAATTACGTGCTTAGCAGGCCAGAGAAGGTGCAAAGCACACACAACTGTGCTGTTCTGGAGTCAGCTACACTCCTACCCAAAGGCTTCTGCCTCTCCTCCCCTGCAGTGCAGGGCCCCGTGTCACAGGAAGGGAAGGGAATGTCAAATGCGGGAAGGAACAGGCTAAAGGCAAGGGAACAAACAGCTGCTGAAGCTGGAATTAGCATCTTGGTAGGAGGCTCAGAATAAATCTGTCATACTTAGACTCTCTTTCAGCTGTTTCAGAGGAGGATGTTGGATCTAATGATGAACCCAGCAGGTAGCATGTAGGAATGGTATGGCTCGAAGTTGCAGCAACTCACTCTTCTCTGTCACTTATTATAAGTATTCTTACATAAGTATACTTATTATTTATCAAAGACTAGAGTCCCCATATTTTTCAGTATTACAATAGCCAAAATGACAGGGCACTTGCTGACTATTTAGCACCTTCAGAGAACAAAATAGGGAGAAAAGTAGAAACTCACATTCAACAAATGTGGAAAGCTACAGTAGCACTGTGGACACATTGACTTCGCTAGGTTTCCAGTCCCAGTTACTGCTGAAGAACTCCAATCCTTCTCCCCCCACTTCCCTTCCACACCTCCCTGTCAAGCTGACACAAGCCTTCATGCAACTTCCCAGAGACCTGGAGCACGGAAATGCTCTTGCAAGAAAATAAAAAGGTTTTGAGTGGCAGTTTTTTATCTCTGTGGTGTCACTATGTGCCATACCAACATCTCCACCAGCTCAGTGGCGGAAATGGCATTACTGTGGATGTAATCCAGCAGGGTTTGGTAGTGAGAGGAAGGAGAAGGCAGGACTACCTAAACTCAGCTTGTTGTTAAACATGTAAGCATGACCTAAAATGGGTGAAACCTGCTTGCCAGGGTGCCCTCAGGGACCAGAGCTGTGGTTGGTCTTCCTCTGGCATGGCACGAGGGTCTGCCGACATGTGTCCTCCTGCTCGCTCCAGTCTCAGCATTGGCTGCTCATTGCACACTGCTGCTCCATCGGGGATACTTGTCACTGAGGGAGACTTTTGAAAGAAGGCAGGGACTTTAAATCTTTTTCAATTTGCACACCTCTAAACCTTTCCAGCAGAGCTGCAGAACCCCACATAGCTGATTTCAATGTTTTGTTTTCTAAAGAATTTTTTTAGCCAGATTTCCAGGTGGAAAATTGTGGGTCTGAGATGCCAAGCACTTCTTGTTAAGGAGAGCTATGTCAGTTTGAAGGCTTTGGGCTGCATTTCTTCTTTTGCTTCATTAAATTTGTACACAGACAAATAGTTTCCAGTATGCTAACTCGAAGTATTATGAAAGCCTGATGGCTAATGATTCATAAAAATGTGTGATAAGACTGCCTGTGCCTTATCAAACAAAGGACAAAATATCCAACACAACCACCAGTCAAACAGAATCCATTTCTAACTACTTTGGAGATATCTGTCTGTAGGTTCAGCTAATGAGAACAAAACTGATAGGAAAGTTTCAGGTAAAAACTCATCTAAAATGGGACTACAGGAGCTAGTTTTTGTCAGAAATAACACAATAATGTCATAGAGTAACTGTGAGTTTTGCTAACTGTGAACAACAGGATGAAGAGGAAGGGGTCTGAGAATGCCCTGTAATATAGAAATGAGCTGAGTCTCTTATATAAATAGACAAAATTGACCTAGGTGCACATAGAATTACCTACTGGAAGATATGAGTTGATGCTTATTTCCCAAGCCACTGTAATACCTGTAGATCCCACTACACCTGGAAGAGCATGGCAGACTCCATAGGGTCTGCTTTTGCAAATTTGTCCTGAGCCCAATTTTTAAATGACTTTACTGAACAACTAGAACTCCTACTGAAAACCAGGGTTTCAACGTATACACGTGTCCAAAGGAACTGGATACTTTTGCAGATTTGTTCCTTTGCAAGATTTCTGAGAGCCTGCTTAAATGTAATGAAAAAGATAGTCCAGGCATGCAGTGCAGTTTACAGTCTAAACTAAAGTGGCAGTGTAATTAAAATGTTGTTTTGTTTTGTTTTTTTCATTTTCTTAAAAAAAAAAAAAAAAAAAAAAAAGAAATATCAGTTGTTGATGTTGTTAACACTCTGACCACACTTTTTAATTACAAGATATGCACTGCAGCACTGCAGTCCCCTCCCTCAGTTGGTTTGCATTGATGCTGATGCTCTGGGATCCTTCGCTTCCACAAGAGCATTAGGGCACAAGAGCAACCTTGTAGACCAACACAAAGCAGAGCATGAAACACAGTAAATCAGGAAACGTATGGGAATAACTCACGAAGTGAAAGACAAAGAAGAAAGAAAACCATATTCATAAGGGCAGTAGGGCTAGGCAAATGCTAAATAGGTAATATATAAGGGTATATATTGCCCTATAAATGCTTCACATAACTGTGAAGGTCTATACTTAGAACTTTTAGATTTAATACTCTGTGGGGCTTACATACATGTGCTCCTAAATGCAGAATTCACCCAATATATGGACCGATATGAAACAGTCCTATTAAGACAATTACACAGGATCTAGAAAAAGCAAGATAAGACAATCAGTCGGATCTTTTTATGTGGGAGGTCATCCATTGCACGTTTTAATGTTCTTTTAAGTTACTGGAAGAAAATCAAGATAGTAAGAAATTAATGACAGTAACAACCCTTGATATGTGGTTCATTTCATGGGAGATTTATGAGAAACATATTTTATAATGTTTTTGCTAAGAAAGCTTTGCTTAAAGTGGACTGAGTTTTTATGCTTTCACCCTGAAGCCAGAAGTTGTAATCAACCAAATAAAATCCATAAATTTTAGCTTTCATAAGACAAAAACTGAGGCATTGTTCTGCCCCAAGTTTTATCTTCTAAATTACGGAATTCTAGCTAATATTGGTACCTGTTGAAATAATTATATCAAGAACACAAATCAAAGAAGCATAGTATCTAATACAGGTCTACATTTGTAAGGTACAGGTTCCACTGCTGCTCTAAAATGACTGAATGTTTACCATTAACGTAAACTAGCCAGAAGACCCAGTAGATGGTAGGTGGTAGAAGGTTAGATTAAACTAGAGGCTCGTAGGATATCACAGGAAAAAGGCAGTTATTCATTTCCAGTCTTATTATTTTGCTGCTGTTATACGACTTCCTACTGTGAAACAAAATCACTGGTCACCACTGAGAAAAGTATTAAAAAGATGAGAATAATAAAACCACTGCCTATTTGAAACTTAATTTAATTCTTTTATATTCATGCCTGCCTTCTGAAGGTGGTAAAGTATGTACATTCTTGTCAATTAAAGTACTGACTGAGATAAAAGTGTGGATTTTTTTCAAAATTCATCATTGCCTTAAGAGATAATGCATGTATGATTGTCTGAAAAGCAAAGAACAAACACAGCAGGACATACAGGAAATAAAAAGTGCCACCTTATGGGTCTAAGTGTTGAGTTCATAACTTTTCCCTAGCCACAGACAAACCCTGAGCTAGAAAAAGAAACATTTCTCTAAGAACTCAGGCTGCCTTCTTATTTTGGTGAGCATGTTGCTGGTTGCTGAGGGATGATGGATGAGGAAAGGAAGAACTGCTCTTCAGCAGGGACCTCTTGTGAGAGACGGGGTTGGCTACGGTGTCCATGAAATAGTGGAGTTCAAGATCCTCAGGGCAGCAAGGAGGACACACAGCAAGCTCACTACCCTGAATTTCAGGAGAGTGGACTTTGGCCTCTTCAGCGATCTGCTTGGTAGAGTACCATGGGATAAAGCCCTGGTGGGAAACGGGGATCAAGAAAGCTGGTTAATATTCATGGATCACCTCCTTCAAGCCCAGGAGAAATGCATTCCGACAAAGAGGAAGTCAGTCAAAAACTCCAGGAGGCTTGAATGGATAAACAAGGGGCTCCTGGACAACAAACTCAAAAAGGAAACCTACAGAGGGTGGACACAAGAGCAGGTAGCCTAGGAAGAGTACATAGATATTACCCAAGCAGCCAGGGATCAGGTTAAGGAAGCTAAAGCCCTGACAGAACTAAATCTGGCCAGGCACATCAAGGACAACCAGAAGGCCAGTGGAAACAGGAGACCTGTTTACCCGGATAGGGAGAAGGCTGAGGTATTCAATGACTTCTTTGCCTCAGTCTTTACCAGCATTCAGCTCCAGGGACCCCAACATAAGAAAGACATGGACTTGTTGGAGCGAGTCCAGAGGAGGGCCATGAAGATGATCAGAGGCCTGGAGCACCTCTCCTATGAGGACAGGCTGAGAGAGCTGGCATTGTTCAGCCTGGAGAAAAGGCTGTCCCTACAAGAAAGCTGGAGAGGGACTTTTTACAAGGGCATGTAGTGATAGGACAAGGGCTAATGTCTTTAAACCGATAAAGAAATTCTTCACCATGAGGGTGGTGAGGCACTGGAACTGGTTGCCAAGAGAAGCTGTGGATGCCTGGAAGTGTTCAAGGCCAGGTTGGATGGGGCTTTAAGCAGCCTGTTCTTGTGCAAGGTGTCCCTGCCCATGGCAGGGGGGGTTGGAACTAGGTGATCTTTAAGGTCACTTCCAACCCAAACTATTCTATGATTCTATGAAAAGGAGCAGTGGTGGCAATTTCTCCCACAGAAGGAACATTCTTTTCCTTCTGCTTGTAGAAAAGACTGTCCAAGTTGGCACTTTTATTTTCCTATCCAGTTATATCAGGTAGTAAATGATGTGTCAAGACTGAGAGTGTACATAAATTTCCACAGTTCCTGCAAGCTCCGTTCATAGAGTCATCTACCTCCTGCTAGTCCAGCTGAGTATGTGAAATGTAGCCCACAAAAGAAAGTTTGCAATAACAGGTTCTTGTTATAAGTATATCTGCACCTTTTTTTAGGCTGGTTTGGTGATCTAACTTCTGTACAATTTGAAAGACTGAGATTTGCAGACAGGTTTCCTTTCAAAGTCAATAGAGATGTCTGCAGTAGCTAGCTGAACATCTCCTTGCTTGTTGAGATAAAACTGAAGCATGGTTTAACATCACAAATGTTTGTCAGCTTGGTCAAATACATAATAATTCTTAAAATATTACCAAGAAGGGTATATGCAAATTAATGGCTAGTTTTCATCTTCTATGTATATAATTTGCCTAAAGCAGCACAATATACACTACAATAAATTGGATAATTCAAAATTACACTGGAGATATTTCTTCATCTATCAAATACCATAATGTCTGAATGTTCATAAGGGCTCAAGTATGTTTGTCTGTCTCATTGAAAATACTGTTTTGCATATGAAGAAGGAGTGTCTGCCTGTGGTATGTTTCTTCTATGTAAGTAATGAACTGTGGACAAATTGTGCTGAACTTGTAATAATGGCCTCATTACTGTCAAAAGTAAGAATAGTGGCTGAAGGCAGTGGACAGTCCATTGCCAGACTGAAAATCTATACTTTGTATCTATGGAAGAAGGAATCTATCTATAAGAGCCCAATAACATGAAGACATATCAGAAAGGATAATTTCTTGAACTTCATTAAATCTATTGAAATAATTCAGTGTTTATTGCTGAAATTCAGCATGCTGTTATAAAAAAATGACATTTGCAAAGATGGAAAGCACAGGCCTTGATCATATAATAAACTGATTTATCTGAGCAGAGAAGAACTGGGTACTTAATCCTGCCAAATCTTTGCTCATTGGTGTGTTTACTCATGTGGTTAGTCCCACCAGTTACTGCCATCTTCACTCAGCCTGGAGCATGCCCTCCCCATAAATAGCCCTCCACACAGGAGTGGACAAGGGATTAAACTGCTTGTGATTTCTTCATAACCATAAGATTTTATTAGTTTGTTCTCTCTGGTGGCTCATTTTCTTTTAACACCAATAACATTTTAGAAAGATACCGCGCCTGAAGACACGGGTGATTAAGATGCCCATAATACAGCGCTGGTGCAAGCTGTATTGCTTCTGTATAAAAATCAATAAAAGGGAATTTTAAAACAGATGTTAAGCACTGCATGGTACTCCAGTTTCCTATCTGTCTTTTAATGACGCATACTTCTTTGGATACAGCTCTGTGTAAAGGATGATGGATGAGGTGTTCTGTCCCAGGAGAACCAGTGCCTTCCACTTGCTGCCTCTGGGCCAGCAGCAAGTGACAAAAATGACCAGCTGCTCTAGATCACTTGCCAGAGCTGGGCATGAAGGGATGACCCTTTCCCCCTGCCCTCTTTTGTGGGACTGTGCAGAAGAAAGTTGCCAAAAGCAAGACTCTATCTGGGGCTTGCTGCTTCCTTGTATGTATTCTGTTGAAATCATGGTCACCCTTCCCATCACTTGCTGCTATGTTTTGTCACCTGCACCAGGGTGGACTCCCACAAAATTCTGAAGAAGTAACAGCATTGAACAAGGCAGTAGTGAGGGCAGAAAAAAAAATAGTACAGGCCTTATTCTCTCAGCATTTAGAAGCACAGCCCACTTAGAAATTGCATCTTGTGTGTGTGTTATAAACAAAGGGGTCTCACATTCCTTCAGGCCAATTTTTCATCAAGTCAAATCCTGACCAACAGCAAAGCTGTCTCCTGTCCCTGCTGACTCAAATGAGAAGCGGCAATGATTCACTGTACTCTGCATGGATATTTCATATGTGTTTGCCTTAGCATATGTGCCAGTTCTGCTACACACAGTCTGTTAGCTTATGACGCTGCTGACAAGAAGGACGCACAGCACCTCCACATTCCTGCTGTGCGAGATAAGCATATGGTACTGATATAAAATGTAATTGATTTCACTGGCACAGACTAACCTGCAGCTCATAGGCAACATACGAAAATAATTTAAAGCGATCAATAATCTGCTATTAGATTGCAACTATTGATATGTGATATTACTCTTTCAAAACCCCCAGTGAATGATTTGCAATGGCTTCCTTTCTTTCTCTATAACTTCAGCTTCCTTCTTGTTTTCTCCTTGCGTATATATCCCCCATACGTACTTGTCTGAGCACTCCAAGAGGATGACATGTAGGAAAAAAAGATATACCAAGGCATAATTACACTGGTATAGCTAAAAGAAAGGGCCTAGATGTTTCAAATGTCAGTAGATCTGAAGATGTGTGGGCACGATTTACAACACTAGTATGTTGCCACTGGTAACTGACTGCGTTTTTAACCTTCCCACTGCTGGCTAGCAGTGTGAAAGAGGATAATTCTAGGGAGTTAGCACTAGAAACAAACAAGCTCATTAAAAATATCTAATACTTATTGTTGCAAAGCTAAAATGAACAAGGGGAAGGAGTGCATAAAGGTTAGATAAGAGCTCTTTCTTCCTGATGGGCAGCCCAAACAGCATCTGACCCTTCCAGTTTGCTGACATGCTGCTGCTGCTTCTGCTGGGTCATCCCTGAGGGACTGGTTTAGGCCTCTCCAGAATGAGGGGAAAGGAAAGAGTGAAGCTTTTACTGGGAGTATTTTAAAGGCATAGATGTCTCAGCAGAATATATTTTATGAAGTCCCACTGTCAAAAAGTTGGCAGCAGGCTCCTGCTGAGAGTGATTTGGAGACACCAAGTAAACTGGCAGACTATTATACTGTATAATGGAGTTGGAAATACAATCTGAAGTAGGGAGTAGTTGCTGGCAGGGGTGGTACACCCACAGTTTGGGTATGACGAGTGAGAACTGAGGAGAAGACCAAGATTCCTGGGCACGTAACAGCGGTATTTTTAGGGTACCTATCCACAGGGAGTGGAACAGGATTTGGTTAAAAATAAGGACATAGTGAGAAGAGAAAACATTTAGATATGCAATTGCACTTCAGATGTCATGCAAAGAGAGGGGATACTCCAATTTTTTCTGCTAAGTACTTGTTGCAACAGAGTCCTGCCTAAGAGGCCCCATAAAAGCTAAAACCATGAACGGGACAGGGGGGAGGCGTGAGTTTCAAGGGACTAAAACTACATTATTACCCTTAATTAGGCACTCAAATAAAAAAAAAAACAAAAAACAACAGCCTGGTGTGCTGTAAACATCTAGAAAACTCACCGAAATGAAGGCAACCCCACCTGCTCAGCACCTTGGCATTTCACAGGCCTTTACTTCAGCAGGGAGGGAAATTTCACGGGAAGCTGTGAGCATCCAACTGCTCTGTTAGCGTTATCCCTAAATATGCATTTAGGAGTCTTTTAGGCTACCAAACTGAAAACTGTGTAAACACATTTCTGGTCTTAAAACACTATCTGCTGGAGTCTTGGGTTTGGGTTTTTTTTGATCTCTGAGAACACAAACTGTAGATAGATAGCCACAGCTCAGCCTTTGCTGAAAACAAACTGTCTATCAGCTCACAAAGTCCAGCTGAAAAGGATATAGAAGAAACTGTGCTCGTGCTGCAATGCATGTGATTAAACAGCTCTGTTCCATTTAAAGACCTTTCGAAGAATGCCAGACTGTTCCTAGTTTTAACCTTTAAAATGCAGCAAGGACTTTGAGAGCTACTTTGGCATTTCTCAGCGTAACCCACACCTCCCACATACAGCAGCGACAACTTTAACAAGCAAAGCACCAGGGAAGCAGCCGTATATGGGTATGTACAGCCTATGTATGGACCCCTGTAAAGTGGGCATCTATCGTGGAAAGGTTTTTCACCTGTATTCCACATGTGTTCCTCTTGGCATCACACTAATTTCTCATGCTGAAAAGCAGTGTCATTTAGCTTCACTCATAACACCTCACTCATTTTCAGAGCTTCCCCCTCCCCCGTCCACTTAATGCTGGCAAGCCAACTACCAAAAGCAAAGCAGGCAGCAGATTTCTGTGTGTCTCCCAGAACGATAATGAAAGTCACTCAAAAAAAAAAAGAAAAAAAAAAGAAACGTGAAGTTCTTCCTGGGAACAATGCTCTCTGCATGATCCAAGTAAACACGAGCTGCTTTTGTAGTCACGAGCTATGGAGATGAGACTGTTTGGGATCCATCTATCCTGCCCTAACATGTCAGAGAGGTGGGGTATAGCTCAGCTGTTATGAGTTTTCTTATTCCTAATTCATGCTGAAAGAATAGAGTGGGACTAAACTCATTGGTGCCTTCATCAACACACTTCATTTCTTGAAAAGCTTTGTCACTGCTAGGGAATAGCAATGTTTGTATAAAGCTCATTGTGCATTGCTTTCTCATGGAAGACATTTTATTACACTGTCCATGATAATTTCTCAGGGGACCTTCTATCCTCTGACCTAATCTAAGGACAAGATTTTTGAAGACCTAGGCATCAGCCTCTCTATCAAGAAAAGCCTTCATACACAGTGTGGTACCATTGATCTACTCATTAGATTGTTGAAGTAATGGATTTACATATGATCTGGTTTGCACCATTCCTAGGATGCAAAGCAGTCCTAAACCCAGCACTGAGCCTGCATTCGTAAAGTTATGGCTGGTCTATATTCCTGCATAGTGATGGTAGGACTCAATCATTTTACGGTACTTTTCTGTATGGCTGAAACTTCATAATTGGGAGTTTTGCTGTCTACTATTTCCCTCAAAAAAAATGAAATGTTGCCAGTGCTTATGGTATGAAACATATTTTTTCTGGGAGGTACCTACATATTTTGAAGTATATTTTTCAAAAGAGGTTCCAAGAAAGGATTGAAACTAGCAAGCACATATAACAAGAAAAGGCTTTTTTTGTCAGCTTCTTTTAATTCAACTAACGAGTCGCCTCTGCTCTTACAAACTTATCTTTGCATTCCTGTCCTTGCTTTAATGAAATTTGTTCTCTGTGTTCCTCCTGACCCTAGGGTAACAAAGACATACCAATGCTGCCCACTGTTCTCACCTTTAGGTAGGGCAGCAGATATGCAGGATCATGGATCTCTTGACATCAGGGCATCTCTGAAGGGCAGGCAGAGCAGGGTGAAGGGTGCTGGAGCTGACATGAGAGCCACACAGGAGCCCATGGCACCAAAAAACAAAAGCATGCAGCCAGCACTAGCCCTGAGATGGGCTAGAGCTGGCCTGTTATTGAACAGCAGCTTGCAGACTGAGTAGCAATGAAATGAGCTGACAGGAAAGCCAAATAAAAATATTAAAATAGAAAAGGCTCAGTTGCCCAGAGGAGTGTCCTGGGGCTGCCCCTGGGAGCCCACCCCATGATGTGGCCACTGATACGCACTGCTGGGTGACACTGTGGGTGACCTGCCCGCACGGTCCCCCTTCATGAGAACCCAAAATGATGTGAGTCTGGAGGGTGCTCAGCATGCTGAAGATGGTGTCCTCTTTGGGAATGTAGATGCTCAGGGCCATGTCCACTTTTGTGACTGATGATGTCACCCTGAAATAGCTTTTTCTGCACCACTGGTTGCTGTCATCATGCATTCAGAAAAACATGCAACACAAAGAATGGACATTTCTCAATTCTCTCTTGATACTCCTCTCTGGGCTTGCTTTTCTTCAGGGGAGGATCAGGTGCCTGTGCCAAGCCAAGATACCAAAGCTAAATTTCAGTAATAAACCAAGCGTTGAGGATATGTCAAATCATTTGGGCGTTGCACGCATGCAAAGACACAGCTGCATATAGGAAATCTGGCAGAAGCAGTAATCTATTATAGCAAGAAGGGAAAGCAGGGGGTAACATTTTCAAGGCAGACTATAGTCTGTTGCAGCCTTGGGTCTACTTCACGTACATCTAGGCCATGTTTGCTGTCGGCAGTCCTCATTGTGACTTCTGATTTTACCAAATCTGCGCCCAGGAGTCAGCTCTGTTCTCACAAGAACAGTTTCTTCACCACACATGTCTTTGTATCCCTCATTTTATGACAGGCACAAAGGTGCTGCCACAATACCTCGAAAAAATAACAGCAATAAAGTCCAAACAGTTATTCCTTTGGCCAACTTTACTGGACACCAGGATGTAAACTAGTATCATCTTTTTACTGACTGAGTTTGGTATGGTCACATCCTTTGTAAGTGATGAAATCACACACAGGACATTCTGGAAATGAGTTAGAGAATGTTTCTTTCTATTTTTTTACCTGGTTCCCATCTTGCTTTTGATACTTATAACTGTATAGTCTCAGAGAGGATGATGGAGACTCTAAAAATGACCTAAAATTGGTTTTCATGAATTGGTTTCCAAATTAGGACCCGTCAGAGAGGAAAGCAAGTGTCATGAGCCCTTTGCCAAACACCTGAAATTTTGTCCTTCAGGACATACCACAACATGTTAGATCTTGTCACATTTATAATATTGACTGCCATTCCCACTGCACAGTGGATCAGCGGCATTTCTGAGATGCAGTGCCTAGTTTGGGGGAAACGATGAAGCATATCTGTCTGTTGGCTCAATCCTCTTATACAGGTCAGATGATATAGAGCAGGTGTAGTGAAGAGCGATGCATGAAAAATTAATTCAGCAAGTGATTTTTCAGATTATTATGTAGCTCAAAAATTCTCTACATTATTTTGCATCAACATCTAGTTGTGCGGATGGCTTTAAAGATAAATTCCAAAGCTGCAAGTGATAGTTTGAAGAACTATCTCTCCATTTCAAAACATTTTAAAATGCTATACCTGAATAATGTAAACCATATCTTACATAACTATGTGTTAGATGGAAAGGAAGCACTGATATAGGAAATAAAGTATAAAGTGATATTTATGAAAATTTGTGAAATACATTAGGGGAGAACTGAAGCATCTGAAAGCCTGAATTTCTTCCTTTTGGTCTAGAAAGAGGTAAATTTCAGCTAGTTCATCTGTCTTATTTCAGAGACATGAACGTTGCTGCTATAGCTTCAAGCTAGTGTAATAGAAGATGCTAGGAATAACCAAATTATTAATGGCAAATATTATAAAATACACAAATGTATTCCTCTTCTTGTTTGTTGATTGCTTGGTTGAGTAGGGTTGAGTTTGTTTTTGTGGGGTTTGTTTGTTTTGGGTTGGGTTTTGTTTTTTGTGGGTCATTTGTTTGTTTCTTTGTTTTAATTTTCAAAGTCTTTAGTGAACTTCTAAGTGTACTCAGTATTCATCCATATTATGCAAACAAAGGGCACTGCAAATATCTGTTTACAGAATATGCAATGTCACATGAGATCATTATATCATTTCCAGGCCCAAATTCCAGGCCCTGGACCACATACCAAAGATAAAATCATCAGAATGACAATAGTGGGGGAAAGTTTCTTCATCATCAAAAAGCTTTTGGTCAATGGAATGATGATTTATTTTCAAGACAATGTTTTGATTGGACATGTTGTGAATATTTGGGGACTATTCAAATGCTGGAAATATATTTAAATTAGAGTAAATTCACCCATTCATTTGCGAATTACTGGTGAAGGAAAAATCTGTGTTAAACAATATCTGTGGTAAACAATAAATCCAGAGCTATCAGAAAGCCTGAGGCCATAGGACTTCTGAATTTAAATTAAAAAAAAAGAGAGAGAGAGAGACATTTACTCCTTACAGGCCTCACTCTGACATTCTTTGCATATCATAGGCTGAAACTAATGCTATAGATTTGATTGTGCTTTGCCATCAGCATCTTCTTGTTGTGAGGGAGCAGTGGGTGGAGAATCTCCCAGTTGCCAATTCTCATTACATCGCATGAATTTCATCATGCCTGACAGTTTTCATAAATCCCAGGCTCCAGGAGACTGAAAAATCTCCTGAGAACCTCAGTTTTTGATTACAAAGAAAAAAAGGAATGTTGTAGTCCTCATGATTGCAGAAACAAGAGAAAAAAAATGTACATTTGCTGTGGTCCCAATACGCTGAAGGCTCATTAACCCAGAGGCAAAATTAAACATCTCTCAGAACCCGCTATTTTATTTTTATAAGCAGGAAGGAGAGAAATTCAGAGAGGAGTCTGACATTTTTAAAACCTGGTAAAAGCAATACTGGAATTCAAGTCATTAACTACGGCTGAAAACAGAGAGAAAAATTGATTATTTCTTGTTATAAGTGACAGAATTTTGAAATAGGTGTATGGTAAAGAGCAGAGCTTTTTTTAAAAAAATCATCATATCGCAGGGACAATAGCAAATTAATCTGTCAGACAGTGTACAAATAATGGATAAATGTTGTCTGGAATTGCCTTTCTCCAAATTAACAAAACAGCCCATTTTATTTACAACTTGGTTGCCTTGCCTGTTGAATTGAAAATGCACGAAGCTGGTGCAGCAGATGATCTCATGGAAGGCAGTTCTGCCAAGACTGCCATAGGTTGCTTTGCATAGTCATCCTACTGTATATCATTGAATAAGCATGAGCTGCATTTTTTTTATTTCTTCACACCGTTTTTAGTATCAGCCAAGGGGAATTATTGCACTGAACACTGTATTATGTGGCCATTGTATTTTATATGATGCTCGAATTAGTGCACAGTTCCTTATTAATAAAACTGTGTTGTGCAGCAGCTGTATGTGGCAGCCATATATGATTACAATACACAATAGGAACTTCTCATTTCTACACTGTTTCTGGGGAAGTAAAGGGTTACTAGGGGAAGTGGTGTTTTATCACACATTCAGCATTGCACAAAAATAGTCTAGAAGACCAAAATGCTTGCATTAAGGTCTCCACATCTCTGTAATTAATTTTAATACCACAATGTTCTATTTTGGAACTTGTTAGCATGCACTTCCTGTCCAATATATGCATGGTTAATGATATCTGGGGAGGTGCATGAAAGAGGGAGAAAAATCTTTTATTGAATGTTGAGAAAGGAAGAATTTGGTACAGCACTTGAGGACAGAGCTCCTCACCACGTAGCCCCGAGGGAGCTGCCTCGCTGCTGGAGGCGGGGAGGCAGCACGCCAGACATGGTAAAGCCTGCCTTCATCTCGTAGGGCTGGGATAATGTGACTGCACAGCATGTCGGATCAAAAACCATATGTGCTTTTCTGTTGCTGATGACCCTTTTTCATAACCAGGTTTTGGGCTGTATTTTTTTTTTTTATAGTCAATTTGTTGCTGGTGAAAGTTTCTAGACTGACAGCCAAAGACACTGGTCTCCTTTATTAGCCCCCACCAACCACCAGAGCAGATGCAGCCCCGAGTATTACAATCGATCCATCCAAGCCCTCATGTCTCATGCCATCAATTGCACTGCTGTGAAGTAGGTGTCAGATGTGACCACTTCAACATCGTCTATGCAAATTATGGAGAGGATCTGCCACAATTTTCTCTGAATATATGCAAAGTGCTGAACGAGGAGTAAAGCAGGGGATGATAGGTGCCAGTAATTGCTGAATTTGATGTGGAAGGTTTATTTTCCAGTTGATTTTGTATTTTATTCAGTCCTTGATGCAGCAACAGAGCTCCTAACAGTAGTAGCAGCTTATTGCTATATCTCCTGAAAACAGATCTGAGCTTCACCACCTCTTACCATGCGCCTGAGGCCACCAGGCACGTCACAGGTGGTGGTACCTTTTGGACTGCACCATCTCCTGATCACTTCGGACTTGCAATTGTAAAGTCAGAGGTCTCGTATCTTGTTGCGTTTTTGCTGAACTATGCTGGCTTACAGCATGCACTTTCATTGACTTATATCAAGCTATATATATCTCCTGCTTTGCCTCTCTCAGAAATACATTGCTTTGGTTTTCTTCCCATAGATGAATCCCCGGTAAGCAAGTGCTCGCTTCTACTCATTTGCGCACGTACAGTTCAGACTGTACACTTCTGAATTTAGTCATGTTACATCCTGTGTTACCTGATTAAGATCAGTAGCTGGGAGTTGATTGTTTAATTGACTTTTCAGAAACTCAGCTGAAAGTTTCCTATGCTTTTCCCATTTTATATGCAGAAAAAAATGAAAGCTCGAAACATTTACAACCATAAAAAATGCTTCACTTCAGTCTTTAATTAAAATTACTGTGAGGTACTATGCCACCAGGACTTCCCGAATCTTCCCATGGACTGCATCAAAACATCTCAGGCCTGAACTCTTAGATTCTCATCACTCAGTTCTGCAAGTTGCTCACTGCTGGGTGGCTGGGGACTGTACCCACAAACACGCAGCAATCCAGGGCTCCCTCCTTCTCCAGCAGCACAGATATCCACCAGACCTGCACGCAGAGAAGCCCCACTGCCTTCACTGGTGTGAACTCAAGGACAGGGTTGGTTGCTGCAGTCAGATGCTGCAAAGGAGAGGCAGGAGGATGAAACCCCAGATCTACATGACTCCCCCCAAGTCAGCAGGTCCAGCAAAACCCAGGATTCCCCAGAGGGGCTAATTTTGCTTTATAGAAGCTGGCTGAAACAAATACAGGCTCAAGCCCTGAACATGCAACTAAGGCACTGAAGAACTGCGCTCATCGCCCTCCTACAGGCTGACAGCATTTTTTTCCCAAATGTTACTCACTTCAAAGTGAATAGATTAAATCCATGACTGCTGAAGTCAGTTCCTACTGACCTCCCTGGATCACAGATGTTACCTGCCATCATTAGAGAGAACATAACTGGAAAGTGTCCCAGGTCTGAATGAACTGCCATACTGTTGCTATTTGCATGTAGAATTTATTGTTATCATCTTCCTTTTAAAAGTTACCATGAGGTTTTTGCCCCCAAATGGTTAGTTTTGAACTAGTAAAGAAACAGGAGCTTTTTTTTTTTTTTTTGATACATAGTTTTAGAACCAGTAACCATTAAGAGATTATAAAATCATTCAAAACATTACTATCTTTTTATAGCAAAATCATTTTAGTTCCATGGGACACAATCCACTAAATTAGCTTTACAATACTAAAAAGCTTATATTCCACCACAGACTGAAAATTAGAATTACTTCATTTAAATACTGTTATCAGCAGAACAAGCCTTAATTATTAAATCAGTTATGGATTTCTACAACCAAGGTTGAATCTCTGCAACACTACAGAACGGCTATTATAAGCTGTGCTATGAGAGGGGCAAAGCAATAAACATAGCCAAGGTTTTGCTTTTATCAATGTCTACATTAAAAAAATATTTAAAGTTACATACTCACATGGCAACAAATTATATGACATGCAATTTTTTACTGTAATTGTGTAAAAGCTAGCTTCGAAGTATGCAAATTTATCTATTGGTGAGAGCACATACAGAAAAAAAATGAGGATGATTTGAGTCATCTCCAAAGGTTTTATAGTATCCCATGTCTCAGTACTGGCTTTTATGCTTCATATCCTTTGATACAGTTCTCCAAAAAGAGGACATAAATACCATCCAGATTTTAAAACATTTTATTTGCATATTAAAAAAATTGTGCATTCCAATAATTAAAATCATTTGAACAAAAAAAAAAAAATGGCACTCGATTAACTGCATTTTACAGCTCGCAGGACCTTGGTACAGCTTTGCATTTATTCGTGTGTTACTCTAGTTTACTGTAGTCCCACCCAAGTTCTTCTTTCATCAACATGCAAGCTCTTTCATGCCACCAGGACCAAAGCCAGACAGGCAGAGGGAAAGGCAGCGCCTTCATTCAGTGTCAGTAGTTCTCTCTATTCTTTTGATGTGAAAGGGGCAGTACAGTCATTTTAAACTTTATCCAACCTCTTTGCATCTTACAAAGTTAAACAGCTAAAAGAAGTAAAATAAGAAGGCAATGCTTGTGGAATGTACAGTGCATAATTTGGAAGGGCAGATTTCATTACGATTCACCCGCTTGCTTCTCCTGTTCAATTGCTAAAAAGGGAAAAAAACAAAACAAGACAAAAAAAAAAAAGGGAGAGAAAAAGATAAAGATTGAGAAGCTGAAATGCATTCACATGACAATTCCTATAATTTGTAAAAAATATAAAGTATAAAAAAAAATATGTATCAAAAAAAAGAAATGTAAATAATTATAAATTAAGCGCTACTACGCCGTGGGTTCGGGTTTTCGCTGTCTGGCACAGCCACAGCCTTATATCCTTCCTCCACCCCGCACCCGCCGCACCCCCGACTCCCCGCCTGCCGCCCCTCTTTGTCTCCTCCCGCCTGCCTCCCTCCCTGCCTGCCTCCCCCGCCAAGCCTGCTTCCCTGCCTGCCTCCCTCCCCCTCTCCCTGCCCTTCCTCGGCGCCTGCCCGCACTCACTTTCTTTTGAAGGCAGCGGGTTTTTCTCTTGCGTCTCTGTCTTCTTCAATTTGGACTTGTCAAATTTCTCGATCTCAGCCATGTCTGGTTTGTCGGACATGTTGGCAGGTGACTCTGCGCACACAAGGGGAACAGCCCGTTACCCCCAGCCAGGGCTCCCCAGTCCCCCCGCCCGGACCCCAGGGCGGCAGCGGCGCCGCGCCCCGCCGCACCCAACGCGGGGAGCCGAAAACTCAACGCACGCCGAAAATAAAACGCTTAATCCCCGGCACATTTAAAAATTGTAATAGTAATTTTTAAAAACTGTAGTTTAATCCAGCATCAAAGGCAGTGCAGCTGGCCGCCAGCCGCCGCCGCGGGCAGCTCCCAGTATTTGCGCGCTGCAGAGTACAATAGAGGGGAACCGCCCGGCGCTGACCGCGGTTTTAACTCGTTAGTGGAAAATTAATTAAAAAATAAAGCCCTGGGACGGCAACAAAGCCGGCTTGCGGCGCGCACGCCACCGCCCTGCAACGGCATGGCTCCCAGACAATACCCCCCTCCCGAGACAATAGCTCCCCCCCCGCCACCCTGGACAATTGCCCCCTGCCCTGCCCGCCGTCCCTCCCCGCCAAGGGTGCCGGGCAGGGGCTCGTGTTGGTCGCGCTGGGGGACCCGAGGGGAGGGAGTATTGGGGGGGGGGGATGGGGGGGAGCAGTGGGACCCACCGGTGTCGCCGTGCGGTGATGCTCAGACCGGCCGCTCGCTGCTGCCGCCGCTCCGCAAGCCAGTATAAAGAACGCTCGCTGGCGGGGCGGTTTTATCCCCGCGCCTATGCAAATGACGGTGATGTCACCCGCTAACCATTTTGCCGCTTTCCGCCTTTTTCTCTTTCTTCCCCCCCCCCCGCCCCGACTCCTTGCTTCCTTCCCCTCCCTCCGCCGCGCAGCCCTCCTCCCCGCTGCGCACACGCATGCACACACACACAGGGAGGCACATACACACACTCTTAAAGCCGAAAATCGCCTTGGTTTCGGTCTCGGTCCTTGTCCCCGCCCCGGCACCGGTCGGCGGGAGGCACCCATGGGACGGTCCGGGGAGCAGCCGCTATCCCTGGCCCCCGCCCTGCCCCGCCGTCCCGGGGCCGGTGCGCGTCCGGGGCGGGGGCAGGAGCAGGGGCAGGGGGGCAAAGGCAGGGGGGCAAGGGGGCAGGGGCAGCTGCCGGCCACTTTCCGGAGCGGCGGAGAGCTGTGCTCGGTCGTGAGTCGTGCGGTGGTTTTGCTTCAGCTCTCTCTTGTCCCCTCTCCCGGCTGAGTAATATCAGCTCGCTGATTGTGTTACTCAAATTTCCGCATTTCGAAGGAAAAGACGAAACCCTCGTCCCTTCGGAGATCCGCGAGTTGCTCCCGCCCTCCTTTCGCTTCCCTTCCCCCTCTGCCTTTGCAACCCTGCCGCAGGGAGAGAAAAATCCCATTGCTGCCCTTGCAACCCTGCTGCAGATAAAGAAAAACTATCGCTGTCCTTGCAAACCTGCTGCAAGGAAAGAATAAAATCCCATTGCTGTCCTTGCAGCCCCGCTGCAAAGGGAAGAAAGAACCGTCCCCCCGGCCAGGCCATGTCTTGGTGCCGGTCCAGCAGACAATGGCTCCGGCCAGATGCCGACCCTGGCGTCAGCCCCGCTCCCCAGCAGCTGGTCGTTCCCCGTGCGGTACCCCCGCCCGGCCGTGGCTGCCCGCGGCTACGGGGGTCGGGAGGGCGGGGGCTGAGGCCGTGGTGGGTCCCGGCTGGGCCACGCTGGCTGGCTCTCGGCGCTGCGGGGTTCTAGAGAGACGGGTCTCTCGGGGAATTCAAACAGCAAGCCCCGAGCAGCAATCGGACCTAAAATCAGCATAATCTAGTTGGGAGTGGAGGTGGGGGGAGCAGAAATGGGTGGATGGTACGGGTGACTCTTGTTTTTGCATTTATAGCGTTGGGTAATAAACTGAGTTATCCACGTGAAAACTGAAAGACGAAGCGTGGGGGGGTAGGGGGTGTAACTGTGCATGTGCGTGTGGCTGAATGACAAGGAGTCGGGGAAATCTCTGCGCCTTTGTCTGGCAGCAGCTCTGCAAGGGAGCGGAGGCGCGCTTGCTTTCAGGGTGTGAGGTGGCACAGGAGCCGGTGCGTGGGAATTGACTTAATTTCTGCTGTTTCTGCGACAACCGTATGGAAACCATGTAGCGTATTACTCCTTGCTCCCTGCTTTCCATCAAGGTATCCGATGAGAGGGTGATTGCTGATGAATTAAAAGCCCTGTGTTACAAACAGTATTAATATATGCAAAGAGATCTGTAAATACATTTCAATAAATTCTCTGGGGATGCTGCTTCCTGTATTTCATGGCTATCCTCTCGCTATTGGCCAGCCATTTTTTGTAGCTTTTCCAGAGCTGTAATTTCAAGGGAATAAAATCTTGTCCCTGTGGCAATTCTAATAATACTATAGAGAACCAGGATTTCCAGTCAGCACAGACTCTTCCTAAAGCTGAGCTCCTTCACGTTTGGAGGTGTGGGGTATGAAGTCTAATTTCCTCCTCTAGTCCATGAGCATCTCCAAATTTGAGATGAACAGAGTATTACTACTGGGAGCAATGATGTAAGCCGAAAGTACTCCTATGAGCAAGGGACCGTGAGAGGCTGAAGATCAAAGGAATTGCTAAGGAAAGAAATTACAAGGAATATAAGAGATTATTTTGGAACATTTACAGATTTTCATAATAACTGCATTAAAAGCATTCCAGAGAGATCTTCTGTGTTGGATACCAGCTAACTCTGCTAGCTTTTGAGCAAGTTCTGTAAAATGTGTTTGTGGCCTTTTAATGCTTTGACGCTTTTGAGTATTGAACCTCCTGACAAGGAACTGTGAAATTTCTTTAATGATTAGTTCAGCAGCATCCCCGGTGATGTTACAGCCTCAGAATTTTAAGTTTCGCCAAAATTTTTTTTGCCTCTTAGGTGAGGGTAAAATTAATATAAATATTAATTGTAATTGTTATCCTCTGTGGCTGCTGCAGTCGCTCACCTGTGTGCCTGGGAAAAACAGTATTCCCCTGACCTCAGTGTGGGAAATACAGTCCTGAAATTAAAGGAGAGTGAATGTTTGTGGGACCAGAGTCTGATTTTTCAAAAGTCACTTGTCCAGTAGCAGCACTGCCCTCTTTTGCTTCTGCTTATTTTGAGACAGGGCCGCAGATCTTCTAAATCAGTGTAACCTGCAGCCTTAGATGGAGCTTTGCTGCTATCTGCAAACCAGGCTCCTCTGCTGAGTTTAGATTCAATTATAGTTCTGAGATACAGAGACAAATGAAAGATTTACACTTTTGCTGCTTCTCTGCCTTCCTATATCTCCTTTCTAGTGGATTAATACTGAGATAGTCACAGTATCTTAGAAACATCACACGTCCTTTACTACATATATGAAGACAATACTGTTCTGATGAAGAAAAATGAGGGTGTTGCATTTTGGTGGCAGGACATAGGCTAATTTCTGTAAAAGTAAATCCTCTTCATAGCACTTTGTATTAGGCTATGGCTACAATAATTGCATATCTCCATGTCCTTTTATGTTTGCTTCTGTTTGTTGCTATTTGGAGAATGCGAAGAAGGTACGTGTTCATACAAGACTGCCTCATGTCAAATAACTTCTGAGCATAACAAACTCCAAAGCACACTTGGATGGGACAGAGCTGACATCCTCAATAAATGTTCTAGGCCACATGATGTAAAGGATAGCTAGCTTAGGAATTCTTATTTTGGACATTGATGAGCTGGTCTCTTTTTTTTTTTTTTTTTTTTTTTTTAGTTGCTTTGTTGGGTTTTGTGTCAGCACTTTCTTATTGTGACTATTTGAAAAAAGTTCCAGTAATAAATATTTGGTAGTGCAGTACCCCGCTAGACATGCACTTAGTCATTTGCATGTTAAAGGAGAGCACTTTTCAGCACATTGCTGATCCCATTTGCAAGAAGGAAATTGGACCCTCAGTAACATAGTTTTCAACTAATGCCTTTGAGGTTTCCATCTGGAGCAAGGCTGCAAGTTCTTTCTTGCCTTCTAGGAAATTCACATAGTAGGAAAGGTAGTAAGTGGTAAACCATAGTTCTCGCATCTCATTTGTATGTCCATGTTTGAAGCCTTGTAAAAAACACTCCTTTTCCAGGTAAGTATGTATTTCTCCCATTTGCAAAAACGTGGTGATAAAAGACTTGCTCAGGGCCATGGAATGGGAGCTTGATCAGATATTAACAGATGTCAGTGAAAGTGTCTGTACCTCAAATTGACTTCAGTGGGCTTTTCCTTGAACTGTGTTTGAAGAGTGTTTTGAAACATGATCAGGAGCACAAATCTTCTAACCTTATGCTAATTGTGCCATAAAGTCTATGCATTTATTAAAAAAAAAAAAAAGTAATTAGGGGAACATGAAATATCTTTGTGATAAAGCACCCAAGATTAATTCCTATACCGGCTTATTATTCATAATGGGATCCCAGGCACATCAGATGACTAGTAAGATAAAAATAAACTCTGTATGTAAATTTCTTGATCATATGGGAAATGAATTAACGTAAAAGAAGCCAAGTGATTGTTTTCCAGGTCTCAGTTTCACATGTGAAATCTTCTTTTCACATGCTTGACTCTGAGAGAGAATGCTTTCTCTCACTCCATATACAGCTAGAGGAAACAGGAGCTGGCAGTGATCCTGAGAGTGCAAGTAAGTGAAGGGACAATAATCCCTTTGGGTAGTTTCTTCCTGCACTACCCCCTGCCAGCAGCAGAAGGGTGTTGACAGTGACATCAGGGTTTGAGTGTTTGAGTGTTCAGTTGTTCAGATGTCAGGGCACAATATTTGTGGTGTGTCACATCCCACTGAATGCTATTGACAACTGTAAAAAAGGGAGCACCATATTTAAAAGGAGAGCCTTCCCATCCCCCCTCAGCTTAATTTCAGAAGGGGGATTGCAAAATGCCTGTCCTAGCTGGACAAATACTGGCACTAATTGGCTTTTCAAGTAGCGGCATTTCCTTTTTTACTGTGTTTGACAAAAAGAACTTTGCAACAGGTCCTGACTTAAGAAGGTAGTGCTTGTGGTACAGGAAAAGTCAGGTTGGGAAGCTCAAATTGCTGTGCAGGAAGCTAAATACCCTCTCACACCAGTCTGCCTGACTCTGGTTTCCTTGCCTTCCCTATACCTGTAAACAATTAAAGAAAAGCATTCAGATTTTTTTTTTTTTTTTTTTTTTTTTTTTTTTTTTTTTTTTTTTTGAATTCATGCAGAAAGCTGTGGCAAAGAGTTTGAGAGCTAGGCTATTTGGTACTCCAAGTGGAAGGCTGCCTGAATATGGTCAGTAACAAAGATGAGGAGACTTGCAGCTCTGGTTTCCAGCTTTTGAGGGATGCTAAGAAGTTATTGTCATCATGTTCTGAAATTTTTAATAAATGGAGAAGAAGCAAGAGGAGTATGTTTCCAACTTTCAGAAAGATTTATTTACATTTGCGGGGAACCACCAAGCTTTTAGTTATTTGTGTTATGTTTCTCACACAGGGGATATTTTGCAAAAGTCTGTGAACTGAAAGAGTCCAAATGACCTGGAGTTATCTGATGCCAGATGCATGTGCAAACACTTTGTTTAAAAGCTATCTCTAGAAACAGTGGTTGATTTGCAAAGTACCTGAGAGAACTGAAGACAATACTCTAGCACATCTGGTGCCTGAAGAAGGCATCTCTGTGCCAAATTTTCACAAGTACTTGTCATCACTTTCTGAATTTTGCAGCAACTTTTCTTTCCTCTCCTTTATATGAGCAAAAATAATTCTTAAAGTATGCAAGTGAAAACATTAGCATAATGCAGCACAAAAGCATGATAAATCATTTCTCCTAGTGCAACTCAGCAACCCCTGGGTCCTCCAATATTAGACTTCTCCTAAGTAAAACTGCTAATGATATGGCATGTGCATGGGTGTCAACAGAGATTACAAACAGAAATCTTAGGCAAATGGAGAGACTGGATTTTTATGTCACCACTGGATACGAGTTTCTTTCAATGCAAAGATGCAGCTAGATATACATTCAAAACACTGTGGTCTCTATTCAACATACAAACAAGTCCATATGTACCAAAGACAAGATAGCTATTCTTATCGGACTTGCATTGAAAAAGGGATGATCAAAGTAAACTTGCAGAATGAAACAATGACTAATAATGTCAAATTGCCTAGGCTATTGCATGGGCTTTAGCAGTCCCTTTGGGCATTGCTAGTCCACTTGTTCATAAGAAAAGGTCGGAGATAGGGAAATACCCATCAGGTAATGTCCCCAGGATGGCCATACTGCTTACTGTACTTGTGGATGAGTTGCAGAGCAACGAAACGTATCTGACGTCATTAATTAGGTTAATCATGTTGTTCCCAACTGTGGGGTTCCCTCCCTCCAAAACTCATACTCTCATGACATAACTTGACGTGATACAGAAGAGTAGCATAAGTCACAATGCACAAACATCCTGCAGGATTAATTTATTTGGGCTGGAAAACAGTACTACCCTGGAAACCACACCTGTGCTATGTGTTCCATATATAGCTATCTCTGAGCTGGCATTAAACTAGTGTCAATTTGGAACTCACCCCAGGTTTATTGCTTTGTGTTGATTTTCTTGGGTGGATTTCACCACTTGTGCTGAATGCTGCTAGCCATATCTGAGGCATTAGCTTTAAAACCACCTTAAGTGTATTCAACTATCAAGATCCTTTGTGTTTCCATCTCCCAAAACCCATAGAAGTGCAATAAAATTTGTCTCTTGTAAGATTGTAGCAGGCAAGATTTTTCGAAGTTCACTTGTGAGTATATCTATCTAATCTATCTATTTATTTTTCTCCACTGCTCCCTTCTTAATTTAATATATTTTTATGGGGAAAAAAGAAAAAAAGAAAAAATAAAAGAAGAAGAAACTAAGTTTGCCACCCAACCAGATGTAGAAATGGCTAATGGGTCTGCTCAAAACCTGACTTGCCTCCTCGACACTCGAGCTTTCACCAGGCTAAGGAGTGAAGGATGGAGCTGTTGGGGTAAAGCACATCCAGTCATTTAAAATTTATTGACGTGATGCTTTCTTCACAGTGCCAGTTAGTAAAAAGCAAGAGAGAAGAAGTGCTTCTTGTGACTGCCACAGCCACGGATTTTAGTTGCCTTTAGTTGTGGTGTACTCCGCAGGTGGCAGGGACTAGGAGTGTGTGTGTGTTGGGGGGTTACCTTCTTGAGGATGAAAGGCACAGCTCTTGCAGTGTGAAGGCTTCATCACCCCAACAATGTGTGTGACAGAAAACCTTGTCCTGGCACCCATACACTTCCTGAAATTCTTGAGTCTCTTGCCTTCACATCTCTCTTTCAAGATAGAGGGGAGTTACCATGTCTGAGTGCAAACAGAGGTGGGGACAGGGATGGACATCTATTGAAGAAAAGTCACATGCACAGGATGTGTGGGTTGAAAAGGACCCCCTGCCTGGCAGGCATTTAGGATTTTCCTGGGTTTGTCTTTGTCTCACTTTTCCAAACAATCTCACCTTGACTATTATTATTGTCGGGGCAATTCAAGCAGATGGGTAGGGACCTTAAGAAAGCACCACTTTCCTTATAGGAGTGTTCAAATTTTTCCACACAGAAGGTTATGGACCAACGGTAGAGGTTAAAGATTGATAAAGCTTGTGATTTTTGTGTTTAAAGTATTAGGCTTAGAGAAAGGTGCCCAAGGACACGGTCACAGGCAGGAAAATGCAGTGGCGGGGACAGATGGAGCAGAGTCCATTTTCCTTTGCAGGAAGAGGAGCCCTCAGAGTTACTCACGGTTCCTGGTCGTAGTGAGGTTTGTGGCATCTGCTGGCTGAAGTGTCACCTCTGTTGCGCATTATCACTAGGTACAAGTTTGTTACGTCCAACAGAAACAAAAGCATTCCCTAACATGTTTTAAGGTTGGTAGGAAGTCACTGCACACATGCACAGGAAAAACAACAGCAGGAACACTGATATGTATTGATGTAGTTGGATTATTGCCAAAACATGTCACTGTAGGCAGGCAGGCAGAGCTCATTTCTGCAGAGGTGTAGAGCTACTCTGCACCTGAATGCAAACTATTACACAGCAGCAGAAAGAGCAAAAATAGGTAGTTTCCAATTTTGTGGCCCATGGGTGTTTTGTTGTTGATATTAATAAGAATGGGATTGAGTCCATCTTCCATTTACTGCAGTTATTCAGTGTGCCTTCAACAGAATGGCTGTGAAACTGGGGATGATATCAAACTTCCCAAAGGGAACATGTCTCAGCCTATATGTGTAGCCTCTTTATCTTCTGCTGATTAGTCTCCTACACTTTAATATAGGTTTTATTTCACAGCTGCAATCTTGTTAAAATGCAAAGTATGGGATGAGAAAGAGGAGCAGCTCTGTAGATTCAACTAGCTGTGAAAGTTGATTGCCTCTTCCCATAAATCACAGATGTGTGCAGACCCCTGCCTGTTCCAGCAGAGTTTTGTCCACTAGTAAAGAACTGCTGCCACCAGTGGGATGCAGTTTGTACTGACACACACTCGTAATGTTACTCATACTTGTAATAATAGCCGAAATATTCCAAGACTCCAAGTCTAAAATGAAGCCACGCCTGCATGGAGCAGTTGGAGGGAGCCATGTACTAGATCAAAAATTTCATACTTGTCTCTGCAATACACAGCGAGCACAGACGTTACTCTGTTGGTTTGGACACACTTGCAAATTCTATGAGGGGTAATTTTCTCCTGATAAACTTCACACCACAACTGCTAGTGTTAGTCCTCCCACACTGCCTTTACTTGGCAGAAATACAATTGTATATGTATAAATTGTAGGGACCAAATTTCTGCTGGTGATTGCCACAGTTTTGCGCAGATCAGCCCTAAAGGAAACACAAGATCTAGATATTGAAAGGCAGCTTCAGCAGAAACAGACGTTCTGAAATGTGTTCTGAAACAGACAAATGAGCCACAGCACTTCTGAGTACCCAGTGTCTCATTCTTCACTAAGTTTATCAAAGATCTGTAAACAAAATCACTTGACAATCCCTAAGTACTTGCTCAGACCATGGCTAGCACACACTAGAAAGTCTGACTCCTCAAAAACATGGTTGTTTCCACCATTTATCTGAAAATGTGGCCAGAGATTGTGGCTATGAGAATCTTTACATATATGTATATATACCTACAACACATATACATGTATATAATATGTAACATGCAATATATTTGATATATATGATGGATGATATACAACATATAACATGCAGTTCAATCTGCTATTATCTTGCATAATTTAATAGACTATTATAACAGTTTGGTATATGTAAAATATTCTATTACATTATGTTGTATTGGACCCATGGGTTTAGTTATATTTCTTAGCTTGAGGGTGATTCAGATTAACATCTTTTACCTTGCTGAAAAATGTCCTACCCAGGCAGTAATGGCTAATGAAGCATGTCCAGTTTACACTCCACTAAAATGAAAACAAAGCAGCAGGACAATGAAGAATCATTCCTATTTGGACAGATTACTGACACAGGCAAAATTATTTAAGAGGACAAATTCAGGCTCTTCAGCTAAAATGGATTTCCTGGAAGGATTCATCATCCTGTAGCATCCCACCCCTCCTGAGCACTGAGGGCTGCTCTATATGCTGCTGTTTGCAGGACAGAGGCACATCCCAGTGTCTGCTCAACTCTCCCAGCTGCATTTTGGGAGCATCCACACTGCCACAAATTTTCACCCAGTAAAAGACAATACTGAATTGAAACACAGACCACACGGTGGGTTTGTGAACAAACTGAAGTTCAAATGCAGCTTAGTACTATCACCATCTTTACCCCAAAGTCAAAAAAATCACAAATTTGCTTCAAATTCTTCCAGGCAATGAGAGACAAGAGCTCTGTAAATGTGGGATGTTTTTTCTGTTTGAGTGAGTAATGCTTTACATTGGTCTAAAGAGACTCTCCTGCTGATGCTTGGTCAGAGTCCTAGTAAGAGCTTCATTTATCACTTGCTGGTGAGCAAAATGGCTGCTCCAATTCCTACAGTGAGTCTAAACTCATAATTGTGTTCTGTGTTTGCAGCTCCAAAACACTACCATGAAAAAGGCTCTGAGCATTAAGGAAATACTGCTAATAGTTAGGTGGTATGTTCCTTTTCTAAAATTCCTTAATATAAGGAAACTAAAATTATATATGCTCTCCCAGAATAATATAAGGTTATCAGAAAAATAAGAATGCAACTTTATTAATAGCAGCAGGAGGATATTCTGTTTGCCATCTGAATGAATCCATAGAGTACTTCAACAAGAAACAAAAGATTCTGTTGGTGTTTGGTAAAATATTTTTCTTCAACCTGTACTACTGGGCATAATTGCTTCAGCACCCTCTAACCATTTACAGTATATGGGCTTCCAACTCCATGGCTATGTGCTCCATAAATAACTTTCTTCAGATTTGTTGGCTTTGCTGACAGCTGCTGTTTACACAACACTTAGAAAATAAGATAATTTATTTTGAAAGTGAAACAAAGATTTCAAAGATTATTTTTTTCAGTTTTTTGAATTAAGAAACAACAAATCCAAAGATGAAACCTTACCATTTGTGGATTTTTTTTCTTCTTAACAGAGAAAGAAGAGCAAGGAGTGTGAAGGGAATCAGACAACAGGAAAAGCTTTTCAGTTTCCTGATCATGGTGAGAATCAGGAACCCAATGATGGGGACCCTGCAGTTGGGGAGAGGGGCACTCCCTTATTATCAATTTAATTTGCAATATTGTAAGTCAGTAAGTCACTCCAAAAGCTTTGAAGAAGCAGATCTCCATATGTTTTATTAAACTGAAGGTTTGTATGGGTTCATTAGCTGAATTATAATTGCAATTTTAACATATGCTTATAAAATATTCTATGATGTGTTAGTATTGCTTCTGGAAAATATTAAGATGTTACTTCCAAATGCATTAGAATAAGAGCTAGCAGAGCAGAGGATAAAAGAGAATCAGTAACTACCTTTTAAAAAAAGTCCATGGGAGAAAACACTTATGGGGATTCTGAACACAAATAGTGAGGCAAAACTAGTGCCATAGATCAGAAACAGCAGGAAAAGCAGGTTGGAGGTAGATATTCAGGTCTCAGTACAGTAAGTGATCAACATGGGAGAACTGCAAGGATCCATACAAAGACTGCTCTACGGATGCTTCCACATCCATTATTGATGTGGAAACCCCACTGTCATTTGGAGTGAAGCATGAGGCTTTCTATTCCTGCAGGAGAACAGAAGAACATAACTGTACATTTGCTTTATAACCTTTTTTGTGATTCTTACCAAGCTCCTCTCAATATCTTGTGACAAGAACTCCCGAAGTTAATTTTTAGTTGTGTATGAAATCTTTTTGCCAGCTGCAGATGCACAGCATTCCACTGTCACTGAAGATCTGCTTTTGTTGCATGAGGGCAAGTGATAAACAGATACTCCCAGTTATTCTTTTTCCTCTATGTGTCATTCGTTTCCCTTATTAAATCTTCACAGGATGCTTTTTCTTATCCTCTTTTGAGAGTAACCACCTGCAGTCCAATCATGTTCCCTTCAGACAGACATTGACCATGGCTTTCAAGTCTGCCTGTCTTACTGTGTGGTGCCCATATGTGCTAGGCAGAGAATGGAGGAAGCACAGTGAGACCACCATTCCATCAGAGCTCCAGTGTTACCCTGGACTTACTTGTCTAGTCAGAGTGGTATTATTGCTATTGAATGCTCAGGCAGTTGTCCCAGATGACAGTAAACTAGTCATTCATTTAATGACATGCTGAGGTTTTCAGATTTATTGCTTGCTATTGTATTGTTCGTACACTGCCATATATTGTTTCCCTTTTCTGAGTGTAACAGATCAGAGGTCCTGAATGAGATGGGAAAAGGCAGCAAGCAGTCTTTCTTGCAGATTATCAAAATCTCTACCTCTCCTCTCCTCTCCTCTCCTCTCAAGTGGAGGAGGAGTTCAAACCAGTACTTTCTTTTTGCATGCTTCTGCCTTGGCTTTTTACCTGCCCTAAAGTAATGAAATACAGACTGGGTAAGTAGGTATTTGCAGAGGATTCTGTTTTGCTGAGGTAAGGCCAGGTGGAGTTGTGCATGAGTTCTATTAATATGCTTATGCTCAAAATGAGCGATCCTATACCATTATGAAATGCTTTGGGCAATTTTTTGGAGCTCAGCAGTTTGATCAGCCTTTTCCTTTTCTATCTGGAACTAGCCACAGGCAAAGAAATCACATATGGGACTGCTCTTTATATTTCAGCCATTGAATATGTGAGTCTTCTTTCAAACATCCAAAGCCCCTTTTGAAATCAGGGAAAGGTAACATGAAAAGTCAGCCAACATAAGAAGTCATTTATGCCTATTAATCTGGGTAGTTGTCCATCTGCACCCAGCTTCCATAGTAACTCACCTTGAATTTAAAACCTTAAAAGCATCCATTATTTCATTTGCACCAGCAAAGATATGCTATGGATAATATCTACATTAGTATTCCATTAGGGTTCACCTTTGCCCCGTAGTTTGGTGCCAAAATAGGCCAATTTTGTGCTGATCCCCCAGACTATAAGGGGGGCTGAGGGGGCTTGATATCAGCTGAGATGGGGATCAGAGACTACTTTTGAGACTTCTAGTCAAAACTGTCTTGAGGAGAGAATGCTACTGTATGTTTTTAATTTATGGGCAAAGGAAAGAAATGAAAGAAAAAGGAGGTGCTGGCAATGGAGAAAGAATGAAGTATTAAGTGAGAGTGATCAGCCTCCCTTAGAGAATGGGTTAATTATTTTCTGACACAAATTTTTGAGTCAAGCCTTTTTTTGGGCAAGAATTCAAGAGACACTGTAAAAATGACTTGGTATAAATGGGAATTTGGGATAATTTTTCTCTCAGCATCTTAAATAGTTTATATAAATCTGCCACTTTTAAAGTGATGTATTAAAGCTCTCCTGTGGTTGCTTAATATCAATATTCCTCTGAGATTTTACAAATACATCAGCAGCATTAGATATATGAAATTCAGTCTGCTGTAATATGGATGCCCAGCATAGACAATGCTTTGCTGAACATTTAAGTATGCAGGCTGGAGAGCAGGGACAAAAAATAAGTCTGCCTTAATGTTGCTGCCACACTTCTGAAGCCTGTGATGGGCATCTTGAGCAGCCCTTAAGGGAAGATGCAGTTTGCTTGTAATTGTATTTCCCGTTTTTGACTATGGAGGGACCAGAGGCATTTCCCACAGGTGGTCTATTCCCCCACCCCATGGTGCTAATGCCTGCTAATGCCTTGGAGACATTATGGTCTCCAAGGATGTGGCAACCTCCAGGTGGATGGAGCTACTAAGGTCCTGTGAGGCTGAAACTTCAACATCGCAGGAGAGCATCTTAAAGCTGACATACACTGCTTCCCCAGACCATGGTGGGATGGAAATTTTGCACAAGCATGAGTGCAAGAGTTAGGACAAGGAGGAGCCTGGCTTGAAATGACAGGGTTTCCCATTTCCCATGTAATTGCTGTACCTCCTAGGACTTTTCTCACAAGGTTGTTAGTCTTCTTTCCCACCAGTCCCTCATTAAGTTGAGGAGACAAGTCTGCCTTAATATGGGGCATGAAAGAACAGTAAGTACCCATGTTCGTGAAACAAAAACTTCTGATCAAACATGCATGGCTAAAACTTAAGCCTCACTAAGAAATTTAAAGCTAAATAAGAAAACACCTTATGCCTTTGGGTGCCTATGGGATAAAGCAATCTATGAAAACAGAAGAAATAGCTCATTGTTTGAGATTTGCATGATCTGTATTCCGAGGATATACTTTTGATATTTTGCACTCATCTGTCCTGTTTGCTTTGATATCTGAAACATACTATTTTTCTGTTGGTCCCTAACATTGCTGTTTAAAATATAAAGCATAGTAGAAGCCAGCTAATTATGAAGAAAGTTTAAAAAGTATTCAAATGTTTTTGTCTTATATCTCATAACTTCACCCTCCCCTTCCCCAATGTTTTCTATGAGAGGCATGTCCCAGGGATGTCACAGCCCATTGCTGAGTGAAGTGAGAGAATGAATAGCAGACAGAGCAGAGAAGACTGAGGTCTTTATTAGTATTTTCAAAAATTAAACTGTGCCAGGGACTTAATCCCATTAATTTAGACAGATGAAGACAGAACTGGAGCTCAAGCTAAGGGAAGATGGGGTTAGACAGTGTGGCTGAGATAAATGTATTCAAGCTGAATCATTCTGATGAAATTTAACTTAAAATATTTATGGAGCAAATCAAAGTATTAACTTAGGCATAGGGAGTTCTTCAAAGAATGTGGAAAAGACAAGAGAGGTCTCCGAAAAGCAGTAAAGGTCAAAGACCATACCCATTTTTAAATGGTGGAATACAGAAAAGCATCAGATTATAGATTTGGCAGCCTATCTTGAAACCTCAGAAAAAGAATCAAATATCCAGAAGATGTTGCCATGATAAAGAACTGTTAACAGGGATTCAAGCCAATCCAATTTCTTTCTTTGGATAAGGGGAAAGCAATAAGTGTAAAATATACTGACTCCACTAAGGCCCCTGAGACGACTCCTGTGTCATGTTCTTGCAAGCAAACTGAGGAAATACAGCCAGGATGGGAAACCCATATGAAATGTGTCCACTAAGAGGAGGAATCAGCAATCTGTTCTCTACGAAGGTGAGAGATGTTTTGAGAGGAGGACTTTTATTAGCAGCTTAGAACAAACAATAATAAATATAAATAAATAAGTAAATAAATAAACACAAAACAAAACAAGCTAGAATGGCTTGGAAACCTTAGTCTCACTTGCGGAAATAATGGATGCTCCTTGATTGTCTTAACTGCTGTTGAAAGCATTGCGGAGGGTGCGAGTCATCCTATGTAAAGTCAATCTGCAGCTGCAGCCCTGGCTCTTCCCACAATCAGTGCAATGGCATCTCTTGGGTGATTCATCCCATCCAGGGATAGAGGTTGAGGATAAGGGAAATGAATCACTCCCCACAGTTTCCTCTCCCTGCTATCCCATCAACTGTAGGGGAGTATGAAGGGACTATCTTACAGTAGCCACTTAACTTTTAAATAGCTAATATTAGGTGAGACAAATTCCATCCTTAGCAGCAACTTCGTTACCCAGATTCTCAGAGACACTTGAAAGTAGACACTGAATGGATCTGATAACCTGACCTGGGATCTGTTGACTGGGTGATGAGGCTCCCACATGAAATAGGTTTTATGGGGATCTTAAGACTCTTGCTTGTTCCTGCATTTTCCTGATAAATGACCAGGCTCACTAAGGGATACAGTAGGATACAGTCTGATAATTTCAGTTGTCAGCTATCAGCTGCTCAGTAGGAAGTATGAAACTTAGAGTGTAAGCTTGGGTCAAAGTCTGTGCAGCATTATTGAGTGGAAAGGAATACAATTTGCACAAATAAATCAGTGCAGCTAATGCTGATTCCCTACATTGAACATCTCCTTCCCGCACAAGCCACAATGGTGTTAATAGAAGTCTTTCTTGTGAAATGAAGAGCTACAGATTGTATCTTAATGGAAACAATCCTTGAATGGAAAGATATCTCTGTGTGCCTTATACCTGGTCCTTTGCAGACATTCAAGAGAGATAGTGGCTCCACAAGTATCGATAATTCTACTATTGAAGAGTTATATTGATAATTCTTCTATTAGCATGAAAAAAAAGAGGAAGAGCAGACCTTGCCAGGCAGCCTTTTAATGCAAGATCTAGCCTGTTTTTTTAAGCACCTCTTTTTTTATTATTTTATTTTTTATTTTGTTTATTTTATTTTATTTTATTTTATTTATTTTATTTTATTTTAAATTAATTTCCTGCTGGTTGGCAGCACAGCTGAGCCTGCTCCACCACTGAACCCCACAGCCACACTGCAGCTGCTGGTCAGTCCTCACTCCACTCACAGCAGCGAGGGGCTTGTGTCCCACCACACCATCACCTGAAGTCAGTGGGTCTTTCAGCAAGGACAAAGGACAAGTCCTAGAGTTGGTGCAGTGACCATGACTTGAGGTACAGCTCTCTAAGTTGGCTCAAGGGATTGGCTTCTCCCCTATGTTTGGACAGAGATTCAAATCACAGCGCGTGGCAAGAGTCGCCAAGACCAGGGAGGAGATTGCACTGCTGAGGTCCAAAGATGGAAGCAAATTCCAGCCCTCTTTTTGCCAGGGAAGGCTCTCTGTGATGTCTGTCATGGCTCTGCTCCTCAGCCCAGGCACTGGACCGCCCAGCAGAGGTGGCTGCTGCCACCCACCATGCAGAACATGCAGAGCGTTGAGCAACATCTGGAGCAGCTGCTGCAGAGATGTGTTGGCCCAAAATGCTACAGCACATAAACCTGTTTACTTTGTACTAGAATGATCATATGGACAAAGGAACGAAAGGAACGATCAAAAATGTACACAGTCTGGATAAGGATCTTATTAACAGATACCAATCATTAAGGCAGATGAAGCAACATATATTTGCTTACGTGTTTTCTGCCTTAATCCATGTTTAAAAGCTTACTCACAGCCTCTCGCAGGACAATACACTTTCTCTCATGTATTTGGCAGCGTGAGGAATGAGGTGTTTGAAAGAAAGAGGAAGTGAGTGGTTCCATTACAAAATACTTAAACACTCTGTGCTGGTAGAATATGAAGGCAAATGCTTAAACACATTCCTGTATGTTCTTTATCCAGTTCTAGGGAGAAATCGCTCTGTGAGGCAGACAGCCTGCTACTGGTGAGATCCTCGAAAGGCTCCACATCCTAACTGAAGCTGCAGTTAAAATTAGCACACCTGCCCCGTGGTGTCATCCACACAGCTCCTGCTGCAAGAAAGAAAAAAAAACGGTGGAAACCGGTGTTTAATTCCTTCGGCAAAAATTTCATCTTCTGAAGGCAGTAAGCAATTCCCAGGGCAGGATATGGAGCACATCACCTTACCCCAGTCCACTCACACCTGTTTAGATAGTAGGTGCTGCTTTGTAAGGCATTATGAAATTTACAACTCTATTTATTTATTTTTTAAAGCATATTGTTCTGTTCATTCGCATTCTGTACAGTTATTGCAGGATCAACAGACACCCAGTTCTGCTGAAAGAAGCTTCTTTACCTCTTGTAGTTCCAGGAGAAAAAAAGTTAATTCTGTATTTACTTTGTATGAATTTTTGTGTGTGTGTTCATGTGCATATGCATGCATGTTTTAGTGCAAAATAAAATAAACACCGTTTATCTTTTCTCATGGATGCCACTCTTTGGCCGATCCCCCTTCTTCTCCAAGCTTTCTCACACATTCCTAAATATCTCCTTTTCTTTTTCTTTGCATACCTGCCAGATTCTTCCTCTGCCCACAGAAAAATTTCTGGCATGTCTCTCACTCTGTTTATATAGTTGCCAGCACAACTGTTCTTCCTTGCTTCTTAGTTTTCTAACAAAAATAATACCAGACTGGATTTGAAAGTACAGGGACACGTAAAAATAGTAACAAGCTTAAAAATGCCAAGGTATGAAATACCAAACACAAATACTTTTATTTCTTGATTTCTAAGCAAAAGGTCTTGCTTCTTTTCATTTGCTCTGCTTTCATGACCCCTTCAGAATCGCAGCAGCCAGCAGCTCTCTGCTGCATTCACTGTACATTCATTCAGCAGCTCTGCATGACCTTGTCACACTGAGGCTGGCTGAGCTGCCATTTACAGCTCCCCTCATCCGTTTTGTGAAAGACACTGAAAAAAAGTACAGAGTGCAGAAAAGCTGATTTTTGGGTTTTTTTCCCTATTTAGGGATGTCATGCATACTAAGCCACGTAGTTCCTAAAATGAAAACTTTTAAAGGCAATCTTGGGATTTATTTTCTTTAAGCCAGTTATTTAAATAGTTAGTCATCTGAAGTTAGTTACTCCAGGCTCCCTCTATGTAACCATAAAGGGAAATATGTGCCTCCAAAGGCCAGAGACCCTAGGACTAAGGTGTCTGCAGCTAGTCAGATAAATCCTCTATGGAATTATGTGTTTCTCACTGACTATAACCAGAGCCAAGTGTACTCATTAAAATTAAGGGAGGTGCATCTCCCACTTGATAGAGCAGTGAAAAACGTGGTCCTGCTCTGCTGTGGATGTAGGTTACCAAAAATAAAATGGTTGATCTTTGGTGAGTGTGGCCAAAGTTCTTCATATATTAATTTCTTAAGCAGGGCAGTTATACGTGCATTTGCAAGGTGTAAAAGTACAGATCTGGTCCAAGCAGAATTCTTACTAACTTACATCATGACAGGTTAAGTGGATGTTGAATTCATTTCCATAGTGGAGGCCAATTGTGTTTTTTCTTCCGTTTGCGTGACTGTATTTACTCATTCCGTTTGCCTGAAGGATTGCTTCCAAGGCTTTTAGGCTGCATGTTTGATCTATATGCTATGTTCATCGAACAGATGCCATAATTTGTGTGGAATATTTATTTTCAATAGAAAAATTTTAGTGTTTTTCCCTCCATCAGCTCAAAAAAAAAAAAAAAAAGAAAAAAGAAAAAAAAAGATCTCAATGTAACATGTCTGAGAAATTTACAGTGGGCAACTGGTGATTCTTCAGGTAAACCAGTGAAAATAAACTCCTCCAGGGAAGTAGATACATGTTTTAAAATTATTAAGATTTCTTTAAAACAAATAATAGATTAATAGATTTTTTTTTGTTTTTGTTAAAAAAAGGAAATAATCCTAGCAGTGATTTGGATATTAAGTATGACAGTGATCTACAAAGAAACTTAATAATTTTCTTGACTTTAAACACACAATTAGTCCCACTGTCTATTCACATGCTAAATGTAATACTTATGCATTTGTTAAACACAGATATGCTGCCAGAAAGTGTCACTGTAATGAGATTGTTACAGCAATGCATCTGTGAGCCTTACAGCATAATTTCTCTGATTAGCATGATCATTATTAAGGGCACCTTATTTCAGAGGATACAATTGTTTTGTTTTGGTTTGGTTTTTTTACAGGCTGTCTTTAGCGAAAACCAGCTTTTGTGCAGAATGGGAAGAGTGCCTTTCATGATGTTGTTGATGATTATTTCAACTACTATATTTTTTTAGGGAAACACTGCACTCTGCAGGTGAAAACTCTCCCTCATTTTGAAACACGCTGGAAAGGCCTTGGGAAAGCACCACAGATTCTGTTGTTAACCAAGGAAGTGCATTGTCTGCAGCACCCTTATGAATCAGAACAAGTCGCCTTTCTTTCCTTCTCTACTTCTTACTTTCTAAAGAATACCCCCAAGTATACAGATATTCTGTAACATTTATTGTAGTAAAAAATATGTAACTACACAATAATCACAGGTTGGCTGTTCACGTAATTTGCAGGGCTCAATAGGAAAGTTCCATGTCAAATCTAAATGCCCTTTGCCATTTCCTGATGCTAATCCTATAAACTGAGTTTCCAGTTAGAAATAGGAGCAGTCAGTAAGGCTCGGCCCCAAGCCTGCACTTCTAAAGTGAGTCATTTGCGTCTCCACCCTTCCTCATCACTGCCTTGCAGCCATATAATCTCTCCCTGGTCTCTCTTTTCTGATTTCTGGCCATTAGATGGCAATCGTGACCATCATGCATTCATGTCCTCTGGTGGCCGACATACTTGTGTACCCACACTCCTAAGGAAAGCTTTTCTCATCCCTCCCTGCCATTCTCATTTCTAGCAGCAATAGTTATGCAGGGACTGGTTGTTACACCTGCAGGTGGGTAACCTGGGAGAAAGGTGCTCAGTGTTGCCCTGGCACAAGAAACAGGCACTGCAGCTGGAAACAGCAGCACTGCATGGTGAGGCTGCCAGGAACTCTCCTCTCTCTGTTTTTTGTTCCAGTTGCCCTGAATTGCACCAAGTGACAGGTGCTGTTTTCTAAGCAAACAGTAGCTTTATGACTGTAAACTTAAAAAGTTTCAGGTAAATCTATTCATTCCCAAGAATGGGGTTAAGGCAGATATATGATGTAAAGACTTTTGGAGAATCTCTGTGGTCACTCTTCCTTCTGTCAGGGATTTGAAGCTTGCCAGATGAATCACTCAGAGGCTTATAGTTGACTTTGTCTATATTATAGCTCCTGAAGATGTTGTGGCAGATGTACTCAAGCCCCCCCAGTGACCTACAGTGCCAGCAGAGGCTGATCTGTGTTTGGCTGCAGCATTTTCTGCCCGTTCCCTGGCTGCAGAGCTGACACGAGGCCACAGAGGCTCGATCTGTGGGAGGTGCCACCAGCACTTCCACATGCAGTGTGCTCACACAGCTGGTCAGCCATGCAAGCCCATGCTCAGACACATACTGCTCAGAATCAGTAACTGTGCTGCAAAGCTACAGGCTTTGGGCATCTTCTGGGTCCACTCTGGAGGCACCTGTTGTTACCTGTCTCTAGCCACAAGCAGATTATCAGTTTGGCTGCAGAGAAGGCATCCTCTGTCACCATCTGAAATTCCTCTTGTTGGTAGATCCTCCCTCTCCCTTCTCACCACGGAGAAGCTGGACCGTACTTTCTAAGTTCCGCATTCAGCGTTTAATCCTCAATTTTCCCTTCAATTGGCCCAAGACTTCTAGCACATCCCTGCTCTGCCAAGCCACCTCCTGGGCCCCAGTGTCCGGGTGCAATGGGAAGGCAGGATAACCCCTGTTGCTGGATAACTGGAGTGGGGAGCACATATGGCAATGCCCTTCAGTACAAAGCAGAGACTCTGCCTTTGAATTCTGGGGCCTTCCCTGTAAAAGGTATTTGCCAGTGTTAAAATCTACCAGAGATGAACTTATAGCCCTTTCCAGGAACACATCATTAAGGAGAGTGTATTTTTAGGGCATCATCCATGCCCTGGCAGAAACACCAGTGTCTTCAGAGGGTTAAGTCTGGGTACATATTCTCCTTAAGGGTCCCCAAAGCAGGCTGGATACCCTGTGCTCTGACTACAATAGCATTTGGTCAGGTGTGTATGTTCCTTATGGCAACAAGCTGAAAAGCACTTCTATAACTCCATCATAAATATCTATTACCTCTTTTCTCAGGCCTCTTGTTGACAATAACTGTGCTGGTTAGCTCGGGATTTGTAACATATCAAATAGGAAATTTCCAGCCAGCATAAGTAACCCACAGTTACATAGGCAGGAGCCCCATAATTTTAATATATTGTGGTACTGAGCTGAGACACTTCCATAAACTTCTTCTTCAGGCAGTTCTGCAGTCCTTGCTAGCCACCCGCTGTCAAAATGTGGGAGCCTGCCAGGCTGGGCCAGTTCCCCAGCTCTGTAGTCCAGGTGCAGACTGTGTATGCAGGAGGCACAGCAAAGACTTTGTCTTCCTAGTCTGAAATGGCTCTAATACCCTCCAAATCCAAAATTCAGGCACATTTCCCAGAAAATCCTTCCCTTTCTTTTTCCCCTCTGATTGACCACCTCACCTTAAACTCTTCCATCATCCAGAAGAGATCTTCCAAGAGGCCGTGGTACTGGTCTGGCAGGTTCATGCAAAGCTTGTGAGTGTGCTTAGCCGAAATAGCTGCATGTGCTAATCAGAGTGTCTTTCTCTTGTGACTCCAACATAGCATGATGAACTGTCCCTAACGCAGGGTTAGCCATCTCCAAAAAGCTTTTTGCTCTGTTATTTTGCCTGAATTGAGAAACACTGATAGCTTTCCACTGTCTCCTAACTTTGTTGCAATACTGATGTGGTTCCATCATGTGCCTTTTCTCCTCCTCATGAAAGAGGGTCAGAGCTGCACGGTGTAACCTGCTCACCAAAAGTGTGAGCTACGCAATTTGGGTGAGGCTGGGGCTGAGGATTAGAAAGGAGCATGTGCCCAGGAGGTGTGATGGTGTTTGGTGAAACAGGATGGTTGAACCTGGGAGGTGTGGAAGAGAAATGGCAACTTGTGGCTTAGCAGCAATGTCTCCTGGTGCAACGAGCAGAGCTGAAACTGCAAAGCCATTTCTAATTTTTATGTTTTCAAAATCTTGAAGGCTTAACCACCACCTTCTGATTTTCTTTCTTACTAATATTTCTAGCTGTAGATTTCTGGCCCGTACTGTGAGGAAATTAGTCAGCTTTTATGCTGTTTCTAAAGGGAATTTCCCTGACTGACTTTCTGATTTGTTTTGATGGAAGTTTGTCACATGAAAATGTAAGTAAAATTAATCTTAGTTGATCAGTTGCTAGTATTAATATATCTGAGAGATTTTTTTTTTTTTTTTAATGTACTGACGTATTTTACACACTTTTGCTTTTGCCACTGATGATAAAGGATTTGTGGTGAAATCTGCAAACCTGACAGTGGAGTATTTCTGGGGTTTGATGGCCTTAATATGAAATCCTCTTCTCCTGAGTGGTTGAGGGAGTGATGTGGAATTCACAAAGCAGATAGTCAAAACAGCCTCTCAAAGAGGGTGAAGCTCTGTTTCTGAGGCAAGTAAAATTTGAGGAAGGCAAGTCAGATATAGTGATATTTGCTAAATTGTTATTTTACTTACTTTTATCTGATATGAAGATGATTTTTTAAGTTTCCTGGACCAAGAATAATGTCCTTGTAAATCTCATTGTCTTTAAAAGCATGACAACACAATAAATACAAAATAGGAACAGGGAAATAGAAATCATGAACATCATTTTATACATGAAAACCCCTTCTGCATTGTTTCAAAATCATAATTTTTCCCAAGTTCCTGTTCATAAAAAGGCTGTCAAAAAGCAAAATAAAAAATCTGTTTGGCTTTTTAACAGAAAGGTTTACAAGAAAACTGCATGTTATGACACTGTACCAGTAGATGGTACTGAAGAATATACAGTAGAGTTCTGTATTTTTTAGGGCTAACATGACAGTACTGGTGTGTCCAGAAAATGGCTTTCTCTGCACAGATCTTTCCATTACCTGTTTCATTACCTGGTAGCTACCAGTGATGCTTATAGAAATAGATTTTACACTTTTTAGCATCACAGGCCAACATTAAGTAGTATGCATTATTGAACTGCCCTAGAACCATAATTAAAAATAGGAAATGAAAAGAATCAATCATGAAAAGAACTTTCTGCCAGTCACAGGAGCATGGATTTTGTGACAGAAGCCTGTGGAAATGTCTCGTTTCAGAAATCTGCCAGAGGGACAATATCTCTGCTGAAAAGGGAACTAACTACTTTGAGTTAAAAATATTGCTGGTGAGTAGGTTGCTATAACTAGTGGCATCACAGAGCAAATCCTGTTCAAGGATCCGAAATCCAATGGTCCATTCTGGCCAATAGTTAAACAAAGATACACAATCACATCAGTTTTAACTCATTTGGCTGTAAACTTCAGCAGTGAAGGAAAATGAAAATGGGATCTCTTTGCAGGTTGTAAATGTACCAATATCTGCTAGCGAATTTTCTCTTTCTACCAGCTACCAGTAGTGACATGTAACAGCAAACATTAGTCAGAAAGTTTGTTTTCTCAAGCTTTCATTAAGCATCACCAGAATTAAAGATAGGAAGAGTATGTAAATAACAATACTTGGTCTATTTTTACGATCTCTTTAACAGCAAAGAAATGAAAATAAAATCTGAAACTACTTGTGGAAACTCCCTGAATCTGGAAGAGTTACTTTCTTCATTGAAACAGCTTTTTGTTAAATTTAAATGGATGGTGAAAATAGATAGTGAAAATGCTGTAGTTTTGACAAATCCTTTTTATAACAATTTTTTTAAAAAAGCCTTGATGTTGTAGATGTGACACATCTGAAATTTTTGAAACTGAATTATTTCACATTCTGTTATAAAACTGAAATTATATTTTAAAATCATTCATCAATTTTTGTTGCTGAAAGGCTGGATTTAAAATTAAGCAGTTAAATGATAATTTATTTCATTAAAATTTGTAAAGGCTTTAGTTTTTTGAAATTTCTCAGTTTATAAGAACTTTCAAGATTTGACAAATTTTCCATGTTTCTTTGAGAATAATTTCTTAATGTTTCAGATTTTTTTTGCGAAGTAGAAGCCTGTGTCTGCACTGCTCAAACTGTGAGAAGCAATATAGCAGGAGAACCACTTTATTAACTCTTTTAACAAATTAGTCAAGTGTTGAATAAATTTAAGTCCTAATTGCATGGCTTTACTTCCATGTAGCTGAGTGAGGTGTGAATTTAGTGCCTTGTTTCATCACTCTTAAATCACTTGCAAAATTATCATTATCTCTTTTCTAACCTTAATTTAATTTTGTCTGTGCAGTCTGGTTCAGATTTTCCAGGGAACCTTTGGGAAGTAGGAAACTTTGAAAATCTCTTTCCTTATGAATAGTTTGGGAATGAACCACAAATGATGAAGGTGGAAGGACAACACCTTATATAATGTACAGATGTGAAGCAGGCAGCGAGGTGGCAACAGGACTATTCACATTCACTGGTTTTAAGATCAAAGGTAGATGCCCAGATCCTTGTAGTCAATGGAGGTGGTCATGCTCCCAAACATTATGGTCTGGCCCTTCAGGAAAAGCTTGTCTTTCTCTGACCGTAGGGGACCCAACATAGCCAACATAAGCATTTAGAATGCCACGTGAGAACATTTTCTCCTTGTGAAAAAGAGATTAATGGGCTAATTGTTCTATTTAGCACAAAACTAAAGGCCACCTGGAAGGGTAATAGTTTAGCAGCAACCTATATTATATGTATTATTTAATTCAAACAGTCTCCAAAAGCACATACCTATAACTGTCTCAGCTAATCTACTTGAGGCATTGTAATTGCTGGCAAATTTTCCACTAAGGTCAAAGAAAACAAGCAAAAATAAGTTGATTTTACATGGAAAGTATTTTTTTCTTTTCTTAAATTCAGTTTTGAAATCCATAAGGTTATAATCAAGAAAGAAAAAGAAATATTATTTTTAGGAATATTAATATCTTATTTGGGGAAGACAGAAGTGTCATCCTTATGAGTGAAATGATGTATTCCTCTAACACAATTAATATTCTAAGGAGCAAATCCATGTCTGTCGATGAACCCCTAAGTGCATCTTTGTGTCCTTCCTTTGTGTTTCTTGTCTATTATTAAGTAGCTCTAGTTCAGTCACTCAAAATAAATGATACTTAGCTGATGATATGAGCCATGAAAAGTCTGGACTTCAACCACTGCTTTTGTGCCTTCAGGGAAATAAATAAGAGAAAGTATTAATCCAGTTTCCATTAGACAGGAAAATGTACTAAAAGACAAGCAGGCGGTTGAGTACTTTGGTGGACAGGGAACTATTTGGACTGTAAAAAACATTTCAAAATGAATAATGAAAGAGGAAGAATAAAATAATTGAATGATATACAAAGACAAAAAGTATTTAGGAATGCCACTGGAAAGTGAGACCATAACTGTTTAAGCTGTGTAAATCCATAATATTTATTTTTAGCTGAAGAGTGTTGAGAAAACTTTTCCCCAAATCACCAGTTATTATAACATTTATGGTTACAATCTTCCATTTATATAATATGATCATGCTTCTCAGAAAATTAAGTCAGAGCTTCCTAGTTTCTGACTCTTCCAAACTTCTACAGTCTTTTCAATGCAAATACTCCTTTCCAATGAAATTACAGCTACCTTCACAATTCAGGCAATTTCTCCATGCTGATAAAGCAGTTTCTAGGGCAAAGGTTGATTTTTCTGCCCCATCACTCAATTAAGTCTGTATAAAATCTTCTGTTCTAGCTGCTATTTTCTGTGGGAGAAAACAGGCCCTCAGCCTTGCCCACCTCCCAGGCCTTTTCCTCCGGGCCAAAGCTCTGCCTCTTGGGTGTCCTGTGCAATGTGTGTGTGTTGTAGGGAGTGTTTTGTGTGGATAAGTACGGTAGACTGTCAAGGAATTTCTGGCAGGGAATATTACAAGGTTTGTTGTGGGATATGTCAAGATACACCAGACTACAAAGGTTTTTAATTTTATCTAAATAACTGTTATCTCCATCTTTTCACAAATAGCTAAGATTTTTTCCATTAAACACTAGCTTTTCAATAGAGTTATTGACTGAAATAGTCTCAGTGAGTGTAAAATGCCAAGTGACTTGATGATTGGAATGAACCACTGAGATCATCTAGTCCAGTGTCCATTGCTCAGAACAGGATCAGCTAAGGCAGGTGGCTCAGGATTGTGTCCAGCTGGGTTTTGAATGTGTCCAAGAATGGAGACTCAACAACCTTTCTGGGAAACCTGTTTCATGCTCATTTTGTTCTTCTGAAGACAAGGGTTGTGGTCCTGCCTTTTGCTTTGTTCCCCCCGCTTAGGATCCTGATCGCCACCATCTCATGGTTACTGCAGTCAAGGTTGCTCCTGACCTTCACATCCTTGACCAGTTCTTCCTTTTTCGTAAGTACAAAGTCCAGAAGAGTGCCTCTCCTTGTCAGCTCCTCAATCACCTGTGTCAGGAACTGGTCATCAATGGATTCCAGAAACAACCTGAACTGCATATGCCCCATTGTGTTTTGCCTTCAGCAAATATCAGAATGGTTGACATCCCTGATGAGGACCAGGATGTGCAAATCTGACACACCTTCCAGTTGTCTGAAGAAGTCCTCATCTATTTCTGCTTCCTAGTAAAGTGGTCTGTAGCAGACACCCACAGCACTGTCACTCATGTTGATCTGCCTGCTAACCCTGACCTACATGCTCTCAGCTGGCTCATCATGTTTTCTCACATACAGAATAACTTCACCACCTCACCATCCTGGGCTGTCCTTCCCCAAAACCCTGTATCCAAGCTCACAACATTCCAGTTGTATGATCTGTCCCTCCACATCTCTACAATCCTGATGAGGCTGTAACCCTGCAACTACACACAGACCTCTAACTCCTCCTTTTCTTCCCATGCTGTGGACATTAGTCTGTAGCCCTTTAGGGAGACATACACATGTGATTTCCAAAAAAAAAAAAGTGAGAGTTTCCACCATTATTCTGTCCTCTTGGCACTTCCTTATTGATGTGCAAACATCTGAGGTACACCTCCTTAAATCCTGTTTCTTTGCTTTCAAGGTCTTAAAAAAGAGATAGATAAAACTCAGCTTAAGTATTATCCCTGCCAGAGTAAGGTACTGCTTATTTTCACCAAGATCCAATGCTTCTAAAGGAGACGGTTCATGAAAAGCATAATGAGAAACTAAGTCTAGTTTATGACTGGAGAAATCTAAATAATTCATATTAAGTTAGAAGATAATATTGGTACCATTCAGAACTTGGCTAATGGTATTAAAAGACAAATTCAAACACAATATCCTCTAAACACCTTCAATTTTCTGTTTGTCAAAGAAGAAAAGCACTGTTTGAACTTGAAAGATTTATCAAAAATATTGCACTGAATTTTCCACAATATATCATTGCTTGGCTTATCTTCTGGCAAGGGCATATTATTTACTCCAGGCCTGTATCTGGTTTTGACTGATTTCCTCCTAACAGTACTGTTGTTGCCACCCAGCGATAAAGGTGATAATGCTGCTGCCAGGCAAAGAAATTGTACTTAGCTCAGTGAAAGATCGAGATCAACTCACTTGATAAATAGGCCTCCAAAACTGCAGGTAGGAAGATTTTTAAGATTTCTGAAGGGCTTTAGATGTTCATTATAAAGTCCTTGAACATCAAACCTCTTAAATACCGTTACTGCAGGGATGCAGGTTGCAGAAGTTGTTAGACATGTTTATGTACCTGGGATTGCACTTTTCTTCTGTATTTCAAAGATGAGTCAAGAAGCTATAAATGGTGCAGAGTAAAAACTCACTCCAGGCTGTATCTTTTGTTGAGCAGCTGAATTCAACAGGAGCAGGTTTTAGCCATAAAGCCAGCTGGGAGGTGTAGTTGGAGGGAGGCTGCAATGCCACCTGTGTCCTGGGTACCAATGAGTGGAGGGCAGGGTTTGGGAGGGTGGGAACCAAGAGGGCGAGGCTCGGGAAGCACGTTGGACAGCTCACGCCCCCTGTGGGTGCCGCCCTGGACCCTGCACTGTTGGGGTGGTCAGTCCTGGCCCCGGCCACAGGTCACCTGGGGAGGGGCTACTTTGCTTCAGCCTCCAAGGAGGCTCTTCACACACAGCTATGGTCATGAGATGTGGAAGCGGCAATAGTCTGTGTGGAATGGCTTGGGATTCTAGGGGGGTTTAGAGGGTGGTGTTTGGTTTGTGGGGCTTTGTGTTTGTTTTTTTGTTTGTTTGGGTTTGTTTTGTTTTATTCTTTTCCTTCTTTTCTTTCCTCCTTTCCTTTCCTTTCTTTTCTTTTCTTTTCTTTTCTTTTCTTTTCTTTTCTTTTCTTTTCTTTTCTTTTCTTTTCTTTTCTTTTCTTTTCTTTTCTTTTCTTTTCTTTTCTTTTCTTTTCTTTTCTTTTCTTTTCTTTTCTTATCATTGTAAAGCAGACTCTCCTCCAAATAGTTCTGCCACCATGCAAGTGATGAAAGAAATGTTGCTGACAGAAAATGAGCAATTATTTCTAAAATTCAGAGTAGTTAAAGAAAAAGGAAACCCAGCTGTTATTTTACATAAACATTTTCATCAGCCAGCAATTCCCTAGGATTTGTTAAGTTAGCAAAAGATTCATCTTCACTTTCCACCATTTTCTTGCATAAATCATGAGGCATTTCAATTACCTTTGGATAGTGGCTCCTGTCTAGATTTATTTTCATCAGCTTATGCAGAACCTGAAAAGAGTGTGCTAAAACTTTCTTCTTTTGGTTGTCTCGGAGTTTCAGTTCAGTTACAATTCCATGCTTTCCTTTCAGGTGGTGCATATGACAGCCAAGAATGACAGAGGAATTGTTCATAGAATCATAGAATGCCCTGAGTTGGAAGGGATCCACAAGGATCATCGAGTCCAACTCCTGTCCCTGCATATGACAACCCCACAGTTCACACCATGTGTCTGAGGGTGTTGTCCAGTCTCTTCTTGAACACTGTCAGGCTTGGGGCCGTGACACCTCCCTGGGGAGCCTGTTCCAGTGCTCCACCACCCTCTGGGGGAAGAACCTTTTCCTAATGGCCAACACAAACCTCCCCTGGCACATCTTCCTGTCATTCCCTCGGCTTCTGTCATCGGTTGCTAAAGACAAGAGTTCAGTGCCTGCCCCTCCTCCTCCCCTTGTGAGGAAGCTGTGGCTGCCATGAGGTCTCCCCTCAGTCTCCTTTTCTCCCGGCTAAACACAAGTTACTTTAGCTGCTCCTCATACAGCTTCTTCTCCAAACCTTTCACCAACTTTGTAGCTCTCTTCTGGACACTCTCCAATAGCTTAATACCTTTTTTATCCAGTGGCGCTCAGAACTGCACACAGTGCTCCAAGTGATCCACACCAGTGCAGAGCAGAGGGGGACAATCACCTCCCTCACCCAGCTGGCAATGCTGTGCTTGGTGCACCCAGGACACAGTTGCCCTCTTGGCTGCCAGGGCACACTGTTGGCTCATGTTCAACTTGCTTTTGACCAGAACCCTCAGATCCCTTTCTGCAGAGCTGCTTTCCAGCATCTCGTCCCCCAGTCTGTATGTACAGCCAGGGTTGCTGTGCCCCAGGTGCAAAATCTGGCACTTGCCCTTGTTAAACTTCATGTGGTTGGTGATTGCCCAGTTCTCCAGTTTGTCCAGATCCCTCTGCAGGGCCTCTCTGCTCTCGAGAGTGTTAATATTTCCTCTCAATTACGTGTCATCAGCAAATTTACTAAGCAATCCCTGAGGTCCTGAATCTAAGTCATTTATAAAGACATTGAAGAGTGCTGGCCCCAAGATGGATCCCTATGGAACCCTGCAGTGACTGGTTGCCAGCCCTACATAACCCCATTTACTTGAACCCTTTGAGCCTGGTCCGTCAGCCAATTGCGCACCCCATTGCTCATTACAATGTTAAGTGGTGACATTTTGGATACTTCATAACAGACTTATGACTGAGACATTCAAGTTTCCTTCAAAAAAGAGAATTTGCTTTTGCTGTTAACAGGTACTTAGCACTAGCTTTAAAAAATTCATATCATAAATACTTGTAGTCATGGACTGAGATTTTTCTAAGACATTTGTATGCTATCCCATTCAAGCAATTTAAAACAGAGAGGCTAGCAATTGAATTTGAATTCATGAAAGGTCTTTGCAGCACAAGGATGGCAGAGCTCATCTGGGTTTTGGTTGCTACTGTAGAGAAATTAGATGCCTCTCGAAATAAATAACAACAGCACAGACAATAGAGACTACTAAAGAGAAATAGAATTTATTGCTAATGGAAGATGAAAATGCTAGAAATCTTTCATGCCTCTGAAAGAGAGTCTCTGACCAGACTACTTTTATATGTTTGCATATGGGAATGTGTTTGTATTGCTATTATAATGTTGCAAAACCAGTTGACAGTAAAAAGACTCTAATTGAATGTGCCAGATCAAGTCTGTAGCATCAGCATTCAGGCATTTTCATTTCCCTGATTGGCTTATTTCCTTTCTTTTTTATGGACTGAAGGTTAAGAAAGATGCACCTGTCTCAAAACAAAAGTATTTTGAAGCACAGTCATACTTATGAGAAAAGACAAAGCAAAAATAATAACAAATATTTAAGAATATTATTATATAAAATAATACATCCATGGGTTAGAAAAAAGCTGTTAAAATGTTGCAGACAAGACTGAGATAGAGAAACATGTGAAGAAGAAGAAAAAAGGGGAAGAATGTGAGATGAAAGGGATAAAAGGACTATCATCAAACAGTCATTAAAATTGTGATTAAGCAGTGATATGATAGCTGTTCCACTGGTCTGACCACAGAGAAGATTGTGCTCTACAACTAGAGTGCAATAACATTATCAAAACCAATCAAACATATAAAATATTTCAAAAAAGCGTTTGAATTTCAGAATCGTCTGAAACAAAAATGAAAAATATCTTTAAAGTGAGATTACTATGCTTCAATGACAGCACTCAATATTTAATTAAAACACAGTGTTGTCTAAACAAATATAATTTTTAGAAATATTGGAAAGTTCTTATGGTTTTCACCATGACAGGGTTACCTGGGAGACTTCGTAAAGCAATCATAGCTTGTGTGATACTAAAAAGCAGACATTTTTATAAATTATTTTTTCCAGAAGTGCAATGATTTTCCAATCAGGAGCTGTGAGATTGATTGGAATGACACAGACACAAAACTATGTGTGAAGAGATATCAGTGTTTAGGAAGAGCAGACTCAGCCTCTGTTTTTTCAAATTCTTGGCAGCATTGTATGTGCTTTAAAAATGAAAATACTCATCCTCTTTATCTCTCTGCCATAGAAGATGTAATTCTAATAAAAGTTATCAAAAGATATATGGATCATAATAGCAAAACTGGAAGCTGTCATCTACTGATCAATTGGCCCAGAGGGACCAGAGTGTAGACAGGAGTGATCTGTGGTTCTCTAGTGTTTGTCCTGGAGTAACTGGAAGTTATAATGGAGTCATTTTTATACTTACCTGGATAGGAATATTAGTTCTAATGACAAATATGCCCAAGTGGCAGCACTATGAGCTGTTACATCAGGAAAGATCATGAAGCTTGTGACCCACTCAGGAGGTAAAGCACAAAGGAGAAGAAATGATCTGAGCATTGGGCCCACATTGCTCCATGCCACCCTGCTTAGTACCTTAAGTACTTTTGTAAAGACATATAAGGCCAAATGAACTCCAGCCCCAAGGTTTCCTTATGTACATGTACATTTATTGTTGCTCTCATAGGTCTTAAAAATAGAGTACACGATGGGCACATCTAGAAACTTCACTGATTATTTAAAATATTATTCTCCAGGGTAATGCTGACAATTTTTCAGTGAAGAGCTAGCAAGTAAGATTATAATGACTTTGAAATGTCTATACTAAATACTATAAATAAAATTATAAATAAATTTTATTTAATTTATGTACAGAGCCTGTAGCTTTATATATAATTACAGCTGCATAATTTATTCCCAGAAGCCTCAGAGACCATTAACAGCTTCTTTTTTTTTTTTTTTTTTACCTTCCCTTGGGCAAATTATTTAGAGAAAGAAAGTGCCCAGATGCTTAAATGGCTGAAACTTGTTCCAGTCTGAATTTTGGTGGCATTTGGGAAACCATATTACTTTTGATTATATTTGTTATGAAGCTATTTTCGTAGTCTTTACTCCAAAGATGACTGCATCATTAGTGAGCATGCTTATAAAAGCCTCATAAAAAAGACAGACATGTAACTCAGGAGAATATGACAAGCAGACAAGCTTTTGGAGCACAAGCAGCTGACTGTTCTCACTTGACCGTGATTTCAGTATGAATTTGAATAAAAACTCTCAGTATGTCTTCCATTCTGCTAGACACAACTGTAAACTTAAGGACAAACTCACAAATTTGGAACAGACGCCAGGGAGGGAAAGAAGACCAAGAATGAAGGATGAAAAAAAAAAAAAATTCTAAAGTGATTACCTGCAATTCACTAACCAGGCATAATCCCACTCTCTAATCAGAAAAGACACAAACCCCCCATATTTTCATTGTTTTCACCAGTGACATGATGTCATGGATCAATCCTGGCCCTATTGTGTTCAGTTTGACAGACATAAACACACCAGCATATGCCCAGACTAGGGGTTAGATGTATTAATCGCAGGAGGTGGGCAGGACTGCAAGCATGCCTCTCTCCCAAGGTACATCTCCTGCTGCTTGGCATAAGTACACCTCCACTCAATGTGCTGCCTGTTCTGAACTGCAACTTAAGGTGCCTTTCTCTGTGCCATGCCCTGTAGGAGAAACCTGTCTGAAGACTGTGAATTCAGCTCCCATAGTTGACTGTTGCCTTAAAGATAATTGTCTTTTGGGCCTTTTTTGTCTAGGTCCCTTTGAGGATTCCCCTCAGCTGGGCTGGAAGTGATTAACTTCATTGCGCCAGGTTATCTGATCTGCCAACTTCCATGATAGTTCCACGCAGGGAAGAGAGCCAGATAAAGCCATAGCTCACATGACTAAACACCAAGTCCCACATGGGGAGCAAACCTCAGAAAATGATCCTAATCATTGCATGCAACGTATGTGAGAAGGACAGGATCACCTGAAATGATCAATAGCAATATCTTGTAAATAACTTTAATAGCTTGAATATTGACTGGGCACCATTCTGAGAGATCCCAATGGATCTTCCCTTGGCAAGATGAGGCTCCCTGTGTCTTTCATCTCATTATCTCAAAGTACTTTACAGATGCAAAATGCAAAATGATTTGCAAAGCAATTCCTCTTATCTGCATCACACAGATGATTAAGGCAAAGTGTAAACAGCCTTAGAGAGTACTCCTGGGTCACTCAGAATGAGCAAACAAATATCCTTACACTCAAGCAGTAAACACTGTCAAAAGCAGAAAATTCTTTGAACATTATGGTTATGCCTTTCCCTGTATCTCTCTGAAGCAGCAGCTGGCTGAATTGTTCCAAACATTGGGAGAAGCATTGCCTTTCTACTATCTGGACATGTTGCATCTGGCTCCCAGGACCTTCCCTCTGGGCACAGCAGAACTGGACTCTCTCCTTTCCTCCAGACCAGATCAAAGATTGGTGAAGCTCAGTCACTGCTGCCTCTTTTGTGTCCATGTGATGCATGTGCTGTAGTGAGTGTTTTGTGCTGCTGTGGATATATAGCCAGGAACTTAGCTCAACAGGAGTGGTAGGTGTAGTGAGCATCCCAGTAAAGAAATATTTTGTGACTGTTGTCACAATTATGTTAGTAATAGTAAATAGGAAATTGTGTGAATGTCTGCAGACCAGTGTAGGTAGTGTCTGTTTGGTCCCAGGAGATGCTGGTTCTTTTGGGATCCCAGGAAGAAAGGCCCAAACACTTTCAGGAAAGTTAACCATGTTATTAATATCCCACAAAAAGTGATAACAACTTGCAGTGATACAGCATCAGACAGACCTCTGGCCATGGCATGACACACTGCCCAGAATCTCAATCCATGGTGAGGTCCACCAGCTTGCTGTCTTTAGAGTTTTTATAGGATTTTCTTTGATGCAAAGCAGCTCTAGTGATAATTTTTACTGTGGTACAAAAAGATGTTTATATGAAAGTATGCTGCCTAGCTTCAAGATAAAAATCAAGGGTGTGCTAATGGCATCATTGCTGGTGACAAGTGCATGCTGCCTACAGGCTCTTTGATTACAAATAGCCAGCTGCATTTATCCTACAGCAAGGGATGTGGGCAGCATAGCACAGTCCTCGAGGCCAAGCCATACATGTGGTAAGACATGGCACGGCACAAGCCTGTGCTGCTCAGCTCAGCATGGATCACAATCTCCTCTATGTGCAATGATCTGCCAGGTAGGACTTCCACGGGGTTATTGTTTTTATGGTTGTGTGGAGCTGCACAGTGATCTGTTGTTGCTGCCTGTGCTATAAAGGTGTTAGCAGGCTGTATCCATTTGACAAAGTGATTATTTTGTCAGTTTGCCTCTTCATGATGTACCTTTTCAAGCCTTGCAGGTTGACAGACTCTCTTAGCATGATCAAGGTACTGAGGACAGCCTTTTTCAACAGCCATGCCATAAAAATCTCTGAAATCCTGTTAAGCCTTATCAGCAGAGTGAGCCAGGTGTCTCTAGGTGGAGCATCAGCAGTCATGATAAGGCCAAAACTCTGCTCACGGAGTGTCACCTGAGTAAATGCACTGAAGGGTGTTAAGTCAAAGCCTTTCACTTAGTTGCTTTTCACAAGCAGCATAGTATGTGTGTTTCAGTTGAGATTGTCACTTGGTTAATGTGGGATATACCAAGATGTGTTATGTTATTGAGATGCTCTAAAAAAATATATGTCTTTCCCTTATCTGTTGCCCCGTAGAATTTTGAAGTGGTTTCCTCTGAATGCTGATTCCTCCAGAGGATTGCTGCTTGGATGGTTGTCTCTACATGCAGAAAATGTGTTCCAACACAAGCTAAAAACCTGCAGGAGAGGGAGATTTTCTGTAAATTTCTGCTGAGATATGGGTCCTGCCTGTTGGGGCTCAAGTCCAATAATTCTAGATTTCTAATTTCTTGTTATAAAAAACTCCAAGTAAAATCCAATATATTGTTTGATAGACAGATTTAAATATTTGAAATCACATAGATTGAATTCAGTGTCATTCAAAGCCTGACTAATGCAATTTGTAGATAAATTAAATCAGGTAATTTCCCCAAAGCTTATCAACTGCTCTGAGTTTAAACCGATCTGAGTTCATGAATGTGAGGCTTTTGAAGCCCAGATCCAGTGCTTTGCAAGGTCAGGTATGCAATTGTCTGAGAGCAGATAAAATAATTAGTCAATGTTTTTGTCCTAGCAAGAGTGTGGAAGGCTCATCTAGTCGCCTTTTCACAAAGTTAAATGGATTTTTTCCCCAACAAATTCTAATAGACTAGTCTTATCTTGTCTTAAAGGTGACATCTTGCAAATTAATTTCTGTGAGATTAACACTCTGAAAGCTAATTAAGTTGTTGTTGGTTTTTTTTCATAAAGTTGATCCCAGAATAAAAATGCCTTTCTTTTTTAGGAAACAGAGTTTTTGAGTGATGTTCATATAGGTCTTCAAAGACATAATTTGGAAGATTTAATCATTTTCAAGATACCAGAGAAGAAAAAGACTATGTAAGGTTTAGATACTGTCAGTATATTTTTTCTCAAAATTTAAAGATAACTTCATCCAGAAAGGTCGAACTCTGCAAGAATTTTTCAAAAGCTATTTCATTCCTTAAATAATTAAATATAAGGTGTAAACCAGTTCACTGGGGCACGCTATGAAACCAGATGGCAGGTACAACAGTTACAGAATGGCTGGTTTGAATTCAAGCATTTAATTTGTAAAGGTTTTGCAAAGCCATCAGGTGTTTGGATAGAGGTGTTACCCATGCAGGACTCACATACAAAATGAGCATTATAGCACCTCAGATAATGCCTGCTTAGATTAAGAGCTTTCATATTACACAATATATTTCAATGCCATCAATGAATGTTCTTTATTTAGTTAAGCAAAGCTAAAGTTCTGTTCCTGAGGAGAGCAGATGGAAAAGTGCTCTGGCAAAGCTGTTGAAGAAGAGAGAATGGTTGAATCAGTGAGACCTACAAAAGCTCCATCTCCTGAGTCAAAAATGTTTTCTATGGGGATTGCTGTACTAGCAGTTCCCTCTCATACAGGGCTCCTGTAAATAGAATTATCAGAGCAAACTCCTGGTAGAATGAACAACACTGCTCTCATTTAGTCCTTGTACAGCAATGGGAAATGAAAAACCCTTGGGTACTTTGTGCAGATTGTTACTGAGATGTAATTTCTCTAATTCTGTTAAGTTAAAAAAAAAAGGGGGGGGGGGCAAGTAGGATAAGACTGACCTAATACATTATGGTTAACGTTCTTCTTTAAGATTTGTGAACTTCTGAAAGATGTAATCAGAAAGTGCTTTGATATGAATATGGGAAAGTATCCAAGTGACAGCATTATTGCTTATTTCCATTTATTGTTAAAGCCTTCAAGCTTCAGTGATGGACTGCAAAGAAACTGATGATTTCTACTTCTGCAATATGTGGTAGTCTTCTGGGGTAACAGAACATTTCTGGTCCATGAGGATCATGAAGAGCAAGTGAAACAGTATTGGATGCAGTAGTTTTATTTCAAGGCAAAAAACAGTCTGAATACATTTTCTCAAGAGAGGACAGCTGGGTGAATGGCCCATTAATAACAGCAGTAATATGATAATTCTGTCCTATAGTTCTAACAATCACATTCTAGACCATTTTTAATTACACAAAGCATGCATTTATAAAAAGGTCACGAGAGAAACTGTTAGCTACTTTGTAAATATCATGGATTCTAGTTGTTTATGAGTTTAATAAGTTTTTGCCTCCCAAGGTTAAAAAGATTGCATTGAAGGAATTAATAGTATCTTGGGCTGTTTTCATGGACAGTGTTTAACATTGCTTGTACTGACTGATCAGTCACATCAACACTTAGTCTGGCACAACAGGACTACTTCAGAGAGCAAAACAGTTGGTGGTGAAGACCCACTGTCCACAATACATGGATTTTAGGGAGATTTATTTCAGAAAGATCATGTAGTCTAATCCTTAGACTGAATGCCTGTTAGCTGTGCTTCTGCAGAATGTATTCCAGTTTTGTTTCACCTGAGAGGAAATCAGATGATGTGTTTGAAGACCATTCCACATGATGAACTGAAGCACAGCAAGGACAAACAAGTGGAGGAGTTGCTTCTAATTACATTCACTCCGTGTCTAAACAAATATGTTGCTGTCAATACAGCCTGTGACAAGAAATGGGTGTATTTGTGTCTTCCTGCCCTAAAATGTTTGGCCACATGTAGCATGACTAATCTGAGAAATGACATCTATCTGCTGGACATGAATTGCTGAAGCAGAGAAGTAATGTGTGTATCTTCTCCAGCAGATTATCTTCAGCCTCACTGTGTTCCTTTTGTTTTCAAGGACATGGTAGAGCGATTAGCTGCACTGGACACTAGCCAGAAATAGCTTGTTAGGACTTTCTCCAAAGGCTGTTTAAAAAAGTGCAAGCCCTTCTAGAACTATATGCACCAAGAGACTTCCACATCATGTTACCTGCTTCACTGGAAATGGGGAAATGGTTAGAAACCCCTGAAATACTGGGATACTTTCTGAGTCCTTGGGTTTGTCCATGCTGAAGTCAGAAGATTAAAAAGTCTTAGTGGTGGACTTAACTGAAATGGAAAACACTCCGTCTTCAGCAAAAACATCAAAAATAAAATAATTTAATCCTGTTAAAGAAGAGACAGAACTGAATTCTGGAACTTTTTGGAATATAAACTGTAGCTCATTCCATTAACAGACAGGTGAATTGAGTAGCATTTTGAACAATATTGGTCTTTTTAAGCACAGTTAAAATATCTTAATGTAAAAAAAAAAAAAAAAGCTTGCAAGTTTTTAGAATCATAATATAACTTCCAGTTACCTGTATTTTTTTTTAGATTTACTCTGAAAGAGGAGGTGGTTTAGTATTAATATGAGATATATTTATTAAAGCAGCTTCCAAGGATCAAATTTTAAAGCAAAAATTGTCAGAAAAGACACAGACAGTAATTCCTCTAGGTGACTGTAAAAAGCACATGAAAAAGAATGGGAGCACATAAACTCCTAAACTCTTCAAACACTGATAGTAAAAGTTGGGAAATAAACTAACACAGATGAATGGCAGAGAGGAGAAAGGAAGCCAAAGAGCAATAAGCAAAAGCATTAATAAAAATGCCGTTCTAGATACTTATACAGCAAGAATGAACTAGTGGAAGAATATAATCTCTCTCCACTCAGAATCTAGCAAAAAAAGTTCATTTAATGCATTGAAAAAAATGAGAAGAAGTATCCTGTTTACAAAATGGTTTGTAGGATAGGTGACATATATGCATAAATCTCAGAAAAACAGAAGATTAACATTCAACCTAAGCACAAAGCTGCCTAATCAAACCATTAAAAAGGCATACACAAACAATTCTTGGTCTTTTCACTAGCATTTAATTACCTGGGTGACTTGACCTAGGCTTGCTCAGGACTCAGCTGCAGAAGTTGTTCTCAACTGTTTGCTCATTAATGTGAAGGCTTTTCTAAATACATCCCCAGGGCTGATGCTGATGCCACTTACCCAGCAATAAAATCCATGGTAGGTGCGGTCGCTGTCGGGCTCAGCAATGTCTTGAATTCCTGGCATCACTGAGCATGCTGTTGGAAAAGAGATGTAGTATGTTTGAGCCGCTGCTGCTGGTTATGTCCTTCCCTGGGTGGTGTTTCAAGAGGAGGGGCAGAGGTGCAGACAGCCTGCCTGCAGGCAGCCCAAGTGATGAGAGACAGCTGGCACAGCTCCCCACCTGGGCCAGGCAGTGCCAGCAGCATCTGCCTGTGGTTTAGTGCTACTTGCCCAGGGTGACCCATCTGACACTGGCTCTGGTATAAGCCTTCATTGACTTGTTGCAAGAACAGACAGATCAGCTCTGAACTGGGAGAGGTCCTGTCAGAGATTAATTATTTTGGTGAACCAGCATAAAACCACTGCAAAATCAGATAATGTTGTCACTCACTGCATGCTTCTACTCCTTAGTGTGTCTTTTGCCGCATTGGGTGTATAAAAAGGCTGTATAAGCTTATAGACTGCAAGTCACTGTGGTTATTATTCAGCAGCCACAGACATAAGACTTGGTTGCATACGTGCACAACTTTTCTGGCTTGGTCCTAAAGCAAAGGAATCTCAGAGGCCATTTAAAGCAGCACTCTTTGGGCTCAAATCCTTAAAAGTACTGAGGTGTTTAAATTTACATTTCAGAGAGAGCAGCATACTGAGTGAAATCCAAGACCTAGTTCTTGGGCACTTAAACTGCATCAAATTCAGCAGAGGGAAAGAAAATAATCTCTTCCCACTCCCAAATGCATCTCTAGAACCTTAGATTTTGAACAAAAGAAACTTTGTGCACCAAGGCACATCACCTCTGCTGGACAGATCATCTCTGTGCAGGACCCCTCTTTGAGGCTGCAGGGAAGCTAAGGATTTCAGCAGTGTCACCTTTTTCTCTCTTTGCTTTTATTGATTCCACGCTCTTTGACTACATTTCAGGAGAGCAGCAAAGTGGCAGTATTTTAATTTTATTTCCAGCAGCAGCAGCAACATCCTTCCCATCTGACAACTGCAGGCCTAGCTTAAGGACTTCTGTGCAAATACCTCCTGGTGTGGTTTGTAAGGGGCACTTGGCGACCCCAAACTCTGTGTGAAGATTGAGCAGTGACATTCTTTGTGGAATGGTACTGGAATGGTACACCTTTCTTTTTCTTAAAAGCAAAAGAACAATGCCTAAAAAAATCATTAATACAAATAAAGCTATTCCAATTTTCAGGTAGAGGGGCAGGCCTAACTATTTGAGCAGTTGTTTTTTGCCAAAAAAAAAGACATTTTTTCTGATCCAAGTTTGCTACTTGTTTAGCAGAGATGCAAAACACTCACTTCCTCTTATTTGTCTAATTTCTGTCCAGGTTTGGTATCTGAAGTCAGTAACAGAACGGATAGGATAATCAGGTTATGGCAAACAGGACTCAGTTCCCTCCTCTGCATATGGGTACATCAACACACAGCTCCTGGAAGCAGGGGGTATAGGATATTCTGAATTGTTCCTGAATAGATGTTTCTGCTCCCCTCTCCACTGAGTAATCAATATGACATATTTACTAGAATGGTAGTAGCAGTTTGTGGATTGTTTACTTTCCCATTCTGTACAGGCTTTTTCAAGATGAAAAATTAGGTTGTTTCATTTCAAAATTGTCACAACAAAATGTTTTCTCTCATTTCAATTTTTATCTTCAGTATCTTCTAGCTCATTGAACAGAGTTCATAAACCTGATGTACAGACGGGTATTTTGAATACTTAACCAAATACTCAGCTGCTATAGTAACCAGGCTCACTCCGGTACCTTTTCAGTTCAGACAACGTGAGGGAAGTCACTCTCCTGTTTATGAACTGAAGCAGACAACTCAAAGCAGCTCCATCACATTTGTGTTCTGACGGGAGCAGTGTTACCACTTATCTGCTTTCTGTGGGCACAGGACAGTATTTTCATATTAATAAAAATATTCTGCATGGTTGATGTCATCACACAGGTTTGAACAAGAACTACAGTTTGATAAAAATAGGGTAAAGAGATGCTTTTCAGTGCTTGCTTAGGGTGGGAGAGGAAGTTTTATGGCAACAAGAGGATTTCAGCAGCAATGATCCAACCAAGCAGAAAATAAGAAAGATTGTAGAAGATTTTTATCTTGAGCTTATTTTTGTATTTTCTTCTGCTTTGGGGTTAATACTGCAAATCCTGCTACAACATAAGATGTCATTAAAGAATATTTCTGAGTTTGTCTTCTATTTCCTGTACCAGTAAGTACTCATCATTTGGGTTGGGAAAGGTATGTTCCAGGCTAAAGCAGGAAATGCCTGTGATTTCATGTGATCCATGCATCTGCAATTTATAGATGATCCTGGGCTTTGTGGACATGAGCTATGGGATGAAACTTGAAAAGATGGTCCAGCTAGTGCAGTTCTCATATGCCCTCAAACAGGGCACGTTTTAAATCTAGAAAAAACTGACATCAGGTTTTGAATCCAGAAATTGTGGAGCCTAGTTCAATTAGAGGCAGATTTTGAAAAGTATTTAGAGACTTAAATTTATCTGGGCTTATGGAGGCATTTGACAGCTGCCAGTGCAATTCACACTGGAACAACATGAAGGTCTCTTGCATGCCAACAAAACTCATGAACGTCATCAAAGTTTTATGCCCAGGTTCTCCTTGAACAGTTAAGGTAAATGGGAACTTGCACAAATGGGTTAATCAAAATTGCCTGTCAAACACAGACTCATTCATTCAAAATCCCTTTGTCAGACATAGGCTTTACTACAAAATAAAAAGGACCAAAAAAAAGAAAAAAGGTTAAAATTATATGAAGCGGGCATGGCAGACCAGAAAAGCACTGTACCAGTATATTAAAATTATACTGTCAGCTCAAGCCTTCTAAATTACAAGTACAGAAAAAAGCCTTAAAGACTGTCCCTCCCCACAAAAGTAGACAAAGATACCAATCAGCCAAGAGAAAACATCCTCCAAAACTGGACCTACTGAGCAATTGAGCTGCTCCCATTGTAAGTATTACAGTAGGAGACAATACAATGCAAGAGGTGAGTCAACTCTAACTCGCAGGAGGATGCCAACCAAAGATGGCCACCTGAAGAAAAGAATGTCATCAGGTACCGAAGCAATGCCTCGCTTTCAGCAGTTTAAATAAATGTTCATCACCTATAATCAAGACCATATGTGTTCCAGGTTATCTTTACCAAAAGCCAGGAGCAGGTGTGCTCTACGGTGTATCACGTACCTTTGCCTTCCAGGTCTGGGGACCTGCTGGAGGGCACGGATCCTCCCTGTCTGGCTGAAGTTCTGAATTTCCCCACAGTGGGAATGCAGTGATGTGCAGGTGTTGTATATACCCAAATCTTTTCTCCCCCTATGCAGTCAGGATATGGCCATATAGCATTCGTGAAGACCATGCTACAGACCAAAGAGTGGTTCTCAGAACAGGGACTTCCTATGTGTTCACCATTCAAATGCACATGTTGAAAACACACGAAAAGCAGAAACAAGTGTCTAAATGAGCTTGAAAGCAAGTGCTTCAAAAAAGGCCTGGAAATCAGGCAGACTAACTGTGTAAAGAATATCAAGACTCAAAGGAGATAGCAACAACTGATCTACAAAGTTATTCAGAAAAGAAAAAGGAAGTGTACTGTAACTGTAATTCAGATGAAGCCACAGCAGCTGCTAGAAAAGGAAGTGACCAGACAAATAAACCCCTTACTAGACACTACATTGGTAAAATGCATGCAATTCCTCTTAATCCAAGGAACTAGCCAGAAATTCAAATTTTATAGATTACGCTAGATAATGAGGAAACCTGATGTTTGAGTCAGGCATTTTCTTATCCTGATTGTTCTGCAAACATTTACTAAAATAATGGGCAAGTCTTGTTTCCTTGGCCACAGCAAAGGTGATCCCAGCCACTCTAAATATTTTCCTTAGCATAAGTGTCCTCTTGGCCAGGACCTGCAAAGACTTTTCCTGGCTCCTTCCTCATCACACAATGCTGTCCCTGCTGCCTTTGCAGGCTTCTCCCTCAAGCTGTCTCACACTGCTCAGATCTCTCTCTCCCCATCATGCACCCATGCATGAGGAGAGACATACCTGCTTAGGACAATACTCAGCAAAGCATCTGTTTCCAATTAGTTTGAAATTCGTGAGCTGCCTTTGCCTTTCTTGTAGAAATCAGTGATGGTTGGTTGGAGAGTACTATTTGCCTGCTGACTTTCAGAGAAGAGTTTAATGACTTTTAATAAAGTGATGATGATGCCCAGCAGCTTCAACAAGGTGTAACACAGACTGCAGTAGCAGATGCATCTGACCTTGGCTGAGACATAAGGGTATCTGATAGTGCAGAAATCCACTACTATTCAGCTATCTAAACATGCAGATAGGTATCAAGTGGGATTTACAAAAATGCTGGCACCTACATTACTTTGTAAAGCTGCCCCTGAGGGCCTGATTCAAAGCCATTGTAGTCATGGAGAAATTACCATTGACTTCATTAGGATTCAGTTTAGATTAATATTGCACACTCCTTTGCTGCCCTTTGCAATCTTTCTTCCTGTGACTTGAATTGTTCTGTCATAACATTGCAAAAAAAAAAAAAGGTGGAAAGGTTAGCAGCAATGCATGGGAAATTGAATACTGATCCTCCTAGTTTTGACAGTGACTGTTCAACCCAAAAAAAATAACGTTATTTTAAAATCTTAATTAAATTGTTCTGTTTGTATCTTTAAAATATTACTGCATCTTTAAAAATTTATCTAAACCAAAAGTGAGATATTCCAGCTTGTTTCAAGAGAAACAAATGTGTATGCCACTTACTTACAAAATGGTGAAACCACACTAATTGGGGTAGACTGACTGAAAACCTATCCCATGTGTGTGCAGTAAACATCTCTTCCGTGGAAACTGGGTGCAAGAATTTGATTTCTGCATCACTGCAGAATACGTAAAATCTGCCTTCAATAAATCTTTTCAAATATATCAAAATGTCTGATGACAAGCAGCTAATGTCAAAATCTCCTTCTCTAGCTATCCTGGGCACCAAATCAAATACTTTATTAAAACATGACAGTAACAAGCTACCTGCAGAATAATTAATAGGACAAGTTTTGTGGGTTTTTTTGGTTTTGTTTGTTTGTTTGTTTGTTTTTAAACATATGTGATTGGATACTGTCTGAATCGGGAAGTGAAAGAAAAATTAAAGGGAAGATTAAAGACTCAGTAACAGGAACCAGTTATTTTACAGTTTTGTACTGCTGGAAGAGGAGAAGGAAGACAAATTGAGAACAAATGTAATGGCGTACAATTGGTCTGCGATGGTGAAGAGATAATTTTGAATTTAAAAGAGCTTAAACCTGTGATTGTTAAAGAGGAATACTGCTTGCAGAACTGCTCTGCATCAGACCCAATGTCCATCTTAAGCTCATTGATACGGGCTCTTACCCACAGAGTAAATAGCCTGACTGTTTACAGCATTGTTGCTACTTGCAGACAGGGGAGAGGAACCGGCCGCAGAAAGGCTGATCTCAAGGGGTGGAGAACTGCTTCTTGTGGGCACGTCCCAGCACAGTGTGGGGAAGGCAAGGGCCGGCCTTAAGTGGGGGAGGGATGTCACTACTGGAGAGAAGAAAGGTTGTCAGTCAAATAGGCTTGTCCTCTTTGGTCTGCCCCCTCACTTTTAAATATATGGACACCAAAAATCTTCTATAGCCATGTGAGTGTTCTGAATGTGCACTATCCCCAAATCCCTCAGATGCACACACACAGTGGCGCAGGGCAACCAGCTAAATCTATATCACACACATACAACATGCATGTCACAACTCTGCAACAGCTTCATCATCACTGGGAAGCATCAAATTTCCTGCAAAAAAACCTCAGTAGCTGATCAGCCCATGAGCAGTAAGCCTGACCCACTCAGAAGTGTTAGTCATATGGCACACGCACTGTGCATGTTTGCAACATTAACCACAAGGATCTGAATAGTCGGCTAGGTTGAACTTTTACGTTGCAAATGTTTACCAGCTGTGGGATGTGAACAAGCTTAACAGTTTGCCTTAGATGCCCATGTAAGAGATAAAGTGTACCGCTTATGTAGAATTCATTAGGTAAAACACAGATGTCTACTTTTGGCCTTTTCAGGAGTCCCTTTGCAATGAGTGGAGACAAAATGGCACTTCTGAAAGATAAGTTTTCTCCTTCTAAAGTAGGTGATGGAACAAGGTAAGACAACTACAGTGGCTATGCTGTGTACAACAGCCCAATAAGTGTGTGTTTGAAGATGGTGGCATAAAACAGTAACAAAATGGAAATTTATGACTTTTTAAAATATATATACATATATATATAGATTTTTTTTTTTTTTCCTAATAACCATCTATAAGAGCAAGAATGGCCAAGTAAAAATATTTTAATAACTCTCTCCTGGCCAGGGAGGCCTCCTGCATCTGCCACAGGTCCACAGCCATAGCACGTTTCGCATGTTTCTTGTGGGTGTGAACACTGATATTCCAGCACTCAGACACGCTGTACACAGCTGCTCGCCATGGTCATACACAGTTCCCAGACCCTTTCCTCTGAGCAAAGAAGGAACCACTTGTCCCCCTTTCCTCCAGGCCAGATCAAATTTCAGTGCTTTCCTGGTTGGTCACTGCTGCTTCTTGGGTGTCCTACACATTATGTGTGCTTGGTTGACTGAATTCACAATACTATTACAAGATAGGAATTTTGGTTTTCTGGAATTAACAGGTGTAATGAAAACAGTTCTCTTTTGATTTAAGGGAACGTGTATAATTTCCAATAGGAAGGTTGTCTTGTTTCAGGCTTGCAGTTGGTTACAAATAACCACTAGTTACAATGGACTGCAACTCCATTAGTTAACTCAGTAGAAATTTTAGCAATTTTGCTATGTCCCAGAACCAGAGTGTGAAGCAGCTGTTTGTAATTGGATAGCAGAGCTGTTTGTAATTGGATAGCAGTCTTTAACTGTACAGTCATCTGTAATCAGTTCTGACTTAAATCAAGCACCTTCACGGATTTAAAGCAGCTATTTTTTTTTTTTTCCAGATGAGAGTGTGTACTCAGTTATTATTGAGATATACTTTGCTTGAGCACCTTGGCAGATTTTCAAATGCCATCAGAGGGATAAATAAAAGTCCATTATGAGAAAAGTTAAAATGTGGCAGATATTTTAGGTGCTTAAACCACACTATATAATACATGTCTCAATTTCTGCATAAATAGGGAAATAGTTCTCCCTGAAGTCTTATTTTCGAAAGAAAGAACTTAGTTCAGACTTTACTGATGGAGAAACCTCATTTGAGTTTAAATTTAAAATCTTTGTTTCAGGAGCATTTTCAATAAATAGGTCCTCTTCTAAACATGCCATGAAAAAGTGTTGTTTCTTATAGCTGAGGTCTAATAACTCAGGGTTATATAATTCTTTAAATGTAAAATAACTGGTGAAATCCAATCTGTTAAGAGATATGTAAATATTACAGATTAAATGAAAAGATTAATTCAGTGTCATTGAAAGCCTCACCAAGGATGTCTAAAGACTAATTCAAACAAGCTGTGCCCTGAAGATCTTTAAACTGATTTGCACAAATGAGGAGAATAATTTTTAGACCCAAATGAAAGACTTTACTATCTGATTTTCAATGCTGATTTTCTGATTAGTAAATTTGCTCTATTTTGCTCTCAGAACATGTTAGTGATGCATGTGGCTTTGTGTTCTTCTTCCAGCTGTACAGGTAATCTGTCAAGTTGCCTTTTTTTTCTCACATATTTAAGAAAAATATCATTTTGTTTGTTTGTGGGAACATTTTATTTTCTTTCAAGGATAGATCTGTGATGTTATTAAATTCCTTGAAGACAGACATGACAGCTTTTCTAATAATGTTTGAATCAAGGACAGTTAGCTATTTAAAGGTAGATAGAAGTTTATGTGTGCTTTGTTTTGCTCTTTGAGAACACCCTTTAATATATAATGACTTCAGTGATAAATTCCTCTAACTACAATGATTTTAGAGATGATAAGTGTTGAGAAAGGTTTTGATTCTTCAAATCAATATACTTCTGGTAACTGAAAGATAAACCCTGCTCCCCTAGAGCAGATGAACTCTGCACAAGCCCTCTGGAGGCTATCACTTGTGTGAAGAATCAGATGCAAAAGGGATGCACTGACAAGTCTGGCAGTTTCTGAAAGCACACAGCAGGTGTTCTGGGGAGTCAGAACTAAAGTCTACTTTGTTAAGGATGCATTTGAACAGGAGGGTTTCCAGAGCAAGGTTAAATGGAAAAGTATCATTGAGGTACTATGACTCAGGTCAAGGTGCTGTAGAGGTGCAGGTAGGCACGATGGCACCTGGATCAGGTTGCTATGGGACAGCAACAACGGGGTCTGGTTGGTGAGAGTGGGACAGCCCCAAATTCTGTCACAAAAGATTTTCTATGGGGGTCACTAAAGCACCAGTTCCAATCCCCACTGATTTCCTTTAAGATTGTGGTGCTGAGAAAATGTTGTAATGGAGAAGATGCTGCTGGACTTGAACCTTTGATGGTTAAGAGGAGGTGGAAGGCTTCTGCTTACTGTCTTCAGTAATCATTGCCATTAAGATGCAGTTCCTTCAACTTTTTAAAAGTTGACAAAATTACATTTAATCTATACAAAGTCTGGACACCTCTCCTGTTTAGATTCTTTGGTCTTAACATACCAATTCCAGTTCAGTAACAAAATCTGAATGTTCTCAAAATGGCTAAAGTCCTCTTGAGAAATCTCTTCATTACTTTCAAAATGTCATGATTTTAGAATGCACCGTTTCTGTAATTCTCCCAGACCTCACTTAAATCTTGCTGATGCTACTTTCCACGTACTAAAATTAGGTATTTTTCCTGTAGTATAGACCAAGCAGTGTACTCAAAGTCTGTATTAAAGTGACCAGTGTGACATTAGATTGCAGTCTGGTCATCGACTTGAGGGCAAGCAAACACCTTCACATGAATAAAACATGTAGAAAGCATTGGCATTAGCTGTTGCCAGTCTTCAAAGCCTCTAAAGTAAATTAAGGATTAGCCTGAAGGAAAAGCTTTAGTGATGAAAAATATTATGAAGTCCTCTACACTGATAATTCAAAAATTATTTACATAAACAGCTGGATCACATACAGCAGCAAACCTGAAACATAATTCAATTGTCCAGCATAGATATTCCTACACAACACTGTCACAGACAATCACACAAATTAAAAATAAGGCAAACCACTTTCATAATTTAAAAAAAAAAAAAAAAAGGATTTATGCTGAAGGAGATAACTGTTTGCTTGCAGAAATGACAGATGCTGGCAACTAATGCAGTGGTTTTACTGCAGTGAGATGTGTCTTCATATGCAATATAGGTGTGTGTCTTCTGCATCATTGTAAAATAACATGAAGCTGTTTCCTAGATATGCCTCCAGTTAATGCATATGTATACAGATGCATATAAAATATCTCATACTGAATAGTTAGCATGAGCTATTTTGTCATTTAAAATGAAGAAAAAACATAATAACCAGCGAGAGTATAGATATTTGAGGTTGTGTTGAGTCAATTTTCTTGCTCTGCAGAAAAAGGAAGTGGAAGTGAGATAAGGGAGTATTTTTAAAAATTGTTAAGAAAAATAAGTAAAATCATTATGCCCACTTGATGGGTGGGTGGGCGTGCATGTGATGATCAGCAAGCAGAGAAATCTGAGGATACATTAAGAGCTAACTGTATCAACAGTACTCTTTCTCAATAACAGAAATATATCAAATTTGGGTCCTGATCATGCTCCAGTTTGTATTGTTTCAATTTGCCAACATATATTTTCCATTCAGTTATACTACAATAGATTTTCCAATACTGTCCATGAAAAATAACTGCATCATATTATTAAGGCAAAACAGTTACTGTGCTCTCCCACAGACTTGATAACATACTGAGAGAGATAAAAAGATACAGAGAAAGAGGGAAAGGGAGGTGGAAAGGACTTGTCAGAAATTCTTTTAGTTATAAGGAATTTATGAACAGAAGTTAATATAATTTTAGACTATATTTTTTCCTTACACATCATGCAGTATAAACCAAATCACCAAAAAAATCACTGTTAAGGACACATAGAGGAACACTTGGAAATGAGAGGGAAATAACATAATAAATTCACAAGGCAATGAGTTATTAAGTGCTCTTTGCATTACATCCTGATTAGTTAATCTTTCATATAGATAGCCTTAGGGTCTGCAGAATTTCCCTTGTCCTTCAGTCCCCACCTCTGCTCATCCTTCTCAAGGTCATGCTTAGTGAAATGGCAACTCTACCTCCAGCCAAAGACAATTAGCTAGGAGGATTGCTGAAGAAGTTTAGTCTCTCTTGTGCCAAGTTTGTCTTTAAACATCTGGCTGAGCCCTTTGCCCTGCAGCTGAATCAGAACAGTCTGGGTATGAGAAACCAGTTAAGCCTTGTGGCCAAAAGTGTGAGCTTTATTTTTCCCAAATAAATGACACAAAAGAGCACCCGGGAGTCTGCAGCAGGTTGCCTCATGGAAGGACAGTCTGGACCGGAGAGTTTGACCGGTGGGGGAATCCACACTGCCCCTCTTTAGCCCCCCAGTGCAGGATCCTACAGGTGGAAGATCTCTCTGCTGGAACTCTTTGGGGACAGCCTGGCTTCTCCTGAGGGAGGACTGCTTGAGGCAGGATTTAGGTCTGAGCAGCCTGAGCTGCTCCCTCTTAGTTTTGGCATGCAGGCCAGCTGCCCACAGAGGGGGCAAGTGAAGCATCTGCCTTTTTCCCTTGCTACTCCCTTATTCATGGTATCACCCACAATAGTTCAGAGTGCCTAGAGACTAGGAAAGGAGAGCTTTTCTTACTATTTTTGAGAAGAACTGGTTTATCAAAGAGAAACAACTACTTTCTCAATATACATTATGAAGTTGCTCATTGCATGTGAAATTAGTAACATAAGAAAATACTTGAGAACAGTGCCAGACTCAGACTGTCAGTTAATTATTTTGTTCCTGAGAACAGAATATGACTTTGAGAAAACATGTTTCTTTTGTCCTCTTAGGTTCCTCTTTCTTTAGAGCTAGTTGTGTTTTTAGCTTGCCTTAAAAGTTCTGCTTCTTGAGGTTTGTGGGTTTTTTTCCTTTCAATATATAAACCATAAACTTTCTGTGAGATTTATCAACTGACTTTAGTATGCTGTTGACAAAAAAAAGGAAACTGCTGTTGTTTGAAGCATCCTTGTTGTGGTCCATGATATTAAAATTTACTTTTTTTTTTTCCCAAAGCTGAAGCTTTTGGGATATAAATATATACATACATACGTATAAACTGCTATAGGATTGGTGTCTTTAATGAAAGGGCAGAGTCTCAGAAGGTCTTAGCTGCTGCAAAGCTGAGCTCCACCACAACTACTGCTTGCAGAGGTGGTTGCTCCTCTTCCTCTGTCAGCTGCAGAGCTGTCCCCATGCTGGCAGTTGCTCTGGGACCAGGGTTAGAGCCAGAGGGGGTGCACAACACCCCTCAGAGCCGATGCATAAACACATGTACAGTCACATCAGTCTCAAGGAATTTCAAACCCATAAATGTCTGTAGTCCAGAAGATTAGGTTTCCTGCCAAGCACTTTCTATGACTGGACGTCACTTCAAAGAAGGGTTTCATTTGTATCCAGCCATAGGAAGCTGAAGTAGAGTTTGGGAAGAAGCACTATTATTATTAGAGGAAATCTGTTGTCTTTGATCCACCCCTTAAATACATGTGACAACTGTGACTGAGAAGTATTTTACAGACACTGTTTCTGGTCCTTAAGAATGTGTTTAGTAAGCATTGCCAACTCTTGTAATATTATTCCATTTCTTAGTTGGAAAAAGTGAGAAAATAGGATGTGCATTGTCGAGGATAAGTATCACACAATTAAAGTTATGTCATAACTTATTCTTTATGTGCATCACTTACTCTGGAACATGTTTCACAATGCACTTCCAAGTGCAGCATGTCCCTCTCCCAGCCACCACTGAGCTGAGTTGACATGCCCACCTACAACTGACTGACAGCATCCTCACCCTTCCCCTTCTTTCCAGATGCACATTAAAACCAAAAACCAACATGGTCACCCACATGAGTGGTTTCATCTTTACTCAATGCCTGCTGTTAGAGTGGGCCTTGTGTAGAATCACAGGAAATATCCAATGTGAAAAAACAGGAAATGTGGTACCAGCAATATCACAAGGCTGGACGCTAAAGCCACTATTTGCTGCTTCCTTTTTCACCACATTGGTGACTAAGTTTCCTGGAGTTAAGTATAGGCTATACATCACTGCTCCTTCCTCTTCTTGCAGCAGCCTGAATTGCTGGTTGGATCTCAAAGATGAATAGTCCAGCTCTGGTATTTTGATGAGCTGATGCCACTGCTGCATGAAGTGTGTTTTAGGACATAATAGCTTCTGTCACAGTGACACTGCGGAACATCCGGGAGAAATATGTGAGGTGAGAAATGACAATGAATTATGGAAGGGCTTTAAGATCTGTTTTTCCGAAGGACCAAGGGTCAATAGAATCTTTTTTTGGAAGTTTTCACTTTTGCATCAGGAATGGGAGTTCAGGATAGATAAAGAAGAGCACAGCTTGGTGATTGAGCTTCTCCTAGACTAATACTAGAACTAAAAGTAAGTCATAGTCCAAGATAATTAGGTTATTAGGTTAAGAGATTTTATTATAAACAGAATACAGCATTCAGCTACGATGTTCAAGAGCATAAGCTTGTATGAATATAATTCTTCCTTGTAGACTTGTGGATCTCAAGTATTCTGGGTAAAGGATGAGGAAGAATCATCTGCAAACAAGAAAACAAAAAATATAAGGCAAAAACCCTCTTGTTTTATGTTTCAGGAACTTTTTCTTTGTTCTTGTACACTGGGAGATGTCAGCGAAAAACCAGATTTCAATTGAGTTCTTCAGTTAGCAAAAGATAGGCATAAAAATAGGGCAGGAAAAGAAGTCATTCACAAAGAAGGTCTCATTGACAGAAAAGTACTACATCTGTAGGAAAATACAAGAATGGGCATGTGTGTTTTTAAGCAACATGTATTTCCAGAACCTCTCACTCTTGTGGAATCTTAATGAAATATTGAGAAAATACATGACGCCAGAGTTGCAGATATTACTATGTGGAGTATGATATAGATAAAACTAACAGCTAAGACAGTAAGGCTGTAACTTAGCTTGTAAAATGAAAGAAAATATTCAGAAAAAGCTTTAGAAACCAAAAGTAGAAACCTTCCATTTTACAAGCTTGCCACTTTTCCATAATTATATAAATATGTTGTCACTCCTTTAATAATCCCACTGCTTGAAAAAGACTGAAACTTTATGTCCTTAAATGTTTCTGAATTTGCATGAGCAAAGATGGTTTTGATTTTGGGATGTTTCTCTTAAAAAAATCCTCAGTTATCTAGGTCTGCTTTTGCTCAGAATTTTAGCATTAGCAATATGTCTCAGTGACAATAAAGGAAGGAAAATAAAGTGCAGAGACATATGGCCATGGTTTTAGGTCAGTGGCTATTCTGATACCACTTCTTTGGCTCAGGACTCTGTATCTTGAACAAAGATACTATCCTACCAAAGCAAAAAAAATACACTGCAGTTTTATAGAACTTAGTATGTCTTCCTACTGTCTCATACTTTGCACACCCAAACTAGGAATTTCTCACCAGGTACACATTTGATTGTCAATTTTTGTGATTTTTCTAATTTTCCCACTTACGCTTCTGGAGATAATGGTGGATTAATGTGTATGTCTTTCACATTTAGACAGACAATTTATCTTCCCATATTAGGAAGCCTACTTCCATATATATTCAATGAAGTTGAGCTCCTCAAGAGGCAACTGAGAGGAATTATAAACCAAATGACCTAAATGTCTTCCTCAGAGCAAGTGGAGAAATTCGTCTTGTACCTTATTTTTTTCAGGTGAACAGCCTGTCACAGACCCTATTTCTAGAGGTAGATACTTTCAGAACAAGATTGAGAAAATGAAAGGGCAGGGATTATTCAGAAGACAACAAAATATATTCACTGTTTTGGAGAACCTATTGCCTCAAAATATGATCTACTACAAACCAAGGGCTCCTGATCTTCAGAGAGTTTTTTGAAAGATGCTGTTATGAAATTCCTTTACAAGATATGTTTGCTACATAGCACCCCAACTTTATTGCAGAACAATGGCCTAAGCAAGCTAATGCTATGTTGAAATTAGACCTGCTCTGACTTCCAGAGATCCCTTCTAACATAAATTATTCTCACACGGAGACACCTGCGAGTTCCTCCTATCTCAGTTCTTAAAAACAGGAGATCAAAGATACAGAAGAGGATTTTATATTCATATAAACCTATGCTATAAATAAGGATGTTTCTTGTCAGTTTTCATTGATTATATTTCTTGTGCTACAATAATGATAGGACAGTAATCAGTGCATTTTCCTGCTGATTCCACAAGGACAGTAAAAACTTGATCAATTTGCCATATATTCCTCATCCTTTCTTTTCTTTCTCCTTCTTCCACTCCATTTGTGGTCTTTCCACACCACATAGACTGAATACCAAGTCTAGCCATTTTCTGGTACAATTTCCTTACAGGAAAACAAGAACTGATGAAGAACAGTTCTGGTCATCACAATTGGTGTTTACAGTATTTCAGATATTTTGATGTCCACATGACATAGTCATTCAAGACCAACTTGCCACTGACTGCACATGTAAACCTGGAGCAGCAGTCACCTCACCTAACTGAAAGTATCTGCAGTGCACACACCTACATCTGAGCTGGTCACCATGGGAACCCTTCACAGATAGCGGGGAGAAATCCTGGTTTTGCGTTGCAATTACTTTGGCCCATCTTAAACCTCTGCAATAGGAAAAGTGATAGTCATAAAATGTCTCTATCATCTCACATCTGAATGCAGAATGACACATTGACCTTTAGATGTCAACATTTAGGCTAGCTGAATGCCCTTACCTCTTCCTCCTCATTGACCTCCTCCAGATCACAAGCTATACCATAGTGAAACCCTGAGGTATGGACACCTCAGGACTCTTTAGTGTTTGATAAATTCAAACACTACTACACCAACCAGGCAAGTAAGCTCCAAGGTTAAAATCCTCATACAGTTAAAGTAATAAATTAGTTTGAATCTGCCAAATAACTCATAACTCCTACCTTTTTCATGGTGCTCCATTATTAAAAAAAAAAAAAAAAAAATCAGGAAGAATGAAGGGCATGCCCATTTATGGCATTTCTTAGCTATGAACCTAACTAATCTAAATTCAGATTATTTTTCTTGTTCAAGAAAGGTTTTGATTAATGAAATACTCTTAACTACTATGTATTAAACTACCTTAAAAAAAGCCCCAAACCCTGTTGTTCTATGACTACAGAGGTAATCTTCAGTCTGCAAAACACACATGGTCCAGGACAGTAAATGGCCTCCTTCTAGCGTACCGTGAAGCACTGAGAGAGAAGGATGCAGCCATGGCTCAGCTCATTAGGCTGGTACCTCCTTCTTGAAGTATGGTAACTACATAGAGGTCTCACAGGATACAGAAATGGGGTAGGGAATTACCTTCTTTAGCTAAAAAAATAACTTCCTGTTTCAGTCTTCCTTGGTCCCTCCTTATTCCTCTGGCCGTGTTTTTTGCAAGGGAAGAGTGCAGGTATCAGAAAAGGTTTTTATCTCATGAAACTAGCTGTGGGCTCTTCTCCTGGTGACCCAGGTGCTGGCTGAGAGTGCTGACCCTTGCAGTGGGCAGTGCCATACCAGCAGATCGCTCCTTTCCCACTGCAGACCACAGCACCATTCACTGTCACTCTTGGATATTCAGAAAAGGGTTGGTGCAGCAACCCCATCCTCTCTGCAGCCTTGTGCTGCAGCATGCATAAGCCCCTTGCCGTACTGTCAGCTCAGACTTTTGTGTTTATTGACATATGCGTTGTTACTAATGCCATAAAAATCCCTTGGATTCCTCTAAATGGAAGAGTAGGAAATGCTTCTCCCCTCAACCTTGGAAAGGCCATATGACCTTGTGGCCACTACCCTGAGAAAGAGACTGAGAAAGAGGATCTTCTCTTGGTAGAAATGATGTAGGCAGGTAGAAGGAGATTGTGTGGGAGTAACTGAGGAGTAGAGGTTCCCATTTCAAGCAATACCTTATGAAGCAACTCATATTACAGCTCCTGTTACTGTATTTAGAGATACACATTGTTTAGGCTTACAAACAGAACCATCAGCAAGATGTATTATTAAAAAAAAAATATATTAAAACAAAACCATAAAACTACAGTATTCTTAAGCAGTCCTCCTCTTTTTCCTACATATGTTTCAATCAGTAAATATGCTGTGACAAATTGGGAGGAAAACCACTTTGTTATATGTAATATTATTATATGAAACTTGATTTTCTTGTTTGTGTTTTTGTTCCTGTCTGTCTGGATACCTCCAAATAAATGAAAATGGAGCTATTTAAAGAAAGGACAGACAGACTTGTAGGAGTTGTAACACAGGACCTGGATGGAAAAGGGGAAGCCAGGCTCCTGAAGCTGATGGCACAATGCTGGCAAGGAGTTCCGAGTCCTCGGGGAGGAATAAGCTCAGCCCAGGAGGCAGGTGAAAGGCAAATTGAAGAGGTTAATTGGAAATGATCAGTAAATGCTTCTTAACTTCTATCATGCCCAATCTGGCTGTCTTTTTCGCTGTTCTTTCCACCTCTTCCCCCTTCTCTTTTTTATTTTTACCTTCCTTTCTTTGTCTTTTCCTCTTTGTTTCACTGGATTTTCTACATCTCCCTTGTGCAAAGGCTTCCCTCTGCTGTCTCTTCTCGCTCCCACAGAGCAGCTCCATGCACGACGACTCCATTTATCTTGTAACTTCTTCTGACCTACCACCTGCAAACCCTTGTGAATTTGTTTCTATTATGTTACTATTTTAGCCCATACATGTTCTTCAAAGTCTCTTCAGATTTATGAGATTTTTGACATACCACACCCAAGCTCCTGACAGCAGTCCCACCAAAATTCCCTCTCCCCAGCCATTCGGCCTGTTGCCCACTCACACACAAGCTGTAGGCTCAGCAGCTGCAAGCCCAAGATGAAATAATAATCATTCTTACATTTCCCCAACTCCTAAATTCAAAGCACGAGCTTTGCTTAGAGTATTTTCTGAGACAGCTGTGTCAGAAAATACTTTTCTTGATTTCAATAAATACAGCAAATACAGAATCCATAATTTTCTATTAAAATCACATTTACTCCAACAGTGATCTGAACAGCAGCAGCTTCAGGCATGGCTCAAGTCCTCCCAGCAGTCTGTGTACTAAAGTAAGCTGGGCAGGTGTTTCACCCACGCTTGACCCAACCCCAGGAGATGCTGAAGGCCTCCAGTGAACTGAGAGCTGGAAGTGGTGAGTCTGTTCAAAACCAGGGACTTCCAGTGGGTAGTGCATACTCTCTTATTGTGCAGCAACCAATATCAAACAAGGTGCATGCCAGATAAACTTCTGTGCTGGCAACAATTTCTGTTCAGTCTTGTCATAGCAAAACAGGCAAACTATAAGCTTTGGGACTGATTGTACATTTTGTTTTGGGGTAGGATGTCACAACTGCATTTACCCTCCATGCTTCCACACTGTCTCCAAATGAAGTTTAGGATCTTTTTCTCACCGTGCATCCTAAGAGTATTTACAAGGAAGGGTAGAGCTAAACAGTTTCTTGGAGAAGCTTGTTGTATGCCAGGGTATTGCTCATTGCTATTGCATTTTTCAGGCACTGCCAAAAGTAGGGCTGAGATCGGGGGTTAGTTGGCCATTCCAGGACAGAATTTCTGCACAGCCTCTTCCTCAGCCGGACGTAGCGGGACTTCTGCAAAACCTTCTCCAGAAATATCAAGATAATGACATCTATTTTTTCATCTAGAAGCCGCTGGTGGGCCATGTAAAATGTTGTCTTGAAACTGCCGCTTTGAATGTACTTGTTTGTCAGCACAAATATGGTCTTTTTGCTCAGCTGAATGCTCTGAGAAAGGTTGACAAAGACTGGCTGTCCTGGCAGCCAATCCCTCTCTTCCAGACACAAATTGAACTGTCTGGCTTTTTGATCTTCCAGCCTTTCAACCAGTTCACTCAGCACCCACTCATTCACAGCTGGATCTTCATTGTCATAGGCAATAAATGCATCGTAGCAAGCCTCTGGTAAAGACAAACGCCGATAGCCCCTCAGCTTGGCAGCGCAGTAATGGTAACTATACCACACATCCCAGAAATAGAGGTGGCTTGTCACTGTGAACACCATGAAGCCAAGCACAGTTGCAGCTGACACAGCATACAGGACCAGATATGAGGTGTCCAGCTCACAGGTATACAGGTCCAACAAAACCAGGCTCCTTCCCTTATGTGCCCCTGGGCCAGCACAGGTCACATCTGTGGCCAGAAGAGGAATAGTCACTTGAGTCTGGTTGATCCACCAAACAAACCACACAGCATCACAATTGCACTTGAAAGGATTGCCATGCAAAAGCAGCATCCTCAGGTTGTTAATGACATTTTCAGGAAAGCTCGATTTCTTGATTATTTGGATCTGGTTTGAGCTGAGGTCCAGGTATTTCAATTGAAAAGCACCTTTGAGAAAATATTTGGTTAGCCGCTGAATGCGATTGTTTCGGAGCATCAGTTCTTGCAGCACTGAAGAGCAATTGGACAGTTCTCGGGGAACAGTAGTCAGAAGGTTATTGCTGAGGTCCAGAGTTACTAGTCTCTTCAGATTCTGGAGGCTTCCCCAGCTGAAATTCTTCAGCCGGTTATTAGTTAAGTTGAGGACCTTGAGTTCTGGAGGCATAGCTTCAAAAACACCGGTGGGCAAAAAACTGAGTGAGTTGAAGGAAATGTCCAGTTGTTCCAGGCTGGTCAGATTCTTGAAGAATGAGAAGTACCTGGAATTACCATCCATCCATAAAACATCTAAACGATTTCCTCTGAATTCTAAAATCTCGAGAGACTCGCTTTCCATTCCTGTGCTAATAGAGGTAGAAATCTCATTCTCATTCATCATCAGCTTCTTCAGACGAGGTAAGTTTTTCATAAAACTAAGCACATGAGTAACACCTTCTGCCAGAAAATAGTGCTCATTATTGCTTATGTCCAGTATTTCTAAAAGTTTTAGCTCTTTGAATGCAGTTGAGTATAGCAAGTCAATCCTGTTGTTAGAAAAATCCAGATATTTCAATCCAGACAAGTAGTAGAATTCACTTCCATTTAAAGTTTGACTTATTGCATTACCTGACAAGTTGAGACATCTGAGGGATCTAAGTCCCTGGAAGTCTGAGGGGTTTATAAAAAATATGTTGTTTCTGCTTAAATCCAGAGTTTCTCCATATTTCAGGCACTCTTCCTTAACTAATGATCGAGAGGAAGCAGCCTCTTTGTCTTTGGACCTGCAACTTCTCCCATACTCATCATACCTGAAATAATGCATCTCTTGTAATACTTGCCTGTTGTATTGCTCCAATGAAATCCTGGGATTAGAGCAAAATCCATTAAAGTTGCTTTCATCTGAGGAAGGAGAAATTTTATTCACTGAGAGGTCTATGAGTTTAAGAGCTGGGAACTCCTTGAATACTCCCAGGTCAGCTACTTTAATAAAATTAGTCCCGAGATCCAACACTGTTAAATTTCTAAGACTGCGCAATGGATCTAGATTTTCCTCTCTAAGTTCTTTAAAGACATATCCCTTGAGCCGCAGAACTTCTAGATTAGAGAGGAAGGAAAACGTCTTAGACAGATTCAAGAATGGAGAATAGACCTTCACTTCAAAATTAAAAGACAGATCGAGCACTACAAGGCTGGGGATAAACTTCAAAAACTGAGCATCTTCAATCTCCTTCATAAGGAAATTTTGGGAGAGGTCAAGCTCCTTGAGATTCCTAATGTTTTTAAACCAAACGCTGGGTATGCTCTGCAGAGAGTTACTGTGAAGCCGCAAAATTCTTAAATTTTTCAAGGAATAAAAAGCGTTTGAGTATATCTCAATTGTACCCTTAGGGCAGGGAGTACAAGGATATGGGGCATTATAGCAACGTGGACAATTACCACTAAGGTCAAGAATTTCTAGGTTGTGAAGGGCACTTAAATCATGGTCTTGAACCACTTGAATCATGTTATTGTAAATATACAATTCCTTTAAAGTAGATGACAGATTGGGTGGAATCTGAGTTAAGTTGTTAGACTTCAGGGATAGTATTGTTAATTTTTTCAGCTCCAGAAAGGCTGTTTTTTCAATTTCAAAGGAAACATTGCATGGGTTACGGTAGTAACAATTCTGTCCCAAATACAGTACTTCTATGTTTCCTAGCTCTAACAAATTGTGTTTTTTGATAGAAAATATATGGTTTGCTTCCAGGCTCAGCAGACTTAAAGTAGCAGGGAGACCCCGGGGTATTTCCAACAGCTGGTTTGCATCCAAATACAATGACTTCAGACTTGTCAGGGCAGCAAAACTGCCATTCTCAATCTTCGGTCTCCTGATGCACACATTGTCTTTGGGCCCCATTCTGGGAGGCACACAGTTGCATCTGAAGTCAATCTCCACAAGGTTTTTAAGATGAGCAAAGGATGTTGGATTGATATGGGGGATATGGTTAATATTCAGGGTAAGGTTGGTAGCATTTGCAGGAATCCCTCTGGGGACTTCAGTGAGACGTCTATCAGTGCAGTCCACTGTCACAGCACCTTCAGAGGCTTTAACATCACAGGGCAAACTTCTGGGAAACCAAGATCCAGACAGAAGTATTGGAAATAAGAAGAGCAAGACCAACAGCAATGTATTTGGCTCTTCTGCACAAAGTACCTAAAAATAAGGAAATAGGGAAGTATTAATTTACTGCAATGAAAACATCTCATAGTCCATCATACCGATCACGTACTTGCTCAGATCAAATATACAGCTAACCTGTGGTCCATCCTCTTACACTAGCTAAAAGTGAAAGCATATGTGGGATTCTAAGTTTGGGGAAGGCATATGTTGGTACTTCCTCAAATTATCTCTTTACTGTCTTACCACTAAGTATTGTAGTATTAAGATAAATATCACTCTTTAAATAATGAATCTTTTAAAAAAAATCTACTGAAAAAATGACAAGGGCTATGATTAAAGGCTACATTGCTGTTAATTTTCTTTTCCTTAAGGAGAAACAAAGAGCGTTAAACTTCTAGCAGGTTGCCGTTGTATGACTGTGTAAATGAGCAAAGTTAATTATTTGAAGGATATGAAAGACAGAGAAAATCTCTAGTCACTTCCATATGTTTAAGTGGTGTAGCAGGTCACTAACCATTTCTTCTTGGAGTATGTGGGGCTCAGTCTGTTCCCTGTGTCTGTCTTCCAGCTCAGCCGGCTGGGTACCCTGAGAACAAGCAGTCTTACTGTTAAAGACTGAAGCAAAGAAAGCATTAAGTACCTCATTCTCTTCCTTAGCTTTTTTCACTATGTTTCCCCCTGCATCCAATAAGGGATGGAGATTCTCCTTAGCCCTCCTTTTGTCATTAATGTATTAAAAATATATATATATAAATAAAACCACAATTTTTTGTCGTCTTTTACTGCATAGCCAAATTAAATTCTAGTTGGGCTTTGGCCTTTCTAATTTTCTCCCTGCATAGCTTCACAGCATCTTTGTGGTCCTCCTGAGTTGCCTGTCCCTTCTTCCAAAGGTCATAAACTCTCCAAGGAGAAACAGGTGACCAAGAAACTGACCGACAGAGTGTAACATTCCATTCACGTGAATACTTCATATGAATTTGGGAGATCACAAGGATCTCATCCTTTTTCCTTTTGGCCAACATTAGGAGAGGACCTTACTAGTTGCCCCTGTGAACTGAGGCCTAGTGACAGCCTGAATCCAGCTCTGGTTGGCTGCAGAGTCCAAACCAGAACTTCGGGTGCCGGCTCTGCAGTTGCTGAGAATTTCAAGATTGGTTTTGTATATTTTTTATTATTTTCTCTATTCTTATTATTAGCATTAGTAAAACATTTTTAACTTTTCCAACTCTCTTCTCTCTGTCCTTCTTTCCCTCTCAATCGCCTGTCCTTAGTGGGAAGGGGGGAGAGGGAGGAGCAGAGAGGGGAAGGTGGAGGGGAGGGGGTTAACAATACGTCTGCCACAGTTTTATTGTCACTCCGCAATCAAAACACTGACAGGTTTACAGCAATTCAGTTTAGAAGTTCACCCAAACAGAGGCCACTGGGTAAGACAGTTCACCAGTGTCTTCGGTACTGTCTAACCAATCAGCTTTAGAGGATGATCAACTTTTTGATTTCCTGATGTAAACAAGCACTTGGATGAAAGTTATGAATAAGAATAATCTGAGTAAATGGGGAGCCAGTTTGGAGGAGATATAATGCATTCATTTCCTCCCACCATCCTAGCTTACTTTTTAGAACTCTTCTTCCTCCACTAATGTGGGCAGGGATCTGGGAGGGAGATGGAAGGGCTTTACCACTGATATTAATTACATTGAAAACTGAAAGTCTTCCTTTGAATGAAAAGGGACATTGCAGGAGAAAAAATCTGAGTATGTCCTTGTAGATATTTTACTTTTTTTTTTTTTTTTTTTTTTTTTTTTTAAGGGACACACTATATTAGGCATGGAAAAGACTTAATTAGACTAACAAAAAAAACAAAGAGAGCCTAACCATAACCTAATGTCCCATGGTGCACCAGCTCCTGCCTACCTTGAAATCTTGCCTTACCAGACCAACCTATCCCAGGGACCAGGGTCATCTAGCCAAGGCAAGTGCCCATAGAGTGTGGCAGGGACCACAAAGACTCTCTGCATGACAAGATGTGTCACTCCATCACATGGACACCATTTACTTTTGTCTATCGATGGATGCTACAGTAGAACGTGAGGTGCTGAGCCCCACCAGCCATGGACTCAATATCTGCAGCCACTGAGGGAAATACAGACAACCACCATGGAACAGACTTCAGCAGCCCATCTTGCTCTAAACGAAGGAAGGAAAACCACTTCCGCTAACTGGGAGTTAAACCACAGATTTGCTGCTCTTGAGGAAAAGTTAGTTACAACCAACATTTAAACATTTGCTAAAACAAATTAAAACCTCTTGTCCAAATGCTAGAGTAAGACCTGATCAAGGTGAGATTCCAGTCTAGATTGCCACAAACTTTCTACATGAACTCATACTTGACCACTGCACTCAGGCACCTAATTTTAGGCACTCACCTAAGCTCCTCAGTTAATTGCCTTCAACCTGTGCTGCATTGACAATAAATAGAGAGTGGCAAAGAGGAGAGAGGAGAGCAGTGGCAGAGAGAAAGGAGAGAGAGGCGCCTCTGCAGGCGCTACTCAACTCTGGAGATGGAGGGACCTCTGCCTGACCACACACCAGAGACCAGCACTGCAGGGTTAGGTGCCTAAAACTAGATGCAATTACTCTGGGCTTTAATAATCTTCACAAACATGTTTGTAGCTTTCCTAAGAAGTCAAAAAATGCCTCTTGAGACATTTGCAATGCTCAGATTTTGAACTCTCATGTATTGCAGTATTTTTAGGAACTGTTGTTGCAGAGCCAGCCTAGCTCTTGCCATCTTTGAGTTCCATTTCTTTGTATATCCTCGTCTTTCTTGACACCTTTTTAATGCATTAGCCGTTTTAACTATAAACTGTTACATTCTGGTGCTCTGACTGTTTTAATGTGTAAAACCTTGTATCTGTTATAATAGCAGCACAAATTAAAAACATTGTTTTATTTAGAGGAAACAACTTGTGCAACATCTTTGCAACATCTTTGCAATGAGAAGCTAGTTTAAAATTACAGCTAGAGGTATGCACGTGAGCTGTCCTTTTCTCTGGGCTCTATGCTTGACTTTATAAAAGTTCAAAAAGCACTAATTTGCTGGTACTTAGTAGGATGTGCACAAACCCATACTGATTTAGGTCATTCTTGAAATATTCATCGAGAATACAGCTAGGTGTTTCTGAAGGAAGTTCTTCTGTAGATGTTCAATATGTACTTAAAGAGATGAAACGGGCAAAGCCTAGCAAAAAAAAAAATCACCTCAGAAGTTGCAGCAATTAGAAAAGATATTATTATACCAGTTCTGTAGCACAGTAGTACAAATAAGCCCTAGCCAGTTAGTATTAGCACACGTAAATGCTTTACTTTCCTGTCTTTACGTATTGCAACTTCTAACCACAATAATCAACTGGAATATTTAGAGAGCAGAAAAGGTGATTATGTTCTTGAAAGTCTTCCATGATATTTCCAGTGAAAGTGGTCTAAGAGCAAATTTAAAATGAAAGTTTAACCTACCATTTTCTGTGTGCTTCCAGATCTGGCAGATTTGTTGCTGGAGAAAACTGTAAATCAGAGCAGAAGAAAACAACATAAAAGAGGTCCCCACTGGTTCTACTCAGGTGCAGAGGAGAGTATAACAACATAACTCACTTGAGACAACAGCAGTAATCACTATTCTACCACTACTCTTCAGCTGGACTGTGTCTTGAGAAATAATTGAATGTGAAACAACTGCTGCAACCTACTTCCTCAAACATTTGCTCTTAAAATTAAAACAATACCGCACTTAGTCCTCCACCTCCTATAAAAATAACTGACTACTCTTATTTTTTTTCCTTCTAAGCAAACTCTCACATTACTCATACATCCACGTGCTGTTGTGACAAAAGATCTTTTTTCCTTTTCATCTGAAATGCTGCAGTTTTCTCTGTTCTTTGTTACTTTTCATTTCAAACTGTGTGTTTTACGTATCTACAGTCTCACACCTAAAGATCTGTAGTAAGACCTACTCCAAAAAGATGAACATCCAAGCCATGGGGAACCCCAAAGGAGGGCAATTGCAAAATACTAGGCAACAGAGAATGCAATCAGTCAGATAGGAGACAAATGCATTACAAATATGTAACATTCACTTCAGACAACTAAAAGTTGCAGCAGCTCAAGTTCCTTCTGTTTCACACACGCCCCCCTTTTTTTTTTTTTAGTGTAAGCTCAGCAAACAGACACAGAAATATTAATTGACATTAACAATATTTTAGATTTGAAAGTTTAGTAATTTTTATTGTTACTTGGGGTTTGTATCTGCTGCAAATACTTCCAAGAACTAGGACAAATTGCTTCAGCTGAATACTTTGTGGAAGAAATGTAAATGGAGTGAATGTGACTTCTTCAGGACTCCAGGGAAGGGAGCCAAAATAAACCAGAAAAAAAAAAAAAAAAAAAAAAAAAAAGAGTAAGGATAGTGGTAGGAGCACTGAAAGCAATATACAAAAAGGTAAAATTTGTGTGGGACTGTGTAGAAGAGACCAAGTTGAAGATGACATAGATAGACTTAAGCTGCAGACAATCCAGAATTTCATGGAACATGATGTCTGTTTGAGAGTTTCTTATTCTAGAAGTTTCTATGCTTAGCAGGGCAGACTATTTTAATGGTTATGGTATTGGGGGAGGTGGCGGGTAATATCTTATTTCCCCACATATTTGTCTTTACATTTTAAATAGCAGTTCAAAATTTCTGTCTCTCGTGGATCTGAGGAACTCATTTCAACAGACTGTAATCTGAAGAATGAACAGTGAAAGAATTTGCAATCATACTTGAATATTCACTGTTTTTAATGGCTGAGTCATATAGATATAAACCAAACCAAGAAGGTGCACAGCATCATTACCATTTCAATCAAGGCCTAGAAAATAGCTCATATATTCTCTATAAGTTCAGGACTATCTAACTTTCTCACTTTTTTGCCTGATTCCTGAAAGTACTGTAACAAAATACAATTCCTCTGCTATTTACTGATAGCTGGATTATTTTTTTTTCACACAAGATGTACTGAGGTTTTCATTGGGGGTTATTATAACTGATGGAGACATGTCACTAAAATCCTGTTGCATTCAGCAAGGCCATTCAACACATTTCTGGTAGGAGGAAAAACCTTCATTGCAAACACCTTACACTAGCTATTCCATTCTGAACATTTCACAGCTTGATTGTCACCAGAAGAGAAAGTTAGTTTCAATTCATTTATAGTTATTCACCTTATTCTAAAGCAAATGTGCTTAATTAATTGTGAAATAAAGAATGACTTGGCATGAGCTGGATTGTTGAAGTTGATTTTTTCAAGCACCTAACCATATTTCAGGTCTATGACACTGGAATACTGCTAAAACATGAGATGCTTAATACCCATTCACTTTGGTTGAAAGCAGGTTTTCTGAAGCACAGTGTCCAGTCACTGAACCATGTGATGTTTGACAGGAGCTCAGCGTGCTTGCAGATCTTCTTTGCAGTCTACACCTACAAACATCAGAAATTTTAATAGGCGTACTGATGCTTTGCTTTTTCGTTTGGTCTAGGCTGTTTTTACTTTTTTTTCATATCAGGAACTCACTGTCACTCAGCCAAGAGCACAAGAGTTTCAATTCCGCACAGAGTGAAACTGCAGCTTTAGCTGAACACTAATAGAAATGCAGAGTGATTTTTTGCCTTTTTCTTTTTTTCCCTTTAACCTAAGAAACATGGGAAGCAAATTACAGCAATATTTCCCTTCAAAAAATGAGCGGTAAATGCAAGGGAGCTCAGCTGTCCAGAACTTCAGAACTATAATTTGATTTTTTGAGTCAGGGAGAGTCACCCATTTACTGATTTTAAAAGTTCAGGTTTCCCTCAGATATTGTGCCTCTTCTGAAAGACAGTAGAACTGAAAGCAGAAAAGTACTTCCTACTGCATCACATGCCAGAGAAAGATCCACTGGTAACAACATGTATTTTGCCACCTCTGTGTGCAAAGAATGTAGTTTTAAATAGAGAAGAAGTCTTTAATTGCCTTAGTCCATCATTAAGGGTTTGCTTTGCAGTTGGACTGAAATGGGACTGGTGAACACCACATTTTCTTTTTTTTTTTTTTTTTTCATTTTTCTTTTCTATACCAAAACTTGCAGCAAGTTGCTGTAGTTTATTAATTAAAATCAGGATTCTACTGTGTTTGCGTTAAAGCTGGGTAGTTTACCTGAAGTCTTGAAGTCTGGTGGTAATGCTTTTTTTCTAATGTATTAACTCTCATGCTGCTAACTGTGATACAATCCCACATATTCATGGTTAATAAAATGTTCAGTGTAATATTGCATAATTTACCCAGGAAATCATCCAAGAGATAAGTTAATTTGCTCAATTTTTGAAATACATAAGTTGACTCTTCAAACTGATATAGACAGATGTATGAAAAGAGGCAGAAATAGACAAGGAGAGCAAAACTGAGGAAATTACAACAAAATCACTTGCAGAGTAGTTTATGAATCTATTCACAGCTCCTGCAGTCTTCCTTGCAATCACTTTCCAGCTCCAGCAATAGCCTTTCATACATATCACAGCCATAAACCTTGGTGGTCGCATGCTTGAACAGGAGCTCTGTGTGGCTGCATTGATTCTACCAGGTGCCAGAAGCTCAGGAGAAGCAGGGGACACTGTTTTTTGCTAGGGGAGAATCATGCTGCTCGCACCCGCTGCCAAGTGTCCACCCTGTTTCCTGTTCTTGAAAGTGAGTTACCTTCAAGGGAGGCAGTAGGGATGCAGAAATACCTGAAATAAGATGCAATTAGTTTCCAGGCTCTCCAGGGTCAGCAATGTGACTACACCTCTCCCACTCCCCGCTTCCTAAGGGGTCAATAAATAGGGTAGCCAGAGAGAGCACACTTACAAAGATGTGTACCAGTGTGGTGCGATTAACAGTTCATCCTTATGTCCAAGACAGCTGGAGCATGATTTATGAGCAAGGGTTGCATGAGAATCAATGCCTACAGTCTTCCCTATTTGACCTGTGCATGGTATGGCCTCCAAAAAAGAGCATCAAAAGAAAAAAAACACACAAGCAAACTCTTGGCATAAGTAATTTTCAAGATTTATTTACAACACTTGCACACAGTACAGGAAAATTATTTGGCATTTTGTTTGTAACAAAGATCTGATCTATAAAACAACTGAACTGATACTGTGCATTAAAAGTACTATATACCTTTTGTGTAGTAATAAGGTCTAAGCTTTGGTATAATGATGTGGCCACTGACTTGCGGTTAACAACTTAACTACAAAGTAATATTTTCAAGAAAATACTTTAAATAAACTTTAAAAAATTGCTTTACCAAGTAGAACAATAATGTAAATTAATTTCCATTTGGTTATAAAGTATTTTTGAGGATTCAGCTGTAATGTGGAATTCCTCTGAGAACTAGTGGTTAAACTGAATTCTTATATATCTTATATACCCCATTTTCTGTACTCATCACGGAAAGCAGTACAGGTGAAATAGTTTTACTTATTTTCATATAGGAAAACAAAACCCACAGAAGAAATAGAAAATTACTGGAAAAAAATTATATAGACAAAAAATTCATTTTCAGAGAAACCAAAAGAACAGTCTGTCTGGAAACTGTCTTATACAGAATGGGAAAATGCGTTTTATAGTATAACATCGTTATAAATATATACCAGCATAAGCAACGTAGGATGAAATAACGGTATTTTTAAATGCAGCTCCACAGTACAGAAGTATCTCTCAAGCATGGCAAATGCTTTTGTAATTAACAACTGCAATTTCAGGTGGGAAAAAAAGTTCTCATGATCTAGGTGCAAGAACACTATCTTAATACACACGAAGTCTTCTAGCAGGAAGACTGAAAACACTCCATAGAACGATTCAAAGACCTAAAATTACAATATTAGATTTGTTCTTTTCCCCTAGAAACCATTACTGACTGTATTGCCAGTACTTAAACATAAGCTTTCACAGTATATGAGAGGCAAAACTGTTTTCACAATGGTTTTAATTCTCTAATGTTAGAGTATTTTAGAATAGTTAGTCTACCATAGTTCACTGACTACACAGTAAAGTACTGTGGTACTTCGTAATAGAAATCTGGAGCTCTATTGACTGTGCAGTTTGAAAATAATAATAATAATTAAAACCAAAACAATAACAAAAACAAACAACACCAACCCCCACAAAAAGTATTTTCAGATACCTTTTAATCATGTAAATTTGGGAAGAGACCAGCTTGTATAAATTTAAATGTGTTTAAATTTGCTGTTTGTACTTTGCATGGTAAAGCTCTACAATATTAACAGGAAAACTGCTATGAAATGATTCATATGAATGCAATCAAGAAATGTCAAAAACTACGGAGAAAAAATAAAATTTAAACCAAACTGCTCATGATTACAGATTAGTCCTTATTATTGTAACACATGAAATGAATCATCCCAGGAATACTGAAACGTTAATCTTACAACTGAAGACAGTAACTGCACCAAATAGATGTTAAGCAAATTATTTAATGTAATGAGAGCTTTACAAAAGGAAGCAGCAGTCACATACATCTTGTGGAAAAAAAGAACATGAAGTGTATGAAACACAGTTAATACCATGGATGTGTCAACAGTTCTTTAAAATTAACATGAAATTTACATTCTGTTAGGGCTTACAAAATACTATTCATGGTAGTTAAGCATAACAAAACAAAAACCAACATCTGCTTGCTGACAGGTGAATAGATACAAGATATCCAAGGCTACGGCATTTAGCTTAACACAGAAAATGGTCTTACATACATACATCCCATTAAGTGCTATGGACAGTTTGTAGTTCTGTAGAGAAAAACAGATCCAAAGCAGCAGTTTAGCAGGAAGTGAGGATGGGCACATAAGAGAACTTACACAACACATAAGACTTCCAGACTCAAGGGAATTCATAAAGTTTCTGCAAGATGGAGATTTATTGGCCAGTTACAAAGAACAAATGGTAATTACAAGACGAATATAATAATTAAACATATAAGCTCTGGAATTGTACAAAGATACTTATTTCTTGTGGTTGAGATGCATTGTTAAAAACAAGTGCTAACTGAAGGGACCTTTGCAAAGATGAAATGTTATCTCCTGCAGTTATAAGGGAACATGACTGAACAGGTAAGACACAGATTCACCATTGTGTGTTCTTCGAATTGCCTCAGCCAGGATCATGGAAATGTCAATAAACTGAAAGAAAAATAAATATTATAAATTTTATGGGATGCCAGGAATATTAACCCATACAGTTTAGAAATATATGAACAAACATTCACTTTCTAGGAAGTAAAATAACATTAAAATATTAAGTACTTAACATATGCATAAGAACTTCATTGATACAAAGTGCAAACCCCAAAATTGAGTAAAAAAGCATTGAATAAGATTGCTGCACAGGCATATTGCTCAAGACTTCTGGCACAGGTCATATTGTCAAACAGAAAATATTCTAGCCATCAGATGGCACTGTTCACTTGACACAAATACAGTTTAACGGAAGTACACCTTTTAAGTGCTTGCCTTGTTTCAATAAATATTAAATAATTTTAAAGCTTTTTAAAAAAGTAAATGTTGCATTAAAAACAAAACAAAATGATCTTTTATGCTTTCTTCCACTATGTTCTAAGAGAAAAAAATCCAAGCGGGACAACTGGCTTCCCAGAACGATCCCATGTAAAAACTATTGACATTGTCAGCTTTGTATTTTTAGTTCAGATATTGAAGAGTTTGTCATTGTTATCTTGAGCATTTTTTGTAGTGTATTAAAAAAAAAAAAAAAAGTTGTCTAAAGTTTCTGTGGCATCCACAATAACATAGCTAACTTAAGTTCCTACATACTAATATTGTACGACTAATACTGACTAAAAAAAAACCCTCACAACACCAGCCAATTTTACATTTGCCACTCTTTCTCAGTCAGGAATATTCAATCTGTTGCAAATACAAAATATTTTGCAGTACTACATTGCACTACCCGAATCCCTTAAAACAGTTCTTTGACATGTTCTACAAACAACAAAGCTGTACAATGTATTTTAGAACATTATTTTTCTGTCAAGGTACAAATTGTAGCATCAGTTAACAGTAAAAAACAAATCCAGAGTTTAAACAGATGACACAAACACACCACTGTACCTGAATTTTTGGGCAGTGTTTCATTTTCTCTTCCTGGGGAATTGTATTAGTTACCACAACAGCCTCAAACGATGCATTATTTATCCGAGAAATAGCAGGACCAGAAAATATGCCATGAGTAAGAATGGCATAAACTTTGGTAGCTCCAGCAGATACTAACCTGTAGAACATGAAGAAAAAGTATACTGTGATATATGTTTACATACATGGCTATAGAAGAAGCCAGATAAAAATATCTGTAAAAGAAATTTTACACACAAATTCCTCCTGAAAGCTATAGAAAACTACAAATATCTACAAAATAATTCAGAGAATTTTCACCTTTTTCAGTTTATACAAATAAGTCTCACAAAAAAAACCCCAACCTGCTAATTAAATTTAATAGTTCTCATCAGTAGCTGTGATACTAATCTAAACGACCACGCTTTTGACTATATTAACACAACATAGAACTGAATTCAAGTATGAGTTTTCTATCTTAATCAGGCAAAAATAAAGTGGCAGTATTCACAATTCCATTGTGTCTCTATTATTGCCCACCTTTATTTTCATTTGCAATTCAAACAATTCTGAGGAAGAAGAAATGTTAATGATTAAAAGCCTAGCTTACTGCAAGCTTGTGAGAAGACATATTGCTGATCCAAGCACACAGTGAAATGATGCAGCACAGGAGGGGAAAAAAAAAAATAATTAAAAAAAATATATATATATATAAAACAAAAAACTAGAACACCTTCTCAATGAGTCAGAATCTCTTAATTTGGTTTTGACTGGCCTCTCTGCCTCCAGACGCTCAGCTATGTCATAGCTGCCTTTCTACTCTTGTAAGCAGAGACCCTGAAGAGTGGTATTTTATCAGATCATAGCATAAGCACGGCAAGATAAGAAAAAAGACAAAACCACAAAACCAATCTCATTTTGAATGACACAACAGAATGAAAAGTTTCCTGGTCATCCTCAGCACTAAATTTAGTAGCTGCAGCCTACAAGGATGACGGACTATGACAGAGTGAATGTGTATTTAAGTTTCTACTTGAGCAAGTTGATCTGTTGTATCTGAGAATACAGTTCTTAGTTCATCTGCTTGATATGCATCTAGGTTGCTGAGAATAAAAAAGGTCTACAAAGTATTTTGGTGAGCAAGTCTAACTAAGCACAAAATGCATCTCATCTAGATTTGGCATTAATGAAAAGCACTACTTCATGCTGAAAACATGATTCTAATGCAGCACCATTTACACAAAAGCATCTTAGTGAATGCTGCAGATACATTGAAGGTTTCTGTTGTTTTTAGAATTTGCTCTATAGAAATCTGCTGTAAGTAAATAAAGACGTGCTTATTTCATAAGAGGAAAGCAACAAAGGCCTCCATTTTGACAATAATTAACTTCCTCTATGCACAGGAATATTTTAGAAAAACATCATTGGTGAGGCAATTCGTGATTTTGATCTGCAAAGGGCAGAGCCCAGAGGAATGTTTTGGAGTCTAATGCAGATTAGTATGCGGATAGCAAACAGCTGCACAACCTCTCTTTTCAAAATTCCATCAGAAGTCCATCAAAGGGAAAAGAAATGCAGGAGTATATGAATCTTTCTACCATGAGTTTTTGACATCCTTTTTTATCTAGACTCAAATAGCAAGCCTGCAACTAAAGACTGTAAATTCATGGGATGATCTTTATTTCAAACCACCAACAGTAACATCTAGGTCACTTAAGCTGCACTTGGGTCACAACAACCCCAGGCAGCGCTACAGGCTGAGGGAAGAGTGGCTATAAGCTGCCTGGCAGAAAAGATCTGGGGATGTTGATTGACAGACGGCTGAATATGAGCCAGCAGTGTGACCAGGTGGCCAAAAAGGCCAACAGTATCCTGGCTTGTATCAAGAATAGTGTCGCCAGCAGGACTAGACAAGTGATTGTGCCACTGTACTCGGCCCTGCTGAGGCACCACCTTGAATACTGTGTTCACTTTTGTGTCCCTCACCACAGGAAAATCATTGAGGTGCTGGAGAGAGTTCAGAGAAGGGCAATGAAGGTGATAGAGGATCTAGAGAACAAGTCTGATGAGGAGCAGCTGAAAGAACTGGGGCTGTTTAGCCTGGAGAAAAAGAGGCTGAGGGGAGACCTTATTGCTGTCTACAACTATTTCAAAGGAGGTTGTAGAGAGGTGGGTGTTGGTGTCATCTCCCAAATAATAAGCATCAGGAAGAGAGGAAATGTCCTCAAGTTGTGCCAGGGGAGGTTTAGTTTGGATATTAGGAAAAATTTCTTCACTGAAAGGGTTGTCAGGCATTGGAAGAGGCCACCCAGGGAAGTGGTTGAGTCACCATCCCTGGAGGTATTTAAAAAATGCATAGATGTGGTGCTTAGGGCCATAGTTTAGTGGTAGGCTTGCCAGTGCTACGTTTACAGTTGGACTCAATGATCTTAAAGGTTCTTTTCAAACTAAATAATTCTATTATTCAAATAGAGTCAGGCAAGAGGTACCACATGGACCAGTTTTGGGTGCAAGACTGTTTGATAGCCTTAGAGCATCTACATATACCTTAGACAAGAATATAAATTCAAAATGCTCTCAACTGAGACATGGTAGCTTTAGAAAGGATTACTTCTAAGTGTAGCAATGCCACAGGAACATCAGGAATATTCGGGAACATCAATTTAAAACCTTCCCATGTCTTGCTCCTCCTGCTCCTCAACAGTTCCTTCCCCATTCCATCGTGCGCTATTTACTAATATATGGGTTTAAGGTTTGCTATAAGCAATATCAAAGAAGATCCTTGAATAGAAAATTTAAAGCCCCAGGACTCTAGCCAAGTTTAGATTGCAGCCTTTGACTCCCAGATCAAAGTTGGTAACACGTTTGGATATGAGTGGATGGGCAGAAACAATTTAGTCTAGTATTGCTCAACTGTAATACCTCACATTTATTCTTAATGAATTTCAGTCCATTTCTCCAATTTGTCAAGACAATTTTGAAGCTAGAGTTACTGCCATACATATTGAGTTGTGAAACTACAGCAACAGGAAGAATTAATTGTTTCAGGAATCAGCAGGTTTCTTAACAGCTACAGATGTTGCCAAAGTTCAGTGCAGTCAATAATGCCAACTTCTGTGGAAAAAACACTACTACTACCCTAAAATGTACCAGCATAAAGCCAGGTGGAAAACCATAAAGTAATCCTTCCTGCTTAGCACTGCCAAGGCCTCAGTTAAGAGTCAAGAAGTGGACCAATGGGAAAGAATCTAGAGGGCATCAACAGAGCAGAAGTCTAGAAACCATGTAGAAAGACTGAACAAACTGAAGTTTGTCTAGAGGTGAATGAGAACCCTCTTCAAGTAGCTTCCAGACAAAAGGCAGGAAAACTTATTTTCACCTCTCCAGATGAAAAGTAGTTTTACACTGAAGATGAACATTAGAGATTGACAGTAAACATTCATTGAATACTGGAGAGAAAATACTTTCTGGTGGTAAACCTAGTAAGCTTTGTGGAAGCTTGTGTAAGGAGAGTAGAAAGGCTCCATGATGAGGTTTAAGAAGAGAATGATTTTTCAGTTGTTCCTGCCTTGGAACTGAAAAATGCACTAGATAGCCCAAGTCCCTTCCAAGTTATATGACTTGCTATTGTGTCCTCTTTCTAAACATAGTTAATGTATTTCTATAAATACTTTCTCAGTTCTACATTCTAAAGAAGGAGACAGATTTACCACGGGACTGTGACCTATAGGCTCAAGGATGAAAGGGACTTCATTCTACAGAGGTCAGGTTGGGTTATAAGCATGCAGGACACAGCAACTGTGTTCATCAGCTACATGCAGGTTACAGTACAGTGAGACAGTGGGCTGGTTCATAACAACACTTACTTCTCTGCTGCATGACATATTGTGCCACATGTGTCAGCCATATCATCGACAAGAATTGCTACTCTGTCTTTCACATCACCAACCAAGACCATTCTGTCCACTTCATTTGCCTTCTTTCTTTCCTTATGAATGAGAGCAAATTCCACATTCAGTCTGTCAGCAATGGAAGTAACCCTAAGTTACAGGAAGGAATACATCACATTTAGAGAATTATTTTAAAAGGAAAAACAAAGCCATACATGTGTATTTGTCATAAAACACAGTTTATGTTTCCTGGCTTTCAAATTACCATGACACAAACTTTTGTGAGCAGTGAGACAGGACAGAAACAATCTTAATTCACTGGTAATAAATACAACAAGTCTTAAGCTATACTCTAGAAATCGATTTTTTTATTGAATTGACTTTGGGTTTCCTGTCATTAACTACCTAGCTTTCAAAAAATTTCAGCTATTTACAAGGTTTTATTAAGCTTCTGCAATACCTAGTCACACTAGATCATTTAGAGACAGCCTCAATTCTAAGCCTACAGCAGCATGGATTTTAATGTCCTAACTGAAAATACCATTGCAGGAGTGTAAAACCAAGCCACAGGGAAAACAAGTTAAAAACAAGTTAATAGAGATAAATAATTCTTTTAGAAGCACTAGGCTAGTACTTCATTAGTAATTCCCTTAGCAATACATCCGCTTGACAAAGATCTCTGAAAACTATTCAGGGTGACCTCTGGTGGCCAGACAAACCTTCAATAACAATTTGTTACAGACTTCTGATTGCTTTTTTCACGTGTTTGTGTTTTTCTGGCCTTGTTTTTTGGTGTTTTTGAGGGGTTTTGGTTTTTTTTTTGTCTGGTTTGTGAGTGTGTGTGTGTGTTTGTTTAGTGTACCAGAGCTGGTAGGTATAAAGACACAGCAATAAACAACACTATGCTTTTTCTATGTTGGTGCAACCTTATAACCTGTCTTTTTAGAATATATATAGAATGTCATTAACAAGATTATTAACATGCACAGTTAATAGACAATACAGGTTTGTTTTTTTTTTCTTTACTGCTTAAATATGAAGGAGTTGTTAGTTACTGTATTTCAATAACTAGATGATAAATTAAAAAAACAAACATTTTGGGCATTTTTTGTGAACAATAGTCTAATTTCATAGCAAGTCTCAGTACCTCAGAGTCATCAAGATATCAATAGAATTTGCATGCCTTATATCAGTCACAAAATTTAATAAGCTGGGGAAATAAAAAAAAAAAAAAAAACAAAAACAAAAAACGAACAACACAAACAAGCAAGAAACAAAATAATCCAAGTATTTTAAATTAGTGCAAGATGTATTTTTAAAATTTTTCTTTAATGCTTACAAATTTAAGATAAACTTTCTTCACATTCTATTCACTTTTCATTAACCCAAGTATTACTTTGTAGGTTTACATGTTTTAAATGGAAAGGCCAAACCATTTTCTTTACATTACATTACTGGAGGTGAAGGAGAAGCTGTGAATTTTTTGATAGTCACATCTTCCCCTACTTCACCAGCAACTGTATGGTTGCATTACAACAGAAAGGTACCAAAGATAGACTCTATCCAGCTATGGTAAACATAGACTCTATCCAGCTATACAACGAATGTGGTCCTCAAAAAAACTCTTATGATCAACTTGATAACATAAAAAACCAAACAAAACAAAAAACCCCACACAAACAAAAAACAACTGTGAAAACAACAGTGTCCAGATACGAACAAAGAAATTTGATTAAACTAAACAAGAACAACTATAGAGTTCTAATCAGTCTTATTTCCTTATTAATTATTAGAACATGAAGATTTACAGCAGACCGAAGGACTTCAAATCAAATTATAACAGCCTTTCACATTTTCCCCCATACTACATTCCAACCATTTAAATTACTATGAGCTTACAGGATTCTTTCTTCATTTTTGTTCGTTCTGATTCAGTTTTGTAGCAGCAGCATGACCAATAAAACTTGATAATAAGCATTTCACCTCAGTGGCATGCTTTATCACCTCACCAGTCTGCATGCTTCAAGTTTTTACATTAGTTTATACTTGATAGATACCAAATAAAAGGTAGTCTGCTAAATGAGTGACACAAGCTGCAAATGAAGAAACACTAATAAACTAACTTTTTCTATTTTCACCTTTTGCCACTCAAAACAAAACTTCATTCCCTTTTTCTAGCATTCCCAGTGCACGACTTGGGGTCAATAGAAACACAAGTCAAGCAAGCTCTTACCTAAATGCCAGCAGGTACAGTGGGGATAGGCCAGATGCTTTGACAGAGAAGGGAAAATTAGGCAATTCCAGAGCAAAGCAGGAAGAGGTGCAGCAACTGGATTAAAGAAGCAAGCAGCAGGAAAAATCTCTGCCCTCCTGTGAAGAGATTCAGCTAACGAGGCCATAGCCAGGGAGAGAGAAGATGATTTTCTTTAGAGTATAGAAAGCGCCTGGATGTTTTCAGGCATGAACAACATTGGAAGAACTAGTTATTCTGTTTTTACAAGACAGCTGGATTCAGCAGTGATGTACCCTATATCTTGCACAATTCATAGACAAAAAAAGACTACTAGACAAACTACTTCATTAATGACTATCTATATAGGAAAGTAATAGTTTTAGGCTTATATAGTACCTTTTTGCACCACCTGCATCAGGTGAGACTATGATACAGTTTCGCCACTCCAAAATATTCTCTTTAATCCACTGCAGCACTGCAGGTTCTGCATACAGGTTATCTACTGGAATGTCAAAGAAACCCTAGTCCAAAAGAGAAAAAGAGTTTCAGGAATATGTGTTTATGTCTTACCTGGAACAGAGACACAGGGAAAGAATTGAGCCTTTGCCTTTCATGTATGGTAGAACTTTAACTAGCATTTTACACCGGTGTAACTCTACCCTCTGCTATTACTGTCAAACCAAGCAGAAGTTAGACAAACACTAAGGTCTGTAAAAATGTCACGCAAGAGTAGTGAAATAAAGAACAGATATTATTGAATTATATAAAAATCAGAAAAGATCACCTTCACTCAATCAAAGGAGCACTCAAGTAAATTCACGCTTGTGAAAAGCTCTCAAAAAATCCAGTAAGACTCAACTTCCATAAATTTCAACCATTTGACATGAACAGTAGTATTTCAATGTGGGAAGATTCAAGTTAATATCACTTAAGCGGCAGAAATGGAACCTTTCTTTTTGTGTAGGTTGTAATGACAAGAAATCTGTGTTAGGCCACAAATGAAACTGCATTTTACTTGCATGACAGCCTTCTAGCATGATGGGAAATTCTGAATAAACAGAATACCAGAACTGGAAGAAAAGGTATTTTTCTAGAGAAAAAAAGTCGTATTGAAAAGAGGTACACATAACAATGACAAACAATGTCTGTTCTGTGTCTGAGGCAAGAGTTTTGTCATTTGGTAGACTACGCAAGCAAGCCAGCTAGGGGTTGCCAACCTCCATCTCCACTTATCTTAAGAGAATATTGTCCACTTGGTTGTAACAACAAAACTCTACCTACGGCAATACTATAATCTCTGACAAGCCAAGATTAAGAGAACTAGTGTAAGAAGTTGGAGCTCTTACACTGGGGTTGGCAAATTTCACCGAGGACTCCAATGCACGAGTATGCAAAGTGCCTGCAAAATCTCCCCATAAAAAGTGAGACTGGTCTCTTTCGAAAAAGGGAATTTAATTAGAAACAGGTAACAAGATTTTCTCTTAACCTGGAGAATTACACTTCTGTACATAGCCTTTCAAAACAATGAGAAACAACAGAGAATTGTTAGCCATTCACATTAACTCAGTAGAGCCCCTAGCCACCGTTAGTAAGAATGGATAGTTACCTGGATCTGAGAAGCGTGCAAGTCCATGGTGATGATGTGGTCAGCCCCTGCAACTGACAGCATGTTGGCAACAAGTTTTGCAGAGATTGGAGCACGGCTCTGAAGAATAAAGCACAAATGCTTACATTTTAAAAATATTTTGACTAAATCCAAGAAGTCAGGAAATTAGCTACTTTTATTGATTTTTTTTTTTCCTTTAGAACATCTCAGATCTAGATATGAAGAGCCAAACTAACCTGTCAATAGCTAGTCTTTCTACTAGGGTTTTGAAACTCAGCAAAACATTTCGGAATATTTAAATCAGTTTTCACAGTCTGTCTAATAATGCTTTGTAGTAATTAGACTAACAAGCAGATACAATTGGGATATAATTTTCCAGTTCTTCTATTTAGCACTTTCAGCTTGTTTTTCTATAGCAGAAGGACAGACAGACTCCATTTCTCCAAGCCGCTACCCTATCTTAACATCCAAATCTCAAGCAACTATCCTGTTCTAAAAAACACCATAAAAAACAAAGATTGAAGGTGGAGTGAATGCAGCTTTTGAAAACACTGCTTTAAAACATGGTTAGTATCAAGCTTTTCTCCATGATACAGCAAAGCGTGTAACAGATCTGTGTTGGCAGGGGTCTTCTACCCTGGCCTATTTATTTATTATTTTTTGCTAATTCAGGCATAATTGTTGGATGCAATTAGGAGACTAGAATTCCCAAAAGGGACAGGGGGGGGATGAAAAAAAAAAAAAAAAAAGTGGAAAGAACAAAAGAAGAGCAAAAATTTAATTAGCAAATTTAATGTCAATGTCAAGAGCTTTTAAAAAGTGTCAAGGATGCAGAACAAACAGCAACATAAAAATGAGAAGACAGAAAATCATGACTGGAGGATAAATCATTTTTTTTGAGCAAATCCGAAGTTTTTTTCTGATTTTTTTTTTTTTTTTAAGTTCTGAAACATGCTATGTTGCCATAGCTTTCTCTGTAACAGAAATCAGAGGTTTTGTTTGTTATTTCTTTCTGCCAGTCTCTAAAGAAGACTAATAGCTAGCAGTAACATTAGCATGAATGCACTCTGTTAGACTCTGATTTTTCAGTATTATCTCCTGCTATCTCTCTTTATCAAACAGCCGTATCTAGCCTCCTAGGAATCCCCTCTCCCTCCACAGAACTACAGAGTAACTTCGCTCACCTTCCACTGGTGCTCAAGGACATAATCTAAAATAAACTGAACCACTGCAAATTTAACCTGGATACTTTCTTGCCTGTGTCATATCGAGGAGACAGTATTTTCCTCAAAATTTTTGTTAATTTAGGTGGAAACTCAGCATTTCTCTGTTTTAACATACTTCCAGAAAACAAAGATATTGCAATCTTTTTAATGGCTGGATCAAGTTTACCATCATCATTACAGAAATCTTCATTTTGAAACTCATCCCTTTTGTTTTTTTGTGTTTCAAAGAATATCACCACCATTTAGTTTGTGTAAGATACAAGGAAGATGTATGGGACAGTTGGCACTTCCCTAGATCTCTGTAATTCAGATGCACATAGCTTCCGTAAGAGCTTGCTACCATTGGCACATCAGCATGGATGATTTTCCAGTTACTGAGGACTATGCTGCTCCTCACTTCAGTTCAGTTCTGTAAGGATGCTATGAGGTCCAAGCCAGCCAAAGCTTTCTGGTTATTTGTATTACTAGTACTAAAGTTTTGGTTCATGCCATTCAAATTCTTGATCACTTCAGCTCATCTTAGCAGTACAAACTGACATTTTTAAGCTGGACTTGAAAATACTCTCAAAATTCTGACAGCATCTAATAAAAATTTAGTTTCTACTCTCTTGACTCTGTCATGATGTTCTCTTATCAGCTCTTTGCAAAGATCTGTTTTGACATTACAGCTAAGCTGGACTGACAGGTGATGCTGAAATCAGACATTTGCTCCCCTGCTTGTCCCATCCTTTCTTCCCAGGCTATGCACTTCCACCACCTCCCTTGTGCTGCACACCAGGACTTGCAGAACCAACAGCAGCTGGATGAAGCAGCTCAAATGGAAGAGAAGGGGAAAAAAAATGTGGCAAACCAGGACCGCCCACTCTGATTGAAACAAGTAACTCATTTGGGCTATCTGCTAAAGGCAAATAACATTCTTCCTGCAACACAGTTTGCTGTTTCGACTCCATTCAGCATACTGAATTTTGATTTTTTATTTGCACTTCTGTTCAATGTAAATACAACTCAGCTTGTCTCATGTAGCAATATCATGAGTATTACCATCACAAAAAACCCCACAAACCCACAAAATACTTTCCTGCATCAAATACTAATATATACATTACCAGTTGGTACTTCTTTCAGCTGCTGGCCTTGCAGGCTGCCTTCCCAGAAGGAAGAACTGGAAGGTTTTATCACTAGGTAACTTGTTTTAGCAGACATGCACACATCACAGATTGCCTACGTGTTGGTGGACAGAGGGTCTTGGAAGGAAAGATAGCCAGACACCAATATCTGTTTCTCAAGAATGGCCCAATAGGAGATTAAGACAAATGAAGTTTGCAGCTATCTGACAGTTTCCTTTACACAAAATTGTGCATTAAAAAAAAAAAAAAAAGCACACACACATGACATGTTCAAAAGGATTTAAGATTTGATTTCTTGCATGGAAAATAAGTTTTGTGCTACAATATGATCCAAATTGAAGATTATGTTAAAATCAAAAGAAGTTTATTCATGGGAACCTCAGATAAGCTGGCCTCATTATTCAGAAACTTGGATGACAAAGGTAGATGAGAACTCAAGATTTTCTTTAACTTTATCTTCAAGTTTGTAAGGTTTGCTTCTGATCAGAGAGGCAAGAGCACAAAGAGATTCACAGTATTCATTGTTCCATTCTTTGGCACAATTTGAAATTAGTTTCAGGATTATTAGTGTGAAACATAACATTACATTATGTACAGAAACTAAATAGTAAAAAAACCAAAATCACTGAGTTTTTAGTTCCTAAGCAAATTCTCTCTTACATATAAAAAGGTACATAAATTATTTCTTCCGATGTGATGTTTTACAAATTTACTCACAATTCTTAAAATTACCAGGGCAGGGGATAATCTACAAATCCAATACAAACAACCTCACAAGAGTAACCATGCAAAGGACAAATAGCTGATAGTAAAAGCTGTCCATCAAGATTAAAGCTCTCTTGCCTTTAAGCATCTTATTACATTGTCTTGCTCAAAATGCATCACATGCATACTGAAGAAAAAAAAAAAAGAAAAAAAAAAAAGGAAGCAACCCCAAAGATTTATAACTGGAACTTTCACTTCCAAGAAAGCCAGTTGTGAAGTGTATGGATACTGAATGTTAACTAATTTATTACCTAAATTTTTCATTTCAAAAATAAGATATGCTTTGAAGCTTCAGAATTTGACAGCCATTACCTTGAACGTCCAGATAAATTTTTAACTAGAAGCTAGGAGTTTTCTCATAGGAAATTATTCCACAGGATTACTCTCATGGCCTAGGTGAAACACAACTGAAATCAAGAAGTGAAATTGAAGACCTTCCCAGTTATACATAATGTAACCCAGTAAGTTTCACCCTTTAAGGCCACATTAATGGAAATGCATAGCGTTAGATTGGAAAAAAAAAAAAAAAAAAAAAAAAAGGATACCTACCCAACGCTCCACGGACCCCTTCTACAAATCAAAAAAACAAAGTTACATGAGCTGTAGAACACCAAACTTACCTGTCACTCTACTTCAAACTTAATCTGAAAGGCATCTCTGTAGCATCCTGCATAAATGTGTCCTGCCCATGTCTTGGAAGATTAGCATAATTAGAGGATGTATAAACACATCTCTGGCCAAAGCACAGACACATCTGAGCTAATTTTACATTAGCTAGCTTATGTATCAGAAGTATTCCAGTTTATGGCAGCGCTTCATTGTGTATAAATTAATTTACCAACTTTTCTACAATTGTCAGGAAGCCTTTTATTTATTTTTTTAACCTGTTTCTCATTTAAAGCTAGTCCGGGTTTCATGCTAAAATTTCCAGATGAGATTACACAGCATGATTTTTTTTTTCCTCCGCAATGCCCTTTCCTTAAATAAATAAATTTTTTTTAAAAAATCAAGAGCACTTTCTTTGTTCTCAGCAATCATAATTGCAACAGAGGCATGAAAAACACAGACTTATTTCAAGCAGCATGCACTCAGTCCATTTAGTTCTTTACAGATTAAAGTAAAAAACTTAAATTCAAACCAGAAATCATCATCCAGCTAGTGAAGATTAGACTGTAATCTAGCAGCATAACGTAGCAACGTACAGCTACAGACAAACTACAGCAATATCTTCCCTGGGAGAGAAGAAAATGTGTATATAACCACAGGAAGAAAATAGCTGACACTTCACTGACATTTCAGGCAGCATACAAAGCTTGTGTACTCCACATGGTCAAAGACCAAGTGTTGTGATGAAATCCAACAGCAGGAGGAAAGATCTCCCTGTCAATAAACTGCCCAATGTTGACAGCTATATTATAGCTCATTTTGCAACATGGAGGTCAACTACCAAGGTTAATTTCCAAAGATGACAAACATTTTCTCAATTGCAAAATAGGCTGGGGAAAAAAAAAAAAAAAGGAAAATAAAAAAAGAAAAAAGGCTTGAATGGCTTGCCTGGAGTTGCAGGAGAACTCAGTGACACACAGAGAACAGTCTGGAACCAACGGTCAAAAATCTCTGTTGGTGTCTTAGTTACTTTCCTATGCTATCCATCTTCAGATGGCATTTCCAAAAGACAAAATGCTCCTGGGCAGCATGCTGGGCTAGCACACTGTGGGTTTTAACTGGAAGTCTGCCACATGGATTTTTGGCTACCCTTGCTAAAGGATATCCTAGATGCAAGGAAAACTTGGGACATACTCATCCTTTTCCCACACTAAGAACTTAAAGGATGGTCCAGCAGAATCTTCCAATCAGAATTTGGAAATCAAAACATAGTGAGATGCTTTCCTTCCCTTTCAACAAAACTTTTATCACTTCCCTTTCAAGCTCATTTTATTAAAAGTAGTGTTTCAGCTCTCCTGATCCAGGGAGAGTGTTATTCAATACAAAATGCAGCAGAAATGAAGTTCCAAAACAGGTAGGCAAAGAATAGGGATCTATTATCTAACTCCTGAATTCCATTTTTGGAAGTATAACAAATGGATCTTGATAATATTAGTTTGGTGTTAAAGAGCCTGCAGGTGAAGAATGAGTTTACCAGAAATAACGAGTTTACCAGTTTTGTTCTTAGACACCACAGGCTGACCATTACATATTTTGTAGTATCTGTCATTATTTTTAGCTTCTGTATTACTTCTTAGTCCTGTTATATTTTATATAAAAGAATGTAAAGAACAGAAGTCTTTCAGGATGGTTTGCCTGATGCCCAAAGTGAAAGTGAAGGTGCAGTCCAATTATGGGAAGCATTGGAGAGGGGCAATTTTCCAAAAGCACAACCACTGCAATCTTAAAGCCCAAATTCATATTTCTTCTTGTTAGCTCTTTTCAAGTAAGTTTAGGTAAAAGTAACATTCATGTGACATATTAGATGTTTTTTTCTATACATGGTAGAGATGGGAAAGTTTAGTTCTGTATATTTTAAAAGCAAACTCACTGGCCAAAGAGAGTTTGTTGGTGTGTTATCAACTTGGCTGAACTGGTGTATTCATCAATTATGGCAGAACAAATTCAGGAAAAGGGCACTGAGATCAGAAGATCAGTTTGCACACAATTTATGGTCTGCATCAATAAAAATAATTATTACAGATATAAAAACTTTTTCTTTAATCTGTCTTGCAGCATAATGTTTTTATTAATGACTGTTATGCATTGCAAATTTAATCAGTTCCTTCCGTTTGGCTGTCAGTTTAACCACATATGGTAAAGCTGACCTACGTAACGCTTACAGCACTTCAAATTTAGGACTTAATTACATGCAATTAAAATGTTTTAAAGGGTATGCTCTCTTCATATATAGGAGTAAAAAAAAAAAAAAAAAAGAAGCTAGAAAAAGCAGGAAAAACAATCCCATAAGGTGAGGTTTTTCTGGCAGAGTACTCTGCAATATACCACACACAGAGGATATACCTACTTTTTCAAAGTGGAGGCATGTTGATTTTCAGAACACTAGCAAAAAACATTTTATTGTCTCACATTATTCACTTATGGATTGTAAAATTGAACATTTTAACAACAACAACAAAAATGGATAAAAAAGCAGCAAGTCTTTCAAATATCTTAAAAGTTTATGAAAATATGCTTCATCTCCAAAAATTTCAAGTGAACAAGCTGAAAAAAAAAAAAGCCTTTGAAAATTACACAGTTCTTACCTACCTTGTCTTTCTTATCTTGCCTGGCATATGGAAAACATGGAATTACAGCAGTCACTCTAGAGGATGATGCAATCTTGCAAGCATTGATCATGATGAGCAGTTCCATTAAGTTGTCATTTATTTCTCCACAGCCACTCTGGATGATATAAACATCTTCTCCTCTCACACTTTCACCAATTTCTACACTGAAAGAGCAGGAGATGACCATTTAAACACTTGAATTATTGGAAAAGCATTATTAAAAAAGAGAAAAAAAAACAGTTCTGTTTTAAAAAACTCTCATTGGTTTATCCCCATTTAGAGTAAGATTTTTTTTTTACAGTGATCTGGATAACTGTCCCCTTGATACAAGGTCTATTTCAATATAAGCCAGCCTAAAATTTACTTCAGCCCAGATATCATCTTTGTAAGGTCAGCACCAAGCAACATGCAATTATGGCTATAGCACCTATGTAGCTCACATTGTTATTAAATTTGATAATGCTTTTTTGGTTTAGTCTGTATATTCTGTGTCGTTGCCATCTCCCAAGGAGATGGCCATTTAACAAACGACTTGGCTGATAAGTACAGAAATAATAGAGCCAACTTTACACCATTAAATGCTACCTTGCATTAAAATACCTCCTTAAAAAGAGCAACTATTTTTCTATGATAATTAAGATACTACTAAATTCGAGAAACTACTGTGTTTTGGAAAAGATAAATATCAAATCACACCCCAAAACCAGAAGTTGGGTTAAAATTTACATCTTGGTGTTTAAGCAAAAATATCTTTGAGAAAAGTTAAAAGGGCTGCCCATCAACAGTTCACCATGACTCAACAACTCACACTACACCAGTTGTTCTATTTGCTCTAACTATGCTTCCATGCTTTGGTTCCTTATGATAGTATCTAAGAGTTATTTTATTCTTCCACAGATTTGAAATGAAATTCTGGCACTGATCACTGCTCACACCACAGAATTAAAAAAAAAAAAAAAAAAAGCAAAAAAAAAAAAAGCGCTTTTAAATAAACAGGAAAATTAAAACAAAACACCTGAATGTGGATTCTTTTTCAATTATAGACCCAAGCAAGAGAAATCTACTGTTGACCCACACTAACTTTTCTGTTACTCCAAAACTCAAAACTTATATATAAAAGTAGGAGACTAATCTTCATTTTCTCTAAATCCATGTACAACATACAAGAAACATACAGACTTTCTAAATAATGAGGCAATGAGACCTTTCAAACCCATGCTCTGCTAAGTCTTAATTATTAAATGCTAACATATCTTTGGCCCTTCTTTAAAAGGCTGCATCTATACCCAAGGCACAAATAAGCACAAGCTTCTGGCTGGAAACCATTCAAATGGCCCAGGTGTGGGTAGAATAATTTCTCTGATGGGTCCTTCAACACTGAGGCTTTTTCTAGTCAAACACAGCCCAAACAGCTTTCGTTTATCAGCTTTCAGGGTGTTGTGTAAGACTTATTAGCTTTGTGTAGCTTCAAAACACAGAAAGGAATTTACTGCTCAAAAACATCTTAATTATTACCATCAAGATAGTTGAGTCCATGCTCTCAGCTCCCCTACTTGACTTCCTTGCAATCCCAAACAAGCTATAAAAAGTTTTTGTCTTAATTTTTGTCCTTAAAATGAATACATTTTTCACATAAGAATGCTACTAGCAGGATTTCTTCAGGCCAAAAGAAAGCAAACGATCTGGCAAAGACCAGGATCTCTGAAAGGACAGAGGTAGACATTGTCATCTGCAGATATGCAAGTGTTAATACAGAAAACCTTTTGGAGGTTTTCATCATGGCAAAAAGATACAATTTTTTTAGCCATAAAACTCACTCCACTGTCTTAGTTTGCGATCAGTGGAATAAAGCTGTTCAGAGAAAACTGTTTCGATCACAATATTTTCTTAGTTTGTTTTCCTTTTTGGAGCTGAAAAACTTTCGGTCAACATAACTTAAGTTCAGCAAGACACTAAGCATATTCCATAATTGGAAGAACTGGTGAGGCTTAATTAGAAGCCCTGGCAAGAACAGTTCTGGTATTGGAATATCAGAGTTCCACTTCCCAGAATAAATGAAACCAAATAAATAAACAAACAAACAAATAAACTTTTTGTTGCTTCTGAACACACAAATCCAGCTCCAACTAAAGCATCATGTTGTGATAGGACAAGAGGTAATGGTTTTAAACTAAAGGAGGGGGATATTCAGGCCAGACATGAGGAAGAAATTTTTTACAATGAGGGTGGTGAAACACTGGCTCAGGTTGCCTGAGAGGTGGTAGATGCCCCATCCCTGAAGACATTCCAGGCCAGGCTGGATGTGGCTCTGAGCAACCTGATCTAGTTGAAGATGTCCCTGCTCATTGTTAGATGAGCTTTCCAACCCAGACTATTCATATTCTATGACCTAAGTGCATGCAATTCGGCTTTTACATAGGAAAATATGAGTTCGCTACAGAGATGTCTCTTTGTCTGCTGTATGGGAAAAGCTGTGTGGCTGATATGAGGGCCATTTTTTTCTAAATACAAAAATAGAACTGGTATCTTAGACTGAAATTTAATCTTGGAAGACACGAAAAAAAAAAAAGCTGATGTTTCTGATGTTCCCTTGGAGAAATCTTACAAAGATGCATGTGAGTCTCTGTTTCACATGAAATGGGGTAAAGAAAACAGTTTGTTCTATGAAGTAAATAATTGAAAAAAATCAGGAACAAATCTGGAAACTTTTATATCAGTGCTATATATATCAGGGATGAACAATTCAGCACTTGGCTGTAACATTTCCCTCCCATCTCCCCTTCAGCATCCTCCAGCTCTTCCGCTGCAGTTGTCTTGGATGAGATACGACCTCATGATATCTCGTGTACCCTGATTCCTTCAGGTTCAGCTGCTGCAGGGTCTGGGAGCTGCATCACCCTCACTGGAGTGGATGGTTATGGTGTTTGCAGTTCCTTAATTGTGGAGTAGGCAAGCTCAGGTGATAAACTGGTGTTAAATCAGCTGAAGGAGGTAGGGATTAGGGACATGATGGATGTGAAGTGTCTCTTCATACCACCCTGCTGCTGAACGAGTGATTTGTAACTGAGGTTGTGCTCTGCCTGTGTCAGCAAGGGCATCTGTTTCCCTTGCTCTCTTCTTGCTTACACTGTTGTGAGCAAAGGGAGGTTGGAGATACAGAATTTACCAGCTTCGTTGAATAAGATAAATCTTGTTTCTGGATTGCATGTTTTGTGTGTTTTGTTTTTATAGGGAACCAAAGTAGCAGCAAATATGGTTATTTATCACATTTTTCGTTGCTCTAATCAGAAATGGCCCCAAATGCTTCAAAGCATGTTTTAAGACTTCCACTTTATTGTCTTTGCAGCATACTGTGTATTTTTTTATCTTTAAGTAGATGCTAAATCCTTGAAATTTAAAAAAACATGGACCCGTTTGAGCCTGCTGATCCCACATGTCCTTAGTTGCAGAGTTTGATACTCAGCCTTTAGTGACTCTCTGCATGTGCTCAGGCTTGTAAGACCTTTGTTTCTGAATTTCTGAGGGTTCCTTTTGGACTGCATGTTGCCCAACCCAGAGTGGCTCAAGTGAAGGTGTTTTTCTCTTAGCGTGGCAGGCTGTGTGCCAGAGTGGAGGGTAAGAAGGTTTTTCCCATCTCGTGGTGCTTACCATGCCAGTGCTCACCATTAGGACAGGTCATTTGCCAATGAAGATCTAGATGGGGGTTGCTCTTGGAGCTGTTCATCTAAATGGAAGAGCCTAGAGTTGAGGGGATACTATGAGTGCCAGGAGATATGAGATACCTATTGATTTAAAACCAACTATGGCATTTTAATTATATTTTTTAATTGCTTTGGGCTTTGCTGATACCCACTGTGTTATATAACGTCACAGTAGTTGAAATATTTGCCCAGTAAATTGGAGGTCTTGTGTTAAAAGGCCTTACTCTGCAAAATGCATTCCTAATGCTAAAAGGTCAAACACACCCCTCTGCTAAGGGCTTTCCATTCGCTGAGTTTCAATGAAATGCAAATTCAGTGTGTGGATTTTTTTTATCACTTTTGAGATATTGATTCTTTTTGCACACTGTACAAGGACTCTAGACCTTAAATTTTGGCCTGTTCTCTAGTTATTCAAAGTGTCCGAAATACACATGTACTTTATTGGCACCTAAATTGCTTGAGAAATCTTCAATAAGTATAGCTAGAAACTTAATCTTTGAAAGGGTACATAGAGACCTTTTAAGTGCATTATTTGAACAGGATCCCCGTTATAGATTTACATTATTTACCGTTTTAGTCTGGTTCTGCATACTTATTCTCCTGTTTTCTTTCAACTGTTGTTTTGTTTTGTTTTTCAGTTAAGATGTACAAATTTTAAAATCCCATTGCTAGAAGTTATTAGGAGTAGACTATAAATCTAACTCAGAAGGAGCTTAGCTTGCCGCTAGTCCTGATTTTGAACTTTGCTTAATGAGTGCTTCAGCCATTAAAATATGTTTGTAACAAGGGTGGGTTTTGAGCCTTATCCTTAATTCATGGTAATTAGTCTATCCAAGTTTCTACTTATTAAACTGAATTCTCAAATTAGTCTTTACAAGGTGAAGGCAGATACCAACACTCAAACTCATTTTTCATCATGTCCTGTCTTATGTGTATTTTTACTAGCTGGAGACTTGTGCTTGTAGATTCCATGCATTTGGCTCAAATAAATTTAATTACATTTGTAGGCTAGTAATTTCTATAATTTTTACTTTAAAACACAGTTGTGTGGTTTCAGGGCTTTTAATCTTCAGGTTCTGTTGACTCTTCTCAAATGAGAAGTTTATTTAAACTGAATGTTACCAAATAGCTCAATTTCATTAAATTGCATAAACCAAACAGAGTTTGTAATCTTGAGGCAAGAGCTTAATCCTGTGTCCTTCTGTGTCCTCACTATGTGAAACTGTTTAAATAACCCCCCCAAATGGAGTGACAGTTAATTAGGCCACGATATAGATGGTCTAAGTGGAATTTAGTAGTAATATTAATAAGAACTGTCACAAACTTTGACTGTTGTTATCTTAGTGTTTTCAAATAGATTTTTGAGGTACAATAGTTTTTAGTCTCTTACTGTTTGTCTGTTTAGAGCTGAATGTGTGTAAAAAGAAAAAAAAAAAAAAAAGCCTGGGGAGAGGGGCAAAAAAACCCCCAAACAAAACAATCCAAAACACCTCCACCCCCCAAAAAAACAAAACCAAACAAATAAACAAAACCCAACAACAAAAAACACCAACAAAACCCCAATGTGGTTTGCACAGGCCATGTCATCTGAAATACTGGCAGCACAATGACTGATTATCTTTCACAGTGCGGCTTCATGAAGGTAAAATAGGCAGCTGTGTGTCTGTTGGTTGAGTCTACACAATACCTCTCAATATCAATCAATATCAATCAACATACACAGTGAGAGATACTCATCTGTTGCACAGCTGTCTCCAGCTGATTGGGAGAAGAACTTTGTGCAATAATTACATTATGTTTTTATTTGGCACCTTTAGTTATGTTACTCTTGAGTGCAATGTAAGTATTAATTTAAGTTTGATTTATTTTAGTCTGTTCATAACTTTGGTCTCCGCAGAAAAGGTATTTCTATATACATCTACACATCCATTCACATTTCAATGTGCCAAATAAGGCCTGAAAAGCATAACCAAAAAAAACAAACAAACAAACAAACAAACAAAAACATTTCAAATGCACCAAGAGAGAAAAACGTATAATTTCCATTTTCTAAGTTGTTTACAAGATGAAAAAGTTATTGCAATGTAAGAGGCACCACTTCAACTCCATTGTATTAACCAGATCTATATTTATCTCAAAGTATATTCCTTGACCTTATGAAACCTGTTATTTCTTAGTGGTGTACTTAGAAATGACTGTTTTTTAAAGGAGCAAAACAACTCAGTGTTATAATTCAGGCTTCTCTGTGTACGTAATGTACATTATGTTCATGTATTTTTGTAACTCAGTGAAGTATATGAAACTAGTGGTAACTTTTTATCTTCTACTAAAATCTTATTCTGCCTGCCTTTGTCACTCCAATAACATCCTATCCTAAAAAATGATGGTGTTTACTTCTGTCTTTTTCTATCTTCTTCTCCTTTGTAATGACTTCCAGGTTAATTTCCAGACCTGGAGTGCAACTTCACAGTCTCGAGTTTAAAGAGGTACCATAGAGCTTTTGCACATGGTGGTGTTTGTCTTCGGAGCTATTCCAAAGATGTCATATGTGACAAGCCTTGTTATTAAGCAAGTCTGTGTAACTGCTGAGTCAAGTGGCTATTGTCATTTTTCAGAGCCCTCATAAGGATAACCATGAATCAATAATGATGACCAAGGTTGTGCCCATAACCTAGCGGGTAGACAGAATCACAGAATAGTTTGGGTTGGAAAGGTCATCTAGTCCAAACCCCTGCAATAAGCAGGAACATCTTCAACTAGATCAGGCTGCTCAGAGCCCCATCCAGCCTGGCCTGGAATGTCTCCAGGGATGGGGCATCTACCACCTCTCAGGCAACCTGAGCCAGTGTTTCACCACCCTCATTGTAAAAAATTTCTTCCTCATGTCTAGCCTGAATCTCCCCTCCTTTAGTTTAAAACCATTACACCTTGTTCTAACACAACAGGCCTTGTTAAAAAGTCTGTCCCCATCTTTCTTATAAGCCCCTTTAAGTACTGAAAGGCTGCAAAAATGTCTCCCTGGAGCCTTTTCTTCTCCAGGCTGAACAGTCCCAACTCTCAGTCTGTCCTCACAGCAGAGGTGTTCCAGCCCTCTCATCATTTTTGTGGCCTCCTCTGGACCCTCTGTAACAGGTCCATGTCTTTCCTATACTGAGGGCTTGGTGTTTCTGAAACAACTCAGCTTCAGCGGCTAAATAAGGCTGCTGGTAGGGAGCCTCCAAATTCACATGTGCGAGGCAAGACTTTAGTTCCCTTCCTCATGGATCTGTTGAGAAGATCTGCAAGAAGACTCATTTCAGCCAGGGCATCTGACAGGAAGAGGCAAGGAAGCTCATGGGAATGGGTGGGATCAGTAACTGCTTCCACTGGGAGAGATACGCATAAGAGAATGCCACCTATGACTTCAGTTTCTCCATTTTGAGAATAATAGATATTTCAAGGATGGAGTGAAAATAAATAGTCTGTAGAGAGGCAAACATACCATACATTGTAGGAAAATATATTTATTTAATAAGTAATGTACATTCAATGTTTGTTTTAAATCAGCTGATTCACCAAAAATACCTGCACTAGGATATAATTGTGTATCAACTATAAGTAAATGCCATCTTGGTGTATTTGGAGACAATTTTAGTGAAAAACCTCAGACTGTTTATCTAATATGTGTATACTTCTGTTACATGTCTGTCAAAAGGTTTCATGATGTAGAGGCTACAACAGTCATGCCTGTTTAAGGACTTCCATTCCTTTCCTCTACCTCCAGCCTGCCAAACTCTGCTCATGATGGTTGCTTGTGGGGTTTGAAGAAGATAAACTGGCTGAGCCCCCACTGAAACACTAACATTTTGCCAGATAAGTGAGAAGGTGGTGCTACCCCAGCTCCTACCATGACACTGCAGTTGGCACTTAATTGACACACAAGCTTTAAACACTAAACAGAGTTATCTTCCACAACCAGGTATTACTGAGGAGCTCTCTCGCTGCTTTAGTTACAGTTGCTTGACTTCGGTAGTCAGCTGAAGGAAAGAATTCCCATTCAATTTAGATGGAAGGAGGAAGAAAAAAATTGGGGCAGTAGTCAAATCTACCAATGATTCCCCTTGCTTTCTCTAGCACAGACATTGCGTTTCTCAGTTACAGACCTGTGAGCTCACTTAATGCCTAAATCAGAAGAGAACTGTGATATTACTAGAAACACTAGTCCAGTATAAATTAAAATGAGAAGCCTTTCCCATTTTAAATGTTCTTGAGTTGGGAATGTACCTGCCTGTTTAGCCACAGTGCTTGTCAATGGTGGTCCTATCCCTGGATAACCTCGGGGTACAGCTTCAGTTCCTCAAACCCATCTGCTAAGGATTGAGACTGAGACCTAAAGCCTGTTTGAGCTGAAATATAACGCAAAATATTTAATGACTCTTTCCTCCACTCTATCCTGCAAGCCTGACTAACTGCAGTTCTCAAGTAAAGGGTTTCCAGCTAGGACCCTTGGACAAGGATTTAAGCCTGGGGCTGCACACATCAATTTACACATAATTTACATTTAAGAGAATGCAGCACCCAGCAAAACAGGGATATTTTTTTCTTTTTTTAAACAAAAGGTGAATCTTCTCTCCAACTTGCCAACTTAACAGATCTGACAAAGCACAAATTTGTTCCCCTCAGGCCCAGGCTTATCTGTTTGCACAGGGGTTTGCCCTAGTGCCATTGGAAAAGTTTAAAGTTCTTTGAGCATTTTTACTATCAGGTTCTAGTACTCTGCAATACTGCAAATGTATTTTGTAATGCAAATACACTTGCTTATAAATTTTAAAATGCAACAAAAATGAGGAAAACAAAAACACTATGCTGGAATGTATTTATATAGGAGGAAATAAGTTTCTGCTTGCATATATACAAGAAGAAACTTTGCTATATAGACAGAAAAATCCAGATGCCTCAGGAAAGGACCACCACAGCACAAATATCTTATCAACTTCAGGTGTGGTTTAAATTCAAATACATTGTTGAGGAATTCTCATATTACTAGTGCTGATTTTTTTATTAGCAACATAAGTGTACAAAACTGGAAGGCAAACAAGCTGAAATAAGTTGCTAAAGAAATTGAAAAGATTAGCCACTTAAAACATTATGTAGTGGGTACAACGGTACTTCCTTAAAGGGGAAACAAGAACTTCATTTTAGAATATCAAAAGTGTGAAGTTGTAAAAAAAAGTAACTGCTTAAGTGTTTCATTTTGGTTTATGTGTTAAGGCATTTTAAGTCCAGGAAAAAAAAAAAATTAAAAAAAGACAATGTCAGCCTCACAGTATTGCAACAGAGGCAACCAGAAATAACATTTAGATTAGATATATTCCTCATATCTGCACCACACTACATCCCAGCTTGCCTAAGAAAATAAGCTGGCACCATTAGATTAGCCAAACCACTAACATGCAGTCACCACTACCTACTTGTTTAAAGGCAGAGGCCAATATTGCACACCTGGAAAAACAGGAGATTTTTATATCCTGAAGCCTAGAATTTAATGAACTTATCTCACAAAATAAATATCCAAATTTTGGAGATAAATTTCTACCTTGGAGGAAATCTAAATCAATTAAACTCTGCTTAAAACATAGCAAATAGCAGAACTAAAGTGTATCTGGAGAACAAACACACACAAAAAAAACCCAAACAGATGCAAGTTAAAAAGAAAGTCATGCAACCAAATACACAAATTTTATCATGCAGAAAAGAGATCAAAGGGCAATAAAGTGACTATGGGGCTGGAAAGACTTGAGAGATTTAAACCTTCATTTAATCAGGAATGAACAGAAGAGTTAGGATGTGCAAACATTAAGTAGCACAAACATCAATGGAAGAGGGTTTATAGTAATGCCAGTGAGCATAACTAGAACAAGAGCAATTAAACTGAGAATGCAAAAACATAGAATAGAAGGACAAGCTTTGTGAAAGCAATTTTAGAATACACCACATTAATCCTTCAAAGGAAGTAAAGAAAACATGTTGGTTCAGGAGATTCAGAACAAGAACTGAAAAAAATAAGCATACAATAACCTCAGAGACGGGCCAGCTACTTACAGTTGGGAACTTCTGTTTCAAAATCAGCTGGCAGCCTAGTCTCATACACCTATATAAGAAAGCAGTTGCACAGTCTTACCAGCTCATGGGATGAACATGGAGCTGTCACTTAAATTCAAAAGTCTTTATTAAAAATTAGTAAATAAAAGATGTCAAACTAGCAAAGAGAGGCAATATTTGTAGGAAAAGCAATAGCAACCACATTCTCAGAGGGTCAAGATCAGCAAGTTGTCCTCAAGGTTTCATGAAGGATTTTTTGCAATGTTATCAGAGTCACTGTCTGCATTTGGTTGGCCAGGAACCTAATACTGCACTTTGAGTAGTGAGCCAAGGCCATCCTAACAGCTGTATTATCCTTATGTAGGACTGACAGTCTTGGACTAAGGAGAGAGCTGTACAGGAGCTGTAACTGGTCCATGACACACACAACTGGTCGCTGATGTAAAATAAAGAAAAGTTGCAACAAATTGTGAGCTGTGATTTGACCCAGGCTCTTTTTCAAGTGTCCAATCCACCATCACCACCCTGTTCTCTTATCCACTCACATACAGACCTACTTACAAAACTGCAATTGTAATTGTAATTCATAAAATGAAGATTATTTTATCTTTACGGAGAAAAAGCTGATCAACAGTTTAATAATGTATCTGTGAGCAGGGGTATGAGCCTCACGTTGCAGACTGGCTGCCTGTTGCCAATAGCACACTCAACCCACCGGAGGATGCTCCTCACCCGGCCGGGGGCCGTGCCACCTCTTCCCGGGAGCAGCGGCTGCCGACGGGAGCGCTCCTGAGCCGGGTCAGCCCAGGCGAGCCAGGACAGCTCCTCCAGAGCGCTTGTGCTCCGCCGGCCCCTTCCGCCGGCAGCAGGAGGGAGAGCCGAGCTGGGAGACCGGGCAGGACACACCAAACCATCCCGTACCCCGGCGGCTACAGCCGCACCTGCTGAGGGACACCCATGTGCAGCGCTGTCGCCGCCCGCCCGCTCGCTCGCTCGCTCCCACGCACCTGGTCTCCTGATTGCTGAATTTCTTGGTGACCACCTTGCCCAGCTCCAGCCCGAGCCGGTCCGCCACCCGCTGGGACAGGTCGCGGTGGGAACTGCCGCTGAACAGCACGATGTTCGGCATGGCGGGAGAGAAGGCTGCGGGGAGAAAGAACGCAGGGACCACGGCGCGGGGGCGCAAATAACCGGCGCGGCGGGACCGCCCCCTGCCCGCTGCCAGGAGCAGGGAGGGGCGGGGCCGGGGCCGCGGCCGGGTGTCACAGGTAGCACTGGCGCCCGTTAGTCGGCCGAGGGGAGGCGCTGAGGAAGGAGCAGTGCTCGGCCGGGACATTTCCCTCCACCTCCTCCCCGAACCTTCCTGCCCAGGAAGTGCAGGAAGTGCCCCTTGCGAGTCAGCGAGCTGCCGTCCTGCCTCTGAAGCAGGGTTAGGCTCGGCTTTAACTCAGGCGGGCACAGCTCTGCCTTTGCTTCTCACAGAATCACAGGATGGCTGGGGTTGGAAGGGACCTCTGGAGATGATCTAGTCCAACCCACCTGCTGAAGCAGGTTCACCCAGAGCAGATCACACAGGAATGTGTCCAGGTGGGTTTGAATGTCCCAGAGAAGGAGACTCCACAACGTCTCTGAGCAGCCTGTTCCAAGGCTCTGGCACCCTCAGAGTAAAGAAGTTTTTCCTCATATTCAGATGGAACCTCCGGTGCTTCAGTCTGTGTCTGTTGCCCCTCATCCTATTGCTGGGCACCACTGAAAGGAGTCTGGTCCCATCCTCTTGACACCCACCCTTGAGATATTTATGAACACTGATGAGATTCCCTCTCAGCCTTCTCCAGCCTTCGCTGGGCTGAACAGACCCAGCTCTCTCAGCCTCTCCTCATGAGAAAGATGTTCCAGACCCCCTCAACATCTTCTCCTTCATACTTTGAGAGAGGGATGGATGAACAGAAGGTCTGAACAGGGCTACCTTTGTATGTATGGTTCAGGTGACACCTACAAAAGCAATCACCAAATGCAGGTACAGCTAGGAATATTAAATAGATATCTAATCAGTTTTAGCTACCAGAGCTGCCCTTAAATAACCTGCAGCCGATTCTATATATACACCTCGTGTTTTCCATTAACATGCTTGTTTTTCTGGGTTGTTGCTTAGAAATAGGCTCGTACTGTACAACCTACTGTCAGAAACTGAACAAAGACAAAAAGGTCTTAGGTTTCAGCTAGAGTTATTTTAGCTCATGTGTATAAAAAATAAATTGCAATGGATAAGTGACTTTAGGACCACCTCAGTTTTCCTGCCTTAAGCAAACCTTTGCTTTGAGGAGCAGGGTCTTGAACATATGTTTAATAGTGCTCTATCAGTAAGGCAGTTCATGCTGATATAAACCCTAGCATTGTGTAGTTCATCTCTACAGGCAGCTTTGGAGCTGATCAAAAAGTCCTATCAAAGTAATTTTTCAGATGAATACTGAATTTTGAAAAAAAAAGAATTTATGCAAAGTTGTCCTTTTTCCCAGTAAAGAACTTTCTTCTTAAAAAATAAATAAATAAATAAATCCCCAAAGAACAAATATATGTCTTGAATAACCAACAGCTAAGTAATAAATGGTTTGGGTTAGGAAGTTTGGGGTCAATACCATCCTCTGTGGCCTAAGCCATTCAGCCAGGTATTGCCACAAGTCATGGACACTTCTTGCTAAGTATCGCATCACTGCAGAGGCAATACAAACAGTGGACATGGCTTATGGACAAGAATGGGAACAATGAGTATTGTGACTTAGCACAGCATAATTTCAGAATAAATTTCAGTGTTGGACACATTGCAAATACCTCAACATACGAGGCCTGTTTATATGGCCCACTGGCCATTTTGCCTTCTTTGTATTTTCTCCTTATGCAATTCAAAAGAAGTGGGTTCCACTGTCAGCGCTGTAGGCTCATAATGGCATCTGAAAGTCAAGCCTGTGTTTCTTCCAGTTTATACATCTTGTTCAACAACTAATTTTGTAGGCTACATTACTTGCAACTGAGTTTCCCCAGCTGTCCTGATTTCACTGTGATTTTTAATATTGGTTATTCTAAAATCTTTAGCTTCTGTGACAGAGGATCTCAGCCTCTATTAAGACTGCATGTTTCAAATCTGTGAAAAAGTTGTTGATATGACCTAAGGATTACTGGAACTAAAAGCAGTGCTAGACGGAAATGGGTAATTCAACTTCAAGATAATGTAATAAAGGAAAACATTACTTCCCTGTAGGCTCAAAACAATACAAGAACTTTTGAAATGGTGTGCAGAAGACAAGAAAATTACTTGGGCTGCCAGGAGTTTTTTTACTTATGTTTGGCAGCACTGAACGCTACAATGAACTAGCTCACTTGGTGAATGGGTTTACCAACTCTATTTTTTCCCCATAGTATCCGGTTAAAACTCTTGTCCTCACACACAATTTAGTATCTATTCCTCTGTTTGCTGGCTTAGCAAGATACCCAGACAATGTTTTTCAGCTTGGTTACCAAAAACCACTAAGACTTCCATGCCCAACTGCTAATTGGTGTTCATCCTGTAACTACAATATAGAAACTGCAGTCATTAAAGTCAGTTGTGGAGGCTGACATACAAAAGAAATAGTGCTAATTGACATGCAAAGTATGATTATCTTTCCCTTGGCTGTGATAGATTAAAATAGTGTATAGAAATTCAAAAGCTGATGTCATCACTGCTTGAAGTTGTGTTTGCTTTGCACTTTCATAGAGAAAAATAAAATAACTATTTTCCCTCTTTTGATTAAATAAATGAGAACAATAAAGGAACTACCTGCCTAATGGCAGAAAGTAAAACTTTCCCTCAATAGGAAATTGCTTTCTTCCTTTTATCATCACATTTTGGATAGAAATGGTCTTGCCTGATGTAGAGTGTAATAATCAGCAAAGAGCAAGAAAATGCTGTTTCCTGGTATCTAGATGTCAGAAAGTATTGATCAGCTTAGCTGGGACAAAGACTGCAACAATTAGTAGTTAGCCAGACTTGAGAAAGCATGTGTAATTCTGCTTCTGCAACAGAAAGCCCTTTCAGCAAAGGTATGATTTTAAATATCAGAAGCAGAAATTGGACTATCTTGAGACTTTTCTACATAAAGCTGCAATTTTTTTACCCATCTTGGTTTCATTGCAGTGCATGGTTTTGCAAATCTTACCATATAGCTCACTCTATGACTGTTCTCTCAGGTCCCATTTTAAAAACTGCTACATCCTGAAAAAAAAAAAAAAAATCACATAAAGTAACCCGTGACTGTTGTAGTTTTTGTATCACAATGACTTCTGACTGTATCATTTGTTTCTTTCTTTCCAGATTACAAAGTATCTTTATGGGGGAATATCTGTTGGGGAAAAACAAACAAACAAACAGCTTTTTTAAAGAACTGACAAAAATCCTGGTGGGGTCTACAAAAATATGATGTGAATATCAAGCTATTTCATTCCCTTCTTTCACAGTCATTTGCAAAAGACTCTGTTGGCCAATTTCTGCCCTTGGTTACTGAATTTAATTGTAAAATGTTACCAGACCATGGCTCTGGTCTCAAAAGAGCTGACCATGAAAACTCTGAGATTTAAATAAACAGTTGCAGGATATTTTTATTTGTCATGTGTATTTTTAACTGTTAGTGTACATTTGAGTCGTGACTTCAAGTTTTTTTCAGAATCTCCCTTAAAAAATAAGAAAACTAATATTTGCCTCTAATCACTTGTCTTGAAGGGCTTTTGCTTGATAAATAAACAACAAATATTGAAGGCCTTGATGTGGAATAGCAGCAGCTGACAGCATTCCAGTCACATCTGTGCAAATGTATTATCCCTGCATTTTTGACCTGTGAATCTACTGTTTTCAAATACTGATCTGGTCCTTCCAAAGCTTGTTCTATCCTGCAAGTGCAAAAACATAAGTTGTTAAATGAATATTGCTAGTGAGAAAACATAAAGTTTTGTCCTAAGACCCTTATAGTTATTCCTACCACCGAATAACTTAGCATATTCTTCATGATCTTGGCCACCCACTGCTCCCAACTTGCCCTCAATGTTCCCATGTTCCACATAGCTCCAGTCATCTCCCAGCTGTCTTTCAAATCCCTATTGTTTCCCTGCTTTGCTCTAAGGTTTCAAATTTCTGTGGCTATTTCTAATGTTACCTCTGGATAATTTCTGAATATTGAATATTTCAGCTGCTGCTTCTCTTTCAGATCCACAGCTCTATGATACACTATTCAGCTGCTATTGAAATCTCTTTGATCACTTAGCTCCACATTTCTTTGTCAGCAGATACAGCTCCTACTGCTTCACCTACTTCATTCTGTAAAAAAGCTTATTGCCCTTCTCACATTTATTCTGAGGGAAGATGCTAAGCTAAACAGCTTTCATAAATTTTTCCTAATGCGCATCATACACACATTTCTCAGCTCAAATCATCATCTAACAAGTGGCATCTTATACAATGCATGATCAATGGAAAGAAAAGAAAGAATTTTCAAACTGCAAGTTATATAAACTTAACTGTTCACTGTGTGTTTTGTTATCAGAACATCTTCACATCAATGGCCTAGACTGTTCTTAGCCCCTTACTTATCTCCACAGTGATGTTCTCTTCTTCTTGAACAGATTTTATCCTAAACTGCCTTTAACTTAGCAACAGAAAATGCCTTTTGGTGCTGAGAAACTTGGAAAACTTGTCACAGTTTTTCCAGTCTGAGCTTTGATGGCTGTGTTTCAACTGCAGTAAGCAATCATTTCTTTATTCTTGTAGTTATGACAGGTTACCAAACTTACATGTATATGTCACCTCATAATGCTGCAGTTTTCCCAAACAGCTTATAAAGTACTTGTCAGGATTCTCCTGTCTAAACAGGTACTATCTGGGGCTTGTCTTGAGCATGAATTTTCTGCCACACAACAGTAGCAAAAATGATCTACTGAAAGTATTTTTGTAGGTACTGTACATATTGCTATGAAGGAAAGGGCCAGACTAGGTGATTTCTTAACATCCTTTATAAATGTTATTTTCTGCAGTGCTGCTATTATTTTAGAGTTTCTTATGGGTTTCAAAATAATATAATGCTTCATCACTTAGACTTTTTCCATCATAAGTCATCACTTCTCTTGGACTATAAGTATTAGCACTTATGTCCATTATGGAAGTGTTTCGAAGATCAAGCAAGTTACAACGTTGTTTTTAATTTGTGTTATTTAATCTGTAGTAAATGATAGTTTGACCCTGAATAACCCAGCACTGGGTTCTCATGGAGAAGAAAAAATTCTAACCCTCAAGAACTGCCATGTATTAAAATCTTGCTGTCCAGCAAGCTTTGTTACATGTTTGATTCCTTCTCAAGATGAGGTCTTGGTTCCTCAACTTTCTGTTGCAGCTTATCCTTGTTTGGAAGCGACAAGTTGAAGGAAGTAATTTACTTAATAGGAAGCAATCTGATTTGTCCTAACAGTTTAGACTGGGATCCTTCAATTTGGGTTTCCCAGGGAATCATGAAACAATTTAAATTTTTGTACAAAGATTTAGTTCCTACTTTTAGGTAATTTCTCAACTTTTTCTAGGAAAACAATCATGGTTTAATTAATTTATTGTTTCAAATATTTTTGTCAAGTGTTTACAGAACTTCCAGTTTCTACAATACCTCTCATTTTAACTCCTCTTGACTGTTTTTTTCCTTTCTCCCATGATTTTGCCCACTTAAGCTCCAAAGAAACATTAGTTCATAATCTTCGTCCTTGAAAACTGCATTTCATCTCTAGGACAAGGGCTTTTACCTCTGATTCCTCCAGTTAGTCAGCCACCAGTCTCCGGGATCTTCTGTGTTCTCACGTGCACGAGTAAACAACAGCAACACAGCAGACCAATCTTGGAATTAAATATTCTTCCCAGGTCTGTATACAAACAGGATTGCTGTTACTTCACAGAACATAAGTTCTAGGGACTGTACTATTGGAGAAAAAAAAGCATGTCAGTGCCAACCTGAAGAGGAAAGAGCATTCAGGTATTTGAGGCAAAAAGAACAAAACTGTCCAGAACACTGTTTTCTACCTCTTTAAAATAGCCTAGCTCAAGACAAAAGATCAAAGATTTCAGTTTCTTTAGCGAGACTAAAGCTTGTGCACTCTACTTCAGGGTAATCTAGAAAGTTTTAGCTTGTCTTTTATGCATCTTGGGTCTAAGTCTGAGCAGCCATAGGGCTCCAGCTTAGCCTGCAACCCTGTCCACTTTTCTCCACTCTAATCTTCTACTAAATCAACACATCACCATGCTGTGTCTCAGTTCTGTCAAATCACATTTTCCAAAAGAAAACCATTCTGCATGGACATTTTCGACTGGCAAAAGATAAGGAAAGAGAAGCAAACAAGAGGAAAAAAAGAAATCAAGCTCTGAGACTGAAGTCTTTCACATCATACTTCCACAACAACAGACATTTGCTTTTGGCTATAGTCAGAGGCAGACTGTCAGATATCTCTGTCAGATTTGTTCTGACCCAGTATAGCCTTTCTCATATTGTTATGTTTCTGTGTTCTGACAGCATAGAAATCCAGGATGTCAAGTTAAACTAAAGAAAGGACCCCTGAAAGACAGCCCTGAGCCTATTTTGAAAGTTGCAGTGTAGACTGCTGTGACGTCTGTGATGCTCATTCTCCTAACATTATTGTACTGCTGCTACTTCAAAAGCAAGATAATTTACTCAGATTACGTAGACTTTCTATCAGCTTTGCGTAAAACTTGCTAAGAGAAGCTTTTAGGAGCTCTCCTGTTTCTCTGGCTGTGGGTATGCAGTGAGACCCAAGACAACTTCCTTGCTTCCACATCTGAGTGAATGTCCATGTCAGGACAAGATCTGCATGTGGACCATTAATTATCAGCTACTCCTTGACAAAAATCCCAAGCACACCGAAAAGAAGAGATATGAAGTACATTCTAAAAACAAACCAACGCTGAAAGAGAGCCCATCTATTCCCGAGTCAAAACTTCTTTTTTCCTTTCCCATTCACACAGTATAATTGTTATAAATGCTGCTAGTTATTTAAGAAATGGCCATAGTATCTTCATATACAACCAGACAAAAAATATAAAAATATTAACAAAGTAGAGAAGAAATAAAAATGTGAAAAATATTTTTTCTGAATCTGAAATTATCAACTATCCCTACAAGTTTGCTATACTCACAAAAATGATAAAGATACATCAAATTCCAAAAAAAAAAAAAAAAAAAGAGTTATAAATGGGGAAAAAAGGTATATGTATACAAATCTGCTTCAGACCATCCACACATTAATCTTCACTTCTATTATGAGGCTAAGTAGAGAGGAATAAATGGTGCATATTTCTTTCTGAAATTATTTTAAAATATTTTCAATTTCTCAGAAGTTTTGTTTCAACATAATGGTATAAAAATAACAGATCCTAAAAGTACTACACAGGTTTGTTTTCTGATCTTGTCTTGTATCCTGACTTCAAATTACTCCTGAAGTTCTTCTCTAATGTTCTATGAAGGATATAAATGAAGACAGAAAAAAACCAAACTCATAAATAAAATGCATAATAATGCATCAGTTGGGGATCTTTATGATTTGGATGAAGGTTAAAGCTTGTTGCCTTGTGTTCAAGGTCCATTTTCATCAAATCATTCTCCAAGGTTCATGTATTATTTATATCAAAAGACGACCCTGTATTTTCACATCTTCTTTAAAATCTTTAAATCTTTTAAAAAAGTCTTCAAAGATTTTAATTTTTCCCTCTGCAAATCCTATAAGCTTGTTCCCTGTTCATCTTTACGGAACTATCTTTCAAATGAAAAAGAAAATAAGTTACATATGTGGTTAATAAGACACAAATGGAAAACCTCAAGCCATTTCTTGCCAAGATGAAATTCACAGTAACAGAGATCTCCTGGGTTATTCAAGAAATAAAAGAGTAAAATACCCGTGATCTGCCCCTTAATCTTGTTCCGATATTTCTCTAGAGTAGCTATGTTGGAATGTCCACAGATCTCTACAAATTCTATTGCTATATCCATGGACACAATCACAGCACATCTTTTGCCAGTGGGTCCTCTAGTGCTAACAAAGGGGCAAGGTTTCTCTCTTGGTAGGAAGCGTGAATTTAAATTATTTCCACAAGCAAATATTCTGTATCAGGAAAGGGGAAGTTAAATTATTTCCATAAGCAAATATTTTATATTGGTAGCCTTAGCAATCTAGTGGAAAAAAAAAAAAAAACATAACATTCAGCTTTGTTAGAAAACCAAAAAGGACATTTACTGCTTAAAAGGAACAGTCGTACAGAGCAGACAGCTGTTACAGGAGCATATAGAGTCTGAATCCTCACCTCCTGCTTGCACAGACCCCTGTTTCCCCTGCTGTTTTGGTGAATGATGATGGATCTTGTGTATCAGGGAGCTAGAGAAAGAAGGAAGGGTCAGAAGAATGAGGGAACAGCTGAAAATAGGGTGGAGGAAAGAGAGAGGGTTTCCTCCCCCTGTTTCTGGACAGGACTTCTGAAGTGTCTACAGTGTTCTGACATCCCACTTAACCACACCTAAAGCTTCTCCTCTGTCCATCCCCCAATATATTAACACCACAAAACTTCCTAAATCCCATGGCCTGACCAGTTTTCCCAAACTCCAGAGCATCACTGACATTTGTCAGCCTTCTCCTTATGCTTCCTTTTAGCACTCCAAACCCTTTCTGCCAGCTTTCTCAAAACTGCATTTCACCTACTTGCTGTGAAGGAAAATGTGAGCCAGCTCTTGATCTGACTCACTGTATGAAGGAACAAGACCCATACTCAGCACAGAGCTATAAAATCCTTCTCTGCTAAAGTCTGAAGAAGATTTTTATTTGGTGATAAAGTTCAGTTGCATCTGTTTAACCTGACACGTCTCTCTGTAGAACTCTGTTCACAGATTTACCATGTCTGAAACACTTTAACATTCAAAAGTACCTTTTTCAAAAACTTTTTTTTCTTTTCCCAGTGAAGAGTCAACAAGATCTATATTTGAAACTGCACAGAATGTATAATTTCAAATACTTAAACCATTAAATGCTAATCAAGTGCTGTTCAACTAAGCTGAGATGTTATGGACTCTCAATCTCAATATTGGCTTGCTCATTAGGTTCAGCTGGTTGTGGTCAACTGTGCAAAGTCCAGCTGGCAGCTGGTTACCTGCTGCACATCCGAGAGATTGAACTAGAGCTAATGCTGTTTAATTTCTTTATTAACAACTTGAACAATGGGATAGAAGTGTATGCTCAGGAAGTTCACAAACAATACCAAATTGGGGGGGTGGTTGATATGCTGGAGGGCAGAACCGCTATTCAGAGAAACCTCAACAGACTGTAGAAATTGTCTAGCAGGAACATCCACAATGGTAAATGGTCAGCACCTGGAGAACAATAAACCCAGCCACCAGTACAGGCTGGGCCATAACCAGCTAAAACAAAGCTTTACAGAGAGAACCTGGGGTTCCTGATGGACAACAAGTTGAATATGAGCCAGGAATGCACCTGTGGCAAAGGCATTCAATGGCATCCTGGGCTGCATTAGCAAGAGTGTGGCCAGCAAGCCAAAGGAAATGTTTCCCTTAGCCTCTGCTCAGCTCTTCTGAAACTCCTTCTGGGGTGCTGTGCAGAGCTTTGAAATCCCTGGTACATGAAAGACAATGACACTCTGGAGTGCATCCAGCAGAGAGCCACCAGGATGGTTAGAGGGACAAGACACATGATGGAAAGGGAGAGGTTGAGAGAACTGGGCTGGTTCAGCCCAAATAAGAGAGCACTTAGGGGGTTATTACTGCTGTCTCCAGCCAGCTACTGGGAGGTCGTATAGAGATGGTGGAAGCAAACACTTTTCAAAGGTGCACAATTATAGAAGGAGACACAATGGATACAAACTGGAACAATGGGAATTCTGATTAGAGACAGGAAAACCTATTTGACCTTGGGGTGATCCAACCTTGAAACAAATCTTTGTTCTTGGTGATATTTAAAACTCAACAGGACACCGAGCAACTCAGTATAATTTGATCTACTTTGAAAAAGAGGCTAGAGTAGCTGGCCCCCAAAAGTCCCTTAAAACATACATGATACATGATTCTATGATTATGAAGAAGTGATGATTGCTTTTGGAAGGCAATCACAAGTTGGATCTGCTACGTAACCAAGAACCATCTCCTTCCTTTCTGAGAAAATTTTCCTCCAATAACTATTAACCTGCCTGCAGTAGATACTTACAATTTTTCCAAATTCTAAGTAGAGTTCACATGAAATAATAACATAAAATATAATTCCTTCAAGGCAGCAAAACCTTGATATTCCTTTGTCCTGACTCCTCTCTACCTGTCAAAATATAATAACAACAAAAGTGAAGCCATGAGAAGCCTAACATCTACAAGAGGCAAAATCACCCTTTCCAGCAGCCTGAAAATTATTGCCAAGACTTGAAATTTTTCTTGGTCTAAAAGCATCCAGAGGAGTTTCTCTGTTTAAGAGAATAACCTTTTTCACACTCTGTCACACTTCATTAGGAATCTTTTACTCATTTCCAATAGCTCCAGTCACCTACAGAGCATGAAGGGTCTCTGTGATGAGGAGTTAGACTTGGTCCATTAGTTTTGATTTTCTAGTTATAGAATTAATGTTCTGCACATAAGTAATTTGTTAGTGACAGGTGCTTCAGAATTACTGAAATAATGAGCACCTCTTAACACTAAATTACAGTACTTGCAAGGCTACATGGGGGGGTGGGGGAGAATTCCTTAGTATTTATTTGTTCCCTACAGTCTTGCCCAGTTTAAGAAACCATTTAGACACTTCTGTTCAGCAAACCAAAGGTGATTAGTAAGTGCCAAACAAACCTGTTGCTAAGGCTGGTCTGTTTTCTGTAGGTACAAAAAACCTGAATTTACTCAGTGCTGAAAATCTACAGTAAGACTACAGAAAAAAAGGACTGATCTTCTTTTCTCTAGACCTGAGTATGACTGATTGGGTACAACAAGATTTCAATTCCAGCCATCAGGTCTTACACAGCTCCAAAACCTAGTTTTGTCATTCTTTGTCCTGTTTTTAATGATCAGAACAAAAATAAACTATATGTAGTTTTCTTTAGTGTAAGGTGACTTCATACTTCTCAGCCCTAGAATTCTTATTGTTTGGCTTAAACATTCTTGTAAAAGGGAGAATCTAACTAAATTGAAGAGAAAACACATTGTTTGTTATTCCATGAAGAACCCCACTGAAAGTACTGTGTTGGAAATGGTCACAAGTACAATGAGTAATGGCAGAGTCAGGCTTTAATTACCTTTGGAAGATGGGGGCATTCTAGCAGTCACTCTAAAGATTTTGTATGTCTTCATGTTCCCAACTATTCTTCATTTTCATGGTATGTGTGGCTTTTCCTCTATTTTTATTATTTTCCCTTCACATAGTAACCTGGTTCTCTGTATTCTGCTCTGTGTCCGATCACAGCTGCATGCATATTCCATTTCAGTTGCACTCCGTAAGAGAGACAGAGAAGCAAGGCTATTTGCAATCTTTTTTCATTAAATAAATATATTGCAACCTGATGCAATGCTTGGGTAATACTTCCATTTTCCACAGTTTCAGAGCTAAATTCTTGACTGCAATACCTACGGGACCAGGGTGCTCTTCTCCTCTTGTTTATACTACAAAAGTTGTGCATTATCAACATTATATAAGAGACAGCTATCATGACCTGAATGTCATTATTTTCTTCTTGAGTAACTACAGAATTTCATGCAAAAGGTTATGTGGTCTAGCTAAGCTCTTTAAATCATCCCTCCCCCTAGAAAGAAAGTCAAATGTAACAGTTCCACAAATAGACACTGAGAGAAAAATTATCTCATCAGGGAGAGTGGGCTGTGTTCTCATGAGAAGGAAACATGCCTGTTTTCTTTGAGTGTTTCAGCTGAGGCTGGTATGTTCCTTGCCTTTCTATAGGAGTAATTGGTTCCAGCTTTTTGTAGACCCTGAAGGAGGAATGGAAGATCACTGCCACCACACAGCTTTATGAATCTGCTTGCATTTCTTCAGGTTTGTTTGTTAGGTTTTTTTCTTTGCCCCTTGAAAAACAGAATAATCCTTTGGCACTCTGAAGAAGAGTTATAGCTCCTAACAATATTATTTTGCTTTTCTTGATATCCTTAAAAACAGGGAAAGGTGACTCCTCCCTTCCCTTCCTTGTCCTGCACAACCTGCAAACTCTGTCTCCAGTCACCAGACCACTCAGCAAAAGGGCACTAGGCAAAAAGTATATAGAGATGTTGCCACTTGTCCCACCACCATAGAGATGAAGTATAGAGAGGCTAAGCATGAACTGGGAGATATGGAAGAGGACCTACCTAGAAGGGAATGCAGTTTTTATTTCTATCATTTATCCTTTGCAAAAATGTTCTAGTATTATTAAATGAACCTTCATAAGGCCTTCAAAAGCCTCAGGAATATGTAAGGAAAAAATACTATTGCTTTTAGCTATTTTGCAGGTAGACTTAAGGCTTGTACCTGGAATTAGGCTCAGAGTAAAATATAAAAATCTCTAGGCAATTTTATTGCTGGGAGTAGCTTAATTTAGTTTGTCTGGAACATGGAGAAGTTCTTTAGTAGTTTTCCAAAGGCAGCTTCAGGCACTGTATTGTTTTTATTCTATACAAATATTTAGATTTGATTTTTATGTATTTAATTATACTGCAGTCAGGTTATAATGGCCCAATTACTTTTTATCTCGTCATTCTGTGATGTACTGGAACTGTAGTTTGTGATACTGTAAAAGAAGCAGTATTTAGGATTCAGATGATAAAGCTCTGGATCATATCCAAGAGGATCCTTTTAGGCCTATTTCAAACCTACTGGCTTGTTATTCTTTAAAGGTCATTTCAGATTGAAGTAGCACTCAGTTCACATCATGTTTAACAACAGAATAGGGTTATTAAAGTAATTCTGTTACCCGTGAAACACAGTGCAGAGACTGAGGAAGAAAGCAAAACATAAAGGAAAGGAGACTCTTAAAATAAATGAAAGAGAAAAGGAGAAAAAAAAAATGAAAGAGAACCACTGCTGAAACCTCCATTCCTAGGCTTAAAGGAAAAAAGATTATCTCTAATTCTCAACAATGACTTGTGGACCATGTGCTGGTTCACAGTATAGCAGAAAGCCCTACACAACTAAGCCCTTTAAACTCTCCTGTGTTATTTATCTTCTCCAATCACAGAGATTCAGCAGGTCAAATGCCTGATTTTGGGAGCCTAAAGGGATCGTTAAAAGCAAAATTAGTCAGCAAGCTTACTTGTTGTAACAAGTTAAAAATTAGCTACTTTGTTGCTCATATTGTAAGATAAGCATAAAAGAAGAATGTAACTTTTACCTATAACACATGATTTTTGTAATGGACTCAGTGAGACGCAAACGCAGAATGTCCAGTGCTCCTCTGTGGAACCCTGGTCTCTCCTTAGAGGTAACAACATGCTGATAAGTCTAGCTTGATTCTCTCACAAATTTCCACACATTTATTAATTTCAGATACAACAAATTGCAACTGAGCTCTGAAAAGTAAAATAGGTTCTTTCCAGCTCTGTAATACTGCTTCTGAAGCTCTCATCTGTGCCCTTATCTACACCCAAAATGTTTTGAGATTACTCAATCAGGTTTATGAACACTGATAAAGTGAGAGAACACAAGTATTCCAGTGTGCTATTCATCTAGGGTATTTTGTCCAAGGGACATATCCCGCAGGGCAGGAGGGGGGAAGACTACATGCAAACAGAACAAATTCATTTTGTAAATGAAGCTATTACATGTGGATGGAGCTGATATAAAATCCCATCCACTATGCTAGAGACAACTATTCAAGCATATAGTGTAAAATAAAACTGCTGTCACAGGAGCAATGGTGGGACACATATTGTGGTTATTTACAAAGTAGGTTCAAAATAATAAAAAATACAAGAAACAATGAAACTAAATTTCACCTCATGATGGCTCTGACCACTGGACTACAAAGACAAGTCTGCTTTCTTCCCAGTCAGCGGTGCTTGGTGTTACTGCTAGTTCTTAGCAGAACTGTTTAGAGAATTTGACCCTTGTTTACAAATTAAGATAGTGCAAACAATGAATTGACTACCTTTTGCAAATATGAACTGAGTTTTATACATAGTGATGCATGCCTCTGCTTGTTTTTACTATTAGAGCCTGTACATTTTGAATTTTAAAATCAGAAAACAGATCTTCACACTCTCCCCTCTCCATAGAAAAATGTGTATTTTCTGATTCTATCTGTTCCTCTGGGGAAAAAAAAAAAAAAAAAAAAAAAAAAAGGAGGGGGCGCTGGTGGAGAAGATTAATTTTTAAATGTATTTCTGGTCCTAATTACATCAAAGGAGGAAAAAAAAAGCCCCAGAATATCAGGAGGGAGAGGATGTCTTTTCAAAGTTCAGAATTAAACAATTTTCACAAAACAGTATTTTTAAGAGTGACATTTTAAAAGCAGAAAACTTCAGCATAAAGGAACTGACATTTCTAAAAATTAAACAGTGAAGGACATGGATTTACACCTAAAGCTCCTTTCTTGGTCAGGTGTGGGGCCACCTACTGAATTGTCTCAGGCTCAGAGAGCAGTACAATCTTTCAGGCAATGCATGTTAAGATGGTTTTACTGTATAAATTCCTATCTGAGATGTTTTGCTGATGTATTAAATGATCACCCACAGCTTTTATATGTACAGATTTTACAGCAGATTGAGAACTTTAATGAGAAAAGCATGGATCACACAAAACAATTTCAAGCTAATTTCCCTCTAGGTGTCAGAGGCAGTAATTCTCATTGACCTTTTCTTTAGATTATTAAATTAACAGCATTAATAAAATGTTAGTCATTAATGTTTCCCTATAATTCTGCAGAGAATAACTAGCAATTCACCAGTCCTACATGCTTCTGTGATCTGATCCAGTCTCACAGACTTAATGGATGTGATTAAATTATTTTATGCAAAGTAAACATTTGCAGTGTTTCTCTTCTTGGTCCTGTCCCCACCTAAGCAAATAAACTGACTGCCAGCATCAGTCTAACGCTTCTCATGTGAAACCTACTGTGAACTTTCAAAGCCCAGTACTGCAACAGAGAACCTCATGTACTTCTAAATAAATTCACAGATTACATTGCTTAATAGGTTTGGACAATTAAGGTTATGCCCCCAGTCATTTGTCTACAAGGTATTCTGTGGGAAATTAAATGCAACTAGAAGAAAATTGTTCTTGCCTTTTTCTTTTCCATTGCTTAAAATGTATCTCCAGAATAAAACATTTTTCTCACATCCTTTTTCACTACACAAAATCTTTTCTTCCTTGGAATTTGAAGAGAATTTTCAGGAAATAAAATGACATCACTTATACCTTGTACTTTGGTAATAAATGGTTGGCTTTCTAGAATGAGGAAATAACTCAGCACAACTGAATGTGGATTGACTGCAGAACTACTTATTTAGCATTACTTTCCTTCTCATGCATCTTATCTGGCATTGCCCAATCCCCAATGAGACTTCAGTTTGGATATGTGTTCACCAAATGAAAATTTCCTTCAAAACATTATTGAAAGCCTTTACTTGTCAGTCCTTAAAATCCATAAATCCTTAAAAGCCTTCCAGTTTGTTATGTATAAATGAATTATTCAAGATCATACAATCAGACAGTGGTGAAATCAGGAATGGACACCAATAGTATTCAAGAGTTTGGCTTCATATTGTAGTATCTCAGATAACAGACTCCTGCCATGTGCACACATTCGCTCTTCCCTTGTATGTCACTGCACAGCCGCAAAATAAATAAAATTTGACCTTGTTGGAGAAAGCTGGACAGAAGGTTGTGAAAGAACCTGTTTCAGGACTATCTCTTCATGCACTTGTAGAGTTTGATATCTGCTCAGAACCAATTTTTACCCAGAATATTTCGAACAAATTCCATTAGCTGCTTCTAAGTCAGATGGTGGTAAAAGACACACTTTTACTGTTACAAAATATGAGTGCTTCCTCAGAGTTCTCAGGCAAAAATGTTCACACTTTGTAACTTGAAATCTGTCACATAATTATTGCCACACAATGCACTGCAGAATAATAATTTTTCTAAATCAGTTTTTCAATTTAAATTTGAATTTCAAATGAGCTTATGAAAACCACATACTACCTACCAGGATTCTCAGCAGCTTTTCAAACTTCAGATGTGACTCTGTACATTCATTGCTGGAAACAATGGGATGATAGCAGATAGAGATGACAGGTGAAGTCCTGCACATGTGCAATCAACAGCAGTTACCAAAGGGCCTGGGCTCTGTGCTTTCTGCTCCTGTTGGTGTTGAAAAATGCGCACCCTACTTTCAATAACATGGGGAAATGGTGGTAACTTGCCTGCAGCTGCAGCAGAGGAATACACTAGGGCCAAAATTTTCCAAGTTGATTTTGTCCAAAGGACAGTTGTTTCTTACTCCCAGATCAACCACCAGAAAGATTTCATGAGAATAACAAGAAATCTGAGGGCTGGTGCTAATTATCACCATCCTAAATCTTTTGCTCCTTACAATTACTTCCTCCACATGTTTCCTTATATGAACAAATTTGCTAAGATAGACCTGTGCTGCCTAATGAGGCCAGCAACCAGAGGATATGACAAGAGTAAGAACTTCCTTTTTGCAGGGTTATTTGTTTGAAGATTTTTTTGGTTTTGTTTTTGGTTTGACTTGTTTTTTTTTTCTTGTTAATTCAGTTCCCAGTCGTTGACCCCCAGCAGTTACAAAATACCAATGGTGGCAACAGTAATCAGGACAATTGCCTTTGCTAGCCAGGAGGTTTCAACACTTTTCTATGCAGTCTCTGGTCTGTTCTCATTCAGAGTGTCCCTCAAAATCATGTGTCAAGGGAGCTGATGCAAACTGTGGCATTCTCCTAGTTAGGGGTCATTAGGTGACTGTACTGGTGACATCTGGGCTCCATGTCTTTCCTTGGCTACTTGGGACTTTGCAAACAGAATTTAGGATGTTGCTCTTGATGCAGAAATGCATTTAGGGCCAGTTTTTTTGACCATCCAGTCAATACCAGTGAATACTAACAAAGATGTTCAGCTTCTACATGTTAAAGAAGGATATTTTTTTTTTCTCTTTCCAGAATTCGCTCTGAAAAGCCATTTTTTAAATGGTTATGCCTATTATATTGAACTTTTAGGGCACACCCTGAAGATGATGTTTCTCTGTGCTTTCATTTCAGTAGCAGTTAATTAAATTCTTTGGTTGTTTTGGTTTTGTTTTGTTTTTTTTCCTTCCCTTGGGGATGAGAATATGCTACAATATTTATTTGTGGTTAGGTTCCTGATTTTCACACCCATCAGAGATCATAGATTGGGGCAGGCTACCCAAAGGATAGGGGTCTGAATAGAAGCCCCCAGGATAGAGTGGATGGAAATATTTTTCTAGTGTTAGATGCATCTAAAGAACTAAACTCACCAGAGCATCAAGGCTCCTCCACCTGGAAAGTCTGGACTTAGACAAATGCCCTTCACCTAACACATTACGGCTGAAGAAGAACATTCAGGGAGAGCAGGTGTCATAGAGCTGGGCTTGGTGGAGGCAAACAATTGTGTTATGAAGCTGCCCATGTTCACACTATATCAGATTCAATGAGCAAGGTATTACCAAGGCTGACAAGAAATGTTTCCATGAGCACACTGGCAGTGAGTGGAGAGGGACAATACTGGACTGTGTCACAGAGAGCAAAACCTATTGCTAGGTAATTGCTGGAAAGCCAAGAATGCCTTCTTTAATCATGAGTTTCACTAATAAAAACCTATGATGAGGTGTTTAGCACAGCTAATGACAGATGTTGCTTTTGACTAAAATATTAAGGAATGGGCTGGAGAGTACTTAGTGATTTTCTACTGAAATGGGCCTTATGAACTTAGATCAGAACACTTAAAAATAGGAGCTGAAATGCTGCCAGAAAAATGAGAACTGAAAGAGGTGAGGCACTGAAATCAGAGAATTACACTGAGTTCTTGAAGTCAGTAGAAGTATTCAAGGGCTGTGTTTAACTACATTTAAGTCTGCATAACTTCAGGACTTGACCTAAAACATGTAATAAGCGCTGAACACAGGAAGTAAAACCTGTATAATGGCCTGTAACAACATGGGAAACTTTACATGTGAATCCTGCTTTCTTGTTTTGTTTGATTTTTATGCTGTCTCTCATTGTAAAGTAATCCAGTAAAGCTTCTGCTGTTAAATCTAAGATAAGATTTTTCCCTGCCTTCCTAGAGCTGAAATTTTCCAAAACCTGGGCTGCAGCCAAAGATTTCAAGACGTGCCCATTCAAATAAAGCTGGGCTATAAAGCAAAGAAATTCCTCTAAATGAGGAGCAAATTGTGATTAGTGGTAGAATTCATGTCATCAACATTTACACATTTACAAACTAGAGTTTTATAGCTGCACTAGCCTCCCTGAACCTCTACACAGCTCTCATGCAGAGTCAGTGGAAAAAAAAACCCAAACCAAACCAAAAACTAACAAACAAGCAAACCCCCACACAATACAACCAAACAACAACAACAAACCCACAAAAAACCAAACCAAAACCAAACCAAAAACAACATAAAAAAACCTCAACAGTATTTCTTGGCCACAAATGATCTGGCTTCTTTTAGATATCTTCATCAGGATGAGAGGAATTCAGCTCCAGAATTGTCCCTTGTTTTTCTGTTGCCTATAATGTGAAAGTGGAATGATTAGTATTTGTCTGACAAATGCCATTCAGAGTGTTAATGCAAAAACATCCCAGTTGGAATTCTGTCTGAAAATAAACAGATGCAACAACCAACTCTCCTTTTGCCTTTCACTGTGCCAAAGGATGCATCTATGAATTTAGAATGAGGCTTTTTTGGTCCAGAAGTGGCAATAGAATAAGTAACAAAATTAATAAGCAGAGTCAGTTCATCTCACATTTTTAAAGGTAAATTCAGTTAAGATAATCAGTACCAAATTTCTGTATTTTATTGTGACATTCAGAGGTTCATATTAAATATTTGCTTTCCACTTCATCTCCATTTAGGTTAATATGAAACACATGCTAAAATATGTTTCCGAACAGCTATGAGCTTTAAGAAAGTTCAGATCTGCCTGTCACTCTCATAATTTGTATGCAAAATGTTATTTCTAGGTTTTTCCTGAAGTGATTTCTGTGCTTTTTGTCTTGATTGTTCTAACTCTTGAAAGAAAGATAAAAACGCTCCATAATGGTCTTCTGATTTGCTTGTTTAACCTGATAAGGGCCTACTAAGATTAATTTTCCTTTCACATGTTTGCTAATAAGGAGACATTAGCAATCAGAAGATATTCCCATTAAGCATTTGATTCACACTGGATAGAGATGTAGTGTTACATTTCTCTAGCAGCATTGGCCTTGTTCAACAGATCGTAATAAAGGATTGATTTTGATGCCATCTTTAATGAATACATGAACAAAAAGACTAAGTCTTTCTGTCAAGCTTATCTGAGACTCTGAAAATAATTGAAAAGCTTAAGGTGACAGACTGAGACAAGACTACTCTAATGTAACCAAGACACTAAAAATATCAGGCTGTCAATACGGCTATCAAATGCTGATTGAGTGTTTGCACAGAAGAAACAGAAGTGTATATTTGTTTCAAAATTAATTAGGATGTATTCCAGAATTATTGGTTGTTCTCTCTCACACTTGGTACACACTTGAGAGATCTCAATAAAACCACAATATACATCTAACAAGTACAGATGCTGCTGCTTGCATGATAACCTGTTCAAATTGGGACAGCATCTACTTTTCTTGGGTAGCTTTAGACAACATGGAATGAGAAAAGACAATTGAAAGTCACACCACAATTTAACTTTAGGGTTTTGAATCTTTTAAGAACATAGTCTCTATCTTCTAATTTTCTATCACCAGAGATTTTTTTTTACATAACTAAAACCAAAATAATTTTAAAACATGAATTTTCTTAGTTTGTGTGCTTTTTGTTAAAAGTCATGTTATTATTGAAGTATCAGACCTGAAAATATCAGAGATGTGTTTTCCAGTGTCAGTGAATTTTCCTTCTGTAATAAAAAGTCCTGACAAAACTAAATTTGCAAATTTTTCATCTATAGCTATTTATTTGCCATGTACTGTGACTTTAAAAATTCTCCTACTGACCTGATGGGGTTTTATATTTTGGGGTCTAACTTTTCAGGTCAGAGAGTGATACTGCAGCAATCCATTAGGGTGAGCTGCGTGTAGAGAAAATAATAACAACAGAGCTTAAATGGTTTCCCTTGCTGTGAACCAAGTAGATCCAATCTAGTATGGCGGCAGTGAAACAAACATTTAAGTAAAAAAATCAGCTTTCCTTTCCCCCTCCTATTGAAGTGCTTTTTCCTTCTCCACCTCTTCTTTAGTCTAATGGACCTACACACAATTATTGAGACTGGAGAAGAGTACACTTTTGAAATCATGGTCTTGGAAAAAACTTATTTACAACTATATGGACATACATGCACCTTGGAAATCCATGCAAATATCTATTCATTTTTACGGTAAAGAGTAAAGAATATTTTGAGTACAAGACAATTTATTTCTGTTGATCATTTTATACTTTGTATTATCTTTCATTCTTTGTTCCCCTTTCCATTTCATTTCTTCCCTTGCTCTAAACAAAAGAGCAGAAAAGAGAAAAATATCTGTACTCAAACATTTGATTTCACTTTGATTGCTGCTTGCACTTCTGGAAGATTTGAGGTCATATTAAAAAATATTTCTAAACTACTACACAGTTTCTCTTTCTGTCCCCACTTGAAATCTAAAGATCAACAATTAACTGTATGAAGATGCTATTTAGCTTTCACATTACCTGATCTAGCAGACAAAGAGAAAATAGATTTTTCATTTAATGCTCCAACACATGCCTTGTGAAAATGCATGACTGTAAAAGAGTTTTGTTTTTCTTGTATAGAATTTTCACACACAGTCTCTTCCCAGTTCCACTTGACCAGGTATTTAATGCATAGGATAACCAAAACAAAGAGTTTGGCTATAAAAATAAAATAAAAGCCTCAATATTGCTGTAAAATACCTTGTTTTCACCTGGTGAAATCAGAAACTGTTTAATGAGAAGACAGAAAATTAAAGCATTGTCTCTCTTTGAAGATACTTTATTTTTTTTCCTGAGAATCACCATTCAGCAGCTCATGCTTGCTGGTGATACTGCTGCAATACAGCAGAGATCTTGAAGTTCCCTAGATCCTTCAATCTGAACACATTGTCTGTCTCTGCCTCTACCCATTCCCCAGCCTTAATTTGCACCTTTTCATGAAAAAATGGCATGAGTTTTCATGCAATACTTGAATAATTTCTAGTTGCACTCTTTCCAATCCTGCTTGGAAAATGGGCTGCTCTATTCGAATGGGTCACCCAATTCAATGTTACAAAGAGGTTTCAATGGCACCGAGCCATCCTCGAGTCTGAACCTCTCATCCTACTTTCAGTTTTGTCTGCTTTTCCCCACATTTGCATTTTGCCAATGTTTCATCTGCTCAAAAAAAGTCATCTTTGTATTCCACACTTTTGCTTTGCTAGGACTGGCACACTTACTGAGGCCCCTAGTCTGTGCTATTTTTAAGAATGAAAGGCAACAACAGCTTTCTTTGCTAGTGTGGTTCTAGTTGTCTTTTTCCAATTCCTCTAGGAACTCTCTCCTTAGGATCTGAGGTATCTTCTAATCTATGTTAACCATTCCTCCCCTGACTCTACTTGCTCAACAGAGCTTTGACACTTTTCAGGCAAAGTCCAGTTCTTTGAGAACTGCCTCAACTCTGTACCTTTGTTCTCCTTTGAAACACTGAAATAGCTTGAAAGCTATTAATGTATGTCTGATGGGTTTTTGCTTTATGGGTTTCATTGCTCTGTTTCTTTGCCATTTGCGAAACAGAAAAGTCCCCAGCTTAAAAATACTATCAATATTACTACATTAGCAAGAGTGTGGCCAGCAAGCCAAGCCAAGATTTTCTCTTCTCCTCTGCTCAGCACTTCTGAGACCCCTTCTGGGGTGCTGTGCAGAGTTTTGTATTCCCTGGTACATGGAAAACACTGACATGCTGGAGTGCATCCAGCAGAGAGCCAGCAAGGTGGTTAGAGGAATGCCACACATGATGGAAGAGGAAAGGGTGAAAGAACTGGGCTGGTTCAATCCAAATAAGATAATACTTAGATACTGCTGCTGTCTCCAACCACCTACTGGGAGGTCATATAGAGATGTCAGAGCCAGACTCTTTTCAAAAGTGCACAATGATAGGGGGTGAGGCATGGGTACAAACTGGAACATGGGGAATTCTGATTAGAGATAGAAAACCCCATTTCACCTTGGGGTGGTCCAACATTGAAACAGGTTGCCCACAGAGGCTGTGAAATCTTGATCCTTGGAGATACTAAAAAGTCAGCTGGTGTCAGAGCAACTTGACCTTCCAACCTGAATGATGCTTTGACTCTGAATCTCAGATATCGCAGGAGTAAGGCCCTACAGCTGAGCTCCCATATTGCTCTCCTGCATGGGGTCCAGAAGGCATAATACCTGTTAGTATGTAGTATATGTATTTTGAGTGATGAACTCATGTGACTGGGAAAGAACCACTTGTGACCTCCATTGGTTTTTAAGAGCATTGCTTTCCATATAGGAATTCTGTGCCCCATTTTCACAGTAGAAATTTATATAGATTGTTACTTTTCCCTGTCTTTTCTGTCTTTTATTCTACTGCAAGGCTCCATTGTTTTCAAAAGAAGTTTAGGAAAGTGTAAAAATACCTTGGTCAGCTGAATTAAACAATATTGTCCATTCAGTGATATAGCCATGCTGAGAAACATGGATCTCAATTGTAACTCTTCAAAACTTTTCATTAAATGAAATCTTCACTCTTCAATTCTTTACATTAAGTGAACTTACTTCTGAGGTATTGTTTATAGTAGGTGGTGGTTTTTTTTGTTTCTTTGTTTTTTAAGAGAGGAATATAGGGACAAAATTTTGGAAAAATCTGATGTCCTTAGGGACTAGAAGTCATAGAAGTGGGAACAGAAGCGGGATAAATGTGCAATGTCAACAGATAATGTTAACAACCTTAACTGCTGATACTAATCAATGCCGCAATGATTAGGCGCTACTGATATGCTGATAGTGAAAAATGTAAATGAGATAATATTATGTACATATGAGGTACTGCCAGTAAAGGTAGATGACTATGAATAGTCTGATCAAGTAGATTTTGAAGAATCTCTTATATCAAAATGTTAAAGGATCTTGTTGAATCTAGCTAAAGAAAAGCAGAGGGAACCTAATGCTATGTGAAGTGGAAATACGCTGTCAGAGGTTGAAGAGAACTGCCCCAAAGTCTTCAGTTAAAAAAAAAAAAAAAAAAATATCTGGAAATAAAAATGAAGTTTCTAGCTATGGAAGGAGCAAGGTTGCAAAACAGCTATCCAGGAGGAGCACGTATGAAACCTGTGTAAATATCACAAATATCAATACAGCATATAAAGGGATTTGTTGACATTTTTAACTCCAGGACCACTTTAAAAATTAATTTAAAAAATCTGGGAAGGTCCTAAATCAAGCACGCAAAAGACTGTACATTTCTAAATTAAACTTGGCCTTTTTCATATACATGATTTCTGCAGAACTCTTGTTTAATTGCACAGGCACCAGGATGGCATATGAAGCAAGATATGTAGAAAGAAAAGATAGATTAAGTGGGTGGTAACCAGATATGGCTGTACAGAATGGGATTCTAGTCTTTTTCTGTCAAAGAAATATGTTGCTGATTCTAGGATGGCTTACAGCATTCTCTACAGTTTTCCCGTTGGAGAACATGAGAATTTTAAAAAGCCTCTGTTTTCTTCTGATATAAAACAAATCTCAGTTCTGACTCTTCAACACTTTCCACTACGTGAAATGAGCAAACAGGGATATCTAAACAGGTAAGTGGTAGTTATTGTTTTAAATTAAAGGAACAGTTATCCATACACAAAGGAACTGACCTTAATAAATTAAGGATGCTGAAATAATATATATTTTTCAATACTTACTCCACTGTGGTTTCTTCTAAATTTGAAAAGAATAATAAGGACTTAAAGTTTGTTGCATTTTTTTGTTTTGTTCTGTCTTTTTTTTTTTTTTTTTTAGGGTCTGTTTTACTTTCTGATCTTCATATAAGGAACACCATTATGTTCCGATAGTCTATTTGCAGGAGAGCTTGTAAAACAACTTTAAAGAATTGAAAACAATTTCATTGTAGGTTTGCAGCCCCTCTCTTTTCTGTTTGCAAAGGTATAATTTAAAAGGACACTGTCACTCTCAGCTGCCAGTCAGAACTGAACATGTGCTAGGTCACAAAGTGTTTGCTGAAGCAAGTCTTACAGTACACTCTTGTATCATAATGATCCAGATGGAGCAAGATTGACGGGGTCTGGTCATAGAAATGTTGCCACAGGTTGGAAGAATTTCATAACTTTAAAATATCTTTAACATTACTAGATAAATTATTAATAAAGAAACAAACAAACTAATGTTTGCTCTTCAGGTTACACTTACAACGTTTTGTGCTTTTATTCTGAAGCACCAAAAGAAGGGACATAAGTTAATTAACAACTGTTTTACTAGAGTCCCACTGACATCACTGATGATGTACGTTCAAAGAGTGAACGTGTCTGGATTGTTTTTGATGTAGTTTTTTTCTGAACTGCTGGCAGAATGTTTTAAAACCATTAAAATGTACTTTGCTCTTTGTCAACAAACTCACAGCTTTAAAAAAAAAAAAAATTAACTGTAGATAGATACCACACTTGCCATTTTGAACTGAGAAAGAGATTTACATACAGAATCACAGAATATTAGGGATTGGAAGAGACCTCAAAAGACCCTAGTCCATTCCCCCTGCTGGAGCAGGAACACCTAGATGCGGTTACACAGGAATGTGTCCAGGCAGGTTTTGAATGTCTTCAGAGAAGACTCCACAACCCCCCTGGGCAGCCTGTTCCAGTGCTCTGTCACCCTCACCGTGAAGAAGTTTCTTTTCAAATTTAAATGGAACCTCCTGTGTTCCAGTTTGCACCCACTGCCCCTTGTCCTATCATTGGTTGTCACCGAGAAGAGCCTGGCTCCATCCTCATGACACTCACCATTTACATATTTATAAAAATTAATGAGGTCACCCCTCAGCCTCCTCTTTAACGAAAGCTCTGAATATGCAAAGTGAGTAATTTCACGAAAATCGATGTGCATCCTGAACAATGAATGTAAACAAACAGCCGTTGCAATCCTATAAAATGGTCCATCTGAGACTGTGAGATTCATTTGTACAAAACCTCAGCCTTTGAATCAGAATGTAAGAACTACGTGAAGGTCTTGTCAACTTCTGCCAAATTATCAGTATATGTTCTAAGAAAAACATGGCATTTGCCTAGGAAAAGGGAAACAAACAGTCTTTTGACTTCTCATTTAAAACTATGACATTATTCTCGAAATTATGTTTCACATTCTCCATCTGCCTTTTTTCTCCCATTTGTTACTGGTATTATTTACTAATACTGGTCTGCAATTTACTTGATCTGGGATTTAGAAATATGCGGAAAGATGTAGTTAGGAATCCTGCCCACTCTAGATTTTGCAAAATACAATTTATGTGATTTCTATACAAATACTAACGAGGATTCAGAAAGATCTATTGTTAAACTGAACTATTAGAAGTGCTGTTAATCGCTCCTATTTAAGGTTGGGGCTAAATAAATCATTGAGATTTATACAGAACCTAAATATTCCCTTTCAGGCTACCAAAGCTCAATGCTTTATCTGATGGCATGCAGTGTGTATGGAGGGAGTGTGTTGTGTGTGCTCCAGGAGCTCTGGCAGACAGCAATGGGGCTCGCTCAGAGAGACTCAGAAGGCTGGGACACCCCAGCTCAAATGAGTATAGGCATGACAGTGACAAAATAAAATCAGCACCAAGATGGGAAGCAGTATCAAAGTTATTCATCCATGCTGTCCTCTACTGGCTTGATTATGCTTTTCAGGAAGGCTGATGGGATACCATGTCATAAAAATAAGAAGGGAAAACACCATGAAAATAGTTGCCCAAAAAAAAAGAAGAATGTAGAGAGCTTCACAGACCTTATGAATCAATAAATTGCAATACACTTATAATTTCATAGCTGGGTTCTTTCATTTGCTGGCATTAAGAACATGCAACTTTAAACATCTAGAAGGCAAGCATGAACATTTGAGCGGGTTATTTATGGCTCCCTTAATAATTCATCACAGAGAAACAGGCATTTCTAAGATGTGAATCCACTTACCTGGTTTTGATGTCTACTTTCAAGTGATTTGAGTAGCATCTAGTAGTGCCTACTTCTGTCCAGGTGAAGAGAGCCCAGCATGGTTAGCTCATATTTGAACATCTCTAACAGAAACATCTCCAGTTGTTTAAATTAATCCATTTTTTTTCCTGTTTCACTAACCACATTTTACCAGTTATCCAGTAAAAGATATTCATGAGATTCAAGAACCTCAAATGTATTTAAGCAAATGATATTCAGCACTAGCAACTCAAAGTAAACCTTTTGTATTACTATGAGTTCTGGAACAGTTCCTTACTGTTTGCTGCAAACTTGAGCTGTAGCTTCATTCTTCAGCACCTTTGGTGGAATTCATATTGTGTTAAGTCTTAAATAAGTGGAGAGATCAAACACAAGAAACCAAATTCAGAATTACTCAGCATGAAAAATATAAAAAGTGGTAACACAAACCTAGCTAGTCACAGTAACTTTGACAAAACTTTCCTATAAATTCTCACAGCATATCAAAACTTCGTAAGCAAAATATGAGTACAAAGAAGGCAAACAATTAGACAAAGTCTAAAAAGCTAAGATATGTGTTCTAACTGGCTAAATAACATCCTCACTGGATGGAACTGGAAATAGCCGCACATCACTTGATTTAAGTGAATTTCTTTTGGAGAAACAATGTGCCTTTTGCCTTTCAAGGCACTTTGTTGATTCAAAGATGGGAGGCATCATCAGTTTGGTGATGATAAGGTGTCACTAGCAAAAGTGAAGCATAGATGACAAATACTAGTTGATGTAAATTAAAATTCAAAATAGTACAGTGACAAATAGGGAAATTGGGGGGGGGGGGACGACTACTAGAATTCATCTCCCTGTATTAATCACTGAGACTGAGCAGGTTGTCACAGCTCTCTGTATTGTCAACAGAAAGACAGAAAAAAAGCACATCCAGGAGGTGATTTATTCCAGCCGCCTTTGAATGCACCTTTGGAGATGCCTTCTTCTATTCCTGCACTGCCTGTAGAGAGTATTTAAGTGATTTATATCTGATATCCAACATTTAGACAACTGAAGTCAAGCAAGATAAATTCTACCCTGCGGACAGAAAAAAGGTTCACTGTAACTTAGGAGTTCATAAGTTTTAATTGACTGAGGAGAAAAAAGTGAACATACTAGTAATTCACAGAATGCCTCTATGCCACCAGTACGCTTCAGGCATGAAGAGCAAATGGAATCCTCTGATGTGCAAGAAACTTTCCACAGATAGAAAAGTAATAATACTACTATATAAAGATGGGTTAGATCTCATCTGAAATTTGATTTACAAGCATCAGTGACAGAAGAGGACTATTTAAATAAAAAATGCAGTATTATAACTAGCCTTTTATCCTGGGATTTGGTTAGAAATTAAAAGCAGGTCTCTAAACGTTACATCAGTGACATTCTGGAACAGGCTTCTATAAAGAAAGATGATCAAACCCCAGGTGCTTTTAAGATGGATCTGGATGCTGCCTGTCTGCACCGAGAACACAAAACTAGACTCAGTGAGAAGGCGGCACCTTTCAATCCAAAGGTCCTATGGACATAAGAGATACAAATGGTGCAAATCATTCTACAAGGAAAAAGATGCCAAACATATTCATGTTTAATTTGCAAAGTACAATACAGACATTCAGGAAGAATAATGTAATTTTAAATGAGATTCCTTTTCAACAAGCTTTGCAAAGAAAACTGCATTTTCCTGAATTTCAGAATAACCATAGAAGAAAAATGAAGCTTAAAAAAAAGAAAAAAATAAAAAAATGACCGCAGTATCTTCAGATGTTGTTTAAATAAGTTGTCAGTGGGTGACTCAGTTACACAAAACTAAGTTTCTTTTAGCAATTTTTAATCATACACCTGCTACAGAAGGCCTCAAACCTATACTGACTATACTGATGTATTGTTTTACATGCAAGACAAACCTTTGTGTAGAATCAGGTTTATTTTTATCATCCAGTACTTCATTTAGTCATTTGTGTGGGTCTTTCATACAGCAAGACAGGGGAGAAAAAAGATTCAAGACTATTGCTTTTGTTGCTGGTGTTGTTATTGTTGTTTGTTTGTTCGGGGTTTTTTGGTTTTGTTTTTTAATCAGTAAGACTGTCAGGAGATATTCATTCAGTAGGGAGAACAGCAGCATTGGAAATGACTTTATAAAATGTGAAAAAGGATTTTATTTGCAATCTTACCTTCATGCCACAAGCAGAGCCACGTGGGCTGAGCGGGCTGCCTCCACAGAGATGCTTCACTTGTCCAAGGCTACTCATGACATGCTCTGAGATTTGGTGGGAGTCCCTGAACCTTTACACCAGATGCAACTTTCTCTTTCTGGAGGGCACGCTGGCAGGAATCTACACAGAATCATCTCCAAGGCAAAAGTTGTGGGTTTTTTTTCCAGACACCATATTTTACCTGAAGTCTAATCAGTGTACAAATGAAGCAGAGGAAAGGCATGCCCTGGTTTGCTCTGGTGAATACTTATCCTTCCACACTCCTCAAGGAATGCACTGGTGCCTTTCTCTCATAGTTTTTGCATATATTTTAAGAAGATTTTCTTTTTAATTTTCTTTTGCAGTGATTTAAAAAGAAGATGCTGCAGTAAACATTCTCCTTTTTGGGAAGCACGAATTACTTTTAAAAGCAAAACCCTATGAAGCACTCTTGAGAAATATACCTATGAGTTTTGAATATAAGAATTAACGATCAAAGGAGGGAGGACTAAAATACAAAATAACAAGATCTGGTGAAAAAAAATGTAAACAAAGAATAATTAAATATCATTATCTGCAATATATGAAAGAAAATTAAACTCACAGTTATAAAAAGCCAAAATCTAATATCACGATAAATAGCTTGTATTTAAGTGTCTAATCCAAGCAGTGTCCTGTGTATATAACTATGTTTCACAGATGTTACATTTGTTGAAACTGGACTAAGTTATAAGGTACATCTGGCTGCTTCAGGCAGTGATGGTTCAGCATTATTAAGGAGAAAGTCTGCTGTACAATTAGCTGTACTACATTTGTGCCTGTAATTTATTTGCTTGTAGAACTGACCTGTAGCAGAAGCCCTAAAATAAGTATTTAATGGGGCTGTAAAGCTTTAAATGAAATATGCTGACTTTGGACTAGAACTAATAGAGGGTGCACAAGCAGTTTTCTGCTCTTATTGCAGGAAGCAGTCGAAGATAAGCTGGAGAAGTAAACACAGATTCAGGTATTAGGAGAAGACTGATGTTGGGGCTGTCCTTCCTGAAGTTGCCAGTACTCTGGGCCATCGATGAAGATCCAAGAGGTATCAGATATTGCAGAGAAGATGACAGAACGATCAGTCTCAGCAAAACTACAGAGCAGGAAATTCTTCAGGCATCCATGTGCATTGATGACACAAGGACAGACTAGATCCTCAGCTGCACCTATGGCCATTTCATGGGCAAGAGAAGAATCAAAGTATCCTCTGGCATCTCTTTCAGCAAAACCAGTCCTGGCCATCTGGGAAATGGGCTTCCCATGAGTTAGTCCTAAGATCATGTCCCTCCATGGTCTTCCTAATTTATATTAAGGAACTCTGCACTTCTACTGAAAGCACAGCCTGGAGCACTGGCAAAGCCTTCAGGTTGACACCATTAACATCTAAATACACCACTTTACCCATCCTACATGCAAACTTACAGTTCGGCACATGAAGAAGAATGCTTTCAAGGATAAAACCCTTGATGGCATTTGCTGTCACTCCATGCTGTAATTTTAAAGGCGTAAGCAATATGGAGGAGTCTTGCAAAGCTCTGCCAAAAAGGATTTGGAAAACATCTTTTCTCTCTGAAGAGCAATTTGAAAAACACTGTAAAAATGAATGTAGCATCTCAGTTTCTCCTATATCAAATCATGATATAAAAATGTTTTTTATATTTGTTGTCACCAGTTCTCTACATATTCTGTATTAGAGGCAACTATCATCTTTTTGCCCTTTGCTTATAGTAAGAAACAACAATAATACTGTCTATTATTATAAGTTTAATTCAATCTTTGCTGATACAGACTGCTGTCCCATTATCCTTTAATGGAAATTCACAGGTGGAATAGAGAATAGAGATTGGCTTTTGAGAAAGAAACATAACTTACCAGTAATTAGTCTTCTTTAGAATGTATGGTCTGTAAGTAAATCTGTTCTGAGTGTACACCTACATCTTATCACTCCAGACTGCAGAGATTTTCTTTTTGCAGTGACCAGGGAGGACGTATTCACACTGTTGTTGTTAGCTTTATCACAACAGCATAAAAAAACCACAGCATGCTATAAATGGTTTTAATTTTTTCTCAGCCACAGAGACACCCTCTAAAACATTGAAGGAAACCCTGCTAATAGACCTCAGGATGTCTTCTTTCCTTTTTTCACTCTCAAATATTCATGTTTGTTCACACCGTGGAAATTTATATATTATTACCTGGCATAAACTATGTAGCAGAGGTTCTTGACATCCCTCATGCAAACAGCACTTCTAGACTGACTCTACCAAGTGCTGTGGCAGCTCTTGAGGCAGCTCACCACAGATGGCCCAGTGCCTGGGGAAATAATGGTAGATAAATAGCAGTTCAGTAACTCCACAATCTCAAAAAACCTGTGTACTCAGGTGAAAGCATAAAATCCTAAGTTTTATAGCAAATACTGAAACACCCAATCATCCATTTAGATAACCACTGGATCTGTCAGAGATATACACAATCATCTATGTGTTCTGAGACAGTCTTGACTACAAATACAAAGAGAGTTCTTTTCCTATTTCAGACAGAAAATAAGGCATGTTTCTCAGAAGCATAAAGGATCATGAAGGAAAACAAATAAAAGTGACATTAGGACCCTACCTTCAGCAAAAATCATGGCTGCATCTTAAGAGATGATCTATCTTTGAGTAATAAGGCCAAAGAAGAAACAACCACAGGGGTATGAATTTATTTCATTTTTCTCACAAAGAAGATGACAACAAAGAAAGCCAGCTTTATGGAGAAGCAGAATCCATGAGAAAGGGGCACACCAAATTCAAGTTCCTATAACTCACTGTTCAGGCAGAGGGAAACATCTTGATAATCTTAGAACTCAAGGATGAGATGGATGTTAAATTAACTTCATCAGTGATAAGGAACTTAGAACAAAGTACCAGACTGCTTCAGTTTGAGTGGGTAACTCAGAACAGTCTGAAATGACGGGAAGGGAGGAAGACCAAAGAACTCATCAACCCAAAAGGCTCACCTAGTAATGAATTCCATTACTTATAAGGCTGTCTCTGACTAGAGAGAAATAGGAGTGCTGAAAGAGCTTACCTTAGTCCTGCGCCTGCAGCACAGAGAAAAGCATTTCAAGACCAAGATGAGCCAAACAGCTTACATTCTGCAAAAAACAGGTACAGGAGTAGCAGCAGAAGTCTATTTGAGGAAGGGATGAGGCCTTGATATTAAAATTCTGCCCCACCACTGCAGTGCGCCTCCTTCATCCTGCCTTACCTTGACTGAAACTGGCAACAGAGGTCCTGGAGGATGTGCTTTAACCACATCATCAGGGAATCGCCCAAGAGGCAGCCTGGTTGCAGAACTACTCTCATGAAAGCATTGAAGACACATGAAAGAGTGTTCAGGAAGGAGTGAGATTAATATTGTAGGACACAAACTGATCTATATCAAAGAGACACCACTCCTCATGCACTGGTAGAGCTGAGGCAGTGTTTGAGAAAGCTGGGGAGGGCCTGGCAGCTCAGCTGAACTACCAATTAATGAGTCTAGTTCCCCATGTCCCTCTGCCAAGGGCTAATTAAATTCTGGGAGGAAGAAAAGCTCTGCATACCCTCTCCATGTTAACAAGTTTAAAAAAGGATAGTCAAGTTGTGAAGTCCTCACTTGAGTGAACACCTTTAGGTACGATGAAAACGCTTGCATGCAATTCGGATGAGGTGGAACTCCATGATACTGATGTGAAGTCTCCAGTCCTTTGGCCAGTCCCTGTTTGATCCTGTTACCCAAACAGACTGTCAGACCCAGAGAAAACACATCTAAAGCTGCTTCTTAGAAAGCTGGGGCAAATTTAAGGGTCATTCCCCAGTGGAAAATACCTTGATGCTGCTACCACAAGAGAAAGCTTTCATACCTCAAGGAACAGCAATGCTGACTTACGGACTTTGTCTGTGCCCTTCATCACTTACATTGAGAGGTCCTGGCTTCATTTTAATATGATGGGAAGGTTAGAGGGAAGTGTCTCCTTGAGCACAAGTCCTGGGACAACCATTTCTGGTTGTGTTAGGATGACAGCCCTCCCTGGTACCATGAATGGTGGCAAGTATTCCAACTTGGCCAATATTAACATTTTGCAATTTTGGCCTCACAGATGATGGGAGGCTTTTGTGGATTCTCAGGCTACTGTCTAAGCTCCTGATGCTTTCTCATTCCGCTTTTAGAAGTATGGCAAAGGGATCACACAGGAGCATGCCTCATAGTGAGGCAGTAAAGGCATCTGTTATACAAGTGACAAGATATAATTCAAACCTCACAGATCAGACAAGGCAAAAAGGTAATCCCAAAAAAAAAGCACTGATGAAGATTAAATGAACAAGAAATAACTTGGCTGATCATTGTGAAAAACTCAAATAGGTCTAGGTAATGCCTGTCAAACACAACATGGTGAGAATAAGAGAAGATGGGTGCAAGTGCAGGTACCATAAAGAAAAAAAACATCCCCCAAACCTGTGAAATAAGATGCATGTAAATCCAGTGTGATAGGACCTCTTAAAAGAAAAAAAAAAAAAAAGTATTTAAAAGATTTTATTAGTGGAGCAGGAGACATAACACATACCTTTTTACTCTTCCTTGAATCTGAGAGCTGAAAATAAATACTTATTTTTTTCAGAATGACAAAATTAACTTAAAAATGCAACTAAATATGGCCTATGGCATAAAACCATGCCATTAATAGCACAGTCTCTTTTCATAATAGAAGTGCACTTCAAATCAATATTAAAAGGTTTACATTTACTATAGTAAAATGGGCTGCTAGGTTAGTTTGTTTTTTTCTTTTTTTCCTTATGAAATCAAGAGATTTGTTCTCAGATCTTGTAAGCCTGAATTTGCTCTCCCCAGAAACTATTGCTTCAAAATCTCCAAAGGGAGTGCTGTTATTGAGCCTCATGAATTTCCACCCTTCGGTGTCTCCCAAATTCCATCATCACTGAAAGAAAATTTCACATTTCACCTTGAGAACACTTACTGGAAAATGTAATTACCCCTTTATTTTATTTTTTAATGGTGAGTGCCTCATGCTCTCTGTTGTTTTGGCCAAGTCTAGGTCTGAAAACACAGCAAGGCTGTTCCACAGGTAGCACAGTGGAAGCTTGTGATCACTTTCTTTTTGTGCAGAACAGCTACTTCTGAACTTGAAGTGGCAAAAAAGACTAGTTAATGTTAAGGCCACACACCCAGCAATAAGCTACTTGTGATAACAACCAAGTTTTCACTTTGTACCAGTTTAGTGCTTAGTGCAAAGAGGCTCTGGCTTTTGACATATGCTGCTACAATGCTACAGTGACACACTAATGAGCCAAATTAATCCCTCATAACATACTGCTACCTTTTAACTGGATTTCAGTGCAGTCATAGGATCTTTCTTAGATATAAATTGTATAAGTGACAAAGTTACTCAGAAGTCCATTTCTCAACTTCCAATAATGTGCCAGTGTGAGAATATTACACCTCCTGTGAGAAGTAAGGACATGACAGAGCATTTTGGATCCTCCAGTGATGATGAATTGATGGAGTTTCAATTAAATAGAAGGAAAAGAAATGTTGGTAGGCAGCTTTGTCTCTTAATTTCAAAATGGCAAACTTTGCCAAATGTTACTTTAGAAAACAGCCTGGACTCAGGGACTTAAACATGAAGATGCTGTCATTTCATCAAGTTAAAAAATCATTAAACATACTGTATATACATAAAATTTATAAAAGTATAGTATATTCCAGATGAAAGTATATTATTTAGCATTTCTTTACTGACTTAATACAAGAAGTAGGTACATACTGGTGACATTACTTGATGCCATGAAGTTGAGACATACAATTAATGCAGGAAGCAGTTAGGATACCACACAGGAAGACAAGGACACCTTAATGCTTAAGAATAAAAGAAATAGGTTATAATTCATTAGCAACTGATGTGCAAGGTCATATGCTTTAGAATTACTAACAGTTATTTTGATTATCATCCAGGGATCTCCTTAGCTGGACAGGACAAGGAGAAGAAAGATGAAAACACATGTGATTCTAGGAGACTGCAGACAAATTATTTTCAGCAGCTGTGCCATTGTAGAGAGTCCTCATAAGGCAGCATTTAAAAGCCTGCAAATAATTCTGTGTGAAAAGATGAGGAGAAAGACGTTCATATGGTACTGGATGGGGATATCTGAAATCCTGGGGGAAAGAGAAGCTGCCTTTTAAGAGGTGACTTGGAGAGCTTGGCTAGATGATCCTATTATCAAAACTGAGACAGGAACATGCTGGCAGTTTATGAAGTCACACCATCAAGTCCAGTGGAGGATCACCATGCTGGTCAGGGGCTGGAGCACACAATATATGAGAAAAGGCTGAAGGAACTGGGTTTTTTTTCAGCCTGGGGAAGAGAAGGTTCAGGGGAGACTTTATTGCAGCATATAGCTACCCAAAGAAAGGGCACCAGAGAAGACAGAGCCTCACTCTTCCAAAGGGTGCAGGGTGATATGATGAAAATGGATATTTTTGTAACATGGACAATTCTGATCAGATTAAAAAAAAATGCATATATTTTTTTTAACCTTAAGGATTGTCAAATATTGCAATAGATGCTCAGAGAGGTTGTGAGATCTCCATTCTTGGAAGAGGTTCAATACTCAACTTGAACCAGCCCTGGGGAACTTGATCTGATTAGGCCTGCTTTGAGCAGGGGTCAGGCTACGTGAACTCCAGAGGTCACCTGAAACCCAAATTATTCTATGTGTCTAGGAAAATGCATTAAAAAGGAGAGGAAAAAACCCACTAGTTAAACCTAAAAAATGTTGCCACAAAAAAAAAAAGTGACTGTATTTAAACTTAGGGAGCAAAATGAGCAGGTTTACAATCAGAAAAGTTCTTAAAACTGTAACGAAAAAAAATCTACTTACCTTTGAAATAAAATTAGATCAATTTATGAAATGAAGTGGAATGAAAAGGACTGGACTAGCAACCCTGAAACTGCCACATCCCTATGATCTGTGCTGATGCTTAGTTGTGACAATCCTAAAATCTGTTCCTGAAACAGGATTTCTGAATCACTGATAACATTTTTACATAAACCCACAAAGCAGTGAAGGAATATGTACCAATACAACAAGTCAGCATGAAATACTTAAAAATGATAGAAAGAATTTCACTGGTACTTGCAGCAAAAGAGGAGCGCACATAACTGTGCTCCCGCGGCTGCCAGAAGAAGAGCACCAAGTGCGAGGACCACATGGGACAGTCTGCTGTCAACCACCACCAATGTAACTCAACTTGCAGCCTACCTCTGAGTTGACCTCCAGCATGGGTTCACAACCTAAGTGAATTGGTCTAGGACACCAGATTTTTCTTCTATGGACAATAGATTAAGCTTCTCGTATTATATTTCTGGAGGTGTTTCTCTGCAGTTGGAGGAAAAAGTGTGTCTTGGTTTCATGGTGAAGTGCATCACTCCATGCAAGAAAATACTTTGGCAAAAACTTAATTTTGTTGGGTTAGTCTCTCTGGTTCAGCAGACAAAGCTTCACATGTACATCAGCTGAACAGGTAAGTATTCAAAACAGAGCAGTTATATTCTTTGCATGTGACATTAAGAGAAACATACAAAAATTACCTACACCAGATTGGAGAACAGTATTCTGCACTTTCCACAAGGGCTGCTGCTATTCAGTGACCAAAAGGTTTAACAGAAGCTCTTGTGAAATCCTGTTTGCCAGGTGAAAATGAGAGCTTTTGCTTTGACTGCCTCTCAAACACAAGACTACAAAATGTTTTCCAGGAAGGTTCAGATCGGAGATATTACAAATTGCCTTTGCCGTCACTGAGAGAAGAACTGTCTCTGGCAGGAAATATTTCAGAGATATTTATTGTATTCTGAAAACTTCATTTTATTTCTAACTTATTTACAGTTAAACATTCAGAATCATAAAATATGAAGTATAAAATATTTAACAAAATAGATGCAGTTCATGTTGTTCAGATGCACCATAGATATATGATGAAACAGTAAACAACATAGGAATTTCCTGATGGTCCTCTCTTTCATTCAATAGGGAAAGGAGGGTGTAGACCTGCCCTATACATTCTGGTCTGACCAGTATGGCATCATCATGATTCTATGATTCTTTCATTTCAGAGAGAATGACTCCTCTCTGGTTTCTGTGTCCTTGGTCTTCCACAGTTACCTTCACCATCTGAAATGCAACACTGTAATTTTCAGTAGATCAGATATCCCCTGAAGCTGGTATTGTCAATACAACTTTTTTTTTTTTTCTTTTTAAATATAGAACTTTCAAGAAAAGAAGAATCAGGTAATTCAGGCCATATGAACAAAAGAGTCATTTATTATATATATATTCTCTAGTAAGTTATAATAGTCTCTTGGATTTTAAATGTCTTTTTGCTATTTTCAATGCTTAAAAATTATAATTTCAAAACATTAAATACTGTATTATATACATTATGATTTAATTTCTCATTTCTAAACATGGAGCATTCTCCAAGTGAAAACCTGGATGAAACAGAAAACAACTTCATTGACATAACAGGCTTTAAAAGTTCACTTCGTACAACCATAGATTTGACTATATGAAAAATAGCCAAACATCTATTTGCTCCTATATGGGATTGTTTCTGTTCATTTTTCTGGTGTTGGGGAGAGGGTTTTTTTGGCTTTTGTTTTTGTATAAACGGAAGGACAGGTCTGGTTGTTACTTTTGTCAGTGTTCAGCATTTTTTTAACTTTTTTTTTTTTTTTTTTAATCTCATACCTATTTTATATAAAATAACAAAATATACAGAGAAAGCGGAGTTTGTTACATTAGTTCATACACATACAGTAAATAAAAGTTTTTTATGTATGGCTTTGCAAAGGTAGATTATGAAGTGACTTTTGTATTTTATTTGTTTAAAAGCATTTTAAGAGAACGTGTTAGTGTGCTTACAATAGCGGCCATGGTAGTCGAATGTCGAGCCAAGAGTTTAATGCTAGGATCACTGGAGGTCTTGCCTGACACTGCTTCTGCAGCCTTCAGAAGACAAATGTAGTTTATTACAACCTCATCTATCTTAGCTATAATTTCCTGCTGCTGTGTTTCAGAGTTCATAACTTTAACTAAACGCATGCAGGCTTCTGTTAAGCAACAGAGTACTTGAAAGCTGGAAGTCATAGCTAAAAGCATTTCCTCAGGGCTTTTATCAGCCATGGCCATTTTCCTGCAGGCACTTCCCAACTGTCTCGATTCCATAGATAACAGTTGTTTGTACTTAGAAAGTTTAAGGTCATATGTTTCTGGATGTGAATCTTCTCTCTTGCCCATACTTGCTCGGACCAGTGAGAGTAGCTCATTGGCATCCTTTTGTGCTGCAATAAATCCATCAGGCATTGCATACGTCTTCTCTTTCATCACGTTTATTCGCGTGATTCGTGTATCGAAGGCCACATCATTGAGATTCACATCAATTTGGCCACCTTGGGTGTCAGCACTGCTCTCCTCATGCACGTTGACTGCCTCATCTTGCAGGGGCTCAGCAGCTTCCGGGGACTCCAAGACTTTCTGCTCATTTTCATTGGAAAATGACTGACTGACTGGTTCTGAAAGCTCACATGGGAGCTGAGGTTTGAAGAGACATGAAAGCTGATGGCTGTCTCCATCATCTTCATCATCATTGTCATCATTTCCTCTGCTTAGGAAACAATAGCTAAAGGGGCCACGACACCTCCAGGCGCTGGTGTTCAGCTTCCGCAAGGGCAACGTTCGACACTGCTTGGAGTTCTTCTGACTGGCACCTGTGCCCAAACACCTCTTACTGTCTTTCCTATCAGTGCTGACATACACACAACTCTGGGAATAACTTTTTGACAGCTTTTTGCCCAGGGGGAGTTCCACACTTCTCTCCATTTTGGATTCGTCCCTTCGGATGATGTCCAAGCATTTCAAGCTGGCTCCGGCTTCCTTCTTTTCAAACAGCATCTCAATGCCTGCAGATCCTCCAATGATGCTGCTGCTGCTGCGTCTCAGCACCTTCCTGTTGTGCGGCATCCTGAGGCTTCCTCCCATCATGTCATATGGCCGTAAACTAACCGTTGTCCCACAAGCCTGATTTACTTTGGGAATGTCACAAGAGTCTTGATTTTGACTTGGCACCTTTGATTCTGATAGCATGGATGATAGCATGATGGAGTCAGCTAGAGGCTGTCTAGGAAAAGCTGTAGGCATGCCTCCTTGTCTTCCCTTCTCAGGCTCTGTGAAAGCTACACTAGGGGTAGTAGAAGAGCAGACAGAATAATTAAGCATCACCCTGATAATATCCAGAGACTGAACTTTTAAATATATTTAACAGTCAGGACAAACAGATTCCTGGTACTTCCCAGTGGTCTCCCCATTCCTCAAAATATTTCAGAAAAAATTCATTGTTAGTTCCTCATGTCTTTTGTACTTCAACCTATTAACAACTTTCAGCTTACGAATAGTTAATTGTTCCTTCCACCACAGCAGACTTGTTTAAAAAAAAAGGAACAGAAAATTATCTATAAAATTTCCTAGACCTCCCCCAATATAAGGATTGGATATTTTTAATTAAATAATTAGATGAGTATTTCCAGATTAAAATATTTTCTTTAACTATACCTGAGAGGGTATGGAAAGCTGTACTGATGGTAATTTTGGTCTGGTTATGTATATTTTTGGCAGAGAAATAACATCTCTCATTCTTGTTCCTAGTCTGCTCCACTTTCGGATGTTCATGCATTCACACACTACTGCTACATATGGGTCGTAACCCAGGAAACAGGAAACATTTAAAACCAAACTGAAAGCATTTCCAATGCTATGTCTGAAAAACTGCAAATTTTTATAACATAAGTTCATCAAATCTCTTAAAATTGGAACTTAAAAATGCAGTAATATTTCTATATGAAAATTATTCTTTAAGGACACACCTACTCTCAGATGGTGGAGTAAACATATGCTTAATAAGATACTGACATTTTATCATCCTCACATGTAGAGCTTTTTGTTCATATTGACATGTTTTTGACAATCTGCTAAAATAGCATATAAGATAAATAATTAATCAATCACAGATTTTTCTCTCTCTCTCTCTATGTGTCTAGGAAAATGCATTAAAAAGGAGAGGAAGTCATCTCCTAATCTAACAAGTATCCTGAGACTCATGTGACTATAGATTTTGGAGGCACTTCCAAAGTTTCAGGTAAAGATAACGGAAACATCGCACCTAGGCTTCAACCTTAATGTGTAGCCTTAAAAACAAACGTAAGAAACGGTTTATTACTGCTGTACCTGTAGTTTCTTTTATCTTGGGGATCCGATGACATCCTTCTCTCAAAGTGCCAAACAGTGGTTCAGCATTAATAGCCGAATGCACGCCAGGCACCGTCATTCTGTGACACACAGCTTCAGGCTGCTGGTGCAGGTCCTTGTATGTCGTTCCATGGTTTGGAAGAATGGCAGCTCTTTCATCTGCTGGAATATAGGCAATGCCCTTCATTGATGGGTCAGAGATAATGTGCTTTACATCAGAGGTACAAAGAGGAGATTCAACGGGGGTAGCACACGTGCTACTGCCTGTGCTGCATCCTGCATCCACTGAAGAGCACTGAGAGCTTTGCAGTGAGAAATGGCCTTCACTTTGCAGAGATGACATGCGCTTAGCCAAGTGATATTCACAAAGCCTAGCCACGCTCTGCTCAGCTTCCGGAAGCTTTGAAGGATGGTCATCTGCAGATAAATCGGTATCTTCTGCATCGTTTAGGTCTTTGGCTGAAGACACAGGAGTCATATCTGACAGAAAGTTTTCACCTTGGCTAAGTCCCGAGGTATCATCATGATCCACCTCAGGATTCACTTCATCCTTACAGTCAGTTTCTGTTTTACCAAGGTCAGGAACTCTTGGAAAAGTCTTCCCGTTCACTGGTTCTGGGCTTGGCTTATCTGCTGCCCCATCATCGGCAGCATACCATCTTTGGCGAAAGGCAGTTCTCTCCACATTAAAAGTGCTCAAGCGTTGACTGTCTCTTGCTGAAAGTGTTCCAAATTTAGCTTTTAGGTCTTCATCAGTCTCTGCTTTCTTAGTTCCCTGTTGCTTTTTCACAGTAGCATTACCATCAGAGGGTGCTTTTACTTCACTGTCTGTCATCTTGTTTTTCCTTTTACTAGTGCAAGAATATACCAAGGATCCCATGTGCAATTTGCTAAAATAATCAGTGACAGATTTTGTTTCCATGGTCTCTGGTTCCATTTCCATGTTATCTGAATGAAGAATCTGCTTTGAAGGCACAACTTTTGACTGTAGCTCTGCGGCCTGACGACAAGCCAAAGGCTGGGAGGACTTCATGCCCGGCCCTCCAGCCTGATTCTTACCAATGGGAAATTCAGTCTGCTCTTCCACAAGGGGTTGGTAGCCTTCACTTGTGGTCAAAAACATACGTGCAGTGTTTTCTGACTGTTTCTGTGCTGCAGCTAGTTCAGAGCTTTCAGTCATTTCAGAGGAATTTGTTTCATTGCCAGAATCTGAAGATGACTCAGGGCTATATGCTCGCAGGATAGCTACACCTGCAAGCCACAGAAAATAATAAGAGTCAATTAAATGACAGCAGCTGAAGCACCTGGATAAGTGACAAGCAAAGGGGTTGTGTTAGAGACAAAAATATGCTTTGTAAGAATACTCTGACTTTATTGCACAGTTCCCGGGACAGGTAGTTTAGTAACACAATGGTAGTTCCATTATATAATATGGAATATGATGTATGCAAAATGATGGCCAAAAAAAAAAAAAAAAGTAAAACCAAAAAAAGAAAAAAACAACCCCCATGAAATGGAGTATTTCCAAAGCTAAATAGATGAGATGGAATGACTTTCAATGAATAAATGTAACTATGGTGAAAGAACCTGAATTGTCATTCGTCTGCTGTTCCTCTGAAGCAGCCAAAGCTTCTAGTGCTTGAAGAGTAGAGACTACAGCATCATCTAGCCCCTTCTCGCACTTCCCCTCTGTATTAGTAGGGACAGCATCGATAAGCGACACTGGAATGTCATCATTGCCTAGATCACTGGCTTGCTCCTTGTTGTCTCTAGGTTGCGTAGCTTGATTCTGAGAGTCTTCCTCATCTGAACTGTCCCTGAAGCCAGGAGGAGGAGCAGCAATGGCCATGTTTAAGGTGTGCAAAAGGAAATCATCTTCATTGTCATCACCTTCCGGAGGTGGAAGTGAAGTCAAATCAATAATGTCATCACTAGAACCAGAAAGACTGAGAAGAGCAGGCCTATTGATTTCTCCTACCATAATGTCTTCTTCACAGCTTACTTCATCTTCATCTTCGGCATCATCTGTGTTTTCTGCATAACAAATGTCATGCAGCAAAGGCTCTTCTATGCCTTCTGCAGCTCCAAATATTTTACCATCATTTATAGTTGCGTAAACAGAATTTGTAGCAAACTGAATGCTTTCAGTATCTGGTGACAACTCCAGGCCTTTAATGTCATTGGCATTACTAATATAAATCGCTTTTTGTTTTTCTAGTACTTCTGGACTTTCATCCAAAAGCCTTTCATAGCCAAGAGTCTGGGGACTGATACCATCCAAGTTGTGATCTCCAAATATAAAGGAAACTTTTGCTCCCCTGGAGGAATCCTGTGCTTTCTTGCTAGATTCCAACCCCGAGAGTGACAGCAGTGAAGGCTGATTAAAATTCCTGCTTTCTTCTGCTTCAGTGGGGTCACTTTGCTTGGCCAGATGCTGATCAAATCCAATCGAACTGTAAGTATTTTCTATGTACAGATGTCTGTGTTCTTTTTGACATAACAGACTTTCAGAAACATCTACAGTCTTCTGTTTTGGATCAGCAAAGGGCATTTGAGTCTCTTGATCTCCTTCAGCCAGGAAAGTGGTAGTTTTTGGTATACAGTTCCACTCAGAAGCAAGGAGATTATGCTTCCCTCTATTTTCAGTTCCTACAGCATGATGAAATAAAATCAACACTGTGAAATCAAAGAGCAAAGTCATACAATTTTTAAACAATAACTTGTTAATGCTGAGCAACAAGCACCCTGAATAGGACAGCTGGGCCATCAAACACTTAGAAAAGCACCTTCAGACTCAACTCTGCTCTAAATTAAATACCTGTTGATTTAAAGACCTAAAGTTTAAACGGTACTTTTGCACCTTAGTACAAAACGAAAGCTCAGCTAGGTACAAATGCTATTCCACGAATAGTTACACAAACCAAAATCCCCAGCTGGTTTCTCCAACACCATACAAATTCTTATAAAAGATATATGCATATAAAATACTAACAGTCACAGGGAGCATGCATCTGCTTAACTACAGTATGAAAGACATTCATCACCTGCTTTATTTTACCATTAGGATGCTATAATCTGCAGAATATTACAACATTATAAAGCTGAAGTGATATAATGTGGTGCTAGGTCTGAGTCAGCAATCAGATCTCATTTGGCATAGCCTTGTCTTTATTAATATCTGGAGGTGCACTGGCTTAAGCTGGCTTCTGCTTTATACATTGGACCATGGCTAACATACCTGTTTCTCGGCTTCCTGTATTTTTCTTGTTGGCCATGTTAAATATTGAGCGCCTTGAGTCAACCAGCAGTCGATAGTATCCAGCTGTTAGGCAAGCAAGATTCATTGCATCCGATGACTCCATCAGTAGAGTAATAGGCTAATAAGAATACAACCAAGTCTTGGTTAAGGTTGTTCCTCCTCAGTTTGTTTACCTGCCAACAATACTACTACATGGAGTCAAAAGGAATTACATCACAAAAAACAGATTGAAAAATACACACAAGAACTTATTTTTCCTCAGTACCAAAATCAAATCGTATCAAACTAAATAGAAAAGACTGCAGTTGCTGTAAGGTAGAAGTCCAACTGGACATTTTAACTACTGATATTGTGTTCTTTCCAAATGAAGCTAACCACTTTAAAACCTTTGCTCTGACTTTTTTCTTGCATAAATACATTATTCTCACCAAAGCACAGTTTACTCTTACTGTGAAACTGCCAAGGGCTAAGAACTTGGTACATTAGGTGCTGGAGTCTTGCAGTAGTATAGGAACTTGCAGCTTCCCAGAAAATAAGGTGCCCTAAGCACATGTAAAGAAGCAAAACACAGGAAGCAAACAGAGTCAGGAAAAGTTCAGGTTCAGAAAATACAGTAGTGAGGTTGAAGCTATCATCACACCACAGTGACAGCGAACATTGCAATGACAGCTTAAAATATTTCAGTGTTTATGGCCTGGCATTAGTGGAAAGAGAAGTGACGAAAAAATAAGCAGATGAACAGAGACAAAGAGAATGGAGAAAGAACCTCAGAAGGGAGATCAGCAAAGCAAACGAATGTGAAGTATTTAGATGCTAAAACAGTCAGACCTAACAGAAAACTATGAGACCTCAGAACTTTGAAAAACTATGGCTTCTATGCTAGTGAGAATCAAACCTGAGAAATCCCATGAAACATACTTTCTTTAATTCCATTTTCTTTTGCCACAATATATGTTTTTCTTTGCCTAAACCCTTTGTTCATGGCTTTTAACACCAAAAGGTGACCTTCTCACATTTATTTTAAGGTGGTTAGCCTTGACAGCTCCTAGAAAGCAAATCAAACTGAAGTCCTTACCATGATACATAGACAGAAATTATACTGTAGACAATCCATCTTATCACTCACAGCTTGTAGTCACTCACAGATATGTGGACATTTGTGACAATTTATCATAATTTAGCACGCAAAGCCCACTGTCAAAAGACAGATGTGGGGACCTGCATAATTTTTTCAAGAGGCAACATTATATGCAAGGGAGTGGCTCTCCAATTTATTTGACTCCTTACTAGTGAAAAGAAAACTGATTCTGGTGGAGGTTGTAGCCAAAACATAATTTATGATCTGAGCTTACTACTCAACCCACAATAGGTCTGTTAATTTTTTAAATGCCTGTGCTGCAGCATTTTATGCCAAAATACCCCAGTGTACTGAAGGTTGTATGAACAGTTTTCAGCAACATGGAAAGATCTATGTGTTTTTTTTTTTCTTTTTATTTTCTTTGAAGTATTTTGTGCCACAGTTTGAGGTTCTGTTTAATACATGCTTCTTTCAAAGCATTCAACTATAGCTACAAAAGTTAACTATAAATTAATCCTACAACTGACTAATTTATCTTTGTTCTTCTGAGTGACTACTAAAATCTAACATTTGAAATGCCATGTTCATCTCAAATTTTCTGTGGTGACAGACAGAAATGGATGATCTTCACAGAAATCTCAGATTGCTGAAAACAGTGCTGTGAACTACTGTTAATCTATGGAATAGTCTTGTGACAGCTAAACTTTTATTGCCTGCTTCTGCCAGGTGATACGTTTGAGAAGACATCAAAAAGAACCAAAACTAATATAAAAATCCAAACTGTTTATTAATTTACTCAATAAGAAAATATTGGCATACATGACCTATATTGGCATATTCAGAATTTGGATATATGAAGCTGCTACTGCAGGGTAGGCCAAGGGATGAAAATTCCAGCTGGGAATACCCACCTATGTGTGCCTGCATCTCCTACACAGGACACCATGACAATACCTACCCGTGCTCCACAGAGAGGTAATTTTTTTCAAATTCCACCCAGAGCCTCCTAGATTTGCAATTTTAACACTATGCCAGTCTCTCTGGATTTGAAATTGCATGTGCAAAAATACAAGGACATGGGGCTATACATGGTTTGCAATAAGGCAGTACCAGTATTCTAATCACAGAATCACAGAATGTTAGGGATTGGAAGGGATCTCAAAAGATCATCTAGTCCAATTGACATATAATGAATAATATCATTTACAGGTAATGCAATTAAGAAAAATCTTTCTCCTAACTTATCTCTCACATTAAACATCAAATTCTGAAACTCTCGAGCTGGGCTCATTTGGAAAGCTTTATACTAGGCTCGAAGGGGGATGGGGTTGTAGCTGGGCTTGTCCCAGTGGGGCTGCATTCTAAAACTGATGAGGACCGGGTGGCCTCCTATGCCCCTAGGGAGAAATGGGTGTGCTCTGCTCGCTCTCTGAAATGCCTGTACACCAATGCGTGCAGCATGGGGAATAAGCAGGAGGTCAGGAGATTATGATCTGGCGGCAATTACAGAAACATGGTGGGACAGTTCACATGACTGGAATGTGGTCATGGATGGCTATGCCCGTTTCAGAAAAGACAGGCTGGCCAGGCGTGGTGGTGGTGGAGTTGCTCTCTATGTGAGAGCAACTACAATGTACTAAATTCTGCCCAGGAGTGGATGATGAGCGAGTTGAGAGTGTATGGGTCAGGATCAAGGGGCAGGCTGGCAGGGCTGACACTGTTGTGGGCGTCTGTTACAGGCCACCAGATCAGGCTGAGGAAGTTGATGAGGCCTTCTATGGGCAGCTGTGAGTGGCCTCACAGTCACAGGCCATGGTTGTTGTGGGTGATTTTAACTTCCCTGATGTTTGCTGGAAGGCCAAAGTTAGCCCTGCTGAAGTCCAGGGTTGCAATTCTGCTTGCTATTCTGTTCCTGCCACACGAGATGCTGAACTCCACCATCTCGTGGTCACTGCAACCAAGGCAGCCCTCAACCTTTACCGCTTCAACCAGACCCTCCTTGTTAGTGAGGATGAGGTCCAGCAGTGCACCTCTTCTAGTCAGCTCCTCCACCATCTGCATGAGGAAGTTATCATTAGTGCACTGGAGGAACCTCCTGGACTGTGGCTGGCTGGCCACGTAGTCCTTCCAGCAAACATCAGGGAAGTTAAAATCCCCACAACAACCAGGGCCTGTGACTGTGAGGCTGCTCTCAACTGTCTGTAGAAGGCTTCATCAACAACACCACGATATCATAGTAATATATAATACTATGGCATACAGTGCTGCATTTTACCTATGAGCAGATGGGAAGAATTTAATTTCTATATTACTTTCTCCATCTGAAAAAAAGGGGATAACAGCTTTCTCACAAGGGGGCTTTGAGTTTAGCACGGTAATGCACATGAAGTAGCCTGGGATCCTCAGATATTATCATTGCTAAGTAAAGTGAAATAGATGATGTGTTCACCAACCTGTAAGTTTCTTTTAAGTTGCTGTCAAAGAACAGCTAGATTAATTTACAGCAATGTTTTTTTCATTAACTTAAATACATGGAAACAGTTCCAGGTCAATGCACCTAAAGCATTCAAAGCAAAAGCTTAGTTAAATATTCCTTGTGTTTTGTGTATAGCTGGCTAAGCAAAAAGAACTCTTAGGCTCTATTTATTTTAGTAGAATATTTAAGTTTCACATATAATGAAAACTCTTCCTTCAATATCTGATTATCCTGATTGATGCTCTAAACAATATACGAAGCTTTTCACTTCAAAACAAAATAGAAACCACACCACTAGATGCCACAGATAAAAATGTTAAGTAGGACTCAAGAGAAATTAAATAACTATAGGTAGATGAAAAGCATCTATGAGTATCTTATGTACAGCAAAGCACTGACCTGGAATTATAAGGGCTCAGATAAAAACCTTGCATTTTTACAGTTTTTTTCACTGGTAACTGCTACAAGGCTAGTTGCAGTGAACTTTAAGTGGGACACAAGTCTGATGAAGCTGGCGATTCCCTAGGAGTGATAATATTGTCTGTTACACAAGAAAGAGCTTCTAGGGGCTCGAGGAGCTTTAGAAAAAGGCCGATTTCATCATCACATTTTCACAACACAAGAAGCAAGGAAGACAGCAACAAAGTGAGTCGCCTGGGGTCAGCCAAGAGAAAAATCAAAATAGAAAACAAGTGCTGCAAAGGACCAGTCTGGTACACCAGAGGACCATCAAATGCCCAAGGCGTACTCTACATGCACTCTGACCACAATAAAGCTAAAATGCAGCCTCAGAATATTGGCATGAAAATGTTTAGAACAGTAGAGCTTGATCATATACTAAAAAAAAAAAAAAGACATACATTTTATTTAAAGATATTATATCAATATACATCAACAACAAACTTACTTTCACATCTAAGACATGCAGCTCAACTCTAACAGTGCTTTCGTCTTCTGTAAACATCTCAATCCTGTTCACGTGGCTGAAATCTGCCAGGAGAGCCACCAGGTTTGTTTTGGTGTTTATTACATGACTGATTCCGTACCGTGGCCCTACTAACAGAGTCACTTCTGAACGCTTTTCTCCCTGCTTTAGCAGAAAGAAGGCAAAAGTAAAAAACATGATACATACTGCATAGTGACAGCAGTCACCTCAGGTTTCTTTCATTTTCATGGAGCTACATTTGCATGGAATTTCTGCATTAAAGATTACTACATTTTTCTAAGAAGATACAGTATAGAAGAGCATACTTGATTCATTATTAAAAACAAAAAGTAAAGGAATCTGCTTCTGGATATTGACTGTATTATAATTTTTAAATGGACAGTAAGAAGGACAGATGGATGGGTGGAATCTGCTTCTGATAAAAGAAAATCTTTGTCATCAAGAGTTATGCAGAGTAATAATATTCCATAGTTAATTGGATGGTGCTATTGGATGGTGCTATTTGCCAAAAGGTTGCTAATGTATCTCTAAATCCCCAGCAAATATTAAAATTATAATTGGAATGTCATTTTCAAGATTAAAAGAAAAAAGTTATTTGGATCAATATAACAATTCTTTTAAAGTGTATGAATAGAACCTAAATTTGTAAATAAAATTACATATTCTGGCTTTTGCAAAAATATATTTGGATAAAAAAAGTCAAGAGAAGGGAGAGATTATTTCAAGAGAAATATTACCACTAGTGTTGCCTTGAAAACACGACCTCCATATAATCGTAGATCACTGAGGAACTTGAGATAGTGCACCTTGGCTTGCAGAGCAGATAGCTGAGGAGGGAGAAACAGGGGTAAGATGAGGGAATCATGACATAACAAATTCAGAAAGCAAATGTATTTATGTAGTCTAAGAAGAATGGACTGCAATAACATCTCCTCAGAGCCTGAAACTAAATCATTAGATGCTTGAGTTTCAGATAAGGAGAAACAGTTTCATTCTCAAAATGAAGAGCTTGCTTATTTAGTTAAAATGCACTGAAGACTTGGGTATGGGCGGATCAGAGCACTGCAAGAACATCAAAAATGCTCCAAAGCAGGGAAAATGTTACACTACTCATATTAAACATCTGCTCATTCAAGGATTTCAAGGCTAGACAGCAGATTTCCATTCATAATCACCATCAGTTCTTAAGCATTTATGTACCTATACAGAGAAAGAGAACAAAGAATTTGCTTTTGTCAGCTCTGTTTATTACATTTTGCTAAGTACTTGTGGCATATGGCATATTATTCCACCTCATTACTGCATATCCTGTTTTTTTAAAGTAAAACTTTCCCACTATATTTAGTAGGGAATAAATCTGAAAACTAAATACAGCAGACCAATACATAAGATCACATCATGCAATACATGTCATAATTTATCTCCTTTTTTTCTCATCTGAGCTACATATTTAAAAAGAAATAACTTTGAAATATTTTTTGAGACAGAATGGAAGCAAGAAAAACATTTATTTCACCCAAACAGTCTGGACCCAAGCCTTATACCTCCCTGGTGTAAATCCTTATATCTGGACTTTTAAAAGATAAAACAAGCTAATCTCATTTGCTATTCCATATTTCTTTTTCAAAATCTTATTTGATCTTGAACAGCATTTTAAGAGCCCCCATCCTAAGGTTTTTCCAGACACAGAGGTGGAAATTAATCCAGAGCAGAGCAACTGGTGGAAATGTTTTCCCTTCACTTCACTAGTTGTTCAGTTGCTGCAGAAATACCCAGGGGCTGTAAAAACCAGGAGAATCTTGAGAACGACAGGCTTCCCTTCATGTGGAGGGAGAGAAGAGCCCAGAAGGAAATAAGTTTCTGGGTTAGTACCTACAAGTGAGCCAGGTGGTGACAATGAGCTCAGATCCTTTGTTTCTGAGACCTATGTGGTAAAAAAGCAGGTGGGCACACAACGTATTTCCAAAGCTCGAATTAGAAAAAACTGAAGCAAAACCAATGATGTTTGCTTGCTGCAGGAAAGCACGGTTGCAACCTCTCTTCTAACCAAGAACTGATCCTGGATACCACTGTCATCACCTGCCATGCCTGCAGCAGTGATGGCTTCCAAAATAAACCAAATCTTACAGTACCACGATAAACAATATCCAGCTGTAGGCTCAGCAGCACAGGAGACATGCAGCACTTCAGCCAAAAAAGGTGGCCTTTCTTCCTGAGCATCCCAGGCCAAACACATAGAGCTACTTTCACAGTCATGATGTGATCTGACACTTCCAAGCAAAATTTCTGCTGATCACAATGAACCTTAGCTCAGGCACTGGGTCTTTTGGGGTTCTTTTGCTCAGAAACAAAGTGTCATGGAGTGGGATCCAACTCATTTTATGTCCCAACTAGTCACTCTTAGGTTCTTTTTATAGTCCATGGGGAGAAATAGGCATTTCTAGGACACAAGTCATCTGACCTATTTTTGGTTCCTAATGTGGGATGGGATGAATTACTCCCTAGAAGTGCCTGATTCTCTCTCATTGACTACAGAGACTAGATGACTTGCATAAAGAAACCTCATTATGGTGTCTAAAAGCAGCCTCAGCTGTATGCGTGTAACAAAGGCATTTCTCAGAGACACTGTCTTCTACTTAGCTTAGTGCTAAGAAAAGCATTTTACAACAGCAAGGAGGGTCATTTACTGTAAGAAGCATCATCTATCCAGTTAGATCTTGGCCAGCGAAAAGTCTCTACCTACAGCATGATGAAAAACAATCCTGAAAAACAGCATTTATGTAAGGCACATAGGTTAATGTGGTCCAGATGAGAGCATCAGAGAGAGAACAATAACTTTCCTAACAAGCATGCCGTTAATAGGAAGCACTAAATGAATTAAAAAATATGTATTAATAACCGGTTTTCTGGCATTCTCAAGATAAGAAGATAGTTTAGTTGGGGTATAATTCATTATTTTTAATTGTTCTTGGCTATGTTGTACCGAGCACCAAAAGTTAAACCTCTGAAAATATAATGGCTAGGTGTTTCTCTGAAGGATTAATTTTAAACGTTTCCCATGCATGCCACCCTTTCTTTTCTTTAAAACATATTTTCTATTAAGATGCAAATGTAATACCTTTTTACCCGGAGGAACAAGGTTTTGATTTGCTTTGACAAGGTGTGAAAGTGCTTTCTTTATGTTCTTTTCTTTCATGCTTTGCAGCACAGCAGATGGAAGAAAAGTCTCTAATCCCCATTCTTTTCTGCAATAAAAGGTATATATTTAATTTCACATTCTTGTGATGATTATTTATCTAAAGACTGGTGACTATGATGCCAAGTGAAAGAATACCTGGAAACAGAAGAGCTGATCAAGTCCAAAGTTTTAAAATAACACAGTTTTCTACATTCAAACTATATATTACTTATGAAAAATATACGTTAAAATAATACATAATCTCAGTTTTACCCCTTCTATCTCTTCCTTCATGCCATCAGAAAATAAATTAAACACCTCTCAATTACATAGGCAAGTACCATTATAGAATTAAAATCACAGGAGATTTAACAACATCAGATTTTATTTTATTTTCTATTATTTTTTTTGAACATACAAACCAGCCAGACATTGTCTTTGTCACTTATGTTTTGTGTGTTTTTTCCCCCTCAAAAACAATCAGTCCTGCTCCTTTTACCGAATTTTGTTTTCTGCTTGAATCACACCTTTTGATAGAAGACTGACTCTTCACTTGTAATTAACTATTTCCTCTGATTCATTGACAGCATACAATATAACATGATCTTCAGTAAGGTGAATAAACCCTATAAGATTTAGTGTACAACAATTATTTCCATTCTGCAAGAAAACTAAGCAACAAAACAATGGCAAAATTTTGTGTTTTGTTTTGTTTTAAGTTCAAGCAGATATACACACAGTTGCACCTTGGAAATTTTCTTTTGCATTGTAGTTACATATACATGTCATCTAACAAAAAAACAGTTTCCTACTGAGATACTTCTGTATCTAAGAAATCTTACAAATGGAATATAAAATCCTATAATCCTCTGAACTAAAAATCATCTGCATCTTGCTATAATAATCTCTATTAAAACCTTAGGATTCAGACCATGTAAACTTAGATCGGATCATTAAATAACATAAAGCGAGTTAACCTTATTTACATTTATAGGCTTCCACATGCCTAAACAGACGATCAAAGTGTAAATAGACAAAAAGGTCCATACTGACAGCTCTTAACACACCTGAATCAACTTCAGTGACAAAGAACGGACCTAAAATTGGTGCATGCATATAGACATATTAAAGAAACAACCTTAAAAATCTGAGTTACTTTTAATGGTTCACTTTTAAAGACAACACTGCATTCTCAACTTACTCTATATATTTGAGGGAGATTTTCTGAGTTTGCTTGGTGGTCACAGTTGCAATATACATTTGTAATGCAGCCAACCTCAGGGCAATGTCATATTTCAGTTCTGGTCCAAATCTTTCCTGAACCACATCGTTACAGCTCTGCCAAAGAACCAGTAGAGGGAGCATCAAGTTCAAAAATCTTGTACTAAAAATAAATTATAGTACCTTTTTTTTTTTTTTTAAAAATTAACATTGCATGGAAAATAACCCTGAACACAGAGGCAGGACTATGCTGAAAGGTAGGACTGTTGCTCTCAGAGGTGCCAGATGTTCACCAGGGTATGGGCACTTCTGAAGAACACAAGGACTCCTGACAAAGAGCAGAAGGCATGAGCATTTTGATCTAATCTCTCTTCGTCCCTCCTGGAGAGAACAGTAACCCTCTGTCACAAAGTGTGCTAGGAGGGTATCAGTGTATCTGGACTAAGGATAGCAGGATTCTACCTGGTGAGATACCCAGGAGAACCTCATTGCTTGTACATCAGTTTTCTCATCCATTTTACTGGAAGTTCATTTTCAGACCTCATTTCTGTCTGATATTACAGTACCAGAAGCAAGTATTAGCAATTACTTCAGCTCCACTCTTTTCTAAAGCCAAATATATTTTGGAAAGATATCAAAGCACTTCTGTTTGGAGAGACTTATGAAGGAAGGGACTTTGCAGATGATAAAGATTTGCACATTCCCCAAGTGCATTCATTGGCTTTATGCAGCAAAAATAAAAGCCAGGATTTACTGCAGCCATGCTTCTCTATGTGGAGATATAAATCTATATCAATGCATATATATCTACTGAGTGCATCCATTATTTTTTTTTCTCCTTTACGCAGACAATAGCCATGCTTTCACTTACCTGTACATAGAGATATTCAAAAGCAACTGGATCTCTTCTTAAAAGATCAATGGGATCCTTTGGGACAAAGCTAATCCTGAAAAGACATCTCATCTTATGCGAGCTTGGCCTCTGGGTCACCTAGGACAGTACAACAGTCATATCAGAACTTGGCAGCCCTGGTCATGCAAGGCAGTCTGTAGACTCAGGAACCATGACCCTGTTACAGAGCCACGTGGTAGCAAGAAAAATACTTATATCCAACAAAGAGCTTTGCCATGGGCTCCTTAGGAAGTTTGTCACATAAGAACATCATCTATATAATCTTGTGGAAAGACTTTTAGACTCATGTAGGAATGACTGCCCAATAGAGCCCAACCTCAAAACAACGGAATTCACTCATTCAAAAACAGAGTGAAAGGACAGAGAAAATAGACTTTAATGAAAACCATCCAAGTGAAATACAAACTGAGTCGTGCTTCAGCAGGACCAAAATACTCATAAATGAGAAGGGCTAGAAGGTTTTTAGGGGGAGGTCGTATTTTATTTCTTAGACTGACTTAGAAGTATAGATTAGCAGCTATTATTCTCTTGCTTGTTTTAATCCACTAGACAATAGCAAGAAATTGGGTCTTTTGAATTTTTCTGGGTCGTTCTGGATTAAAAGACCTACAACAAGACTCCTGAGCAAGACAGATCTCTCCCAATACATTACAAAATGAAAAAGACCACTTTGCTTATTGGTCAGCAAAACTTTGTTAGGCATGTAATGCCGTGATCTGGGTATATTCACATGGGACCACCTCATAGCTCATGAATATTTGGATGAAAGAGTAACGATCCAATAACACCATTTTAAGTCATGGTCAGCAGCAACACTATAATGGCAAATTAAAATATTGCTGAATTTACAGTAACTTCAAAGAAGAAACCTTCAGAATTAATGTCATTTATGTGGTTTATTTAATTAGGCTAATGCAGTTTGAGACCAGTGTACTTTACAACCAACCTTTTTAATTGATAAAACTATGCTTTTAAAAATTCCCCATGAAAATCTTCATTTTGACCTAACCATTTTCAAAACGTATCTTTATTTCACATCATCTCTGATCTGATTCCTAAGTATCTAGGCAGACTTCGTATGTATAACTAAAAGCTCTGGACAGGATTTTTGAAAGCTCATTGTGTTGGTTTATTCTGATCCCTCTGATTTCAATGGGAATTTTACCAATTACTTCAAAGAGAGAGAGCTGGGCCAGAAGAGCCAGTATTGAGTACTTCTGGATATTCTGCATTCATTGAGTAGCTTATACCACAAGAAAAAATGTTAACATGGCAAAGTCAAGTGTTTAAAGGTTAGAAAATGCTACAAAGACTATTATCTGGTAAACTAAGCTTCTTCATACCATTATACACTCTAGTTACATGATCAAAAGAATTCTAGTATTTAAATTATTTTTCCCCCATCTCATCTAAGAATCTATTTGTCTTTTTTTAAATTCAAAATTTAAGTGAGATGTAAGAAACACTAATGTTCTGCTGAAACACAAAAATATGATGGAAAATTTCATCTAAAAAACTTGGCCAAATGATAAACAGCTAAAATCAGGGTCCTCTGCTGGGAAATGTGAAGCAACTTTACTTCTAGTCACACGTCCCTGATCTAAGGAAGAAAGTCACACCAGCATTTTCTGGGTCATAATTCATCATCACTGAAGTGACATAATGTATTGCAGCGTAAACAAGCCAAACTTGGCTTCATCAAAAAGAGTATTATTTCCTGACAGCCAGATACAGAGCTGTATAATCAGACAGGAACCAAAGATCAAAATAAGGTTTTTAAAGGAATTTGGGCAGACTGTGGTTCTCAGTTTTGTTACCACCAATTTTCCCGCTGTTGAGAACATTTATTAGCTGGGCTGCATACAGTATGAAAAGAAGCTTTGATAAGTATTGTCTAGCTTTCAGTCTGATCTTTAATGAACCTTAAAAATCTTTTTAATGGCCCAATGAAGCATTGAAATATGATGTCTATATAATAGAAAAATAATTGTTTTCTGTGAGAACTTGATCCTTACAATCACGTCTAAATACTGCTGCTATTTGATAGACTGTATTTAACTATAAATCTTGCAGTTAACTCACTTGAGTAATTAAAAAGATGAATAATTTACTGATTAGTCAGTCCCATTAGTATCTGTTTTCACATATCATTACACAAACCTGAGTTAAAGTCTCCTGTTCATGTAGCAAAAGGAGTTTCGTTCCAGATCCTTCAACCCTCTGCTCCAGCATCAGGGAAAAGTGTTCAATACACTTGATGGAAAGCTTTTCTTGGAGTGTTAAGATGACATCCTAATTGACAAAGGATTTATAAAATGTGATTAAATTCATGAAGTGCTTCAGACCCGGTTCTTCACTGCCACAAACCCTGCATGTATCCAGCACAGTGTGGAAGCCCAGATGTTAAATGGGAGAACAGTCAAATTTCGTGCCTGTTCCGCATGAGTATACTAGACATTGCATACATTCACCCAGCAAAAAATCAGCACCTTTATATTTGAATATCTCTCAGATGGTATCAGATATGCAGGTGAAAAATATATACATGGAACTGCTGCAAATGGACAACTTTCTGTGCAGTTTAACATGCAAGTTATACTTGTGTGGCTCCTAAATCACATCTCTCTGTCTCCCTGGAAATAAAACCCCTCCATGAGGAAAGCAGAGAGGGTCTTGCTGCTATTCTCCTCACTTATTGTTGGGACTGGGCCACCAAGCAGTACAAACCAAATTGATATGTTCAACAAAATAATTAAATGAATGGCCTTGATTTGTTCATTTGTTCTTATGGCAAGGTTGTGTTTTTTTATTTAAGTCCACTTCTTGATACTTGTGTTTAATGGACATTCTTGAGTTTTAAATGCTGACAGAAATATCAATGATGATGACACCTGTGCAGAACAACAGTTGTAAATTCTGGGACCATGTTAATTTATCACATAAACCCCATTTTTAGAGACTTTGAATGAGTTTTTTCACATTGCATTATGTCCAAGGGTAATTAATTTTAGAACAATCATTTCTAAAATGACAGTTAAACAAACCTCCTCACAAAACCATTCAATCAATCCATAGTTTACTTTCCTGTAACACTTTGTAAATATTAATTTATATTGTAAGTATTAATTAATTAATTAATATTAATATCATCTGGTAAGGTATCTTTCACTTTAGTGAATGTAGTAGGAAAAGGTAATATATAATAACCCATCATTTAGAAATAGTTTCACATGTTGGTGAAAAGATTAAAACATTTCTATCTATCCAAAAGATTTTTAGATATACATTAGCATCCAGATGGATGTAACTTAACTAAGGAGATAATGATGAATTTTAATCTAAGTGTTTTGAGATTAAATGATCAATTACAGTATGTTTATGGAAAATCAACACCAAATTTGTGGAAGGATGAAAAATGTATGTAGGAGGATGAGGACAACTCTGTACAATGTAAAGAATATATGAGAGCATTAATGGATTGCAGCAACCACTCTAAATAATGAAGGTTAATATCATACCATTCTGACTAATAGAGAAATTATTTCTTACACATTAAATCCACTTTTATTTATACTCCTAAACTACGCTCAAAGACAAGTGGCATAACAGCAACTTGAAGAGACATAATATTAATTGTAAGTTTTTAAGAGGGCTAATAGTGGCACCATTTTCTGCTAGCTGTCCTGTACCTTTTAAAATATGATGCTAATGCACACAGGCACTGAATTACTGAACCAAATTTTTTGCTGGTCTATTCTCTCATATGACAACTTTAGAGTCAGCCCAGGTGCTGCCTCCCAGCAATAAGGAAGGTGAGGACTGCAGGTAAGACACTGGTCGCACTCTCGTTGTTAAGTCGTGAGTCATTGGACTGCTAATGGTGGAAAAAAACTTGCATTTGCCTTGACTCAACTGGTGTCCATCTACTTCAGTTTAGGAAAAGAAGCAGCAATCTATACCACCCATCCACAATGAGAAATATGCACATACACACATACATGCAAGAATATGCAATATATAGCTGTCCAGGCTATGGAATATATAATTGCCTGAATTGGACAGATAGGAAATTATTCCTACAAAAAGTCAGAATGACTAAGGTTAAATCAGGCTTACAACATCAATACAGGTAGGTCTCTGAGCCCACGTGAGAATCTCTGCAAATGACTTCAGGTTAGATATATGGTCATACAGTGCGCAGCACACCCATGACAGAACTACTGAAAACTAATGTAATGGGACCAGCTATAAGATGCAAAATATCCTGGAACAGGTTCATTGTTTTTATGTTTATAAAAGAAAATACTGAGAAGTGGGCTTGTGGACCTTAGAAGTGTACGTAGACCTCACTACCTACATGAAGCATGTCTCCTAATTCTTCACCCAACCAAATTCTCAAACAGACTGAAGGAATTCAGTTTCCCATGGTTGTAGAGTGGAGGCTTGGATCCATTACCTGCACTCAATTTATGCCTAAGGTATATACACGAACTATAAACAGATATTGCAGCCCATTTTAAAGTGCAATTTCAGTATCTGTTTTGTGCTCAGACTGGAGTAAATTTCCTCTTGTTTACCTTGGTAAAACACTCTCCTTGCTTTCTAACTGATAGAGCATACTGCTGAGTCTCAAGGAGCAGAAAAGCAGGCTTCTTCAAATATACATCACTTTGCAACCCCTTAGAGACAGCAAAATCTGGCATTGCAATTGAAAACTGCATCCCCAGCCTTCACTGATCATTCCCAGCCATACATCTCTCTTGTCTCAATGTCACAAGCATGCATGCTACTGTGTGGCGAACTAGATTTGGTGATGAATCTATGTTAAAACCGGCTCACCCAAATAAAAATGCTTGAGAGACTAGCAAGCAGCAAGCTCAACAGTGCTGGTTGTCCTGCTTCCTACCATGATCCAGGGCACTCACAGACAGACACCAACAATGCCTCTCATGTAGAAACCTACATGGAACAGTGTCACAGACACTCCATGGCAGCCTCAGGGGTGTGCCAGGGCTTCACCTCCTTATTTCTCTACATCAGATGCATTATAGAAAGCATAGAGGGCGTTACCTTAAGACGAGGAATTTATCACTAGCATAACCCTACAATATCCCATCCCAGGTTCACTGGATGACAAGCTAGATGATACTCAGTTAGCAACCAACATCTTAATCTTCTTAGCTCCTGACTTTTGCTGACAAATCATGCATATTTGGCAGCATAACAAAATGACAGGACCACAGAATTTTAATTGCACTCCAGGCACATTAAAATGATCACTTCTACATTTTATTCATTGACAATACAATATGTTTTTAGCAGCAGAAAACTGGAACAAAACCTCATTATTTCTGAACTGTGAGTCCAACCCTAACTGAACACACAAGTAATTTTGTTCTTAAAGCATTGCAAGTAAATTGTCATTACTGAAGGTCTCAAAAAGAGTTAACTGGGAATTCTGCTGTTGCATACAAAGGTATATCTAGCCTACCTTTATTGAAGTGCTGCAGTCGAACCGGAAAGATTTGGTTTGTCCGTTTTCAAGATACACCTTCAGAACATTTGGCATGAAAAGAAGTGAATTGTCCTTAACTGTTTCCTGCCAAGCAAATCGGTGAATGAGATTACAACATGTAAAAAAGGAAATCTAAATGTTGTTCTATAAAGAAGGACATCATTCAGATGAAAAGGTAACACTGAAGAGAAGTGTGTTGGCTCAAGTTGAAAGCTCACGGGTCTAGCCATGTTCATTACAGCTGCACTCTATAGGTCTCTTTCCTGGAAAAATATAACTGTTCACATACATTTTATGTCTGGCTTGGAGCACTTTCTCTCCCTTAACAGTATTTCTCTGACAACAAATGCTACTTCTAAAATTGAAACATTTTCAATAGAACAGAAAAAATAGATTACTGTTTCTCTGAATATAGTGACCTATTTAGTGTCTTCACTCTACAAAACTGGAACTGCAGATTCATTAAGAATTACAATCAAGATGTTTGACATTCTCATTATAGCTGGATATTAAATGTAACATCTGTCATCATTTAAGAAGAGTAACATATACTATTGCAACTTAATTGTGATGATTCATTACAAGGATAGTAAAATAAACAGGAAAAGGGAAGTGAAACAAAGCTTTTTATTAAAAAAAAAAAGAAGAAAAGCAGTAATTGCTTTTGAAAAAATGCAGTATCCATTTATGTTTGGAAGACAGTTGGATAAAGACATCAGTGTGGAATGATGTTCTGGCAAACTATGAAAATGAGCTGGGAGTTCGTGATTAAGGAGGAGTTCAGTGCCTCTCAAAGGGATGCTGACTTTGCCTCAGGGCCAGAAACAAGAAGTTCAAGTAGGTAAAACAAATTTTAAAGAGGTCTGTAAGGTAATGTTAATCTATTATCCTGACATGCTCCTTCTCTAAAGCGCATGGGTTTTCCTACTACAAAATTATTCTCAAAAAAAAAAAAACACAGAAAAAAAAAAAAAAAACAAACACAAAAAACAGCCAACAAGAAACACCACAAAAAGCCCAACACACCAAACAACCAAACCAAATAAACACCCCCAAACAAACAACAAAAAAACCACATCAAAAAACCCCCAACAACAATGAAAACAAGCAAGCATCATCAAAACTATAAAGATAGTCTTATATACGCTATTGTCACAAAATGCATTCAATAGCATTTTAATTTTATTTTAAGAAGGGACAAAAGTTTCCCAATATTATGGGCCCAATGGACTTTAAGAACAGATCTTTCTAAATCTTCAGAAACAGAAAAACCCTTCCCTTTGTGAGCCTATCTTTGCTGTTCCTACCATGTAGTTCCCTCACTTTATAGCCCTGAGGCATACCTTTGGTTGAAATGCTCAGTCCTTCCTAAGGTTAAACAGTTGAATACTCACCGACACCTGGCCATTGATAATTACTTCTTCTGAGAAGCGCACTTTGACAGGATTGGACTTCAATCTTGCCTTTTTTGCAGCACTAATAAAAGCTGATTTAGGAGACTGGAAGGAAAAATTATTACAAGATATATCATGGGATTTCAGGTTAAAACTTTCCTTTTTCAGTTATTCCCCGTTTCTCACACACAGGAACTCCATGTACACAGCAGTACTTTGTGTACCATTCACTGAAGAATGGAAATACTGTCACACCATAATGCTATCTGAGATAATCCATACATAAAAGGAATCACCAATGCATACTTCACATACTGTAAGTTATCTTGCTGTCAGACTGGAGTGATGAGAAGAGGTCTTGGTGTACATACAAATTCCTTGTAGTACTTCCACAATGACTTCTGTCAACCAAACTCATTTGCATGAACGGACACCGAACAGTGACCAGCCAGTGACCCTTCCTTCAAACACTGAATGGAAATTTTTTGCATAATCTATGATCCACTAGATACAGACACACACAACTTTTGCCAAAAAAGTGTCTGAGAGCTCTCCAAGTACGGTGGCATCTCACTCTATTAATCCATTTCAAAACACAGGGTAGAACCACGAAAAGGCACCAGCAGGACAGCAGGCTTCCCTGAACACATGCCCTACACGAACCCTGTGCAAGGCTTGTCTTCAATAGATCAGACACTTTGTGGGACATCATGGCTTAGAAATCTAGAAACGTTCCTCATTTTCTTCTGGGACCTATTTGAATTTTACATACTACATTAACCAAAGGGATTAACCTGTGATCGAGTGTTCAGCCCTTGAAAAAAAGAACAAACAACAACCTCTTTCCATTTGGGGAGTTTGACTAACAACCCATTTTTAGTAACGAATTAAATATTCACAGTCACTGGGATTTCCATTTTCAGCAGCAGAAGCAAGGTAGTTTTATTCTCAGGTCAGTACCAAACACAGAGCTTTAGGCACTGCATAACTCCATAACCATGGTAATGGGCAATGGAAAAAATCCTGGCTTCGGCTGAAAATCACTGCGGTCTTACAGGCGAGGATTTGGTCCATCTGCTTCAGTAAAATGGGAATTAAGATTTTCAGAATTTATTGTAGCTTCTGAGAAGTGGTCTTACTAGTTTTGGATATTGAGAAGACTAACTCATGTTGGTTTGCCTGTGACAGATTAGTGGAGGCATCAGTGATGATGATCCTGGAATAATTTCTTACTGTCAACATGGCAGGACAGATGCCTTGTAAACACAAGAAGTCTTGTCACCATCACTCAGATTTTGACTCAACTAACAGTCTTGCAGGAGTGATGGAGTAGTCCGAGACCATGTGACCTTGTCATCTCTAATCTCTTCTGAAACTGCTTAAAAAGTTATTTTATTGTGATTCAGAAGTTGTGTTTCTAGTAACTTGCAGGAAGAAGTCTTTAGCTCATTTCTGTATGCCACCAATTTATTATCACATCGAAAACATGGTGACTATTAACATAGACTCAGTATCAACCAGTGAACAAGGAATGAAAGATGCCACATTCTCCCAGGAAACACCAGAGCCATGCGATAATTTCTGATCACAAAATAGAACCATGAATTAAAAATGAATGTTTCTCACTTTTACAGTTCGTTCTTCTTACCTCTTCTCTAGCAGCTCTATACATCTTTTTAATCAGTAACAGTAAATGACAGAAAATTCAACCCTATGATCAAACCAAGCTCAGCTTCCTAAGCCAGTGCTGAAAAAAGCAGAATGTCCCCCAGAAGATTTGCAACAACCACCAAAAAGAAAGAAAGAAAACAAAATGAAAAAAAGTTAATGTCTCAGGGTGGGGGACAGAAAACAGTTCTTCAGCAAGAAGGGACAAGATCGAAACACTGAAGAAGCATGTTTATATGTTGTACTCTAAGGAAGAATTCCTAGAAAGACACAGTATACAGTAATACCACAATTAATATAATAATTTGACATATGCTTTTTATAATTTCCTTCCTCTCCACATAGTCCCTTTCTGTAGCGTGTAAGTGCGACAGTCTATATGTCAACCAAGGAAGGGACTGCAGCCTGCTCATTCCTGCTGCCCCGGGGCAGCACAACCATACGAGCAGGCTACTGGCTCTCCCTTGTGAGGGCAAGGGGAAAAAAGCGGCTTTCACTTACTCTGCTTGCTGGAAGAGGCTTTTTACAGTTGTTTGCTCCCAGTTCAGATGAGTCACCAGTCTGGCCTCTCTTTATAGGCAGACTGCCAAATTTTCTACCGGATTCTGGAAAGCTTATTCCTATACAGCAAATCCAGCAAACCACTACACGGCTCTGTCGCTCTCTACAGCCTCTCTACAACGTCTCCCTTTTCCTCTCTACAACCTCCATTCACTTGCAGGGGGAAATAAACACTTAAATTATGTTATTGCAAAAGTGTGATAGGGGAGTCCAATGCAATCGAAAAGTATGAACATATGCAAGTTCCCCAGAACCCTTCTGGGACATGAGGTTTAATGTATATTTATTGCACAGCCAGGGGATCACACCATAGTTTGTCATATAATGTGCATCTTCCCTCCCTTTCCAGTTCTGCTGTTGGCAATGTGGTCAGGACTCCAGCCCCTCGTCAGGCACTCTGGGTGAGCCTGGAAGCAGATTGCTTTCTAAAAAGCTTCAAACGATAAATCAAGGGTGTAAGAAAAACTAGAACAGCTGTGCCAGGTATTTGGGGGAACATTTGCTGCTGGTTAAAATTTTGAGTAATAGCACAGCTTTTGAGTCTAATTGCACAATCTCATTGTTTCTACTTCTGCATCAACTTGGCACTTGGCATTTTCTCTTTGCTTTCTCCTGCTTCTAAAGAGTGTGGCAAATATGTAGGAAAACAGTTGGGTTTGACTGTTGAAACTTGCTTATCTAACAAATCATCAGCAAGATGATGTGCTGCTCTATTCTATTTTAATGTCTTCAGGTTTGTAGGCGAAGAATGCTATCAATTAATGATTCTCAGAGTGCCAGGTTCATTTGTTTCTGATACTCTGTCTTTTAGCCAAATGGAAGCCATTATCCTCAGTTAATGACCTTAAGCAGGAGGTGTTTACACTAAAGCAGAATATTTATTACTGCAAGTAAAGTATTTGTATTGTCACAGGTAAAAACAGCTCAATTAGAGACACTTGTGCAAAATGAGGGGACACAGTTTAATAAGGAATCAAAATACTTCAAAAACCCACAAACTTCACACTACTTGAACTGTTAAGCACTGTTTCCTGTTAAAAACTCAAATTTATCAGGAATTTAAATATTTTTTACTTGCTTATGCAAAATGCAGTAAAAATTCAGGTGATCATTTCAACACTACCTAGAGAAACTCCTAACAAGAGAAACGAAGCATTGCATAGAGATTTGCTTGGAGGAAATGATAGTGAAGACTGAGACTCTCCTTTGAACCCTGCTTACTAAGGACTGCAGTCAATGGGCATCCCATCAGCAGGGTCAAAACACACGAGATTGCTATAACAAGAGGAGGCTTTCTGGAAAATATTTTTCTCATTTTCTGCACTTTTCAAAATTAGATTTAACTCTGTCAGCACCATTATGGCAGGTCGTTTTTGGACAGCTTTTAGAAACAGTATCCTTCATTTTGAGGGAAAATGTTTTTTGATGAAAACAGGAATGTCTAGTACTTTGTCTGCTTTTGCAGGTAAACTCTAACTTGGGGGAGATTCCAAGTGAAATAGTGTTCATTTGCTGCAAAAGAGCTTTTCACTACTCTTGCCAGTAGAGATGCTGCAGCAACAAAACCTTTACTCATGCTCAAGAAAAAGAAGGATTTAGCATTTAGAAGAGGATAGTACAGTTCTGAGAGAAATGAAACAAGGCAGCAGTACAGTACAGGCACAAAGTGAAAAGGAAAACTGCTTTGTGACAATGAGTGTCAAAATCTGTCAGAAATACCAAAGTTTTAAATACACAAACTGTATATATGCAATCAGTTTTAATTTTGTTACTCAAAATTAGTCATTAGTTTAATATGAAATATAATATTTGTTAGGAAATAAAGAAAACTTGCATGACCATAAAAATGTGTTGACTTTTTGGTCCATCCTTAAAGGCAATTATATGAGGCAAAATTTAGCAAGCAAATAAAAAGTGAATAAGAGGAAGAATTAAATTTATTAAGTGGAACAGTACATAATGCCCAAAGGCAAACTAAACACTGTCATTCATAGCCGTGAGCAAGACTGAAACAACTACACTGGCTCAAAAGAGCATTGTAGAAGAGCAGGTAGGGACTCAGAAGCAATAATGTGGAGAAGTTTTGCCATGCAATAATTTGTTATAACCACAGGACACTGACAGATCATTATCATGAGTATTTCTTTGTTAAAATCTTGGCACAAATTTAATTGCTGCAATAGTGGTCAGATTTGTGTTCTCTTTTAAGAGTTGGTGATCTATCACAATTACATTTTACTGTTTGCATTATTTATATTTTAGTATTTTTAGATGGCAATCACAGTCTGATCATTAGTCCCATATATGCATAATACACCTCTGTAAGGTGGGGAATACGATACCTTACTTTAATGAAGGCATTAAGAAAATCGAATCCATTCCATCTACAGCAAAGAGAAGCCTAGTTTATTGTGATTGTCTCAAAAACCACGAGTGAAACCACAGGTCAGCTCCAGACATTGTGGAACATGCAGACATTGCAGCTCATCTCATGACCAGATGGGCCTGGGCCATCTATCTCTGTATTTATTAAATGTGGAGGTCCTCCATAAAATCCCCTCCACTGGCTTTTTGGGATTCTGCCTCTCCAAAGTTCAGCCCTTTACATTCACGGATTATTCCTTTACCTTTATGATTACCTCTCATATACAGGTGAATGCACTTAAGTGCAGAAAAGCACAAAAGAAGTGAGCCATGGCATACTACTTTCAGCCCCACAACTCTGCAAGGATGAGAAACTCTGGGAATGAAAGAAAACTTCACCCCATACAAACTAAAGTTAAAATGGGCCTATAAGAAAGATGGGGACAGACTTTTTAGCAGGGCCTGTTGCAATAGCACAAGAGGTAGTGGTTTTAAACTAGAAGAGGGGAGATTCAGGCCAGACATGAGGAAGAAATTTTTTACAACAATGGTGGTGAAACACTGGCCCAGGTTGCCCAAAGAGGTGGTAGATGCCCCATCCCTGGAGACCTTCCAGACCATCTTCTAGTTGAAGATGTCCCTGCTCATTGCAGATGATCTTTCAAGGTGGCTTCCAGCCCAAACTATGCTATGATCCTACAAAAATGAACAAATGAAGGTCTATATGAAAAATAATGTACCTAGGATGGGAGAAAGGACTAATGAAGAGGGAAAAGAGACATAATGGCAGCTGAGGGTGGAAGTGGGGAGGAACTACAAGGAGAAAACAGTGGACAGGGTGAAGGGTGGAGGGGCTTTTTTCCACTTTTCTGAAACATTTAACATGGAAGTTTATGTTGAATTTTCTCACAGTCTTCACTGCTGAAAGATCATGCATTTCATACACCTACACTCCAGAAAAATCCATATATCCTAAGAGAAAGAAAGGTCAGGAGCAGCAGTGCTCACTGGGGCTTGCACCACACACAGATGGAAGAAGTAAGGATGCACAGCATGTCTTAAATGAGAGGAGGCTGCTTCAAACAGCAAAGAGTGGTTGGACAGTGGCCATGGACCAGCCAGTGCTTCCAGGAGGCAACACAGCGATGGCAGGTTTGTCTTTAACCACAACATGATGCTCTCCTGTGTAAGACTAAAGCTTCGTATAGAACTGACCATACCAAAAACCTGATAGGGAAGCTACACAGTGGAAAAGGTCCTCAGGATGACTGCAAAAAATGTACACATTCAAAGAAGAAAACCTATCATTTCTACACAAACTTCACCATTTCAAGCAGTCAAAAATTATCTTGTTCAAAATGCTCACATGTCTGACTTCCAAGCGACTTCCAAAACTACACCTTGGTAGTCTTTTTGACTTTATAATTTGAAATCTTTGTGACAAATCTGTTTCATTTTTATATCCTGCTTTACCACCACAAATCTAGATATGGTAGTTGCTGCTGTTACTCGACTCCAGAACGCAAAGCAGCATGAAAAATACTGTGAGACCCTCAACAAGATTGTTGCCACAATCATTATGATCCATAAATAAGTGTTATTTATTGTAGTTTTTCTGCAAATGTTATGTCTCAGACATATAGCTGTGCTACAACAAGAACCATCTCTTTCAAAACAGAAAAAGATCTTCTCCTTTCCCCTTTGCAGAACTGTGCACAGCAAGATTGCCATAGATCTCTGTTGGGCCCGGATGACATCCAAGGAGCTTAAGAGATTAATCATGAAAGCAACCTATCAAATGGTCTCTATACATAAAATCTGAACAGATATCAAAGCAGACAAGTTATTTGATTTGAGTAATGCTTAAAACTTGATAAGGCAAAAATCAGAACGGTAGTCCATTTACAATAAAATGGTCAGAAAAGATAATCAAATGCCATACTTCCAGAAATCAAAACTTTGAACTGCTTCAACTGCTCTAGCTGTTCAGTGACCTCCTTATGAGCAGTGGTGATATGAACCTGGCAGAGATTTGTAGATTGATGGAAGAAAATTATAGCTTAATGCTTTGGCTTGGTCATAATTAAAATTAAATTTTAATGAGTTTAAGCATTAAACAAAACTGAATGCACTTAAGCAAAAATGATCCACAAAAGCTTTCAAAAAGTACAAAGTGTACTACAGAGTACGATAAATCTAGATTGTGTCTACTTTCACCTGCAATCATAAAAGATGGTTACTTGAAAGCACGAAAACAAAGCACACTCCAAATAGTACAAATAAAAACAATTAAGAAACAGCACTCTTGTAATCCATCCTGGCACATCATTTTCATGCAATGATAGAAACAAAAGGTTCACCATCAAGAAGAGAGATTGACAAAATGTTTGTAAAGATGTATTTCTGCCAAGAATGGGGAAGACGTTCAGTCTTTATTTAAAAGCTCTTTTTTTTTGGTCTAGTTTCTACTTCATCTTTCCAGTTTTATTGGCAAAAAGATGTAAAAGGAAAAATGGAGGAGGCAAAATTAAAGGGGAAAGCACACGTGTATCATAAATTTTGAAGACATAAATACTGTTTACAAACTGCAAGACAAAATATACTTGGCAGAGGATCCCCTGCACAGAAGAGCAGAACAGACACACAGCTGGAGTGCAGCAACACCCAGGATGGTGGTGCCCAGAGGGATGTCACCCAACAGACTCAGGCACTACTGACAGTAACATTGAGGCAGTATGAGGGCCAGCATGATCCAGGTATTCAAGGTGAATCAGGAGCCCCCAGGGGACTTCACAGCTCAGGGTTTGCATAAACTAAGGGACCCTGAACTGCTACAGGGCTCAAACTGGGCTTCATGTACTGGCAGGATTCCCAACTGCTCCCCATCCCTATGCACATCTTCATTTCCACTGCAAGAGAATTTGGCCTTGAAAGTGGAGAGGGAACGACACTATTAATCAACATGTCCCTGGTCTGACCAGGTAAGGAAGTACAAGAGTGGAGAAAAGCAGAGATCTGCAGGATGCAACAGTCCTGCAGCTGAGGCTCTCCCAGTTAAGCTCACGCCACTGAAACATGCCAACTTTGGGATAAAAATGGGTCAGTTAAAGCTAGCTCTGATATGCATACATCTTTTGTATCTTCTGACTGCTGTGTGAATGTTCTCAGGGAGACAATCTTCACACCTACGTGAGACAAAACTTCCATTGCCCCTGAAAACAGGAGTGTTTTCCCTGCTGAGAAGGAGTTGCAGGACTCTAGCAGACATGCCAGAGGGGGGCAACACAAATACACACGTAAGATGGGTATACCAGCCTAAATGGTGGACAGGACAGCAAAGTGTTTCAGTGCCACACGTGGCTCAGTGACATCCAGAGGTAATGTGGTTATTGATTAGCTTTTTGTGCTATGTAACAAGAGGAGATTTTGCCTTGTCAGACCTCAAACTGAGCTTGGACCCAAATTGCTGGTAAGATGCCAGGTCATGGCTTATCTTCTTCTCCAGGCCAAAGGCTGGGGGAGGACCGTACCCACGGTGGAAAGGTGTCTCATTGAACATGGAGCGCACAGTTCATTTGGGTTCCAGTTTCCCTTACATTCAGTGTGTATGGGCTTGCTCTTATACCAGCACCACAGTGATAACAGGCCACAACACCTCACAGACGTACAGCACTACACTTTACTGTCTACTTTTAAGGACTACACAAACCTGTGCTGAAGAATATGCCCTTTCTTCACCTGACATGTAAAGAAAAGGATGAAGCCTGCAAAGTGGGTAAGGATTTTTTCCCCCGTCTGGTTTTGGGCAGCATGTGCTTTTTCCTCATTTAGTTGTTTTTTGGACTGGTTTCTAGAAAAGGTGCAGGACCAGGTGCAGGACCAGCACAACTATATGGCCACTTCTGTAACAAAAAGCTTTGCAAGATGTATATTTTGGCAGCTTCATCAGATAAAATTGTTTTCACATATTCTTTGAAATCCATCTCATCTCTTAATCTTGGGTGAAAAAGATGCAATTATTTATCCATTATTAATTAACTGTTGTGTATCAGGTTAGCCAACGGAGAAGTGAATGGACCTGTTGAAGTCACTCCTGCTGCGCGGCTGAGTCTCTCAGCAGTCTGCAAGGTTGGCATGACTGTGCATGGATGCACGGGAAGAGAGAAACGTGTTTCCTCCCTGGCTTGGCTTCTCTCCTTTTTCACAGGAGGTGGGTTTGAGCTGACAGTTCATGAACTCATCTCCCACAAAGCGTTGGGTGAGGTGCAAAGGTGCCATCCAGCTCTGAGGTGGGCTGCAGTTTCTGCCTGTTCCTTCAAGCCAGGCTCACACAATCCCTTGTCTGTCTCTTTGTTCTCTCCCTTCCACTCTACACACCCTGCACTGGTGATACAGGCAGAGCCCTCCCTTGCAGAAGGTACAGCTGGTTTGATATGGGGAGCGCAACTCTGTGGGACCGAGGCAGAATCAAGAGAAAACCGGGAGCTGCAACAGATTAGAAACTGAAGCAGAACTCAGCATCCTGCTCTACATATCATCCTAGTATGAGTTTAAATACACTATTATTATTTTGCTAATGCAGTCTTTGACTGCAGGACGCAGTAACACAGTCTTAAACATCACCTTTAAGAGACATGGCCCTTATCTCACTTATTTCTTTTTATTGCACAGATAAAGTAGAGACACAGAAAGAATATGGGCAGAAAAAAAACCCCTGCTATGTTGCTAGGAAACTAATTCAGAAAACACCAACGATACTTACAGGGTAAGGTTGAACAACAGTAAGGAGGATTGATTCTTTGCAGCTTCTATAAAAAGAAAAAAGAAAGTAAAAACTAGTAAAGATTCATACTTTTATTCACAGCAGATAAAAGCTTTTCTTTCTAATGGAGAAAACTGCAGTAATATGGTGAAATGTTTATTACAATCACATGGCAGAGAATTACACAGATGAATAATATGCCAAAATAACAATGGATATTAAAAATAATTTTCCAACCTAACGAATTGAATTGACTTAATTTTACAGCTTATGCTATGAAATATTTGCTTCATCAGAGAGACCTGCATGCTGCAACAATGGTTTTCTCTAGCAAGAACAGAGTAACATTTGATTAACCCTATCAGTTCAGCATCTATAGTCTATGAATTTCCTTCACCTACTTTACAAATGCAAGTTGCTTTTTATACTAGCTAGCTCTTGTATACTTAATGCCAAATTTATCTGAAGACAGCAGTGTTTTCAAACTAAAGATGAGGACAAAATTTACCCCCCTATTTGTTTTTTAGCTCACCTTTTTAAATGGGTGGGAAAAGACTAATGTTTGGTAAATACTCCTGTTAGAATTTTTACAATTTTACTAAATAAAGGTTTTCTTTAAAATTAAATAGCTCTTGTTTAGGAAGAAACTAGTTGATGGAAAGCATACAAGCAGCTCTAAAAAACCCAAATGATTTCCAGGCTAAAGATAAGAAACGATTAGGAATCTTGATACGATCAAGTGGTCTAGACAAATGACAATTGTATATTTTGACTGTTGCAGGGCACTTGGGTGTGGTGGATAACTGGGGAAAAGTAAGGGTAAAGTGGAAGAGGAAGGAAGAGAAGCAAATTAGAGTCAACATCTCTTTTATTGCGTTGTTGGTCAGATGGCTGCTGAGGGAGATATTAGCTAAGAAAAGGTCAGTTGCCATTTTGGTGAGATGGAGCTGATTTTTTTGCTGGTTTTACTAGTTTCAAAAACAATTAATTGCTTATTTGTATGATTTATTGCCTGGCTAACTGAAGCGCGACTGCTTTGGCATGCCTGACCCATTCAGTAGAATTAACTAAAATAAATCACACTGTATTGGTCTTACACAGTGCCACCTTATATGCATATTCCCATCACTGATACTCAACTTAAAACGTCAAAAAGCAAGGAAGAGACTGAAGGTCCAGTCAGAAAATTGGTCTGGAAAGTTTAGCTATACTTGATGAAGTCAACACATCTATGAAGGCCAATTGGGATAGCAAATTCTACTTCTGTCAAAGCCTTCAGCCATGCAAGGGGCAAGGTCTGACCAAATATCCCAACTAAAGAAAAATTTGTTAAGTTTCAATATTTACTACTCTCATTAGGTATTTGTATTATTATAGTAAAAGAGTACAGCTAGACTTTTCAAAAGGAAGGATTGAAGGCTTTCGTTGCTTGTCTGTGTCTGGAACAACAGCAATAAAACTAAGTCAGAAAGTAAAAAAAAATTAATGAGGAGCTACGTGTGGTGAAAATTAAATCTTCTGCCACAAACCAGCATAATTTTATACCTTTTAGATATAATGATAACCACTTTACAGAATTTCCCACAATTATTTTTCACTTCAATAAAACATGTTCCAAAGTCAAACTCCAGAAATTATTTATTCAATCATGAAACAGCCTTTATGCACAGTGTTCATATTTCTGGAAACTTACAGTTCATTTTTAAGGTCTCTAAGCTACAGCTTTGGAAATCTCCACAATTATTCTTTGTTATTTTCCATTGTTATTCTTTAAGAGTTTATAGCTTGTAATTTTAAAAGAACCCGACCACCATTCTGTTTTGGCTAATGACAGGATTTCCTCTCCTTTTTTTTCTGTTTTACATACCACATTTTTGGGAATTGGAAATAGCATGATAGAGAAATGTAATTTATTCCAGGAATCTCACAGTCACACCTATGCTATCCACATCTATCCAATTTGTCACTGCTATATTAATGTAGACATACATACAAGTAGACAGAAAACTTCACAGTGTTGTTAGCTATGAGATAAATTGCAGTCCTGGGATAACTACTCCATGCTCAACTGACCTCTTCTATTATTTTCAACCCACTAATCTATGTTTCTCATGCAACATAAGATTACCACCACCTCTGCCTCCTGAGGTCCAGCTACCTTAGAGAGTTGCCTTTGAAAAAGGAAATCAGCTCCTTCTAAACATATTTTTCATCTCTTCATTATTCTTGGATTAAATCTGTCCAGGTGTCAGTGTAGGCAAGATTCATTCTTGACTAACAAGAGTTTTTTTAAACCCCAAGGTCATCAGTGCTAAGATTTATTTGGGACAAGATGTTCTTACAGATTAATCACTTGTATTGGAAGGATGTTAGACCCTGGACCACTCATCCAACATGTGAGGCTATAATAAGGCCACTTGGAGTATCTGGATATGAGCATGCTACACACACACTAAGCAGGTGTCAAGCACCACGTACATTCCCCTCATCATTAGGGAAAACATCTTCCAGAAACATATGCTACATACAGAACACAGCACAGGTACAAGAGAACTATTTAATCAGCAGCTTTTTGATTTGCAGTACTCAGTCATGACTCTACTGCTCATTTTAAAACCTCCTCAAGTGATGATGACAAAACTCCATCCTCAGCACTTCATTTTCTACTTCCAATACTGTTAGTAAATTCTATATATCTAAACAATAACCCTTGCACAGCACTAGAGATTGTCAATTGTACCATGTATTGTATAAATCAGTAATGGAAAACCAATGGAATCACTGACTTTGTGCTGTGATCTGTAAGTTTTATAGCTTGAATGTGTGTGTATATATGTATTTCCATGTCTGACAGTAGCACATATAAACAGTTTACATTAGTTTACATAAACTAGGTACACCACCACACTTAAATGCAAGCTACTTCTTTTTAACAACTTCAGAAAGCCAGTGGCAAAGGCTAAAAAAACAATTGCAGTCTTACTTTCTCCCTGAAAAGTTATTTTCTCTTTTAAGAATGTAACTAAAGAAACAAAAAATAATACAGACACTTAATTGCCTTTCATGCTCACTTCACCACAACCTAAGTATTTCTGATTTAAATCAACATACTCTTTTACAGTCACTCAAGAACAAACATATGAAATTCTAAGCTTGGACAACAGCTCTGGACTTTTTGGGTGCTCTGACATCTGACCAGCAAACACTAACACTACAATAAAATATCATCATATTTCTTTCATTTCCTGACATCAGAATCAAATGGTGACAACATGGCTAAAATCTGAAAACTGCAATGGGAATTTCAGTGATTCATCTCTTTGTCCTTCCCTGTACCCTGTGTGGTGATTATATTTGTCTGTTCTCCCTCCTCCTTACAGCTACTTAGGCTGGAACAAGGAGAGAATATAGATGGTTCGAAAATCAAATTATGGCGCATTATAAAGGTAAAGTTGTATTGCTAAGTATGACGTGTCTTGGGCTACAAGAAGCGTTAACATTCATCTACAATGCCGGCCATTGACTTTGTCTGTGAACTTGTGGCTGCAAATTATTGTCTCTTTTCTGCTTCCTTCTAGCTGGAATGGAGGAAGGGCTGCAGGGGCAGATGAGGGATATGGGGGACTCCCAGTATCTGAGTGATATGGAATAAATTGTTCTGTTCTTCATATGTGTCCTACAGCAAATATAGCACAGGAATAAAGAAAAATGATATTTATTACCTGTACTCACTCCTAAGAAAGGAAAATTATTGCTTGTGCTAATTTAAAAGCTTTAAGCAATTTTACATACTAGAGGAGTACTAGGTTTCTCTCCCAGTGAAGACAAATGAATTAGGAATTGACATATAATGAATAATATCATTTACAGGTAATGCAATTAAGAAAAATCTTTCTCCTAACTTATCTCTCACATTAAACATCAAATTCTGAAACTCTTGATTTGAAACACTACGCTTTGTTCTCTCCTATTTTCTCTGTTTCACTTTGGGTCTCTCTACTGATGGGAAAGGTCTGAATTTCATAATGATGGAGTGTGATGCCATGATTCACAGTATGCTTCACACTACAGTTTCGAAGTAAGGAAACAGAAATTAGTGGGTCAAAGCAAACTACAAAATGTAACAGGTTACCTCAAATGCCCTATTCAAAGCTAAGGAAAGTGGAATGAATCTTCACATTCTATAATAGCATCTAGGCTAGAGGAAAATCATTCAGCATCTGAATGTCTTTCATTATTATGAAGATTAAGGTAATAATAACGAACAAAGAGTTCGCAAAGTCACTCTACTGTAGTACATTTCAAAATGATCATTTTGATTTGAGCTGTGTATACTTTCTTACATAAAACCCGTTCTACAATAGTTATCTTCACCTAGGGAACTCCAAATTTCACTTCTCCAGACTTTTATAATGAGCAACAGTTCCCGTGGAAAAGAACAGTTTAGCCCAGAGATCTGCCTATATTTATTTCCAGGATCAGAGACATCTTGTGGAGAGACCTCAGTGGGACACAGTACATTCATCTTAACTCTCAGAATCACAGAATCACAGAATGTTAGGGATTGGAAGGGACCTCAAAAGATCATCTAGTCCAATCACCCTGCCGGAGCAGGAACACTTAGATGAGGTTACACAGGAATGTGTCCAGGCAGGTTTTGAATGTCTCCAGAGAAGGAGACTCCACAACCCACCTGGGCAGCCTGTTCCAGTGTTCTGTCACCCTCACTGAGAAGAAGTTTCTTATCAAATTTAAGTTTCCTGTCCTTCTTGAACTGAGGGGCCCAGAACTGGACACAATATTCCAGGTGTGGTCTCACCAGGGCAAGTTCAAGGACACTCAGTTCAGGAAGGACAGGGAACTGCTGGAGAGAGTCCAGCGTATGGCAACAAAGATGATTAAGGGAGTGGAGCATCTCCCTTATGAGGAAAGGCTGAGGGAGCTGGGTCTCTTTAGCTTGGAGGAGACTGAGGGGTGACATTATTAATATTTACAAATATGTAAAGGGTGAGTGTCACAAGGATGGAACCAGGCTCTTCTCAGTGACAACCAACGGTAGGACAAGCGGTAATGGGTTCAAACTGGAACACAAGAAGTTACACTTAAATTTGAGGACACATTCCTGTGTAGCCTCATCTAGGTGTTCCTGCTCTGGCAAGTGGGTTGGACTAGCTGATCTTTTGAGGTCCCTTTCAATCCCTAACGTTCTGTGATTCTGTGAGTGAAGGGGAAGGAGAACCTCTCTGGACCTACTAACCACCCCCCTTCTAATACACCCCAGGATGCCATTGGCCTTCTTGGCCACAAGGGCACAGTGCTGGCTCATGCTCATCCTGCTGTCCACCAGGACCCCCAGGTCCCTTTCCCCTACGTTGCTCTCTAATAGCTCATTCCCCAACTTATTCTGGAACCTGGGGTTGTTCCTACCCAGATGCAAGACTCTACACTTTCCCTTGTTATATTTCACTAAATTTTTCCCCACCCAACTCTCCAGCCTGTCCAGGTCTCGCTGGATGGCAGCACAGCCTTCTGGCATGTCAGCCACTCCTCCCAGCTTGGTGTCATCAGCAAACTTGCTGACAGGGCACTCTAGTCGCTCATCCAAGTCATCGATGAATATATTGAATAGTACTGGTGCCACTACTGACCCTTGAGGCACTCCACTAGATTCAGGCCTCCAACTGGACTCTGCCCCCTTGACCACGACCCTCTGGCTTCTTTCCTTCAGCCAGTTCGCAGTCCACCTCACTACCTGATCATCCAGTCCACACTTCCTCACTTTAGCTGTAAGGATGCTGTGTCACATGCCTTACTGAAATCAAGGTAGACCACATCCACCACTCTGCAATCACCTTGCTACGTCGTCATAAAAGGCTATGAGGTTGGTCAAGCACAACTTCCCCTTGGTGAAGCCATGTCGACTGCCCCTAATGACCTTCTTCTCCTTGATATGCCTTGAGATGGCAACAAGGATAAGCCGTTCTATCACTTTCCCAGGGACAGAGGTGAGGCTGACCAGTCTATAGTTACGGGTCCTCCTTCTTGTCCTTTTTGAAGACTGGAGTAACTTTTGCTTTCCTCCAGTCCTCAGGCACCTCTGCCATTTCCCAAGACTTGGAAAAGATGATGGAGAGTGGTCCAGCAATGAACTCAGCCAGCTCCCTCAGCACCCGCAGGTGCATCCCATCCAGACCCATGGATTTATGGATATCCAGATTGCTTAATTGCTCCCTAACTCATCAACCGAGGCAAACTCCTCCATTGTCCTGACTTCCTCAGGGGGCTCAGGGGTACAGAGCTCCTCAGGACAGCTTCCAGCAGAGTAGATGGAGACAAAGGCGGCGTTCAGTAACTCTGCCTTCTCTGTATCTTCTGTCACCAGGGCACCCACCTCATCCGTCAGTGGGCCTACATTGCCTCTGGTGTTAGTTTTATCTGCCAGAGATGCAGGTATCTGCACTGATATCATGCAGTCCCCCCAAGTGTGCCTCCAGGTCCTGCAATGATGCCAACCTGCCTGAGTGGACTAGGAGAACCGTAATAAGCTAGTGAACAGATTTGGTATCCATTGACATCCCTGAAACAATGCAGAGGGACAGGGGGTGAGATGCTTTAAGATGATTATGCCTTTTCCCAATGCTGTTTTTGTTACAGGAGAAGCAGTGCTGTTGCCAGATATGAACACACAAGCTAAAAGTTCATGCAATCCAGCTCCTCTGCACCAGAGAACTCTTCCAGCAAGAGCCATTGCGTGTGTGGCTCTTCCCCCCCCACCGCCCCGTTTCTAAAGGCAACACTGCAGTGCACAAACCACAAACAATGTTTCCATGACTCAGGACATCCAAATGAGAAGTAAAACAGATTAAACCAGACTGGAAGCCATGCTACTGTGGGCAGATCACTTCTGATCTCTTGATTACATCTACCCATAGATGAATATTGTTTTAGCAGCAGGTGAAGAATCTGACCTCTCCAAGCTTAGGAGAAGGATGTTTTCCAGACAATTTTTAGGGGAACACAGAAAAAAATACTTTCTCAAGAGGTTGCCAACACATGGCACAAGAACTGCTTGAAAGGTGGCAGTGGGATTTCAGTCTCTGCCCATCCAGCTGGCTGCAGTGACCTCCAGGAAGGCTCTCTCAAGATCCTGTACACAGCTAGATGTAGGCTATCCTGCCATCATGCTATACAGGCAAGGCAGGGTATGCCACACAGGGCATTACTTCCCCACCTCCATCTCAGCAGACAGTTACAGGAGCACAGCAGGCAAGAAATGTAGCAAGAAGCTCATGTGCGATACCACAACAGTGAGGCGTGGGGTCCCAGTTTGAGGAGGAGGGGTAACATTGCATGGTATATAGAGAAGAAGGGACATGAGGCCAAGGCCTTGCTTTGGGGGCGTACACATGAGGAACAACCCAAGAGGTGAATGGAAGCATCAGGTTGGATGCTGTTTTTTCCTTGGGATTACAGAGCACAGAACACACGACCATGGTGTTCAGGTCTTATTTTTGGAGATATACAGGGCACATTGGAATCTCTGCTATCAGAAGGCAGATGGATTGCACTCATGTTTGGAAAGCTGGTGGCTGCTTCTTCCACCACTGTTAATGGTCTTACCTGCCCCTAGCGTTACTGTCAATGCAGTGAAATACTCAAATTCAAATTATGAACTCCTGAACCTACAGTTTAATTTGAATAGCTGTGCTGCTTCACAGGTCCTTAAAATTAAAGTCTTCCATTAAATATGTGAAGACTTGTAGCAGCAGAAGCAATCTGTACAAGAATCTGGGGGTTTTATAGGATTCCTGTTCAACTGAGCTAGTCTAAAAACTGTGCAAGTAATGGATGAAATGACCACTGCCACATAAAGTATAAAAGATATAAGCAGAGGATTATTACTGCACTGCAGGATCAAACAGCAGCAGAAACACAGCTGAGAGAAAAGATACTCTGATTCAAACATAAATAACTTCAATAATAGCATACAGAAAATTACTGTCACAGCAAATTGCGTTTTATATAAATGTTCTTCTTTCTTTAAAGGTCTAGCATGGTGTGAAAGTCAATCTTTAAAATTGTCACAGTCTGCAGCTGGCACTAATTGGAACCCTTGTTGGCAGTCTCTGTAAGAGGCCAAGAAGAGAGAGCGCCTGCAGGCTGAATTACACTTGCTTCCTCTGATAGAAGTGGTCCCTTCAGATCCGGGCTGTGGCACACTGGCGGGCCTTCACATAGGAGATGCCATTTCAGATGACTCTGCAGCAAAGGCTTTAAGAATAAAAAAGTTTCCTGTTCTCTAAGGCTGTCCATCTGTCAAGCTTTCACATGAACCAAATTCACTCCGTTTTCTCTTTTATTAGCACTGTGGCAAGGTAAGCCCTATAAAGTTGTTCTTGAATTTCAGTGCTTTATGAAGATGTACATTTACCTCTAGCTAAAATAATCACCCTCTCCACAAACACCCAAAGTTGTCCAGTTGCTTATATTCTCAACTATAAGCCTATAATCAATGTAACTAAGTTACCATAATGTCAGTCAAACAGTAAATACCTGTGCATGTTGTACAAGAGTGCTTTGGTAAAACTGCTTGAATATTAACAGCAGTGTCACTCTGCTACCTAATTGCTGAGCAATGTTACCTGTAGTTCTCTTTCAGACAGCATCTTATCAGCTCCTTCTTACTATGTCAGCCTTCAATTCATTCTGGAGTGCAACTCTGAATAGCAGCAATATACAGAAAGCTGGGCTGCCTTCCTTAGGCAACCTTTTTCCTACTTACACAGATCCATTATTGTCTCCCTCAGCCCCTGAGAGAACATGGGGTTAAACCTCGAGATGGAGTAGAGGATATATTAGGATTTACTAACACTGGAGTTGTCTACTCCAGCAGAATCAGTATTTGCTCATTTTGGCTAGTGTAAAAACCAAGAGCCAGATGGGCACACACATACATCTGATGGACTGAGACTTTCACCAAATCCAACTGCTAGAGTGCTACTGCCACACGATCACTGCATAAATCACTTCATGCTGCATGAAGATGCCATACTGCCAAGGAGAAAAATGTAGCACTTATTGCCCTATTAATTAATTGTTCAGCTGTCTTCTTCTAATTAGACTTCCTGCACATTAGTTTTAAAGGATCAAAGACAGACAAAGTGGGATAATATTGGTCTCTCCGGTCACTCATCCAGGCCAGCGTTTCAGTGCTAGTTTTCCTGTCATTAACTGCCAAAGCCTCAGAAGCTCAGAGGAAAAGTTAATTCTCAAAGTGTAATGAACAAAGCACAAGATGAGCCAGCCCCAAGATATCTAATGATGAGACATCTTTAGGAATTGTGCTATGGAGCTACTACGCAATACTATCAAAATAAAATATTTACAGAACAGGGTGGTCTCACCGTGGAAAGGGCAGTTCAACACTCCTGAAAATTCCTCATCTTTATTTGTCAGACCATGTTGATTCCGTCAGAACATAATGACTTTTAAATGGCATTTCTGTGGGCATTTTGAGTGAGCTCTTTCAGACAGAGTCAAATTCTGTTTTCCCGTTTTGCAGCTGCTCATGCACGGAAGCTGACAGGGACACAACAGCTGCCCACTGCACTCAGGTATGTTAAACTCATGAAATTATCTTGCTATCACTTATCTTTAGCACTAACAGACTTACTGAGGACTACGAGGAACTTGGACTGTACTAAAACACCAAGGCTGCAGAACAAAGTGCACAACATGCTAAATTCTAACCACTCCACAAAATCCAACCCAACACTGACATGAATGATTATGCTTTGAAACAGTGGCATGAACTCATGCACCAACTCTCTGGTGCAGCCACCAGGGATGGAGCCATGATTATGAAATCTAGTCTCATTACTCCGTCATTTCTTAACTTCAGCTTTCAAAAATGGAGACATTGAGAATTTGTTATAGTTGTGTATGTGGTCACAGCAAAATCTAACTTGAAAATGCTAAATGTAATTACAACATTCTTCTAATCTTCTAAATTTTTGGAAATACATCTGGATATACCAACTGGATTCAGAGTTCATGTACCTGGGAGAGAAAAAGGACTAAAACACCTTGAGTGCTTTTCTGTACAGGTCCCAAATGCTCCTCTACATTATCTGAATTAGATTAAGAGAGGCTTTCTTGTGCTCTACTGAATTTTCAGCAATTGCTTACATGTCTTGATGCAGTCACATAGCTGTTTGGATTTTTACCTCAATAGCAGAAACAGACAAAATAACGAAACTTAAAGGACTCAAGGAAAAGATGAGGTAACTTTCCAAACCCTGAAAGTTGGTGTTACTTCATTTGCTTATCTCAGTGCAAAAGGAAGATTAACAATACAAACTAGCAATTGAAATGGATGTTTCAGAGAGCAAAGATAACTCTAATACTCATATAATGAGGCCTTGTTTTCTTATTTGTTTTCTTTCAAAGAGGCAGAATGCAAATTTTCATTTAGGAAATAAGTTCTTTCTTCTAATGGTTTATTTTTAAGGTCTGTTTTTGCTGACACTATGAGGGAAGCAAAAGATTTGATTTCATCAATGCTGGGATACATCTTTTCATTATAAGTGGTAGAGCAGCATGCTTAAGATGAGGACATCTTGACAACAGGTAAAAAAGAATGAAAGACAAATAATAATTCTTTGAAGATTCACATAGTACTAGGGAAAAAATCATCGAAAGACCAACAGCTATGGTCATGGTTTGAAAATACACTACATCAAGCTTCCAGCACCAGATTGAAAAATCTGTGGCTGCATGCCACAGATTTGAAAGGCTGAGGGAGCTGGGTCTCTTTAGTTTGGAGGAGACTGAGAGGTGACCTTATTAATGTTTACAAATATATAAAGGGTGATTGCCAGGCTCTTCTCGGTGACAACCAATGATAGGACAAGGGGTAACGTGTTCAAATTGGAACACAAGAGGTTCCACTTAAATTTGAGAAGAAACTTCTTCTCAGTAAGGGTATCAGAACACTGGAACAGGCTGCCCAGGGGGGTTGTGGAGTCTCCTACTCTGAAGACATTCAAAACCTGCCTGGACACATTCCTGTGTAACCTCATCTAGGTGTTCCTGCTCCAGCAGGGGGATTGGACTAGATGATCTTTTGAGGTCCTTTCCAATCCCTAACATTCTGTGATTCTGTGCTGACAGCTCCAGAGTTGTGTGAACAGCATCTATAAGTACCAGCATGCTCCGGAACTCTAATAAAACAGCTTTCATGCAGTATCAGGTATTGTCTTTCCTTCATGCAGCCCAGGATATGGTTGGCTTTCTGGGCTGTGAACACATATTGTCAGCTCATGCCCATCTTTTCATTCTGCAGTACCCCAAGTCCTTCTCAGCAGGGCTGCTCTCAACCACTTCATCCCCCAGCCTGTATTGATACTGGGTGTTGTCCTGACCCAGGCGCAGGACTTGCACTTGGCCTCATTGAACGTCAAGAGATTCACATAGGCCCACTTCTCGAACTTGTCTAGGTCTCTCTGGATGGCATCCTGTTCCTCAGGCACCACACCACTCAGCTTGGTGTCATCTACAAACTTACTGAGTGTACACTCAATCCCACTGTTTACATCATTAATGAAGTTATTGAACAGTGCTGGTCCCAGTAAAGACCCCTGAGGGACACCACTTGTCACTGGTGTCCATCTAGACACTGAGCCATTGAACACTTCAGGTGCAACCATCCAGCCAGTTCCTCATCCACTGAATAGCCCACCCATCAAATCCATATCTCTCCAATTTGGAGAAGGATGTTGTGGAGGATCATGTCAAAAGACTTACAGAAGCCCAGACAGATGACCTGTCTAGCTCTTCCCTTGTCCACTGATATAGTCACTCCATCATAGGCCAGTAGATTTGCCCTTGGTGAAGCCATGCTGGCTGTCCCTGTGTCTTAGCATAGCTTCTAGGAGGATCTGTTCCATGATATTCCCATGCACAGAGGTGAGGCTAAAAGGTTGGAAGTTCTTGGGGTCCTTCTTTCTACCCTTTTTAAAAATGGGTGCAAAGTTTCCTTTTTTCCAGTCACCAGGGACTTCACCTGACTGCCATGAGTTTTCAAAGTGGAGAGCAGCTTGGCAACTACATCAGCCAATTCCTGCAGGACTCTGGGATGCATCTCATCAGGTGCCATGGACTTAAGTACATTCAGGTTCCATAGGTGGTCATGAACCAGATCCTCACTTACAGTGGGAGGGACTTGCTCCCCCAGTCCCTGTCTTGCCATCCATCCACTCAAGAGGTATGGAAAGAAAAGGTTGCCTGTGAAGACTGAGGCAACAAAGTTCAAGTACCTCAGCCTTCTCCTCATTCAAAATAAACACTGGTGTAAACTTGTTCCTTGCTGAGAAACAAGGAAATAACATATTCTGAAAATACATTTCAAAAAGAAGCTGAAAACAAGGAAGTGAAATAAAAGGCAGTTCAGGAGGAAAGATCATTAGAAGTGAGAAAATCTTAAAGATATTTTTATTATGTGACAGATAACCATAATATTTTGTGATTTTTATTTGTAATGAAGCAACAGAAATAATTTCAGCTGCTACTCATAATTGGTACAGCACTGGCATTTTCACTTTCAGGTTAGGGCATTGTGTATGTAGTAATGAAAGGTCAGGTGTTCATATACATCTTTCATTCCATCCGCTATTCAATTTTTTCTTTTCCTTAATGCTTTTCAAAAAGCAGAACATCGGATAAGTTTTGCTGATTAAATGTTAAATGCCTTAGGAGCATCTAAAACAGAGAGTTATCTGTGTTTTTATTAATAATGCATAACATTCACAGAGGGCTATTTTGTGTTGGAAGTCCTTCACAGACATTGCCTTAGCTCTAAGCAATCCAGTCAATAAAGAAAAAAAAATTATGAAAAGGAAGATGTATTCAGAAATGAGATAAAGCTCTTGAATTCTAAAGAATATTGTATTTTCTAGCACTGTATTATATACTGCTCTCAGTTCAATATTATTTGCTTTATTATTGTTCTTTCAGCAAAACACATTCATTCAAAGAGTAAATGGTATTGTTCTTTCAGATGCCTGAACACTATCATTTTTGCTTTTATGTCTTATCTGTTTTTTGGAACCAGACTATCTGATCCAAACTAAGAGCATCTCTATTCTTTGTTATGGAACACACTGCTATAATTATGTTTTAAATAATTAAAGACTAATGGAAATAGTTTTAAGAAACAAATGTTCCAACAAAAGATTAATTCAATTCTTCATGTGGAAAAGTTTCTGTGGTCAGCAGCTTGAGTTTTGTAGGGTTTATTATTATTATTATATCTGCTAGGTTAGACAGTTGATGGATACTCAGCTGCAGAGACTAATACAGAATGATTTTCGCTTACTGAGTCTGGAATAGAAAATTGGCTGGTCAGATGCCAAAGACATATCCATGTGCCACTGAAGCAGTATAAGTGATGGCAAATGTGATTTTATAATGATTTGGAAAGGCGGTCAAAGAGGCTACTCTTCTTAAGCTCCCATGCATGTGGCACAGTAATTCAGACAGCAGCAGTCCCAAAGTGCAAACCATTTGGTTATATTTTTGTCCCCACACATTGCTTAATATATTTAAGATGTAGACTGATGGGAGGATAAATTGAGCCAAAATTGTTGCCAGCCAATTAACAACTTGTTTTCGTTAAATTGCATTATTTATTAAAAAGTCCTGCCATTAATATATACCACATATCCAGAATGTTTAAAATTCAAAGTTTACCCCTCTTTTGGTTTTGTGTTTGTTTTTTGATTTTTTTGGTTTTTTTTTTAAGTATGTATTTGTTTATTGTGCTAAAATCAATAAGATATTACTTTAAAAATCTATTTTATTTAAAGCTCTGTCCAGCCTTTCAAAATCACGTTGTTTATTTCCATTTAATACATCTAAATATTTATGCTGGTTTAACCTAATTATGTATTTACATGTTATACCCTTTATTTCCCCCCCTTTTGTATCACTTGAACAACAAAATTTGTTTCACATTTTCCTTAGGACAAAGAATCACCAATACAAGTCTCACAGAAAAGTTACAAAGCAAATGTACACTGTACGTAAATGTGGACCTTAAGATAGAAGTTAAATTACACTTAGGCAGAAAGCATTTCTTGATGAATGCAAAAATATTGCAAAATATAGGGGAGAGAAGGGCTGTTTGAAAAGGGGAGAAGAAAATTACCCTGCAAACACAAACCAAGCATAAAATGCTGAACGGTTGCATTCTTTCCACACAGAAAATGAAGACATAATTGCAGTGCAGTCAGATGCACCAACGTGAGCTTTAGTCTAGATACGATGGGTAACAACAGCAGTAAAAATACCGTGCCACTCTCTTTGATATCAGTTATCCCCCCCCAGAAAACACCCACGTCCGCAAAGCCAAGCTGGTGCTTCGTTATCTGTACCAGCCAGATTAAAGTTCACTTGGGGATACGATTTGCAGACATGCTGCACCCAGGCTGGCTCCAACCACCGCCCCTGCAGCACCACAGCAAAAAAAGAAGTGTAAATTAACCAGTTTTATCACTGTCCTCTCCTGCTCCTTACATGCTGTGGGTAACAGTCACGACTGAAGAGAAGGACAGTAAAACGTCTCTCTGCTCTTTAGGTAAATGGTGAGGGGGAGAAGGGAAGCTGTTTGTGGAGGAGGCGAATATATAACTCACCATATAGCTGCAGCCAGAAGGTGGTAGGAGGGAAGATGGATATTGGTGTACAGAAAAAAAGAAGAAAGGACTGACTTCATGCAATTTTACTAAATTAATTTTATAGGTATTTTCTAAATAATTCATCATTCAAGCCTGACAATCTTCAAGAAGCATTTGGGCAACATCCTCAGACACATGGTGTGAATTTTGGGGTTGTCCTACGCAGGGACAGGAGTTGGACTCTATGACCCTTGTGCGTCACTTTCAACTCAGGTCTTTGCATGATTCTATGGTATACTGGTATTTTTTCAGCTAGGTTTATATCCACTGTTGCTTGACAGGGCACTTCTGCTTCTGAGCTCCCCTGAAGATGGTAGGACCTGCTGGAGCTGCAGAGAGAGGCTGGAAGCCGGTGGTGCTGGGGAGGGACCAGGCCAGGTCCTGGCAGAGAGACTGCCCTGGCAAGGCCACAGCCTCTGCTTGTGGCATAGCCGCTCTACTGTATCAAGCAATTATTTCACATAAACGATTTAAGCAGCCAGTTGCCTTCCGCAAGCCGTGGTAGCACAGGGGTGAGGGCTCACCACTGCTGCTGCCTCTGGTGGGATACCACAGCTGAGAGACTCAGTCCAGCCAGCCACCCCCGGTACCCTTCCTAACAGGGCTTCGGTGGCGAGATTCACCTCACCTGCACTGCCTGGCTTTGGACACTGTGGGGCTGGCTCTGGTAGTCTGAGGCAACCTGAGTATGCTGCATAAAAATGTCTCCCATATAAACAAACAAAACAACTTCAATGAGTCCGCAAAGTATGTAATATCAAGGTTTACCTCCTACAAATAACTTCTATAAAAAACAACCGTAGGGGTTTTCAGTTCTCTTGGGTGAACATTCCATTCTTCTCTTGAACAGTTTATACTTCTGTTTCATTGTTGGTATGCTGAGAACTTTCATTTAAAGCTAGTTGATGAAGTCATCAGGCACCAAAGATATCCCTCACTTCAGCTGCAATCATGAGATAAGCATCAAAAAAAGCTTCAAAAGTCTTATCTTCTTCATTTGTATACACTGACAGTGATCTATCTGCAAGAATAAATTCCTTGTTCCAAGGACACACATTAAAATTCAGTTCTCAAAGGGGAAAAAACAGAGGATTTAGCATGCAAAGGATACATGTTCTTTAAAGGCTATATGTCGAACTGCAAGATTAAAAATAGACTTGTCAAAATCAAGTCTGACACAAATCACCGTAGCATCCCCTATGTTCCAATGGACATAATATTCTTCATTATGTAGTCACATAGTAATTTTTCTGGGCAACTTGGAGACTTCTCTGGAGTCTAATTATACTGCAAATGCGATTAAAGAAAACCCCCACCATTATTTAAAATCATATTTACTGCTGATGCAAAATGCTAGATTGGCTGGTAGTTTCTTCAAATTTATAGATGAGTAGTTTTTTACATACATGTAGGCAAAAGGAGAACAGTTAGAGCCCATCCTCATGTATAATTTTGGCCTTTAAGTTGAATCTGTCAGTGGAAAGTAGTTGACAGCAAGAACCAGAAGTAAACGGGTCACAGAACACTGATAATACATTTTTACCACCTGCAACCCAAACTAGATACAAAACTGACCAGGTGCATTTCACTAACTTGTCACGTCTTGTATGGCAGGAAAAGAATAAAAAAAAAATAAATTAAAGTTCAAAATCTGTGATTCTACAGAAAATGATCCAACTATTAAAAGTTTTTTAAGCCTTGCAAATACTTTTTTTTTTTCAATTATTTTCAAGTTATTTTTCATTCCATTATTCTGTCCTATCCTGAATTTTTACATTTCAGTGATGCTAAAACATAATCTCAGGGCATGATCTCTTAGGCTACAAAGGATCAACAGCCACAAAATCATATAAAGAAAAGAGGTAGGGGAGAGAAGTATCCTTATAGAATCAGATTCTCAAAGCTAATCGTTAGAAATTAAAGTGGAGGAGGGAGATCAGAGAGCTTAGAGAGGATTTATTTTGTTTGCTTTCCTCCCTCTACCCTCTCCCCAGGTGCAGCTTCCTGAGAAATGTTAAAAGCTGATACCTTCCCCGTGGCTTTTCCAAAGATCTGATCATCAAAAGGGAAGTTTCAGGAAGGTGACCTGTGAAGGGGATCTTTGCTCCTCAAAGTCCAGAAGTTCAGCATTTGAATCATGTGCTCTGAGCATTTTTAAAAGGCAATTAGAAATAATATACTCTCCTAGTTCTTTGCTATGAGACCAGATGTCTAACTTTGGCTTTGCTGTCCTGCTTGCTGCTGTTACCAATATCATTAACCTATTTATTCAGCCTGATACACCTCAACATTTTGCAAAACGTGGTGGTGACTTCATATTTCACTCGCAGTGCTGCTGCTGCCTTGCTGTAAGGTGGGGCAGCATCCCTGTCTGAGCGGATGCTCAAAGAGAACTTCCTTCCCTGGCTCTGGGCAAAAAGTCCCAAAGGCAACAAATGTTCTGGTGGCTTGCATCCAAATTCATCGGTTACATGAAGCCAGCCACTGGAGGTGCTTATGGATCCCTACAGCTATGTTACACTGGCTTTAGACCTGCCACTCCTTTTATCTGCCTTCCTGGGAGATGAAAGAAGTGTTAGGCTGCCTTGGCCACATCCTGAGCTCACCATGAAGAGCAAGGGCAGAAGAGACAGCTCTTCCTCAATCTGCTTTTTTTTTTCCTCTGTCCTGGGGTGGGAAATATTCCTGCCATCCTGCTCCTTCAGATGCCGCCCACTTCCAGTTCATTTACTAAGAAGTAATTTGGAAAATCGTACTACTCTGGAAATAGATAAGTCCTTCCCTTTGCATAATAAGAATAAGATCTGGACACAGAGTCATTCCTATGCACTGCAGGGAGGAAGGTGGAAGGGAAAGGGGAAGACAATGATAAGTCTATGACTTCCATGTTTTTTATGTATATTCAAGTATGTATTAATCAAGCATATCTTTGATTACATGTGCGGCAAATAAAGGCAAGATAATCTTGTAGGCTACAGTGTATTGGAGAAAAGAAAGGAAAACAGGAACCTGTAGGAAGATGTGCTGCTTTTTTAGAGTTAAAAAAAAAAGATCAGAAGTTACCAAGAATATTCAGGACTGTTAGGAGATGTGTAGAAAAATGAAGGGAGGAAAAAAATGCCCATGCATTTTCTAATTAAAATGGTTGTAGAAATAAATCTTCCCCAAGAGAGAATATTCTGTAAACAAATCGTCGTGTGGTCTCTCTGACCTTTCTCTGAAACAAATGGAGCTGGTCCTATCAGATACAAAATGCTGGAATAAAAGGACTTCAGATCTGATTTGATATGGTGGTTCCTAAATTGTTGTATTCCCATTCCAAGTGATTAATTTGTTTCATAAAAGCTTGTGATAATGCTCACATTCAGAGGTTACCCAGTACACACAGTACTGACATTTTTGGTTGACATTTCCTTTTCATCAAATTTCTCCTGGACTTCAGCAATCACCACTGAAATATCTGTTATATGGAAGGTAAATGAAAGTCCTGAATCTAATCAACTTTCTCTGCTCAAAACACTTAGCTCAGGAAGGAGGATGATTTTACTGAAAAACACTCTAAAATATATGTTGTAAAGAAAGGTCCTGACAATTAAACATATATTTTGTTTTACTTATTTAAGCTCTGTTTTAGTAGGTCAGAATTTGAAATGAGGAAACATTTCTGATTCTGCCTGATTTGGGTTTCCAGATCTAACACTCTGTTGAGGACTGGAAAATGAAAAAACTAACTTAAGGAAAGTAAAATCAGAAACATGAAAAGTAATGAAAAATTATTTTTTAAAAACTGCCTATTATTATTATTATTATTGCAAATAAGGTAGTGATGATTCATATAAAGCTATGCCTTAAAATCTATCAGGTAAATGGTTAAACTACATGTACCACTTGTGAAGAAGAGGATGAAGAAAGAAGTAGCAGAGGAGATGTGGCAAAGGTAGCTCTCCTGGGCATGGCCTCTCTTTCCTCCCCATCCAACCTCTTTTCATAGTAAAACAGCCTCAAGAAAAAGAAGATGAACTAATTTATATCAGAAACTTTATTTCAGTGCTGTCAAACTTGTGCATTAGGTAATTACGTATCAAAGTTAACCACGACTTAAAAGCCATGATGCCAGCTATGATAAACTGTGGATCTTCTGTTTTTGCATTCTTGGTCTTTCAGAGCTCGTGATTTTCTACTCTTTCTGCAGTCAACAGGACTGGCATCTTCCACTTAAACATGACTGGGTTTTTCACACATTTGCAGGAACACTACAACTCATAGCAGAATTACCTAATGGTTTAATTTGGACTCGTAAGAGAAATATAGAGAAAGGACTTACAACTGCCTGCTATTGTTCAGTACCTACATTAAAAATACCCAATGTTTTTTTCTCTTGTAGCTACAAAGCGAAGTTGAAGGCTATGACTGCAAGATAGAACAGCCCTCTGTCCCTCTGCATCCTGCTCCAGAGATGCTGATGTGAAATCAGTGCAAACAGAGGGTGATGCAGTGAAAAAAATGGTAGTAAAGCCAGTGCATAGACCCTCCTGCTGAGGCATAAAACAACCAAAAAACTTTTTTAAAGCTCTGCATGGTTTCATTTATTTACAGCCATCATTTATTGTCATTTGTACAGAGTCATAAAACCTAACACACTCAAAACTCCTCCAGTGTCTTGCTCCTCTGTGTTTTTGCTTTGCAATATATAGCATTACCTTAAAATGGGTTTGGCCTACTTGAAATATCTAATTTTTACCTCGTGTTTTCAGAAGCCCTTGGTAGGCACCCAGTTTCAGAGAAGCGGGAGTGATGGGAAAGTGAAGGGAGAGAATTAGGGAAAGGGATGGGAAAGGGATCTGCAGTGGCTGGCATGGGTAACCACCAGGAATACCATTGTCACAAAACCACTCCTTGAATTACCCAAGATCAAATAGGTAAATGCTTTCTTAAAGCTTATTATTCCTCCATTTGACAGCAATATCTTAAATAAACTGGCAGGCTACAAGTAGAGCCTCTACAAGTAATCCATGAGGTAATGCATAAACAGATAAATCCAAATCCCCCTGAAATCCATCAAAAGATTTCCACCATCATCATCAGGCTTTGGATCAGGCCCATTTTGCTGGAGATTGAACATCACTCTGTAGTTACCAAGAAAACTAAGCACAGGTGGCAAAGCAATGCCTTTCTTGTTGCTTTTAAGACATCTTTGTCAAATGTTTCCCCTAACAAAATCTTAAAGAAGTAGGCATTTCTTCCCAGAAAGCAAAAGATAAATATTTCTAGAAACAGGCAGTATAAATTTTAGCATTTATAGTTATAAACACATAATTTATAGATTCAGCATACAGAATATTAATCATATTCAGAGCTGTCTCAAAATAAAAATCAAAATGGGCATTATGCTCTATGCCTGCAAAAACAAATCCATCATCTATCTCAGTTAAATAAAAATAATTAGTTTATGAAGCTGTAGAATTGCTTTATTTGCACTTGGCTGTCTAGCGAGCAGGACGTTTAATAGATCCAGCACTGGCAGGATAAGGGGAAATGGCACTATCGCTACCACTGAATCATGTTTAATAATTGTAAAATGCTGTGTGTGGTTACTCTGTTTACAATAATTACAGTATTGCTAAACAGCTATCATAACAAATGTATTTTTGACCAAAGAGCCACTGGCGTTTGTCTTTACAAATTAAGCCGGGCATAAAAATCCACGCCTATAATGATATTGCCTTCTTTGCAATAACAGAACAGCACATTGGTGCTGCACTATGAGCAGCAACCGCTATCCTGCTGGGAAATTCATATTACCCTGTCTTGCGCATCAGATATCTAAATGATCAGCCTTTGCAAGAGATTCTTTTTCCCCACATTGTTAATGACATATATGCAAAAGCACTGTAATTATTCTAAAACAGCAGCTGAAGGAAAAACTCTCATGGAGATATTGGTAATCTGTCACAAACAGAGTACTATGAAGACAGCAGGCAATTCAAAATCCCAATATTTTTTGCTTGAGACAATTTAACTGTTGAGAAGCATCTACCAAACACTTATTCAAGCATGTATTGGAATATTCTTTTTTAAGTTTACTCTTAATAGACAATTTCTGTGAAATATATGAAGTGTAATATATGAATACATTTTAAACATGTGCAGTAAAGTAGCTATTTAAAGTACTTACTGCAAGTTGCCCATGTTTGCATGTTGTCTTTCTAAACAAGACATTAGGAGTGATTACTCCCTACTGTAAATAAACTGTTGCTCAACTGAAAACTAGGTCTTATATCAGTAAATGCGATCAGATTAAGGTACTTGTGTCATGCTCTTCACCGCAGTACAACCAAACCAAATTACTATTTTTCTTCCTACTGTTTCTGACATTCAGAGCTACAATTGCCAAAACAGAACTTTTTCAAGCATTCAGTGCAAAAAAAAAATAATACTAAAAGCTGAAGGAAGCATACTCTAAACTGTTTATGCTCGACGCTGTCTGTCAGAAAAGTAGCTGCTTATCATGCTGCGTTTCACTTCTACTCAAAAAAGTGGCTCACTAGCTCCAGTGAAATAACGTACACTGCCCCCCTCAAGAAAAACAAAAACAAACAAACAAACAAACAAACAATAAACCAACCAAAACTAAAGAAACCATGTCCTGCATAACATCAGTATCTGGCAAGGTTGCAAGGCAGGAGAACACATCTAGTTCTGGACAAGCCTTTGAAAGATCCTCAGTGTCATGATAAGTGCAGGTACACAGAACATGGGCATGGGTAACAGTGACCAAGAGCAAAACATTACTGCTGTAAGACAGGGCTAATCACTTTACCACCTTACCAGAAAAGTCACACCTTCACAGGGCTGACAATTCCACAAGGACTGATCATGGCTTTTTGAGCTGTCAATAGTCAGAATTCAGATATGAGATAGGGCAGGCTTATTACTCCTATGCATCCAGAGATCCTAAGACCAATATCTGACTTCCTGCAAAACACAAACTCCCTCGCAAAGCATAGTTGGTAGGTGTTTTGTGAAGGCCTTAACTTCTGCTTGAGCTACAGCACAGCTTTCCAAACACATACAAAACTCTCATTTGAAGACTTGAAATGATGGAGAACGACCACAGCCCGCTCTCTCTCATCTCTCTCAGTGTTAATAGCTGAAGTTTCTTAGGGCTGGACTGTACTTTTCCTATGAAGCCATAGAGGTGCCTGCTATTCAAGTTCTTTGTTCAGATGTCCACATTCAGATAAAGCTGTCTTGATCTCTCCTATAATAACCTAACTAGAATGAGCTTATGTCTCTCATAAAAGGGACAACTTCTGGCTCATTTTATGCTGCTCTTCCCAAACTACGTCCAATTACCGGCACACTTTCAGGAACGGACAGCACTGCAGACTTTATATGGTTATATATAAAGTTTATATTGCCTCCCTGCTCCCACTTGATATTCTTTTCCTTTTTATATCTTTTTTTTTTTTTTAATATTCATTCTGTTACCCACAATGTACTACTCTGAAAGGTCAGATTCAATGAATTATTTAATGCAATGGCAAGCAGAGGCACGAAATGCTGCCTCTTAAAAGCCAATGGTAGTTTCACCCTAGGGTGAGCTTCAGTTCTGCAAGCCAAAGGCATTGGGACAGGAATGCTCATGATAACAGCTTTAATTCACTTGCTCCAAGCAACAAGAACATCCAACCTGCCCTTCACCTTGGCCAGGCTTCTGAAGTAAAGCTCTTACTGACAGAGGTCATATTCACCACACTGTGCTGGGAAATAGCACCTGCCTTGTGATTCCAGTGCACGACTTCCAAAGCTCCTTTCTGTAAATGTCTGAACTTCTGGAACTTAGCCAGCTACTGCCACACGACAGTGGTGCCACCAGCTAGAGGTGAGAAGACACAGCATGGTGTCAGTGCAACACCACGCTGCACAGACAGTTTGATACAAGATGGGAGGCACCAGAGGATTTCTTTGAGGCTGCTCTACCAAATGCTGGGCATCACCAACAGCTTGCAAGGAAGCCCAAAAGACTGGACCATGAAGTACTGCCATCCCCTAACCAAAACACACAATGAACAGTAGGCCTGCCTCTGAGAGAGAGACAGGCACCATGCATGTTAACCTTGATGGCCTATATGCAATCTTCTGCCATGATCTCCTCAATCACCTCCCCTTTCCCACAGTCAGTCTCTTCCCTCATCCAATGGTCCCACTCTCCAAAGGTCCCTCTGCACAGTGCCCAGGCAGCCTCTCAGCTCAAGTGCCAGAGACCATGACCTTGCAGGTCCTGGGCTCCACCACTCTCTTGGCCAAGATGTTTCCATCTGCTAGGGAGCTGACGGCTGCTCTTTCAGTCCGCAGTGCCATGGGCTGGAGTGAGATGAAGACGAATGCATGGCTCCTGTCAGAGGGCAGAAGTGGTATTCGGTCCACAGGCCCAGTGGATGTACACCTGGGCTTCATAAGCGACCAGCAAAAGTTTTCTGATGGATACAGCTCCCAGAATTTTCCCTAGTAAACTCCTGGAAGTGCAAGAGTCCACCGCACCCCAGTGGACAGCAGCACAAGGACAGAAAATGCTGAGAGGTTTTGTTTGAGGATGGTGAGGGCAGCTCAGTATCCTCAGTGGTATTTTTGCTCCATCTGGAACATTCTTTTATCAAATATGGAAATGCTTTAGCTTGTCAGCCTGAAGTACCAGTTTTGCCTTGGATTATGCTGACCTCCAGCTCTGCCCTCCTGAACCCCTCAGCATCTCACAGGAGCTGTAGCTACAGCTGCTGCTGCCTGACTTACAAAAGCCTCATGACGCTCCCAGCCTCTCCTGTGGGTGAGATACCCAAAAGGATTAAATTAACTGTATTAGGTATCTTTAGAAAAATGTATGAAGCATATATGCATACATCCATAGCTAACTTGTATATTCTATGACCACTAATATTCTAAAATAACCCACATAAAATGAGTAATAGTCATAAAAATGATGAAGGTTATGGAAAAACCCCTATGTTCACATCATTCTCTATTTTAACATGTATTTTCATAATAAAATGGAAATGAGACATGAGTTTCTAATACGGTAAAAAATTATGATGATATGTCAGAATTGGTGCTTTTTGTTTATCAGTTTTAGGTAGAGATACAGGAAATATTTCAAACAAATATTTTAAAACTTTCTAACACAATTCTTCTTGTAACACATCAGCTGTATAAAAACCATATATAGTGTCATGATAAGGTTTCCCTTTAAATGAGCTGCAGAACTTCAGGTTCTCTTTTCTAAGTAACAGACACTTCTCAAATCCATGACAACAAAGCTTTATGTATTACATTTCTCTCTCTCTCTGCACATACATACAAACATATGCAAATACATACATGTAATTGCAGAAGACATACTGCATGCTTATGATATATTATTTGTCCAATAAACAGCCACAAGACTTACATTAGCAAACTGTATCCTCAGTATATGCACCTAAGAGCATAAACAATACAATCTCCTCTTTCTACAAAAAAAAAAAAAAAAAAAAAAACAACAAAAAACCTGTTTGCAAAAGAGAATGTTATCTTCCACTTCCATATGTCAATATATGGTATAGTTCCTTCCTTAAACCCACAGCAGTTTCTATAAATTATTAATGAATTCAACAAGCCTGCTGGACATTGTTACATGACTATAATTGGTGTAGAACACTAAGAAATTGTTTCAATACTCTTTAAGGAGAAAAAAGCAGTATCTTTACTAATGCATTTGTTCTAATATTTAATTAAAGGCTTTGAACACAAACAGAATTTCAGATAAAATGCAGAACAAAGGGGTATTTCTGGTCACAAAAGTATAATTTCCTTGTAAAAATGAGCAATAAGTAGAATAACACAAGATAAAGAATTAAAAAGAAACTAGCCTGCAATCTCAGTTAATGAGTAGTTTTTAATTTTTTGCTGTCTTCCTAAATTGAGAGTTGTTGCTATTATTCTTGATAAACTCTTAGGCAGATGATCTTTTCCTTTTAAGTCTAAGCCACACTGTAATGATGCACAGAAAATAATATTGAGCAGAAAGACAATGTATGAAACAAAGATTTCAGTACAACAATTAAACCTCATGACTCCTACAGTTTTTATGAAATACAGATGACCTCAAGAATTTTAAACGCCTATAGCAATCAATGGTTTTCTCTAGAAGAACTGCTTCATTTTTGTGTGTATTGCTTTCTGACTAACAGACCTGCTGAAAAGCTGAAGAGGTCATCATAAAACAGGTAAATTCTATGATATAAGCTGACGAGACCTTTGCCTCTCCTTGAGTCTTGCTCGATTTATAAGCTGAATAAATTCAGTTTTAACTAAACCTCCAGTTGAGCTGAATCACTTTATTTAACAATATAGACAGTGGACTGCAGGGATTTTCCCTTGTGCAGTAAGCGAAATACTTCAAGCTTTAGTCTGCATGAAGAGGAATAAGAGCTAACACAGCAATTAACATTTCAGCACATACTGTGTAAGAAATATGCCTTTGGGATAGCGGAGGTTGATGGCAAACTGGTTTTATCTCTGCAGAATTTGTTTTGGTATTGGCAGTCTCTATTTTGGTATTTCTTACTTTTGAGTATCTTAGAAGCAGTTTCTCTTGGTTTCTCAGATGAAGACGAAGTAAGACTAAGACCAACATCTTTTGGAAGTCACCTACTGTGAAATACACGATTCATCTTTCCCCTATTATTGTTGCTACCTCCAGGAGGTCTGTGAAGACCTGAATGTTTCAAGTCCAGCAAAAAGTCAGAGAATGGTATATTTGGGAAAAAGCATAAAAAACTCCGAAAGCAGAAGCTAAAATGCTTCTCTTACGCTATTTGTCATGTGTTGTGTGCAATAAATTACAGATGATCAATTTTCACATGAGAAATCAAACAGGAAGAGTTGACTAATAAATTTCACAGAATATCTACTGTGTTAATCTTCCTTTTGAAACAATTGATATTTTTAAAGGTATATTTATTTTTAGTCATTTTTATTTTCTACTAGTTTTTTACTCCAATCCTTTGTTTAATGAAAAACTCTTTTTATCCTTTGACCTTCCACTATGACCCAGAGGCACCCCAATCAGTGGTAATATTTAAATGAAGAATCTCACTTTGGGGACTAATGAGTCAGAATATGTAAAACTATTCTCCTTCCGTTTTAACTAAATGTCTGATTGGGCATATCAGTTAAAATTATATGTTGATACTCAATCACTTGGCAATTTTGGGAGTCCTTGTTGGCCCTATTATTACTAAGTTAAAAATATGATCTAATTCTGTGTTTTAAGTTTACTAGCCCGTTAAGCAACACAGACATCCCTACAACATTTCTATTTGAATTCCATTATACTATCAACTGATAAGAGAGACTTTGAGTCACAAAATTATTCTTGTTGGAGGGAAGCAGGAAAGAGAAAGGACTTGCTAATGACAATCCTAAGCCTCTTGATCATAATTTTCAGAATTTTTGAAAAAGCTTCCAAAAATAATTAGGCCTTGCCAATGCAAAAAGAGTCATAAAAATTCAGCCAACTGCAGTGAGAGCCAGATCTACTTTTCTTACAACAAAATTAAGTCTAGGCATCTCACTCCCTTGGAATCAAAAAGCAGTTTGGATTGAGAAAGTTTTATCATACAGGTGCTTCTCATCTCTTACAATTTTTGTGATTTTCCAGCTCCACAGACAAACTACTGGTGTCAAGCACTGCCATCCCCACATGCCTCTGGCTAACTGAAAATCCAACATTAATGTCAGAGTAGGGGTGTGGAAATGGAAGCGTAGAGAGAGACACTGGAACTTGACCCTCATGTTATGAGAGATAGCCACCTTATGGGCACACACAGCTTCATGAGGCACCACTCCTCATTTTATTTTACTTAATAGATTAAATGTTGTCTGGGAAATAAATAGGATTAAGACAATAAAAACTAACTCTGAGAGTCAGGAAGCCAGAAAGACACAGCATCAGCAGACCAAGTCATATTCAGGAGGTCCTGAGTTGGCTTTCCGCTATATAATTCATGAAAATTGCACCTTATACCAATGGACCATGAGCTACCAAGAGGTCTCCATGACACTTCGCTCTGAGTAGGGTTTTACCCATTTCCCCATCACTCTCCTTATCTCCTTCCCACCCTAGGGAGTGCTTCTTCCACCTTGACAGGGAAAAAAAGTGCTCCCTTAACTGTAAATGTCAGATTATACCAACACTCAACATGCCAGCTGCACACAGTATCTAAGCAGTCCCAAGAAGAAAGACATCCATTTATTCATATTTTCCAATTACATGGTTAAAGATTTTTTAGAAGCTATTCATTTTTCCCCCCTCCATTTTCACTGTGCTATAAAAAAAGACATACATAGTCACCACACTAGCAGTTATGCTAGCTTAATTTTCTCCAATTTGACAAACAGATAAGGTTTTGTAAAATGCACAAACCCCTTCAAATACAGACACTGCCAGGAGCTTCTACAGAACTCACAGCTAAAGACTAAAGGTATTTCAAATTCATGAAATTATACAAGACATTGCAAATTGGACACAGTCTTTTCACCCTTCTCTTCCAACAGTTCAAATTACCTTTTACATTTTCTGTGAGCACTGGTGCATATCAAACTGCCATCTCCAAAACAGCATTCCTTAAAAACAGGAGATTAAAATCTTTCTGCCTTTCCCTGATACAAGGCATCTGTAGAAGACACAACCTTCCAAGGGTCAACTTGCAAAACTATTAACACATCATGTTTGTCCCCCAGCGTTTGACATCTTCTTTGCTGCCCTTCTATCAAAATACAGCGTTTGTGTATAATTCATGGTAACTACAAGCCGTTTGCTTGATACTGTTATCTACCTTTCAGTCTTTTAAAGAAGTATTTTTCTGTCAGCTTGAAGCTATTTAGGCAGCAGATTTCTATGATCCAAATGTCCAGCACTGTCTCAGGATAAAAGCGAATGCTGATGCCACCACTGTCCATAATGTGTGAGAGACGCCTTCACAAAGCATCCCAGACCTTATACCACGCAACTATCATATCTTCTCAAAAATAGCTATGTTTTCCATTACAATAGCTTCATTTGCTGATGTGAACATACTGAATCAGTCAGCGACTAACTGGCAGGATGAAGGAGTTGTAAACTTCCCAGTGAGGGCAGCCACAAACTTCTGGAAGGGCAGAGTTGCTCTGTGAGTTTTTGTGCATGTGGTGGTGGAGGCATGTCTGTCATCTTCACACTTCACATGTCACTCTTTGCTAGCAGCCCCATATGCACAGCACAATCCTCTCCTGTCAGTCCATGCTGCTTCTCCAAGCCCAGAAAATTCTGCACAGACTAGTAGTTCCCAAGTGAGCTCCTGAAGCAGTCTCTGTCTTGTCTGCCTCGCTATTTTCTGCTGATTGAACTGCTCCATATCACAGTGCTTGTCTTGCTCAAGTGTGGCTGTCCTGTAGTAATGTCCTCAAGGCATCCACACAAGCCACAGAACATTCAAGTACCAACAGCACAATGTGGAGGGCTGGCTTGCCTAATATAATCTTTTGATTTGGAAATGTCACCCCAAAAGAGACAGATAATGGGGTCGGGAAAAAGAAACCATGAGATTTCTGTAGGTTGACATCTCCTCTCTAACCCTCCTGGCCCCAAACATAGAACATAAGATTTTTAGGTACCTCCTGCTACATATTTCAACAGGAAGTAAGCCTTTGATGCATGGGGCTGGCAGCAGCAGCACAAAGAAGAATAAACATCTATTGCAGACCATGCAATATAGAGGAAATCCATCATGTTGAAGGGTTAATTCATAATAAAATCAAAGCTTGGTGTTCATTTGTATGACTTTACATGGAAACAATTACTTAGAAACATTCACATCAGTGCATTTGGCTTCAAAGTAAATTCTCCATGTAGACAAGCCAATGCTTTTGTTGATTTGTATGAGAAGTGGCCAACCTGCTTGTCAGAACAAGGTAATGAGAGCAATATTTGCTGGTTCATCTCTGAAGAAGGTATTTTGTACAGTTGCTTGTGTTTTAGTCACAGCTGTTCCACATCTCTGTCCACACCCTTGCATTCAGTAACCATAAAGCAACTTGTTATGTAACAGCTGACCTGAAATTCACCATGGCTGACTCCTCTTTGTACATGATAACAGAGTAAGATGATGATACAACACTTCAACCGGATGACACATCAAGCCTTGAAATTTCAAAAAGACCCTAGACTTGCTGACTCCAAGGGGCATTCGCTATGGTGAAAATGATAAGAAACTTATAGATTAAGTTCTCAGCATTCCAAACATTTGAATTATTGAGCCCAAACCTGTCTGAACCATGTCAGCCAACTTTCTGCTAAGAACAGAGCAAGGATATGACACTGCATGCTTTTACAGATACAATGGATTTAAAAGAGAACAATTTCCATAGTTGGCACTGATTTTAACAAGTAATATCACCACACAGCTTTCAACTCAGCTTAACTGTTACAGGCCTTTGAAAAGGTGGGCAAGCATTTCTGAAACCATATTACAGATTAATAATTAAAATCTAGAGAGATCTGAATTAGCTCTCAGTATATTAGCCCAAGTACCAGAAGCACCTCACCATGGCAGCCAAGAAAAAAGATAAAGTAGACAATACTAAATATGTGCTCTCACAGTTAGATTGCAGCAGCTGAATTAAAGTACTTGAGTTATCTCTGTATTATGTAGCAGAAACACCTCAAAAGGTAGAAGATATACATCTAACAACACCCCTTGAGTCAGACAGGAACTGACTTCTCATATCCTGACTCCCAGCTCTGTGCTTGGGCCAGCTGATTAGAGGTAGCTAATTAAATGCCTTGGCAGAAAGCTTATTTCCATTGATATCACTTGTAAAACTCCTTCAGATAATTTGGTCTAACATTTTGTCCCTCTGTTCAGTGTCATTTATCTAAAAACCAAAACACTAGCGATTCATAGATTAAGGCCTGAAACAAAATGGGTATAGTCTCTGGATTTATATACCAAACTGGAAGTATACTGGAGTAACTTCGGATTAAAGGGGCTGTATGACTGTTTTTTCAGGAAAAGCAGGTTTTCAGAGTCTCTGTTGCTAAGCAGTATCATAGCTAATAGCTTAATATGCTTGATTTTTTCTCTGTGATGTTGATAAAGAAAGAATGTCTTTATTAAGTCCACCAAAATGGCTTGATGAAATATATGAAATTGTCTAGGCCTAGAGACAGAAATTACATTTGAAAAGTGGTATTTTCAGCTGCTGTGAGAAGACAACGATGATAGGCAATGCCATTGAGCTCCCTTTTGCACTTGTGTTTAGATATGATGATGCAGAGAAGGCAAATGGGTCCTCTGACACACACAGAGTCAAATGGCAGTGACAGAATCCTCATCCATTCCATGACAGTGGTGAGAAGGGTCAGCATTGATTAAATTCATGTTGGTACTTAAAATGCAACATTGCAGCCTGAAATCCTGGAGGGCTCCTTCTCTCCAGTCTTACGGTAATACAGAATTAAAACAGAAATTCTACTGCAGAACTGAAAGAATCCTCCAGATCCTCTTGATGAAAACGTGCCATGACATTAACTTGCCAAAGCAAGAGTTATTTCAGAAAGGGTTTTGAGTCATTTCTCTTAAATAGAAAACAGAGCCAACAAGAAAGGAAAGCCCTTAATGAATTTCACCTTTTTCAGCTCTTGCTTTACAATTAAAGCCTTTTACTGGAATTCCACAGGACATCAAATACTCATTTACTGATGTCACAGTTTCAAGGAATGGACTAATGTAGCCTAATTTAGCAACGTAGAAGTCAGCTTTCTATTCTGAGATAGTTTTCTGTGCTCCTTCTTTAGTCAAAGCATAAATAAAACCTTCTGCAAAAAGGTAGTTTATTCCAAAACAAGTATCTTGGATGGATCACCCTCTTCATGTGCCCATCTCTCCTCACAGGCTGCCTGGATAACTATTTAAATTGAAGTATGAACAAAATACCACTACTGTGCCCTATTCAGAGTTTGCTTTATGGGGTAAGCAGTGCATCTGTGTGTCACTTAAAATTTCAGTAAAATATCTTGCTAAATAAGAAGACATTTTACGTATGTTGGGATCTTTGTAGATTAATGCACACTTGGTGCAATCTAAGACAATCAAGTAAGTCATTCATGTTAAAGAAATTACCTATAAACTTATTATAAGGCAAATTATTTTTTAGATATATTTCTTTAAGTGTTTTAAAAGAAGGTTTGGTTGGCTAAACTGATCCTTACAAGACATGAATTTAACATTAACGACTGGTAATGAAATACATGCACCTCTGCACAATCAATTAATTGACATAATACATTAATACACCTAATATCTTAGTTTCACATTGTTGCTCACCTTCAAATATGCAAAAAATTGCTACATTGTGCAATGACTTTAATGTTATCTCAAAGTACTTATTGTTAAGTATGTGTGAAAAGCTTTAAGTCACAGAATCTGTATCAGCAGTAAAAGAAAACCAAGATAAGTAGCTCCTGCTACAATTTCGAACTGACTGCACTTCAAATACATCTTCTTTCTTTAGTATTCTCTTCACTTTCTCCTTGCCTGGACTGTAACCATACATTTAGAAAAGCAGACTTGTTTCTTCCTTTTTTTCCAACTTCAATAACTTTCTGTCTTGAATGGAACACATCTAGACTGCAGCCATAAGTGATGCTCATAAAGGTGACCTCTCTTTGTAAGGGGAACCATAAACATGACTTCTGGGTTTGTGCTTGAAAATAGCTCAGGAGAACATAGTATGGTGCAAAAGCCATTGAACATTATACAGAAATAAAGAGTCCTTATGTATTTTGTCTACAAACCATACTGTATTCATATTTCTGCAACCTTGGCTTTCAAAGGACCACTTGGACACTAATCAAATGATGCCAATAAAGCAGAGCCAAAAGAATTAGATGGATGACAATGAACTACAGGGGATATTTATAATGAATATCCCTGATAATCTCCAGACCTGAGACCTCCTAGGATAAAACACTATCCCTTGATTCTTAAAAAACAAACCCAAATCTTTCAGCATGTTTCTGCTCAGTACCCCCTAGAGTGAGCAGAGGTGGTTTTAATACAGTTTTCTACTTAAGGAAGCTTATTTTAATGAATGTTTAGAAAATACACATATAATTAAAATGTTAAAATGCAATAAAGAGACAAGGTGAAAATTTCTGTGTTATGCACTCCCTTTATGTTATTGCATTTTCCTGTAGTAAAACCATTAGAAAAAGGGACATTCTTAAAAGACCAGTCTATTTCTAGCCCTGTAGGAGTAAGAAGCACACAATGAATTTGGAGCTGACAGGAAAAGGGCTGAAGGAATCAAATTATCTTAAAAAATTGCTCTGACTTATTTTGTGGAAAAGTTAGAAATGAGGTAAATTTATTGCTTAGGGACATGCTTTTTCCAAGTGGAAAAAGATTTAATTGACATTTTACAGACACCCTTCTTGGTGGACATTCTGAATATTTTTATTTTTTGGATTTAAGATATGACTATAGCAGAGGTTCTCTCTTCCATTTTCTTTTCCTTCAATAGCATAACTCGTTTCATAAGTAAATGTCCCCATAACATTTTCTTGGAAAACAAGTAAATATTGCATTACACTAAAAACTGTCTCTAACATTCAAGGTTGACTTAAAATCTACCACTTGTGTATACTTTTGCTTGGAAGTTTCGAGTCTTGCTAAGTTTGTTAAAGCATTGATGTCACCTGGTTATGAAATCTGCCTTTTTTTTTTTTCTGATGCAGTTTGGGATTTTCTGATTGATATACTATGATCTTTATGTCTGTATTCTGAAAGCAGATTAATTTTTTCCACCCTCTCTGCAATTGTAAAGACAAATAGTTTCTTGACTTTACAAAAAGCTTTGAGGGAAAGCTGCATAAAAATAGGCACAGAATTTCACATCATTAATATAAAATATACCTTGTTATACCTAATCAGTAAGAGACCATGCAATCATGGAAAAAATACAGTGTTGAGATATGAATTTTTCATTGATGTGCTGCAGTGACCACAAGATGGTCCAGTGTAAGATCCTGAGGGAAGTGAGGAAGAGGAGTCTAAGCTAAAGGGCAGACTTCAGCTTGTCCAGGGCACTGGTGGGCAGGGTCCCATAGGATGCAGCTCCAAGAGGCCAGAGCCCAGTAGACCTGGATGTTCATCATGGAGAGCCTCCTCCAAGAGCCAGAACAGTCTGATCCAATCCACAAGAAGTGAACAGGCACAGCAGGAGCCTGTTGTGGCTCCAGAAGGAACACTTCACTGAATTCCAGCACAAAATGGAAGCCAACCAGAGATGGAAATGGGAGAGAAGTTACCAAGGAGAAACAGAGACACGCCACATGGAGTCTGCAAAGCTCAGCTGGCACTGGCTGGTACAGGATGTGAAGAGTAACAAGAAGGGCCTCTACAACTACATCAGCAGTGAAAGCCAAGGGAAATAAGAACTCATGGCTAAGTTGGGTGGGTGACATAATGAAGGACACTGAAAAAGGTGAGGTATTCGATGTTTTCTTGGCTTTGGGCTTTAATGGCAAGGTCTGCCACCCTGGTCCCTGAGCTTACCAGCAGAATTCAGGGAATGGAGGTGGACAAAGATTGAATTAGGGATTGGTTAGGCAAGACACAAGTCCATCGGCCTAGATGGGATGCATGTAAGGCTGCCAAGGGAGTTTGCTCATGTCTTGCAAAAGCTGCTCTCTATCATCTTTGAAAGACCACAGGTTAAGAACGGAAACATCTGCCCAATCACATTGTAAAATCTCCATCTTTGAAGATACTAAAAACTTGATTTGACAAGTGTGAAGCAGCCACATCTAACTTTGACACCAGCTCACTTTGAGCAAGAAGTTAGACTGGATGACCTCCAGAAATCCCATCTCAATTCTTCTGTGATTTTGCCCATTGCCTAACTTACGCATCTAAAACATTCTCATTGCTGACCACAGATATACTGCTACCAGCTAGAAAAAAAGATTTCAAAATTGCTTCCATGCATGTTGAAAACTGAAAGCAACAATTTTCAAAGTTCCAGATGTGTCTAGCCCATAGGAAAACCTTCTATCATACAGAAGGAATTCATTATTTCATCGGTGTAAAGAATTACTTCTCATACGGTGTCAGGAGTGTACACTGACAGTGTCTAATCATTTCATGTGTCCCCACTGGCATGAAAAGAAAGCTCTTCATTTCAAATGCTGTAATATACTACCCCAACACATTTCACTCTGAGTCTTATCAAAGAATGAGTCTCTCCTAACAGCAGACAGATTTTGAGAGCAGAGGTAGAATTACAGTGTAAGAAATGTGTCACCAAAAGCTTTCCCTGGAATGGAAAAACAGTTAATTTAAGACACTACCTATGAAGTCAGCATAATTGGGCAGAGTGACATTTTTACTCAGTTTCTCATTTGAAGGCAGACAGAGAATCAGGCACACAACAATCTCAGTTTGTCTCAGGTCTAATCAGTATATTTTCCTTGTTATTACTACATATTGCTGGCAGCAAAGAAATGAGTTACAGATCCTAATTCTGATTACGTACATATCAAAGCATCAGGGAAAGAATGAAGACTGCAATATGATTGCTTTATGAAGAAACAAAGACATCAAAAAAGAGTTTAAGACCCATTTGTGAGGCTTATGCTGATGGTCAATATGGACCATAGGACAAAATTTTATTAGGAACAAGGCAGTTCCTGCAGTTCACAGGGTCTCTTTCTCACAAAAGAGTGTTGAAGTCCCCTCTTAATGTGCTGTGTTCCTGTTAGTTGACTTGCAGGGCTTTTTTTAAATCCCAAAATATATTCTGTTTGGTCCAAACCCGCTGAACACAGATAAAGGCATCAGAGTTGCTGGCATCTTGATATCACAGAATGTTAGGGACTGGAAGGGATTCTGTATCTTGTTTGGAAGTTTGCTTCACAGACCAGTGAATGAACACCCATATTCTCAAACTATGATCTGCAAGAGGAGTACAACTATCACAACACCTCCTGCACAAGTTTCTGGAAGTAAACGTGACTTTTCAAAGTTACAAGGGTAACAGTGACAACACTGACAGCTAGCAGTTCGGAGAAGAGACACTTAGGTTTTAACTGTGTAGGTATCTCTCAGGAGTTGACCAGATGCACCAATTCAGAGTTTACACCAATGAGAAGGAAAATACAGAAATCAGGCTACTGGAATTTAAAATAATATTTTTTATGTTTATTTTTTTAATAACTAGTCACTTTTCTATGAAATGCACTAACATTTCTTGTTACTCAAAATGCAAAGCTTATTGTGTGAACTACATCACATCTTTTCCTATATTCTGAACATTTGTCAGTCCCTGTCCATTCTTTCCTTCTACATCCCATTACAAACCTTTCTCTTTTCTTGCTCTCTCCACAATTGCTTTTTTGTCTTGTTGCCTGCTTCCTATCTACACAGCCCTGAATGCTCTTTTCACAAAAACTCACCTACCTGCAATCCACCCAAACACTCTTGGAGCTTCCCTACATATTGCCATTACATGCACCCATCCACTCTCAGAAGTTATGCCACCACATTTTCTTTCCTCTTCACATAAGAACATAAGACAGACCCAACTCAACATTCTTAATGTAAAAAAAAATAAAATAAAATAAAAATAGAGAGCAACAGTGTATGGAGCTGCCTTGCCCCAGGAATCCTCTTTTCAACAACCCACACCACAAATAAATACCAGGAGAATACTATTCCTCTTTTGATACTGAAGTATTTCGAAGCTGTTCCAATATCTTATTTTTTCAGCTACCTAGAAGACATTTAAGACAACTCTTAATTTCAGTACTAAAATACTTCACCATTCTTCATTATGATTAAAGTAACATTATTTTCTCTTTTCTCAGCCATGAGAAGGCAAGACTTGTTTTATTATCAAATGACTGCACAGGCAATAAGCCACTGGGTTCATCGTTTAAGTGACAGGACATCGACTACCTGACAAGGTCGATGACTCTCTCCCTTGGAGCAGTGCTGACTGGCTCATCATTAATCATTATGATCTGATCCCCCGGTATAAGCTTTCCTTCAGAGGGGCCGCCTGGAGACAAATGAAGGAAAAAAGAAAAAGCACAGGTTAGCAGACCATTGTAAGTGCACAGGCACACACTGTTGTTCACACACTATGAGTGGGGTTTTTTTCTTCAAATAAGAGCATGTTTAACACTACCACTATTTCTGACATTACCAGTACTCACTCACCAGGAAAATCTCAGAAGTTAGTGGCTCAGCAGCTTCTACTGAACTTTCTCAAGTGAAATTCTGAAACCACATCTAGCCACCAAAATAAGGGCTCAATTTTCTGGAGGGCCAAAAGGACCCAAAAGGGCTCGCCTAATTCACACTCTGAGGTGTGATCAACCATACCTTACTCATCCCTGATCAATGTTTGTCTGATATTCTTGTAAGACCACCCTGAGGATAACTCCTTTTCCTGTAAATAAATGATCCTGTTTAACTACTGTTAAGATTAGGAGGTCTTTTTCCCCAGTGTCTACACCAGATCTATCTTGTAGCAACAGGTTGTTTCCTGTCCCAGGCAAAAGAACACTGGAGAACATCTCATTCCTCTTTCCTATGAAACATCACTTACATATTTGAAAATCATTTGCAAGTCTCTCCTCTGACTTTGTTGTTCTGAGCAAAACAAACCTGTTTCCCACAAAGTGAAGACAGTAAGTTTCTATACCTCCACAAGTCTCTTTTCCTCTGGATTCCCACCACCTGGTGAACACAAGTTTTACATACTTCCAAAAGCATTGCCAGTTCCAGTTAGACACAGATATTTAGGATTAGTCTGAGCAGACAATCAGACATGTATATGTCTATGTGTTTTGGATTCTGACACTACTGAAATGCATACAGAGTTTATGCTTTATAAAATGCACATAATGCTTCTCAGCATGATTACATGCCCAGAAGAGGGTGTGACATCTCAACTGCTAGTGAAAAGATATATCTTGTCTAGCCTTCTGTCTTTAAACTCTGCAATGATGACACATAAAAAAACCCAATAATATTACCAATATGAAGATAAAGTCTTAAATGTTTCAGTATCAAAACCAATTCATTCAACAATTGAGCTAATGCTGTTCCTTTCCTCTGGTTTGAAAACTCTACTTACATATCCAGCATAAATGGATACAAAACTATGTAGGAGAATGCTGTCCTGAGCTCATCTTTTCTCCTATTCACATGGAACGGAATATAATAAATGCCCTTTCCAAACTGAAGTTTAACATAATACTACATTAATAACGCTAACTTGGGATAAAAGAACTCTCTCTGGCTGTAGTTCAAATATTGGTTACACTGCTTACTTCATCTGAAAACAATATGAATATAATCAATGCATACATGTGGGTAAATGATATCAGAACTTCACAAAAGTCAATTTTGCCTCTCTTCTGCTCTCTGTGGGGGTTCTGGAGAACATACCGAACAAGAGCAAAGTCAAATCCCTGCCCTTGGCTCCAAGGCAATTTTACGTAACAACTGAACTTTTAAAGCATAGAGAGCAGGAGCCCGCTATTCGAGAGACTGATTACTCCCACATCAGGTGCCCCATAAGTTGAAAAATACCAAAAACCTCACTAATTTTCACTTTAGGTAAGATGTTTGAGGTTCTATCTTAACCCAGCTTTTTGCCACATAGTTACACAGAAGTAAAACAAAAAAAAAGAAAGCCAGCAATAACATTATCTTTTTCAAAACCAAATATTAAAGTTAGAACTAAGTATTATAGTTAGAAATCTAGTTCCCCTTGGGAAGCTGATGATAAAAAGAATGAAAATATGTAAGTTTTAATCTCACAACTCAACACACCTCTTGAAAAAACTGATTCAATGGCAATGAAGGTGACATCAAACCAACATAAACATTACAGGGAGAAGATCTTCTTTCCTTGAATTAAGTGCATCAGTTTTTTTCAGGCAAGCGATAGTAATGGGTCAGAGCAATAACCTAATACTGGCTTTTTGTTAACATGTTTATATAATGTTCGAAAATGAAAGCAAGCAGGGAAACTACTGGGCAATACAAGGCTTAAAATCCTACCTGGTATTTGTGATTACTTTGTCTGCCTGAATATTTTAACAGTACTCAAATTTTTAACTGTATTTCACCTCAGTAGATCAAGTCCAAGTTTGCTTCTGTGATCAGGTGAGGAAAACATACCTGGTGTTACTGAGCGTACAACAACTGGCTTTTCACTACCAGCCACAAACCCAAATCCTAGCACAGGATCCCTCCTCATTTCCACTTTCCGAGGGGCTGGAGGGGTTATTTGGCAGCTCTCTATTCGAGGGTCTTCAAATGTGGCTGATTGTGTCATGTGACTGTGAAAAAAAAATAAAAGATGGAAAAAGGAAAAAATCATTAAAACATGATTTTGTGGTATCTACTTGAGCCAAGCAATTTCTGCAACGATATGAGATGAATACCTGAAATGTTCTAACTATAGGAACTAAAACATGAACTTAATAATTTTCTATTAGATTTTCTTATACATGAAGTAACAATGCTGCTGGCAGGTCTCAAATACTAATCAATAGTACCAACCTATAAAGAGGTCTCTCTTGACAGCATACATTTAATCTTACCCCATTATATGAAAGAAAAATAAGCCAACAATAAAGCCTTTGTCATCTGTGCTTGAATTTTTCATCCTTCATTTTTCAGAAGGGAAAAATAATAGAGTGACCTACGCATGATGTGAAAGATAACAATTAGAGTCTGCCAGCCTTTTGCAAGAAGAGAGGACACACATTTAACTAAAATGTTAAGCAAGCTTCTGAGCTGAGTCCTTTCAAACAGGTTACCAAAGGCACAGGTAACAGCTCTATATCTATTTCTTGGGTACACTCTTTGAAGTGCATCCAAATTGTTCCAGGGACAAAAAAATAATTTTAAAAAAATCTATCAGCAATTACTAAAATACTTTATTTTCAGCTACAGTGTTATGACAAACCTTACTTATTGTACCTAGAAGAAAAACTTCTTATGGCTGGAAGAAAAGGGGTCTCGATTTTTCAAGCAGAAAATAAAAAGGATGAAAGCTATCCAACAGCACATATTCACAAAAGAGGATGTTTAACTTCTAATTAACATTAATAAACACTGAAATGTGACTGATGCTGCATGCAGACTGAACTGAAACAAGCTTTGTGTTTCCCACCCAATGCCTGGAGCTCTCTGCTGAATCACAGCTACCAATTCCCAGTGCCAACCAGACATACAAACACCACTCTGGTGCCATACCCTTCCAAAGGCCACTAATCGAACTGATGTTGTTCAGGAAACCTAGTCACCACTGCAGACAATGAACAATACCTGGTCAGCATAGCATGAAGACGGACTACACCTCAGGGCATCAGGTTATTGCAGTCTTGACAGAGCTCAGATAATATTTGTTTAAAGCCACCTGGCCAAGATTTAAAACTTTGTATCTTCAGGACACTGTAAATCTGCAGGTCCTGAACTAACTCCAGCTCTTGGTGGATAGATCAGTACACAAACAGAACCAAGTCCCAAGCCCCTCTGCAGGGAGGACACAGGGTCCTGTGCTGAGAAAAATAATGGCCAGATGCGCAACCCAAAACACTGCAAAGGACATCGGAGAGACAGATACCCTTACAGTATCATCAGTTTGAAAGTTGGTCTCTTCATAAATAATTAACAATATGAAAATCTAGTAATTTTCCCACTTCCTTGATATTCTTACATATAGCATGTTATAACACGAGAGTTAGGGGACATCCTATGCGACCAGAATTGTTGTTCTCATCTCCTGTCCCTTTTCCACACAATCCTCTGAAGGACTCCAGACAGGTGGTCCATAAGGAGGAAGGCATCATTCAGAGACTTGTTTTCAGCATTAATGACATGTAAAAACTTCTCTGATCTTTACCCACACATATACCTTGGGCATGACATCAATTTCCATTCTCTCCATGGTCTGCTTCTATTACTGATACACAGAAAGCAGCAAAATCTCAGTAAACTCTCAGTGGGAGTTTATTCCTGTGACTGGATTTTTCTAGGGCTTTTCTTCAAAGAAATTCTCTATCCCTATAGTTGGGTTCAGTCTGCTTAAGAGTATCATGCTGTCTTTTTATGCATATGATCAGAGGTAGCAGAAGCTACTTCCTTACAAAAACAGGAGAGAGAGAATATTTCTGTGCTCTCCTAGAGTCTGCATAAGGTGAAGTCAGCAAAGAAAATATATTTTCTTTTACTAGGTATCACATCTGATACTTCATTCTCTTCCTCCTGTTCCCCCAGTTTTTGTCAATTAATTTTAGATAATTTTCTACTATGTTTATTCAAAAGAACTGCTAGAAAATCCAGAGAGTTTTATGCAGACTCTTTAAGAAATCTATCTTCAAGACCTCCTAGTCACCCTCCTCCCTGTCTACACCTCTTTGTGATTTGGAATTCTAGATATTCAAACATTTTGTCTTTCAAATGGGACACTTTCTGAGGTGTCATTGGTATTTCAGAAATTATTTCAACTTGTGAACTTTAATAGAGAATATGAAACTCTCCATTTGTCACGTCTTTCAGGTGACAGCCTTACCAAACTTCCCACAAAGTTACAACGTTCTATTTAATCATTTCTTCATCATAGCTGTTTCCATTTTTGTAAATGGGGCACTACGAACTGACACTGTCTCTAAAGATGAAATGCTGTATTTACAAGCAACTTGAAAATACTCCTTGAGCCTTTGAGAACTGCTTTCTCATCACTGTACATCCTCTCTTTTCAACTACTTGTGTAGTTTGGTCTGAAAACTAAATCATGGGGGAAAAAAAAAACCCAAACCAGAACAAAACAACAACAAACAAACAGCAACAATAACAAAAAACCCCAAAGAAACCTAACAAAAACCTGACAAAACAAACAAACAAACAAAACACCAAAAACCATAACCCAACCATCAGCTGCACTTCAGATGACAAACTCCAAGAGCAAACATAGATATTTGCTCAAAGGAGCAGCTCTGCTACTGGATGCCTCTCTCCAGCCATTGCATCTGCTCAACTGAAAATCTGCAGCTGCAGAGCATCAGTTATTCAAAGCCTAAGCAAGAGGATCAGCGAGGAACAGCCCATCACGATTCTGAGTGGCGCAGCAGGTTTTATTGATTTTTAAGGTTATCCACCTTCAAATACATCAACTAAAAAGACCCTGCATCTCGTGCTTCCACAGCTTGCTGCATCAGATATTCTTGTATCATTCAGTACGTTGGAAGTGTATTTCAAGAGAGCAGCAAGATGTATGAATATGATCCCAGAAGCGATTAGATGAATACTCAAAGCTTTGTTTGATGGTACATTGACAAACTCGCTTCCTCCTGTGCATAGCTCATTATTGAGATGCCAGTTGCAGTACCATAGTTCAAGACTAATTTGAATTTTGCATTAATTGGAGGTATTTGATCTCCATCTCAGCTATGGAAAATATTGACTTCTGAAGAATAACTATGCTAAGATTTCTACAGCAGAATCTAATAAACTTGGACAGCCACCTTGGGGAAACTCACACAGAGCATCACTTGAACAGTGAAACATCTTATTACTTCAACACTGCAAACTTCCCATTTTCTCCAAACACAATGGAAAATGTGTTTAGTTTACTGTACTTAGATCATACCTGAAGATTTACTTTTCTGGGAGAAAAATGGAAGAAAAGGGAAAAGCCTGAGAGTTTAAGTATGAACTGTTCTTTCCACATATACAAACACAAGTTGCCCTTAGATCACCTTTTGAAAGAGACACACTTATTTTCTACCATTTTCAATAACTGAGATGAGTCCCTTTTTTACAAAAGGCTATCTTCTCTGATCTACTCTTATTGTAAGCAGGGTGAGACAGCTGCCATTCTTGAGAGTAATTCTTACAAAAATTTCTTGAGCAGAGGTTTTATGTGCCAGCCTCTTCCAAGAGACAGACTACCAGCTATGGAAAATCATAGCAGAAGTGTAATTCCAAGTACTTACTCTCAAAAGCATTCTGCGGCAACTACTCTACACAAAAGAGAGGGTAACGGGAAATGAGAGAGAAGGCATCTGAGTGTGCGTGCACAGACACATGAAGCAGAATGGAGCATTGTAGGGTGGCATAAAATTCATGTGCACACTCATCACAAAAGGGCCTATAGGGAGTGAAGGAGGAAGAAAATTAAAAAAGAAAACCACCTTGGGGAACAGTGACCAGCTTCGACAAGGCAGACAGCTCTGGAAAACACAATTCAGCTGCCCAGGACATTATGGGGAGCCTAACGAAACAAGTGCATGCCTGACCTCATGTTTGGGAAAGTCAGAGGTATGGTTTAAGGGTGGCATTTTGAATCTTCACATCATTAGCTTAATAATTATTAACTTGGTAATGCTTTCAATGGAAGCCTTCTTAGCATTTTCCTCATTCAAATTACACACTGAATAACCCAATGAATATCTAAACAAAGACTGTACTTGAAAAGAGAGTATGATTTAATAATGCATATTAGTAATTAAAAGCAAAGTATCTGAACACAAAGCTTTTGCAGCATTTGGAGTTTGATGTATCATTCACTGACACTTAAGGATTAGTGGGCTAATTCTGAGAGGTTTGTTTACGGCAGCTAAGAAAGCCAGTTCTGAGCAGGCTGAAATATGTTACGCAGGCATTTGTATTTCCACAGGAAAATACTTACAGGTCTAACTCTTCTAAGAAACTGAAAATTATGACATGAATCCAGTGACCCTAGTTATTTTGGAAATACATAACAAAGGCACCTGAACAACTTTAGCTCCATTCTGCAATGACAACAACAATAATAAAAGAATAAAAAGCAGAAAAGGTTGTAACTCAAAGTGAGTTTAATACAGCTGCATGCCCACAAACACTAGAACATCTTAACCATAATCACATGTCTGTTGCATCATATCATGACAGCATGAAGAACAGCTGCATTTTGGTATTTCATTTTGTATTTCCATATTACAGCTTGTTTCAATTACTTCAAAAGTTAACACCAGTTCCCAATTTTGAGGAGTTTTAATCCTTAGCTTCTAAATAGTTACAATGTCTCTGCTATACAGATTGATTTAACTACAAAATAGACTCTGTTTTGACTTGAGGCACAGCAGGTGCAATCCTGGTCAACGATGGTGAAGAGTCTATGGAAATGTCAAACCACTCATGGGCTGATGAGTAGAAGTGGGCAAAGAGGATGGAGATAAGGACTTTTTATCAAAGTTTTAATTCAGAAATAACAAAACCACTTCAAATTGTTGAGCACTGTTAAAATCCTGTCTCATTAACTCAGAGGAGGTGGAGGATATGCTTTGTTGATTGCAGTGCTGATTTTCAAAAAGACCTATGCAAGTTAAGGACACCAAACAAACCTTCATTTAAAAATGTCCACCTGAATTCCTGAGACCACGAGACCCTGACCATTCTGCTCCAAAACTACATATTGGTTCATACTTGATTAAGAGCCTTGGGTTGTGCACTTGAAATTTCCTTTTCAACTGGAAGTCATCGAAGCTAGTGCAGCCACAAAAGAAACTATATTTGATTCTCTCTCAATTGCCTGTCTTCAGGAATTAGTTATAAGTAAAATAGCTTGAGACTCAAGACAGTATTATGGAAACTGATCATAACATGAGATTATTTTATAGTTTTCCCCTGGATAATCTGGAAATAATATAAAAATGGCAATGGCAGTTAAAAGGAAACTGACAGAGGTGCAAACAAATACACAAACTCTCCAGAAAATGAAAAACTGGCCTTAATTTATTTATCTTAGCTAGAAGCTAAATAAGAAAAATAATTCCTTTCCTTTCCTTTCCTTTCCTTTCCTTTCCTTTCCTTTCCTTTCCTTTCCTTTCCTTTCCTTTCCTTTCCTTTCCTTTCCTTTCCTTTCCTTTCCTTTCCTTTCCTTTCCTTTCCTTTCCTTTCCTTTCCTTTCCTTTCCTTTCCTTTCCTTTCCTTTCCTTCCCTTCCCTTCCCTTCCCTTCCCTTCCCTTCCCTTCCCTTCCTCAGGAAACTTTATTTTCTCCAATAAATCACACAAGAATTACTAAGAATCAGGACACAAGTGTCAAAGTCACGCATCACCTGTATCTGTCTTCTACTTGGAAATGATATTTCAGAAAAAAAAAAAAAAAAAGTGTCCAAATAGTTATTACATTGCTAAGTAAAACTGCTGTTCCTACAGAGAATCTGGTGGCTTGACAAACTCTTTTTTTCCCCATCTTGCAGCAAACCATAGAGTCACTTCACAGCTCCAGAGTTCTTTTTAGGTATATTCAACAGACAAGAGTTTTATTTTCAGCTGTACAAAAAGGAGTCAACTTTTAACACTTCAATAAAACATTCCCTACATTTTCACTGTTTTCATGCAGGTGTGTATGTTGAGGATTCAATATCACAGGCACAAAATATAACTGGGAAGATCTATCAGATTTTTTTTTTCTTTCCTTCTAGGACTATTTTTCTGCCCCGATGTCAATTCTATTTTTTTCATAAGCTTCTTCAGCAGTTAAATCCTCTAAAGTCAGGTCATTTTATAGCACCCCAGAAAATGTTTGGCATATGCCATCTGGAAGAACATATGGTAAAAATGTAATTAGAACGAAAAAGGTTTGCTGGTTTCAGAAGCTGGTGACATCTTTTTGATAAAATTGGATACAGGGAAATCTGACACGTAAAAAATTTCAAAATCCACTCTTCCTCCACTGCTGGGCATGATGTGCAATCTAAAGCAAGACAAAGTGAAGCAAAATTGCAGTGAATAAAACTGACATGAATACAAATCTGGGGGGATAAAAGGATTTATGCGCAGCTTCAGGCAGGCACTGGGAGAAATACACTGAAAGTAATTTTACAATGACAATTAGCACTCCCATGTTGAGAATATTATATGTGTAATATGTGAATGCTTCTGTAAACTATATATACTATATACTAATGCTATATATTGGGAAGAAAACAAACTTCTATACTTCAGTCCCACAAAGACGTGGAAATAAGCCTCTCGCCCCAACTGAAGACTGTCAGTCATTTGTTTTGAGTTGCATATCTACAGATTGCCAGACAGGTTCCCGTTTATTTTTCTTCTCTCAGGATGGCCACAAGCATTTATGGAGCTCTGTTCATGACGAACATCAAGTTTTCTGCCTGCTGTTTTGAGATGGGGTTTTTCAGACACCAGCCATATAGCAGAAACTGCCTAGAAACATCTTGGTGAAAATTTGCCATGGCAAAGAAAGGTCCCAGAGGATGAGAAGGAAAGCTGCAAAAGGACTCTGCAGAAAGAAGTTATGAATATCATAAAATGAGTTACAGACAGGAAAAAAAAAAAGGACAAAAATGAACATAAATAAGGGCTTCAACACTTAAATATGTTAGAAAAAATCGCAAGGGAGAACCTGTCCCAAAGGAAGAAAATAGGAGCTCCCAGCAACACTGGCCACCTGAACGCTGGAATTTCTTCATAGAATCACAGAATGTTCTGAGTTGGAAGGGACCCACCAGGATCATTGAGTCCAACTCCTGTCCCTGCGTATGACAACCCCACAGTTCACACCATGTGTCTGAGGGCCTTGTCCAGTCTCTTCTTGAACACTGTCAGGCTTGGGGCCGTGACACCTCCCTGGGGAGCCTGTTCCAGTGCTCCACCACCCTCTGGGGGAAGAACCTTTTCCTCATGTCCAACCTAAACCTCCTTGGCACATCTTTCCGCCATTCCCTCAGGTTGTCATTGATCACTAAAGAGAAGAGTTTGGCAACTCCCCTTCCTTGTGAGGAAGCTGTAGCCATGATGAGGTCTCCTCTTAGTCTCGTGTTCTCCAGGCTGAACAAACCAAGTGACTGTAGCCACTCCTCATATGGCTTCTTCTCCAAACCCTTCATCAATCTTCCCCTGTAAACAGAGCATGATGCCAACTTCTGCCTTCCTCACTGCCTGAAATGCACAGCCAACACCGGTGCACTGACAATGAGTCTATCTAAACTTCACCTGTACACATATGGCATATCTGACAAACCTCCCACTTAATGTGCAAATATGCTGCTACACACTGCTCTGAACGTCATTTCTGCATCCAGTTTTTGTCCCAGCAATCTTTTCCCACCAGGGTGATGCTGGGTTCCACAAAGATACTCCCAGTAACCTCTAAATGGAAGGAGATTCAGGGGCCCAATCTGTAGGCTTCAGCAAGTTCTCAAAGCCAAAGGATGCTCACAAATTATTAATATGTACTACACTAGGTGAATGAAATGATGGATGAAGAGCCAATTGCCTCCCACAAGCACTTCCCAGGCAAGGCCTGTGCTGGGGCTGTGCAGGGACAGAGTGATCCGACTGTGGGAAGGAGCGAGGAAGCAGAAATGGCCAGGGCTGACATAAATTGGTTACGCCACAGGCCCCAAATGCAGCACCGACTGGGCCTTGCTTTTTCACGGAACAGGATTTAAGACCCCACCGAGCCACTGGCATTTCGTTCCTGGAAAAAGCCGTTCAGCAAGTTGGTTCTCACGTGTGCAGCACAGGCTGGTGGCATGGCTCAGGGTGGCATGGGGTTCGGCCACCTGCCTGGCATGGGTCCTTCTAGGAGGAAATCATGTGAGATGCTTTTGTTAGAAATCAGAATTACTGACTCTCCTCCAAGACAGGAATTTCTTACACTTATTGGATTAGGATCTAAAGTACACTGTGTTTTTTTTCCCACAAGAGGCATTTTTCTTTATGTGATCTGAGCAGCTCCATTTTGGATAGCGAACTATGCTGAGGCCTTTAAAGATGAACTGAAATGTAGCTTTTCATTATCTTCTATCCATGCATCAATAAACCCTGTTGCAGGTAAAGACATAGCAAAGGGAAAAAAAAGATTTACTAAACTGCAAATATACAATAAATAGATTCAGGCTGAATGTGTCCTGATTTTGAGAGGTTTCACACTAACCACATCAAAAAGCGATCTGTTGGCTCCTGCTTAGCTGAGCTCTGCAGCAAACAGCACAGACCTACGCTGAGGGCTGCCAGCGTTTCTCATCCAGCCAGGAAAAGGAGCTGCCACCTCCAACTCAACATGAACGATTTGTCCAACTGAAATGTTAAAAAAAGAAAGAGGGAGGAGAAACACCATGGAAATAGCTTTTAAGGTGCTGTTTAGATTAGGAAAGCTACTGACTAAAAAAATCTGGTCTGCTGCAATGCTGGAGGCTTGCTCTGACATGCACATGTCACTCACTCCAAATGCTAAGTCTAGGTACCCTGACAATGTAGTAAGAAGATCGAATCCAGATTTAATGTCCCCATTGTAACCCACTGGCACTGCTGGGCTTGGCATGAAAAAACAGCCGAAATACCAAAGCCCCTGCTTCAGCATCTCTGTACTTGCCTAACTCCTGGTAACTCTGAATGGTTATGAGCATATGAAGGCAAGCACTTACAACAGAAGTAAAACCCATTTGTTTCTCCTTTGAACTTAATCTTCCTCATTCCTTCAGCAACTGAATGGATAAGCAGGTCTCAGAAAGGGCTCTGAACTACCTATACATTTCCCTCCTTTTCACAGTTTGCACTGGCGGGCTCCTGAACCAAGCCAGCCCTTCTGGTGGTACCACATCAACCCAGCATTTCATCGATTGCCTCTCCAGCAAAACACAGTGGTTCTCAGGTGGAAACTAAACATCAGTGAGAAGCAACAATTGAGTGAAAATAGTAACATACGGGTTAGTAGATACAAACTGGGTACTCAATACTGCAGTTGCTTAGTTTATCCACAATCACATGGGTACAGGTCTCTGCACTCGGAAGCAGATTGGAGAGTTGACTGCAGCAAAGGGCAACACAGCAACCCAGTTCGAAACGGGAGTTTCTCCAAGTTCAGCGACACACAGAGAAGCAAACTGTACATCAGTACCATAAGCTGTCTCCAGTTTCCCATGCCCAGCACGAATTCTCTTCCCTGGAGACTTGACCACAGAGAAGCTTAGAGAGTTGCTGTGCTTTTATATAGAAGTCCAACTTCTGCACTGAAGCAATGAATGCAAGAAAAAGCTTCTCATTCTCCAGCTATCAAACGGAAGTGAGTTTAGGTAAAGTGAAAGAAATCTACAAACAGCCAAGGTGTATAGAACAAATTTAAAAGATTTTCATAATAACTCATAAAAGCCCCACAATCAAGCATTCATATACTGTAACTAAGTCTTCACAGTCGATCTTCAAAGCAAATCTAATTTTGTAACAACTCTAGAGAAGGCCTCCAGGACAGAGCGGAGAAGGAAAAAACATCTCTTGCTTTCCCCTCACTTTTAACAACATACAAATAGAGAGGATTACTCTTCTTGACTGCTGATTTGGGAGTGTGCCATTACAACTCCTCAACAAATGCAAAACGAGAAAGAGAACTTAATTGAAATAATCTAGAATGACAGATTGCACTGATGGGAGGTGAGGCTGCCAGATAGAGCTGTCACGCGAAAATTAAACTTAAGATATAGAAAGCAGAAAAAATCAGGTGCATTTGATCTTTTTTTTTTCCTTCCTGATAGATAATTCGCTATACTTCAGCACAACATGGCTCAATGATTTTTCTAGGCCTACATTTTTATTTCAAAGTAAGTTGCTAACCTTTCTAAGTGAGAGCACTTCTAGTAACCACAGGGTATTTTACATAACTTAAAAACAGGGGTGCTGCTGATCATATTCCAGCTTGATTATATCCAAGAAGCTTTCACTAAAGCCTGTGGGTAATTTCTATTTATCTACCTATGAAAAAAAAATCCCAACTACTAATCCATTATTTACATAAATATTATTAAAGACAGTACGCATGGTAATTATATACAAGAAACATTACTTCCTGGCATTCATAACTGCCAGCAACCTTCCTCAAGAGGTAAAGGAGTTAAAAGGCAATATTCGACATTTCAAAACAGACCTCTTGGGGTTAAACTGGGTTGACAGCTGCTCTAGGGAAGCCTATTCAGATAGAAACCCCCTATTTAAAGGTAAAGATAAAGGTCAAACACAAGCGTAATTTACAGTAACCTTGACACACACACACACACAAAACCAACCAACCAACCAACCAAAACCGAAAAAAAAAAAAAGAAAAAAAAAAAAAAGGAAATTATAATGGTAGTTGCAGCCAGGCTGATCAGCACATCAAATCTCCCTGTTCATCTCGAGAAGTCCCAATCCACTCTAAACAGATAGTGGAAGCTCTTAATAAGGCAGGAAAACGAAATGTGCCAGAAGAGGAGTTCAGACATGGTGGAGTGAAGGTCATAGATTTTAGCGGAACACTGATTTCAAAGCATAAGAAAGTGAAAGAAAATGCTATGTTAGAGACTCAAAAAGGAGAAGAGTGTACATCCAGGTGAAGCTGGGATGCTGTATCCCAGGCAGCGGCTGAGTCACTACATCAGAATAATAAATACTGACCAAAAAATCTTACATGCAAAACACAAGAATTAATTGAGCTAGTCAATAACCAGCCACTGTCTAGCCCAACTTTAGTAATATTACTAATATACCCAATATACACGAGATTACTGATACATATTAATATAAATATTTATTACGTAATCTACCAAGACAGCCGAACTTTTTGTTCAATTTAGCGGTTTCTAACAGGAATCACAATGTTAGGTGAAGTTCCCATGAAGTTTAAGTCACTAGGATTGTGTTCTTTTCCCATAGAGAAAAACAAACCTTTATGACTTCTGAAATAAAACAAGAAACGAATAGACAGACTGAGCTGTGTAACTCTTGTCTACACAGTAACAGTCTCAGACCAGTGTCCCATCAGCAGAGGAAAAATATAAAACCAGAGAAGAAAGGTAGTTGGAGGCATTTCTGCTTTTAATATTGTGTGTTGCTCTTCTACTGTTCTTCACCTATCACAAATATTTTTTTAATGTTTAAGATAAATTTACCATTTTGAGAAAAATGTGGCAAATGACTGAATTGAGGAATAAAATTTCTTCTGCAATATATACAGCACATACTAATGATTTTTTCTTATTGTAAATAACAGAGCTTTACAAGGTTTCTAAATAGGCTTTTAATTTTGATGAGGCAGAAATACGAAGATTTAATACAGCATTTTTGCATTTTAAAAAGCCCACATAAAACACAAGCTTAATTATCATCTTGTTATAGTTGGCAGAATCTTACGAAAAATGCAGTCTTTATACATGTAATAAACTCTTAACAAAGAATGTGAGACAGTTAAGTGGCATAAACATGCTTAATTGCAGAACTTTCTAAAAATTAATTCTACTGTTAGATGATTAAGTTCTGCCAGCGTCACCTTTGATGTCCGATCAACATCTTTGAGAAATCTATAAAAATAATGTGCAATGCTGCAAGGTCTTGAGAAGCCACTTTTCTATATCTACTGAGAGCATCAAAAAACAGAGAGTTATTGCCACAATCAGCCCTATCACATCTAACGGGAGCAAACCCACAGCCAGTGTTACTGACACCTGCAACAGCTTCAGTGGTCTAGAGCAGCTGCCCCTCCTGTATATCGGGGAAAATTTATCATTGACTTCTATATGTATCATTAACTTCTATGGGACTTACAGTTTTCAGTTAATTCTACACTATAACGATCCTTACTTTGGAGTTGAGAACAATTTTCCAGATGGTTTGCTTTTTGGTTAAGCCACAAACTTCTGAAATCTAAAAGCTGATAAACTCTGCAAAGTCTAATCTCATGAAAAAACATTATTAAAGGCCTTTAAAGTTTTGAACTGTAAACATACAAAAAGTATTTTGAAATACTGATTTTCTTAAATGAAAAACAACACTGGTGCATTTACAGTGCTGAAACAAAGACTTTAGAGACGCAGACTTTCAGACAAGTACAATTAAAACAAAATCTTCGTCACTGATGCTACACTTATTTTCAACCTGCTGTAATACAAGATACAAACTGGAATCTCTCTGTACATATAGTGGTCATATTCACAGAACAGGCTAAACTTGAAGAAAATAAGGCCTAATGTTCAGAATTATGTTCATTTCTTACTTATCTTCATAAATTTAAGAACAAGGATGGATTTAAGCCATCAGCAGTGAATGTAAATTGGTTCAGCTTGTAAGTGTCACTCACTTTCAGGCTCAGGCTGTTCTGGGGTTCAGCATTAAAAGGAAGGAGTGCTATTCAGTAGCCATACTATATTCAGCAAGGCGCCTTTTTTTTTTTTTTATTTCCTTAAAAAAAAAAACAAACACAAAACCAAAACAGAACAGAAAATAACAGAGTGCTGAAATACACACTTGTTTAAACATCATGTGACATGATCTGACTACATAGCAGTAGCTAAATTTAGGGCAATACAATCACCCCATTAGGCTGCGGTCTCTACCATCAGTATAAATCAATTTTGTAGGAAACATTCCAGTGAAGAAGTCCCCAGTTTACTACATCTCAATTAAGCAGGGTATTGTGTAATAACATTTTGGAGTTAGATCATATTTCCTTGTCCAAAGCACTTTAATTTTCACAGAACATCACTGAACCACAGTGACTTTTAAAATACAGGGCAGAATTAAAACTGCATGGCATAGCACATGGGAAAAAAAAAAAAAAAGGAAAGGAGAACTCTGCACAACTGTATCAGTCAAACCCTTGACTCTTTACAAAATATATTGTGGCCTCATTTTAGTGCCCATACAAAGCATATTGAACTTTGGTTTTAAATGTCTGCTATAAAAGTAAATGTAAAGAGCACTTCCACCACAAAATGAAAAGCCAAGCAGAACTTGCTGACTTAGGTCTGAGCCTACTGCTCCAGGGAGACCAGAGGCCAGTATTTTCATTTACATGGCATATAAACTGGTGTCAGAGCAGTCTAACCCACTTCAGCCAAAACAGGAGTCAGGCCCTCAGTCTTTCCAAGCAGCCATTTAAGACATGCTTTGCCAGAAGAGCTGCTCTCAGCCTGCAGCCCCTCATGGACCCTTGTGCTAGGGCATCAGTACAACTGGGAGCTCCACGCTGACTCCAGCCCAGAAGACCATTCCCTAAGTTTTGGACCTCAGCCACCAGCCTGAGGTCATTAATGCCTTCATGCCACCCTGCACCACAACAGCTGGGGATGTGAAGGGCCTCACTGACCCCCCTGCTTCTCTGCTCCCCAGCAGCACCTGTTGCCCAACACCTTCCCACCAAACCACAACAGCTTCATGGGGGTCACCACCTACTTCAGCTTTGGCATATTAAAAACCACAAACTTGGCAAAGTACATATACACACACACATATATTTGCTGACACCTCCAGAAATGACGTACTTCTTGGTCATGCCACAACCTATAAACTGAAAGCAGGAAATCCCTTTCTGGACATTTAATAGACCAATTTTTAACAGAATAAAGGGTCAACATGTGTAGGAAGAACATAATCCTCAAAAGAAAAACACCCTTCATATCTTTAGTTACTCAAGACAACCAACCACTATATTTTTAGATCACATAAAGTCTAACCTATAAATGGAACCAATTTTCATCACTTAATCATATAGCATTTTTATTTAACAAAATATGCAAATCAAATTGTTATTATTCCAGAAATCCAGAACTCAGTTTAATTATAGAAGTTTTACTCAATTGTCACAAATAGTTTAACTTCAAAATCTATATAATTCACATTTGGTGGTGGGTGAGAAAACATCTATTGCATCTGGAAAAAAAAATACTCTCTAAGCTCTGTTTTGAAACAGGAGTCATACATTCTCACAATTGGCTTAAACCAACTGGAACTAAAAAGGGCAAAACTCACTCTGCTATTTTCTAAAATTAATTAAAACATCTGGCAAGAGAAAATAACAAGTCTTCTCTAGCGATGGATAAGTAACCTACTCACTGTTCTATCAAAATCTCCATATACATAGAGAACTAATGTTGGAAAAGTTTAACGTTTTCAATCAGATTCATGTCTTTGCACAACATGGTTTACAATATATTCTTTGGTGTGGAAAAAAAATAAGATCCGCTAAAGCATCAGTGATTCAGGAGACATTATGTCTGACAATTATGGTTTTGCTATAGGTGAAATAGCAGGAAAAAGTAATCTGTGTTTTAGAAGAAGTCCCATTTAAACTTCTGCACCCACATTCTGTAGAGTTATGTAGGTTATTATATTGCCAGTTGTCAGAAGTGTATTTCTACCTCCTGATTTTAGTCTGATTCAAACACAAAGCACTAAAAATAAAAACCCCAAAACAAACCAGAAAAGATTGCAACTGCAAAACAAATAGAAAATGTCCTGTAATAAATCTTTCTGTTACGCTTCTTCAATGAAATTTCTACTCTTCTGTTCTTCTAGGAGAGAAGGATAGGAAAAAGAAACCACTTTTTAAATTATAAGTTTTTATCTTTAAAATATAGATGCCTTGCAACAATACAAAGTACCCAGGTGTAAAAGAAGAATCTCATGTTCATACGAAAGTTATACACCAGCATTGTTTTGGAAAAAAAAAAACAAACAAAATCAAAACCCAAGCACCAAACTCCAGGCGATATATATATATTATACAATCTTTGAAGAGTGATGTGAGACAAAAAACCAAACCAAACCAAAAAACAACCAACCAATAAACAAATAAACCAACCCCAAAGAATATAAGCACACCAAGTCCAGGGTGACTTTTTTCACAGTCATCAAACTATGCAACAGAAGGAGAAATGGAGGAATGGGAAGGAAAGGACAGTTGGTAGTGATGAAATGAGAGGAGAAGCCACTCATCAGTAAATCCCTCAATTCCTTTTGTGTAGAGCATGGGAAAAGTGTCTCTACTGCCAAGAGAAAATTCACAGTCAAACTTCTGGACTACAGGGAACATTCCATGTTATGCTTGTGACATTACAGCCTCTCAGTGCAGGAAAGATTACAAGGAAAACTTTCTAGTAACCTCCATAACTTCCAGTGTAATCCCACAGACTGACAAAAAGATGACTACTTGTTCTCCTACCAGGATGCTCCTTAGTGCAAACATCAACCAATATTTAATTCCTTTCTGAGTCCACTGGCAGCCTGACTTACAGCAACACCTGACTGAAACCCAGCACAGGCAAGACAAAGGTGATGTTTGCGGGAAGCAGAAAAGCATCAGGAAGCCTTTGGAAACCCTTATTATTTCACCATCCATCAAACACTGCTGTCCTCAGTGTGCTCCATCAACCTGCTTTCCCTGTACTCCTAGTGACACTGAAAGGACGCTTCCAACTAAACTGTAGGTGAGGGCACTGTAAACTCACCGTAATGAGACTGAAATAACTTCTGACTTCAAAGGTCTGTAATTACTTCAGCACACACAAGCCCAGGTACAGCCACTGGCATCCTCTTTTGTCACTGCTATAATAGTCATTCTGCATGGGAAATCAACAGTAGAGCCTAGATCCTTGGAAGAAAAGCCATCACTAACCCAACCCTAAAGCTGCGTACACATTGCCAGATGAAATAAAACATGAGCGTGAACTAAATGGTTACTGAAAGAAAAAAGACCCTGTCTCTTCCTCTTGGATCTCCTCATAGCTGCAACTAAGGGCTATCAGATGACTAGGTTTTCATTCCTATTTTTCACAGCTCTTGTAAATTTGAGGCTTGCAATACTTCCATATTGGACAGGTGGGCATAAACCTGCATTTTATATGCCATTAGAATCAAATCAATCCCTTAGACCAAAACAATGTGGCATGATCCAGTTGGGAAAATCTGCACATCCAGATCCTCTGCTGGTGCTTGCCTGCCTTTGCATGTGCTTTCCTTTCTAGACCTTCAGGCAAGACTACACTTGCAGTGTAATCCTTAGAAGAAATTAAAATCAGTCATGCTGGAAATATTTAATTTGCTTTCTAAATCATGATTCAAATTCTCTTTTTACTGAAAGCTGGGGGGGCGTGGCGCACAGAGAGAAAGAAAAGGAAGTTTGGAACAATTAATCCCTTCTACCAGTGGGAAGTTGCTACAATGGTTTGACCAGGCTCTTGGAGTTACAAAATATGGAGCATTTGGGATTCAGAGCAGACAACTCTCTGCAGCAAAATTAGCTATTCGTCTCCATTCTTCTGTATATAAATGAGCAAACAAGTTACAGCCAAAGTGTCTGCCTGTATGGTCTGCTTAGTAATTTTGAATGCAGGACACAGACACCCGGAATTAATGTTGAAAATACCCTGGCAGTCAGTTATTACTACTGATAAATACTAAATTGGATGACAGACTGTACTATAAAAACTGTGAAACTAAAGAAATAAAATGGCTGGGTTTTAAGCCAGAAAGACATATCCTTTGAAAGATAAAAACAGAATTCTTCAGTAGTTATAGATACGGGAATAGCTAATGACTGATCAGATGAAACATCAAAGCAGATGAGTCTACAAAGTAAAGAGATCCATCATATAAATCTGAATTTGTTATTAAAGCTTATATTGTATAATTATTGTATCATATCAAGGATGCTGGCGAGTTGAGCACAAGGCAACATGGGTATTGTTTACTAAATATAGTAAAAGGCTGTCCTCCAATCAACAGATATCTATATTTTAAAATGTCATATTTGTTTTTTTTCTGTATAGTATTAATCTTGTATTAAGATATTCTATGCTTGAATCAGAAAACGACAAGTTTTGATGCAGTACTTTGTCCTTCCTAATTTTGGACCAGACTCTGAAAGCTCAACTTCAATACAAGTAAGGGCTAAGTGTTGTGGTATGTGTTTCTGTGCCAAAAAAGTGAAATCACAAATGACCTGATGTTAGGAAAGAAAATTACCTCCATCCCAAATTATTTACAGTCTTAAAAGAATACAGAGAATACTTATTTCATGGTATCCACAAAGGTCATAAACAGTAATGGAGATCCAACACACTGCTCTCAACACCACCTGTTCCAAATATACCTCCACAATTACACCATGATCAGACAGACTGTATTGCAGTGGTCCTGCACGAGGAAATGAACTCAAGCTTACGAGTCTAGAGCACCATGTCAGTGTTTAAATTCATCTGTCCAGGAAATTACATGGTAGACAGTTCCCCTGAGGGCTACCTTCATCAGTTTGAAGAACTAGGGACAGCATGCATGGCATATAGAGTCACGTTTGAATCCACAGTGCATGGCATCCTCCGAGCCTGAGCAGTAAGTCTGGTATGGCACGTGTTTGATGTCCTTAGCTCTAGCAGCAAGCTATCAGAGTCTTTTCAAATTGTGGCTGAGACCCTACTTGCTGGGAGCTAGGTCCTTGAGTTGTGGGGAGGTACACCCACTGAGCAGAAACTTTAAGAAAAACAGCTTCCAACTCACCTGTATCTTCTACTAATTGAAAACTCTAAAATCAGTTTTTGTGTCTATCTGAGTACAGTACAGCAGAACTGGTTTCTAGTCCAGCCAGCCCCAGCAGCAAAGCTCAGCTGCATCAGTGGCAACCCCAGAAGAATTCCCAGCATGTGTCTGTCCCATGAGCAAGTACATAGGAAGACAGACCCAACATCCAACAGCAATTGCTTAGTGTGCTTATGTGCAATGTTATGATCCTTATGAACAAACCTATTTATGGATGCTCTATAAAGAATGACATTGCTTGTAATGAGTTCATCACCCTTTAACCAAGCTATAGGTATACTGTAATGTTGATTTACAGCCAGGCTCCATTGTACCTATTTGCTTAGGCAGGAATGGTATCATAGAATCATTTTGGTTGGAAGAGACCCTTAAGATTATGGAGTCCAGTCATAACCTAAATCTAGCACTCAACCATGTCCCTAAGAGCCTCATCTATACGTCTCTTAAACACCTTCAGGGATGGTCACTCCACCATTTCTCTGGGCAGCCTGTTCCACTGCATGACAACCCTTTCCATGAAGAAATTGTTCTTAATATCCAATCTGAACCTCCCCTGGCACAACTTGAGGCCATTTCCTCTCATCCTGTCACTTGCTACTTGGGAGAAGAGACCAACCCCCTCCATGCTACAACCTCCTTTCAGGTAGTTGCAGAGAGTGATAAGGTCTCCCCTCAGCCTCCTTTTCTCCAGGCTGAACAGCCCCAGTTCACTCAGTCACTTATCAGACTTGTGCTCCAGACCCCTCACCAGCTTCATCATCCTATCTTTTGTTAGGAGAAAAAAAAAAAAAGCTTCTGCACACAAAAAATAGTTTGAGTACCAGTTTACCTAATAACAAGTTATTAGAGCAGTTTATAGTTTATGTAGCTAGAAAAACAAGCAGGTTTTTAACAAGTTGTCCAAAGCTTGTTATTGGCTTTGGTATGATGTGTTGGGTTTTTTTCCCTAAACTATCTTTGTCATGCCAGCAAAAGAGAGTACTTCTGCTCACTTCTTTTTCTAGACCCATCACAGCTGCAGAAACACTACCAGCACAAATTTATTCACTATTTCTCAGGGAAGGCTTTTCTGACTCATTGTTTTTAATGTACTGGATACTGGATAATGTACTGGATACAGGCTTATCCTGCCTTATCTTAGATCAGATTAAATTCAACCATAAATATTGGAACCTATCAGCTGGAAAGTATTGCTTTGCTCTTCTGTTCAGTAAATCAGCTACAGATTATGATAAGTCATATATGGAAAGCAGATGAAGCTTTCCATACACTCCTTTGAAGCTTCTGGATGCCTGAAGCTTCTATACCCCTTTGCTTTTCAACCCGCAGTGCTACAAATGATTTGGTTACTTTCACATACAAAATGTGTAAAATGCCACAGCCTTGCTCACAACAATAGAACAATCAAAAGCAGACAACCGTATTTTGGATCTCTTCTTTAATACAAATGATCAGTAATCAGAAGGCATTTCATGCCCCCAATAACAAGGGTTAATTTGCATGGAAAATTCTTGCTGATTCGCTCATGTTTATCAAAAGTATGGTATAACTAACTAAACATGAGACTAAATACAGAGCCAATATCTGTGCTTATCTTAAAGGAATTTCTAAGGTTTTCTAAGAAACTTTAAAGGAATAATTCATTATAGCAGTAAGGTGCCAAGAAAGATACAGTGGTACATAAATCAGGCGTGTGAACAAATCCATCCACTGTCTCCCTCTACCATTCAAATGATAAATCTCTCCTTTAAGTATACCTGCCCCTGTCAACCCTTATGCTCTTACCTACCAAAGCCTGCAATCAACAGATACTGTCTTTGTGGATGGCCACAGTGGCTGTGGTCTGCCATACAATTTTTAACTGATCCAAAGACTCAAACAGCTTGGTAATAACATTACTTATTGTACTTTTTGTATGATTCAATGACAACATAGACTACCTTTTCAAATTTACACAGTATATGTTTAAAGTATCCTTTATCAGGCCTTGAAAGGAAATAATTTCTTTAACACGGGTTCTCTAGGAAACAGAAACCCTCCTTCAGCAAAAATTAGCTTCAGCCAGCTGGATTACTGACAAAAAATGATATTTATATATAGTGAAAACTGAAAATGGAGTTTCACTAAGATAGACCTGTTGTCCAAGTACTTACTCATTTAGATAGATAACCGGTCTTGTTCTGGAAACGGACTAAAAGACTTTCAGCATCCCTCACCTTCCTGTTATGTATTTCTAAAATAATATGCAAGCCATACAAGCCTGAGAACATTTCTATCACTATGGCAATACTAATAAATTAATTATGCCAGAGGCTGTTCCCTGGCACCGAACACAAGCAGTACAGAACAGTCTGTGTCAACATTATTGCTGCACTATGGTTCTCACCGTAGTTATTCTCTTAACCTCCACAACAGAAGGTCTCATGTCCAAAAAGCCTTGTGGGGAGAAACCACAGTCCATGCAAAAAACCACCTGTGGCTAGTATTTATTAGGGAAAGTCCTGCTTGACCAGCCTCATCTCCTTCTATGACAAGGTGACCCACTTAGTAGATAAGGGAAAGGCTCTGGATGCTGTGTAGACTTCAGTAAAGCCTTTGACACCGTATCACACAGCACTCTCCTGGAGAAGCTGGCAGCTCACAGCCTTGATGGGTGTATTCTATGATGGATAAAGAACTGGCTGGAGGGCCTGGCCCAGACAGTTGTGGTGAATGGAGCCAAATCCAGTTGGTAGCTGGTCACGAGTAGTGTTCCCCAGGCCTCAGTATTGGGGCCAGTTCTGCTTAATCTCTTTATCAATGATCTGGATGAGAGAATTGAGTGCACCCTTAGTAAGTTTATAGATGACACCATATTGGGTGGTAGTGTTGATCTGCTGGAGGGCAGGATGGCCATACAGGGGGATCTCGACCAGCTTGATCGATGGGCTGAGGTCAGTTGTATGGGGTTCAACAAGGCCAAGTGCTGGGTCCTGCACTTAAGCATCAACAACCACAGGCAGTGCTACAGGCTTGGGGAAGAGCTGCCTGGAGGAAAAAGATCTGGAGGTGTTCATCAACAGGCATATATAATCAACAGAATATGAGACAGTGGTATGCACAGGTGGCAAAGAAGGTAAACAGCATCCTGGCTTGTATCAGAAATAGTGTGACCAGCAGGACTAGAGGAATGATTGTCCCACTGTACTCACTACTGGTGAGGCGTCACTTTGAGTCCTGTGTTCACTTTTGTGCCCCTCACTACAGCAAACACATTGAGGCACTGGAGCAAGTTCAGAGAAGGGCAACAAAGCTGGTGAGGCATCTGGAGCACAAGTCTGATGAGGAGCGGCTGACGGAACTGGGTCTGTTTAGCCTGGAGAAAAGGAGGCTGAGGGGAGACCTTATAGCTCTCTACAACTACCTGAAAGGAGGTTGTAGCATGGAGGGTGTCAGTCTCCTTTCCCGAGAAGCAAGTAATAAATGTACAGATGAGGCTCTTAGGGACATGGTTGAGTGCTAGATTTAGGTTATGGTTGGACTCCATGATCTTAAGGGTCTCTTCCAACCAAAATGATTCTATGATTCTATGTTGTAGCTCCCTAGATCCTCCTTCTCACCCTTCTGGAAGACAGGAGTGATACTTTTTTTTTCCTACTTTCACAAACCTTCCCAAATTTCCATTACCTTCCAAAGATGATTTAATGGCTTCACAATGACATAAGATAGTTCTCTGAGCACTAGTGGGTGCAACCTATTAGGTTCCATGGACTTGTTTACATCCAATTTGTTTAAGTGTTCCTTAACTTGATCATCCTTCACTATGGGCAAGTTTTCTTTGCTCTAGACTTTGCCTCTGGTCTCAGGGGCCTGTGATTCATAACAGCCAGTTTTACCAGAGAAGACTGAAACTAAGAAGCCATTGAGTACCTCAGCATTTTCTGTGCCGTCTGTCAGCAGTGGCCCTGCCCCATTTAGCAGTGGGGCCATGTTTTCTCTAGTTTTTCTTTTGCTACAGATGTACTTGTAAAATCCTTTCCTGTTGCCTTTCACATCCCTTGCCAGATTCAACTCCAGGTGGATTTTAGCTTTCCTGGGCCCATCCCTGCACAACTGAATAGTGTTTCTGTACTCCTCCTGGGTCACCTAACCCTGCTGCCAGCTCTTGTAGACTTCCTTTTTACGTCTGAATTTAGTCGGCAATTCCTTGTTCACCTCCATGCAGTCTGTTTGTTGGGATAGACCAAACTAGAGCTTGGAGAAGGTGATCCTTTAACATAAACCAGCTCTCTTGGACTGCTCTTCTCTCCATGACCATGGGATACCATGTGTGACAAACAGATCCCTACATAGGCCGAAAACTGCTTTACTGAAGTCTAAGGCTGTGATTCTGTTTCTTACCCTGCTCCCTCCTCTCAGGCTCCTGATCTCAACCATGTCATGGTCACTGCAGCCAAGGCTCCTCCTGATCTTCACATACCTAACTGACCCTTCTTTGTTTTTAAGTATGACATCTGGCAAAGCATCTCCTCTCATTGGCTCCTTGATCACCTGTGCCACAAAACTCTTGCTTTGTGTTGCACACCAGCAGGTGTTAGAGTGGTTCACATCACACAGGAGGACCAGAGTGTGTGAATGTGAGGTTACTTCTAGAAGTTTGAAGATCTTATCTAATTTTTCATGACCAGGTGGCCTATAGCAGACTCACTACAACATCACCCATGTTGGTTCACCTGCCAGTCCTGACCCACAAGCTCTGAGCTGGCTCCCCCCACCTCCCCAGAGCAATGCTCCTTGCTTCCTAGCTGCTGTTTCACGGAAAGGATGACTTCCCTTCCTTGCCTCCCTAGCCCATCCTTCCCAAAGAGCCTGTATCCCTCCATTGCAGCACTTCAGTTGTGTGAGCTGCCCCAAGACATCTCCATGATGCAGGCCAGGTTATAGCCTCATAAATGCATGCAGATACACACACACATTCCTCCTGTTTGATTTCCATGCCATGGGAATGAGTGTGGAGACATCTCAGAGAGGCACCCAAGCATGCCAATTACCCAGAAAGGGCATGAGACCTTTCCACATAAGGGCTGTCCCACAGGCCCTTTCTTTTTTACATGCCTAATGTGCTTCAGGTGATTCTGCTTCAACCTTGTGTTGCTGAATGCCACGGTCCTTCTGTTCCTGTCACGCCAGGCACTCGGTATGCCTGCCACATCCAACACTTGGACTGTTGAGGAATCTCCATCTTTTCTACTTTAAAGCTTTTCTTACCAGGTTGGCCAGTCGCATTTTCTTTGACTCTTTGCCTAAGCATCTGCTGTTAGTCACTGTCCAGTGTCACATGCAAGCATATGGGCTGGAATGACTTCTGATCTTAGAAATAAAATTGTACTTACAGTCTTACTTAGAATCACAGATGAGCATTATAAAGAAATCTTTTTTTCCTAGGCAAAACCATGAAGCTTATATTGCAAAAATCTCTCTCAGACCAAATTAAAAAAATGACTAATTTATAACTCTGATTACTTTTTCCCATAAGTCTTTACTATGTATATGCTAAACGTGGGAACAAGCAGATAAAGAATACTCTCTGTTAAAAGCCTTTGAGAAACCTATAATGAAAACATAGAGATTTCATGTTTCTGCTCACAGGTGTTGGTAATAAAAGTACTGAGGTTAAACAAAAAAATATACTTGCTATTTCTGAATACAGCCTTCCTGCAAACACAAAGCATTATAGTATCTAATAATGCTTTCACCTCTAACCTTAGATACACATTTTTAAAATAGCTTGCATTATTCCATATGTGCCAAATAACACAGCCCAAAGTACTTTCTTAAAATAAATGGAATTGAATGGAACAAACCACCCAATACAGATTAAATACAAGACAGTGTATGAGCAAAGTGCTAGTTCTCCTTATAGGCTAAACAATGATTTGTAAATAGTTTTATAATTAACGACCTCAAAGGAAATACATTCTTTTTGTATATATACATATGTATGTGTACAAACATAAATCAGTTATGGGATATATGACTTCATTTCCAAACTCTATATCCCCTACAGAAAGACATGATGCTGGCAACAAAATGTAATAGTGTGTGTAAGCTGTTCAGCTACTAACTATATACTTGGACCAAGAATAAGAAAAAATAATAGCTATTATTACTACTATTCATGTTTACCTTGATTAAGATATGCTTGACTACAGGTCAAGATTTTTCAGATGCCTTGGGATGAGTGCTTCTTACGATAAACACTAAAACACACTTGCACAAGCTCTGAATCACCTTCTTTGAGCCTTTATAGAACACATGCAAAAGTAGTGGTTACTTTAAAAAAAAAACTTATCAAATATGAAAAATGAAGAAATAATAAAGTGTTTGAGGTAAAAAAAGACTTGTAGAATGTTTATTGGGGGGTATATGCAGAATAAATTATTGAACTATAAGCAATTTTGCATGAGGAATTAAAACCAAGGTCTTTTAATACAACTCCACAGAAGGTTTATTAAAATAAACTATGTTCTGTGCCACGGTTGTTAATTTTATAACTTTTTAAAAATTATTTCAGACTCTTCTCTTGCCTTCAGTTTAAAAAAAAGTGGGGGTTTGTTCCACTTGACTGAATGGGAAAATAGTTATTTAACCTCCAACAAGAGATTTTATGGAAATATGTTGAAGACCAAGTGTTTATTCTGTAGCAAATAAGGTTTCTCTAGAAACAGAACAGATCACACACATTTGCTACATGGGCACAACACTGTTTTTTCTTGATTTATCAGTATCAATAAAAAGTGACACAGCTGCTCTCTGCTTCCTAATATATCCCACAGGAGAATACAAAAGAGAGGACAACTGAGATACAATCCCTCTGTTCTCCCATAAAAACCAAGTTCTGGAAAGCAATGAGCCAGTCCCTTAACTGCTGTGGATTTTGGTACAGATTTTGATCTTGCTAAAATGTTGTCCTGGGGATCAACAGGAGAAGAGCTAAAAACTCAAGATCATCAGACAAGAAAAGTATCTGGGACTCAGGACTCACTTCTGCCCAGGAAAAGCAGTCCCAGGGACTGAAAAAAAACCCAAACCAAAACAACAACAAAACACCCCAAACAAAAAAAACCCACCACACAATGAAAAACCAACACCAAACAAACAAACAAAACCACAAAACAACAACAACAACATACAACATACAACAGGTTTTTCCTCAGCTTCCCAGGGTCCGGGCACGAAACAAGCACCCATGGTACCAAGAGGAAGAATGACTGTTATCTGCTTAGCACAATGCTCCATTGTAAAGTCCATCGGTTAAGTTTCCTCAAAACATTACCCATAGGCAGGCTGAAGCAAAGCCAAATGACTCATCTGACAAGTGTCACACTTAAAGAAGTTTCTCCTCATATTCAGATGGAACCTCCTGTGCTTCACTCTGTGCCTGATGCCCCTCACCTTGTCTCTGGGCATCACTGAAAGGAGTCTGGTCCCATCCTCTTGACACCCACCCTTGAGATATTTGTAAACGTTGATGAGATCCCCTCTCAGCCTTCTGTTCTCCAGGCTCTCTCAGTCTCTCCTGAAGAGAAAGATGCTCCAGCCCCCTAATCATGTTCGTAGCCTTCCACTGGACTCCCTCCAGTAATTCTTTGTCCTTGTGTAATGGGGGAGCCCAGAACTGGACACAGGACTCCAGATGGGGCCTCACCAGGCAGAGTAGAGGGGGAGGAAAACCTCCCTTGACCTGCTGGTCACAATTTTCTTCATGCACCCCAGGATACCATGTGATTCTGTAATTCTGTGTCACACTTGGTCCCACCTCTGCTTCAGTGAAGATTTCATTCATATTTATGCAACATGAAGTTGTACCATTATGACCAGGAATGCCGAGTGCTGGGTGATCTTGTATGGGAAGTAGGAATTGCATACTTACCACGCGGAGGACAAAACTGGCCAACATGAAAGTATGAATCACTTCGAAAAGCAAATACAGTTTCCCATCTTCAGGTAGTTTTGTGAATTTAGCTCTAAATGGGCTATTTTGCATAGAAGGAAGTAAGTTTTGGAGTACTTTTTGTTCCAGTCAGAGAACAACCAGGAAGAGAAGAAACAGTAACACAGATTATATTTTATTTGAGCCAAAATAGCAACCAAGCTGAAAAAACAATTATTCACAGAACATAGCTGCAAGTTCTCATGGAGACTGTTAACTGTAACAAAATATATGGGACTCTTCCATGCAGAAAAAACTACTACATCCCCAGAGAGTATTTCCATCAGAAGACAGGTCAGGCTAAAAATCTGAGTCCATCATTAAGGACAACTATCTATAAAAGTGAAGACTTGAGTACCGAGCTGTGAGAAGCCTGAAATCTGTAGGGTTTTCAACCAGTGTGCTCGGGTACTGTGGGAAGCCTGGCTGCTGTACTGCAGAGCAAGGCACAGCACAGGTATAATCTACCCAGCTTCACGTCAGCCTAAACTTGGTGCTGCCATAGCAAGATTTTTACTAGTACCCAAGCCAGCCTGTTTAAGGCTGACTGGGACACATTGACCACAAGATTCACAATAACTACTGCCGTGACTGCAGTGCAGGCAGATCCTTGTTCTTTCAATGGGCCTTTTTTTTTCATGAGACACAATCGAGACCTCAATCCAACAGAATGACCTCATAACACACTTCACTAAGAGAAGTGCATCAAGGTCCTCATAATGAACTCAGCAGGCCTAATTAAGGAAAACGGGTGCTCCATTATTTGCAGTTTGTGTTCTGCTATGGAGCTATAAGGACATCCATTCACATCCATAACCATTTAAGAGTAGTTAATTGCAGAATAAAGCCAGAAAGGCTACAGGCAGCAGCTTACCATTCACTAAAACCCAGAACACACTTTGACTATTATCTCTGATTAAAAAGTAAAAATTAGAATGCGTCTGTGATGGCTGCGGACAAACATCACAATACCAAACTCTTTTCTACACTTAAACTAGGGAAGGATAATTTCAAGCATAAGTGGCTGACGAAACAATGAACACACAGAGAGGAAAAGATGGAGAAAAAAAAAATCAACTGTTATTCTAGGAGTCCTGAAACACTGCAATAGCACAACTCATGGGAGAGGCAGTAAAATATAACAAGTGCTTTTGTGTCATCTGTTTTGGTGTAAATCAGTGAGACTCTGCTGACACTAATGAAGCTAAAGTGACTTATGGCAGAGAATTTGGCACTTTATTTGCTATGATGACTGATGTCTAAATTCAACAGATTTTATACAATTATAATTAACGGTCTACAGTAAAATACAAAACCAATGTAGTCTGTGCAAGAGAGTTGTCTTGCGGTATTCATCTTGTGGTCTCATATTGCCAGTGGCATTGGTATACATAATTAAAGTATTAATAATCACCTCTGTGAAAGGTAGGAACACAGCATGAAATTAATATTTTAGAACTAACTAGTAAGAGTCATATTTCAGGACAACTAAATAATATTTTATAAGATAATTTTTGAATCAGTTATCAAGAACTGCAATATTTAACTCATCTCATGCCATTCCTGAACTCTCATAATGATTTAATAATGTAGACTATACATCTGTTTATAACACATGGCTATGTGTTTTGGGCATTTGACAAGGTAAAATATTAACATTCATGTTGCAGACCTAATGTCCCTATCCATTTGATAGACTAAGTGCAGAAAATCTGTAAGCAAAGAATTTCTAATAAAACCAGAGAACATCCAGAACAACATTTAAGAAAAAAAAATCTGCAGAACCGTAGACAATGATTATTACAGGTCATAACCAGATCATGAGTCAACACCACTGTGTTTCAAAAAAATTACAGATGTCATTTTTAACTTATTTTGTCCTCCATCTTTCCACATCCCAACTCCTTGTCAGATCAATTCTCTTCCACCTGATTCCCCTCCTCTCCTGTTTCCCAATGACTGTCCTGTACCCAGGTAATCCAAGCATTGCCGTTCACACTAGTTCCTCCTCAAATTGTATCGTCTCTACTCTTCTCTAGCTTCCTTGTCACCTCTCTATTCTGACAGCTAGTAGTCATTATTGGCATACTTCTTTTTAGTTATTCAGTTTTTGGACATGCTGCGTGAATGCTCTTTTGGAGATTTCAGTTTCTGCATTCCACTCAGCATAGCAATTTCTAAAATTTTCAGAAGGCTTTTAATATAGGAGAACTTCACAGCAACATCAAAAATGACATCCCTGGCTGAAAGGTGGTATGTGGGTCACCTTTCAAACATCCCTCTCAAAAAACTAGGAACCAAGGTTTGTCATGACCTTTGGTAAAATTACTTCTCTTTTTCCAGGAAAGGGAATCATACTTTTTTTCAAAATAGCAATTAGTTCTCAGGAAAGCAAGGGGACAAAAAAATTCAGCTCAGTCAAGGAAAGCAGGGCAAAGTTACAAATGGCTAAAAAGGGTCTGAAGATAAGAGGTACCAAGCAAAGCCTAGTCATTTCATTCCAGTTTTTCTGGGATTTTATAACATGCATAAAGCAACATATCTTTTAAAAAAATCTACATTATCTGGCTTAGGTAACAATCTTCATTTTCTGGAGAGAAAGCACATATGAATAAAAATATTAGAGTTCCTGAAGTACTGTTAGAAAGAGTCCAAATACAATAGTTAAAGTGCGAAATTAGAATCCAAACGTCATTGAAAAAAAGGATATCAAAATCTTTCTTCTAACTTATATTGTGCCACCTTTTTTTCCCCCAGAGTTTGATGGCCATTGACAGAATTTGGAAGTGATGCCTCCTGGTACTACAGTAACTTCAGTTTTCAGAAAGGCTCACTTTTATTTTATTTTTAATGGGCAGAGAGATTGAGGTTCAGCTAATTGACCCCTAAAAGCTGCTGGGCATGTCAAGAGAAACAGCTGGCTGTAACACACAGCAGAGTGAGAAGTGCCAAAATTTAGATCAAGCATGATGAGGACTGCCTGGGTTTCATGGCCGGGTGATGGGGAGCCATGTGAAAGATGACCATGTTGGAGGGGAACCCTGCTGACCCCTGGGGAGCTGAACTCACAAGGTCAACAGTACCAAGGGGTCTCAGCCATGCAAGGCTGATGGTATCTAGGTGATGGTGCTGCAAACACCCCATTTAGGTACAGATGTCATGGAAGTGGAACTAAGCAGGGAAAATAACCAGAGGTGGAACACTGGAGAGACTGGGGTTGAGAGTCTGCTGTAGGCAAGACCACAGGTGTGGATCAGCTACTGGAGAGACACATTTCTGCACATGTATGTGGGGGCTGAGTGTGCATGTGTATGCATGACTCAATAGCAAGTATCCTGATTTTCTGATGCATAAGACGAGGAACAGACCATTTGTACTGATTATGTTCACATGCATGCCATCTGTGTGGATGTTGTGCCAGTCAAGGCACTGGTTGCCTATACATGTAATTCTGGTGGCTGGCTCTGCCTGTGCAGAGCATGGGGATTGCATGCTCAGCCTCACTGTGAGCTGGACGTGGGGATGGGGAATTGCAGCAGTCTTGTACTCTCAGACCAGGATGGGAGGAATCCTCTTTGGTCTAGAGGGCCACAGACTAGTGCTCTCTTAAAGCACGTTCTATATTTGACCAGCATTATTTCAGTTGTGCTACTTTAGTTGAAACAATAACATATAAAATATACATTATTAGAATGAAAAGGCCTGAGAACTCACAAAGAGCATTAATATGCTATACATTAAGATAAGGCAGGAAAGATGACATTGGCCCCATTAGAAAAGACGTCTGGTGCAGCACGTAAAATATACACCAGAACATGCTGACCATATGTAGCCTATTGTCTTACTCCAATACCATCACTTGCTTGATGCTACTTTACATCTACACTTCCTTGAAATGTGCACTATGTGCAGCTCTTCCTTGGGTAATTGTGCTGCAATGTCCCAAGTCGTTGATGGGACTGTTCAAGGAAGCTGTTGTTCGTAACTGTCAATAAAAGTATGCTACTGATACTGAATGCCGACAATAAAAGTCAGTCTTCAAAACAAACAAACCCACTAAAACCCCAAATCAACAACCTCCGTGAATGTAACTTGTAGCGTTAGATGAAAGAAGAACTTTATTATTACACAGGTTGCCTCAACTACGAAGGCTTTGGCAACTTGCATCATATACATGCCAAATGAATTAAAATTGTCGGGTTTTGAGTCTCTGAAGAGCTGTCAAACTAGGATATTTCCAAAGCATTACCATTTTTATTACTGGCACTAAAAGTCTACTCACTCAAAAATGTCACAGCCCTTACATCATTTAATTTATTTATCATAGTTATGCAGAAATTCACATGAACAACTGGATTCCCTAAATGGTGCTTCAAATAAATGGTACCAGATACTAGTGATCACTTTTTTATTTAGGTGGGGAGAATAGGATAGCAAATATATCCTGATGAAATTAATAACTCATCACAGTTATTATCAGACAACAGTAGAAAACTCAAAACTGACAGCAAGAAATATTGCTGATTCATTGAACTTGTCCTTATATTTTCAGCCCACTTCTGTGTTTTTCACTTTAATGAGATTGATGATAACAGCCCTCTGCCAGAGAAAACATTTTGTTGATACTACGTATAAACACTTAAGCAAAAATATTTCCTCTCCTATCTTTCAATGAAAGTGTTTTTTAAATAGAGTTATAATACATCATTTTGTGACAGCATTTAGGAAAAAACATTTATACAGTTATCTAAAAGCCTTGTCAAATCATGTAATCTCTCTGAATATCATTCCATTTAAGTACTTTTATTGCCCATACACTTACTAAAAACACTGATCTTTATTCCACCTTATATGTGGTAATCTAAATTGCCTTGAATAATCTGTCTAACAGAGATAATTAAATGTGTTTCACTAATATCTACAAAAGGTTCTAAGGGCACACAGTGGATTGAAGTCTGGTTTGCCAACATGTTCAGATTTCATGACATGCTAAAGCAACAAGTAAAGTGCCACTTGACTCACAAGAAAAAAGGAATGGAAGGGATCTGTTTTGCCATGATCTCCAGTCCCTTGATATTTTACACTGTATCATATAATCTCCGTTAAATATTTACCAATTATCAGCATAAACCCATTTTGGATTACTCAATCCAGTGCTATAATAGAAAGCTTGCAATCTAAACATATAGTCCCTTTAGTTCTTTGCCACAAATTGAGGATTCCAGTTTTATATGGCAGACTTCATGTGCTCCTCTAGCATAAAACCAAAGAAAAAACAACACAAAAACAGCCACCAAACCCATGAGTTTTGAGCAAACTTGTCTGGAGGTTTAGTTGGTCAATTCTTTAAACATGAGCACAAAATCAAATAGCAGTTAGTTAAGTGCTACCTGGCTAACTTCCTTTTTAGGCTGCCAGATCCTGAGCACATGGAGTCATGACATGGAAAAGGAACTAGCCAGCCCACCAAAGCTTCCCTCTCTGGGCAGCACTACAGATGGCCTTATCCTGTCACCCTTCCTAGCAGTGCCCAGGCTCAATTGCCTATGCAAGTCACAGAGGCAAGGCTGGAAAAGCAGCTGTGCAGCTATTACACATTATGTTCAGGTGATAGGGTTCCTCCTTCAGGAAGCGTATTCTTGAAGGCTCACACCACGAAAGCAGCTGGTCCTGTGATCTGCCCATTAGCTTGCATTTGCTTTAATTAATTTGAGTTCGGAAACTAACAGCACTGTTTTTAAATTAGTATGAGGATACTGATGTTTGCATTCCACTGAGCTGGCATCATTCAATGCCTTTTGGAAACTTCTGGCTAGTCATGGTGTGACACTCTCGGGAACCAAAGTTATTTTCACAACTTAGGCACAATCCTGGCCCAAGTTTGAAGGCATGGAAACTCCTATATTTTTTTATAGTACATATGTTTTAACTAAAAAGGTTCCTGACTGGAAAGTTTCAACTTTTCAGTGCGCAACACCAATACTGAGTTAATCTTTTGTATGGTTTCCTTTTCAAAGGCAGACCGTTATGCTTATCATTCCCTAGTACTTTGTTAAAATGGTGGAACTGCAATTTAATAGGATGCTGGCAACAGGAATCATGCAACCAAATCCCTAAATGTCATTACTGTGAGCTGCCAGAATCAGCCCCTCGTGGCCCAAAACAAAATGTCTTTTATCAGTATGGCTTTCTGCCAAGCCTCTACTGTCCAGCTCAAGGCACTAACTGGATTAAATAAAAAACAACAAAAACAGCATCAAAAAAGAAAACACTATACAAAAGGGATTATAGCAGGAAGAGAAACATAAAGTACCTCTTTAGACTCCAGGTAAAACTCTGTTGTTCCCACCTGATCAAGCCCAGGGACAGCACTGTCTAACACAGCTCTCCTAAAAACCATGTCCTTTATCTTATAAGCCATTTCTTAAGAAACTTCTCCCGTATACACCTGATTTTACCTTCTGTTTCATCAATATTTCACTGCTATTTCCTTCTACATTTGCTGGATGCATATGCCAGGAGCTAACTTTAACAGGACTTCTGCATTTTTGTATGATGAAAGAGTGCCACCATAAACAGATACTTTGGACACTCATTCCTACAAAATGCACTTGTGTGGATGCACTCAACTACCCCTATCCAAACCAGCAGCAGTTTGGTACGGATTCCAAAAGGAGGTAAAGGTCTGAGCTGTAGCTGAGCCAAGAACTTGTTTTAGGAAACCCATAAAGGAGCAGACAACACAGCAAACACTGGTAAGTTGCGGGTGCATACCTTTCCCACTGTATGCAGTTTGACTACAAGCAAACCACTCTATCCCATAAATATGAGAGCCTTGGTGAGCCTACTTTGAAGTCTCCCAGCTAGACAAGCGTGGCTGTAGGGCAATGATGTTTTACTAATCACAGATCACTGGATTAGCACAATTAAAGTCTTGTATTAACCATTTAGCTTAAATAAGTACATTTTAAATACAATGAATCACTTAGCATTCTAAGGTCATGTGATTTTTAGTCTACTGTCTGCTAAGCATTACTTAGTAGCTAAACTGGCTTAAGTCTTAAACTGTATGTTGTAGAGTTCTGCTCATATTTACCAAACTTGTGTCCACCTGAACAAATCAAAGCAGCTACAGACCATCAACAACACCTGCAAAATAAGGCCTGTTTTGTACCTTATTGAGCAAAATGGGATCCACTTGGACAAAATTACACTTTCAAGGCCAGGAGAAAGCAGCTATATACTATCAACAATGTCTGCAGCTAAACAAAGGCCTGTCTGAAGGTAGTGAAAGAATCCAATGAGAATCAAGAAGACTTCAGACTCAAATATTACTATTGGACTGAATCATCGTGTGAGGGGCGAGTAAATCTTCTGTAAGGGTATAGTTACCCAGGGAATTCTATTCTCAGTTTGGCACCTCTTCAAAGGCACTCAGCTCAAGCCAACCCTGCTGCTGTACTACTCCATTAAATTATTTATTTCTATTAACTTTGATGTCTGAAAGTTTGCTTCAAGAGTCCTAGGATCCAGACTTCAGAGCGACCTGGCACCAGACCCCTAGAGGGCAGGTAAGCAGGTTGAGATGCAGCAGGATGGAACTTTGAAATCCCAGCCAAGTGACCTAAAGAACTGGGTGGTGCACATATAATCTTTTGGCCATAAACACATATAATCCATTACCTGCTTTTCCTTACCCTCTCTGTCTCTTAGACATAAACCACTGACCAAGTCTGGGACTAAGTTTAGATCGAGCCACACCTGAACTCCTCTCTGAAAAGGAGTTTAGTAAGCAAAGGGGTCCATTCTGAACCTTGTGACTCAACTGGAGGGCCTCCCTTTACCCTTTCACATCTTCTGTCCCCATAGAAATCACTCTAAAACAACTTTCACCCAATTCTTAGCATATTTCCTCCATGCAGTAAGTAATAGAGTGAACCTTGCCATCAAACTCTGTTAAGTTGCACTTTTCTTTAAGTGATCTAAATGCTGCTCTGTGGCAAGTAGGACTCTAAATCACTCATCCATGACAGTGCTCAGTATTCATCTGCTCTTTCAGAAACTTGCCAGATGCAATGATATTTTAGATATAACTGCAGCATTTGTCGTGAATCTTTAACAAAGGTCTTTTTATCCCAAGATGAGAAAAAACAAATTGGATCTCAACATGCAAAGAAAGACATTTTAACTTAAAGCTGACAAAACTGGATGTCAGATACCCAGTGAAATTGAAGCAACATTTCTTGTAAGAGCAGAGCTAAAAAACTGTGTTTACACCAAGAGACTGAAGCTTATGCTTGAATTGAATAGGGAACCAAAAACATCAAGGACTGTATAGACTCCCATAACCAAAACAAGACACCAAAATGCATTGACAAGTTTGGCAAGTCCTGAGGCCCACAGAAAAGATGTGGTTATTGGCCCATTTACCACCAAGTCTCATAAACCATTTCTTGGACAGAAGACCCCACGACTACAACACCCCCCAAACACATGGAACACCTGCTAATAAACCAAAGGTAGGGATTAAGGCTCCCAATTTAGACCAGGTATTTCAGCTTGATACAGCAGTAAGAGACTATACAATGGTGATCAGAACAGCTCTCCTGCAACCAAGTCAAAGCCAATCTGAATACAGAAAAACAAGCCAACCTTAAACCACACCACTAAAAGCTGAAAATTCCACAGGCCAGCAGATTTTCATCTCTAGTATTCTTCATAAATTAACACTAAAAAGCTAGGAATAGAACCAGAGAGAAGCAGAAATGCATCAGGATTGATTAAAGCATCATCCTATGTCTTCACTGAATATCAGTGCGTCTATCTGCACTATAAATTTATACGTATATTACACATCAGAAACATTACTTTATAGTAGAGCTGCAACCAACCATCTTTCCTAAGTGCATATAAGTTCACTTGAAAATTAAAAGCAAAATGGCATTATTATTCTGTTCAATCTCTTTAACTCTGGTAAAGTTTTTTCATGCTATTTGTATCCTAAATAATATGCCTCTCCAGGTTTTAATTATGAAACACTAAATAAATCCCATGAGCGAACACTTATTAGTATCTGTCTGCTGAGTTCCTATTTGTAATTCCAGCTAATTACTTCCCCTGTCAGGAAAATATTCTTTGAAGTCCCAAGATGCCACACAAGTACCTCAATCTCTCTCATTTTCCATCTCCCAGTGCTTGATACAAAAAATGTAAATTTATTTGGCTACTGCTGGAAGAGTAAGAAACTTGAAATAATCTCTGCACTGTCAGCAAGTCTTTACCTTGTGTGCTTAATCCCTGTTACCATGGTGATATTTAATTGTGCAGCCACACAGTTTGATTGGTTTATTTTAAATTGGAGATTTTCTGTGGAATGACACAGGATCCTAACAAACATTAGATAAATGCCTTTCAAAATATTGCAGTGAGTTGCATTGTTGTCAGCAACTAGATTAATTTGAGTTCAGTTAAACTATTTCTTCACCGTAATCTTACATATATATGACAACATACATAATATGGGGATTTTTAGCATTATATTTGAGAGCTGAGCATTTGGAGTATAATTAAGCAGTATTTTATTGTAAGAAAGGCAATTAAAACCTAAATAAGAATTAAAATACAATAAGGTTTTGTTGGTAGTATCATCCTGTCTTCCTGAAACAAATTACCTTGCTGTTCTACAGTAACAATCCACATAAGAACATATTACAGTAGGCTTACACTTTTATTTATAGAAAACTGTAAATATATTAACAGGACAGAAATTAAGCCAAAAGGATAAATACAGCTTCTTCAGTGCTCACTGCCATATACCTCAGCATGCAGTTCCTTAATATATGAATGACTGCTGGAAAGGCACCATCAATATGGTATTTCCTGGCACAACATAACATATTAGATAACGTGCTTTAAATTCACTACATATATCGTGATGAGCGGGTGTACTTCAACTGTGCTATTTAAACAGCAGCAATATACTGTGCTAATTATTTTCCTTTTTTTCTGCTCTATAACCCAGCTCCAGCCCTTTTTTTTTCTTAATGCTATAACTGGAGCTCTGGGGAAAATTTACATAGCAAAGGCTGGGTGAAAAGTCCCAGTTCCATGATCAACTATTAGTCAGCTTTGCCTTATTTATTTTTTTTCAAGCTCATGGCCACTAAGGCCCTGATATACAGCCTGCAGGATCGTTTTCCCTTTTTAGTGTTTCAAGGGCTGATTTCCCCTCTTTATTTTTAAGGACTCTCAACTAGCCAGGTTCTATTTCATATGCAGAGCCTCTGTGTTTGCATCATTGGGGATACCAGCACAGGACTTGTGATAAGACTTATAGCTTCTTACAAACCACTAACACTCTTGCGACCACCTGCATGGCTCTGTAGAACCAGAATTTGGTGTTTTTAATGCCAATTTTCTTGTGACTTTACTCTGTTTTACAAGAGAGTAATTTGAAAAAGCCCACTCCAACTGGCACTATCATACTTATACAAACTCTTTACAAGAATTAATTTGTTTTACGCTCCTGGGAAGGATAGCTTGGTGTACCGAAGCAATGCTTCTAACAATACATTTACTTGCTGTAAGGCACAGATGAGATGCTGTTATGCCATATGAAGCATCTACCCAGAAGCACGTGAACTTTAAGAGTAATGAGGATCTTATCTTCTCACCTCTATGCATTGTGACCCTGGGTTAGGTTGCCTTGATTTTTTTTTTTTTTTTCTATACAGGTTCTGCTCCAGAAGTTTTATTCTGCTTCCTAATCCACCTTCTAACACACAAGAATAACAGTTTTCAGGATGCAATACTTCTCTGAACTTCATGGCATCCCCATCCACCTTGTGGTTGGAGAAAACACTGAGGACTAGATTGGAAACACTGACTTCGCCTTAGCAGAGGCCCCAAGTACATAATTCACCATACTCCACTTAGGTACAATTACATCCAAGCAACTCAAGGCTAATGACTGAGCAAAAGTTTCTTCTCTTCTGAGTAGTCTCACTCACATTCATACCTTCTTGTATAACTCCCCTCACCCTTCCAGTTTGAGGAATCCTTTTGCTTCAGCACATGATGATCGCACATGTGTGCAGAGAGGACTCAGAAAGGGCAAGCCAGCAGACAGGTAAGGAGCCATGCAGCTGTGGCTAATGCCTGAGCTACTGCACACCAGCTGGCTTAGGTACAAGCTGTCTTACAATGCAACGAACTCCCCATTTTTCCATGCTCTAGTTAAAATAAAATAACCCCACAAATCAGCATCTCCTTGCTATTATTCCCTCCACTATAACAATGATTTATCCCCAGTGATATTAACATCAATTTGTCTGTCGTATTTATGCCTGCCATATTTATGGCTAGAGCAACAGCTCTGTGTGAAGGAAGGACGACTGTTAAATCATCTGTTTTCAGGAGGCTGAGCTGACTTAGCAATACTTTTTCACCATATGCCTGAGTTTTATCTAGGCAGACCACTGACACAAACAGGTTGCTATATAATTTTCCTTCTTCTCCTTTCTAATTATTCAGGTTTGCTTTAAACAGTCACTTGTGTTTGTGTGTCCAAGCTGCCGTTCGGCTCTTCTAGCCCCACTCTCCCTTCCACCATACGATCCTGTCCTTGAGCAGGTCAAACCCTTAGCAACAGAAAGCAAATTTGTATGCTGCCTGAAATGAGCTCAGTAGCACTCTTTCTGTAATAGCACACTATTCATATCAACAGTCCGTATTAGTGACAAGGGAATTAAAATTAAAAAAAAAAAGATAAAAATTAAGAATCGCCATACCAATCAGACCTGTTGTCCACCTGGTCCAGTATCCTGACTCTGACAGCACTCAGTACCCGCTTCAGAGGAAGGTGCAAGAAATCTTGTAATTATAGAATAACCTGATTAATACAGGAAGTTTCGTCCTAGCCCTAGGCAGTCAGCAGCTGACTCACCCGCTTGTCTGAAACATAAGAATTTATATCTGCTCTAATTTTTTTTTAATCCTATGTAATTTAACAGTGTAAGACTCATTACAAACGTACATTGCAAATGTACATTTAAATCCTATGAAGCATTTTAGGTTTTACTCTAACCTGTAGCTGAGAGTTATATTTGCTAATTATATAGGTTGTACTATTTTTATCACTGTTAAACTGCCTGCCATTCAATCTCATTGGATGTCCCTTTTAGGGATGTGGGAATAAGTGGGCCAGAGAGAGTGATTCCTCTGCCTGTTCCCTTGGCATCTCACCTGGGAGCAGAGATGCCTGAAGATGTACACCGACCGCAGTCAGCCTTTGGCTTGAGGCATTATCCTGGCATACAGGCTGCCTTCATTCACATCCCCCTAAACTGAATCAGAAGGAGAAGGCAATGAACCCTCTTTGTGACACCCTGCAGAACCGCGAATGCTCTCACGCCGGCTGAGGGAGGGCAGAGCAGCAGCAGCCATGTTGCTTATATTTTTCTGAATGCCACATAAATCCTCCAGTGAACCGAGTCAACATTGTTTAAGTACTTACAGATGTAAGGATGCAATGCATTCAGTAAAGTGCTATATAACATCATACCTACAGGGCAGAAGGTGGCTCCTGTGGCTTCAAACTTTCATTACAGCCCTTAGGTACTAAGGTAGTCTTAAGGTACGAATAACACCAACCTTTTCAAAATGTAAGAAGATGGACAACATTGTAACAACAATCAAGGCTTTCACTGTATTTTATATATTTAGATTGTTTTCAGAACCTTCCAACAGAGCAAACCCCATGGAAATATTATGAGAAAGGACCAAACTAGCAATGGGTGTGTACAACCTGCAGAACACATGGACAAGAAAGTTGAGAGTTGGGGTAAGGATAGACATACCAAGAGAAATATAAAAACTAACAAACAAACAAAAAACCCACAACTGAATGGTCTGATCCTCTTCAGCACTTATTTATTTTGAAGTAAACTGATTAGCAGGCTGTGAGCCTCAGTTTTGCGTCTGGTATAAATTAGTGACCCTTAATAAACAGGATGCTTGATTGATATGTCATTAATATCATCAATGACAGTGTTCTGTTACTCCACATGGCTGGCCAGCAATGAGAGCTGGTTGTACAAGGAGGACCATGCAGGCCAGACAGGATGCACACAACACCCATAGGAGAACTCCACCTTTCAGAAAACATGAATGACGGTCCTCTTCTAAGCACAGCAAGCACTGAAAGAATAAGACGAAGACTACTGAAGAAAATTTAGGTAAGTATTTGAGTATAGAAGAATATCATGGCATTGCTGTATGGTAAAGAAATACTGTACTGTGTATGCTTTGAGAATTTAGATGTTATGAACTGCACTAGCTACCAAAGAACACAAGCACATTACCTATGTTTCATGTATGGGTAAAAAGCTGACATTCAAGAATTTTATATTTCAGGAAAAACATAGTTACCAAACCAAGAAAAGACAACCAAAATGTAACAATTTCACAAGCCAAAAATCATGGAGCTGGCATTATATATAGGACAACATACCTTAGAGGAAGAAAGAATTGAGTTTACCAGATACACCTAGAAGAAGTCTGGAATAATTTAGTGTTACTAAATACAAAATCATCAGTGGAAAACAACAGCATAACGCTCAAGATAACAAAATATGTTGTGATATGTTTCAACTGGCATAGCAAGCACACCATACTAACATAACAAGATTCGGAAAGACCTGAGACAAGTAGGTCTCCCAGCTCTGCTGTGCACTCTAGGGACTGACCTGCAGTGTGTCAAACCAAGCAGTAATGCTGCAGGCTTTGATCTCTGGGTGTGCTGCTTTTTATTTCATGCCTGGGGTCCCAGCTGTTTGCTGGGTTTGTTCCAGGCTGAAGCACAGAAGCAAGCTAATATGCATGAAATACAGATGGTCAGGGTCCTTGGAATAAAATGGGGTAACACAGACACACCCTGTCATCCTCTCTGAGGGAATGACAAGAGTTGAAGTAAACATGATCAATAGCATCTCTTGCAAATAAGCTGGACCAGCCAACCTTCAGAGGTTTCTTCCATGTTAAACTATTCTGCAACTCTATCAGTCCACGTGGAAGACTGGCTCAAGGAGCTAAACTGTCATAAAATTTATGGCTTTCTCTGTAGGACTGATTTTTTATTAGCTTTTGCCAGCTTATTTCCCTCCATCAACTCACCTCCAGGTCTGACAAGCAGCAAGACTGACATAAGGGAAAGGGTGAAAATGTACAGGTCTGAAAATCAGTAAAACTGTAGCAATGGCAACTTAGGCAAGACAAAATTGCCACGAGGCTAAGCCCTTTGTGGAAAAAATCAGCCAAAACCTTCCAGCTTTGCTTGCTATCTCTCTGACATCCTACACTCACACCAAACACATTTTTAATAAGTTTCATCTTTGGCTTCAAATTAGCATTACAGAACTGTCTCATAATCATAGCATATACAATAAATGCAAAGAAAGCAGGCCTTTAAAGTGAATTAAATATATACTGCAAACCATTTCATATTAAAGGCCCAGCTTAATACAGTGTGTGCAGTACAGAAACCTGCTGGAAGAATACCAGATGACTGCTCTCCTTCTGTACCAAAATGTATTACTTATCTCATAAAGCTATTTCAAGTAGAAGTGGCAAGTTAAAAGGGAATGGGTGAAGTTCTGAAACTTTAATTTACCATGGCCTAAACTTAAGAAAAAGTATTTTAGAGGTTTGCCAAATGACCCTGGTTGTGCCATCTGTACAGAGGAGATAATGAATTGATAGTGACATCTCAAAACATTTTGATAAAAGGTTCTTCTCGCACTTTTTTACAGAAGTGCTGCCGGGTGATGGAAGCTGCCCCTGATTAGCTCAGGCCATAGAGGCTTTCAGAGATTCAAAAGAAACCACATTTGCTTCAGCAGAAAGAATAAACACCTCTTCCTATTCATGTCTGAAAGCATTTGCACCAACACTGTATAATTACTTTTCACTTCACCAAAAGATTCTCCTGTATTCTCTATTCCTCCCACAATTTCAAAATGACAATATATCTGCTTGCAGTTGAATGGACATATACATATGGCACTGAGTAAATTATTTAACTAAAAAGCAGTTAATGCTGCTGTGACTTACGCTATTTGCTTGTACAGAACTAATGTGCACATTTCATTGTAATAATACCTGGTTTATACAACTTTAATCAAAACCAAGCAGAGGTTTTGAATTGCTTTTTCTCCTTCAGTGTGATGCAATTTGTTAATCTGTATGGCTATAAAAAACCTTGGAGACAGTATGAAATGCTATCTCACTGATCTCTCTCCTGCCTTTATTGATATAACTGTCAACAACCACCTCACTATTTCATTCCTAAAATCCAGGGGTGAAAAACAAAGGAAAGAAAATTAAATGGTGTTTTCATCTATGTAGTTCCATGTAGTTTTTGCAAAAACAGTTGTTTTGAAAGGCAGAGAGGGCAACTCCTTGGCCAAGAAACAGGCACTGTAAGGGTAGCTGCTATTGACCTCCACAGAGGAATCACTGGCAGAGTCACCAAGTGTTTATGTCACGACTACCCACTCACATCATTGTAGCTCCCAGGGCTGACATTCGCCACTAATGGTGGAGAGCTGGTGATTCGGTATAGCAGTTTGCGGTTCCAAATGATTTCCTGGTTTCTTTCCATTTCTGAAGCTTTTAATGCATCCCAGGTGACTGTCATTTCACATAACACATGTTAGTACTCTGGAAAAATGGCTGGTGCATGTGCTACAGCCAGTGCTGTTGCTTTAAAACTTTTGATACAGGAATATGTACTGTAACTCATGCAAGGTTCAACTTGTGGTTAAGAAAGTCAGGCACAAAATAGCAAAGGCTTCCACAGACCAGCTGCCTCAGAGGTCTCACTCTATGCCTTAAAGCTATTTTTTCCCACATAGTCTGCTATCCACATGCGGAGAAAAATGTAAGAAAGACCAGGGCCCCGAAGAGAATGGAGAGCAAATACCTTATAAGATCACGTTAAAAAAACCCAAACAAACTAACAAAAAACCCACCAACCACAACAATGACAAGCCCAACATCACTTAAGGCATAATTTGGAACTGCCTGTTATGCGTTTTTGTTCCTAGATGCAGTTTTCTGCATTTAAGAGACAGATATGGCACTTCAAGGTACTAAAAGGCAATCTAAAAAATAAACAAAATCATCATTATCTACTGAGAGTTAGAAAACATTCCCAAATTGCAAAATTAATGAGTACTAATGCACTGCATTCTGCAAGCCACAGCTGTTTATAGCTACACAATAAGTGCAGCACCCCATTATGTGACCAGTGAGAAAAGAGGAGGAATCAAATGCGGTGCCCTTCCTCAGAAGCACTACATTAATTGTTCAGATGAATTTCAGTCATGTAGAGGAGAACATACTCACAGTCTGCAGAAGAAACAGACACTCAAGGTATGCAGATCCCTCTACTACCTAGAGTAATAGGAGCAGTAGGGTCATATCTGCACACTGCTTTCAAGGCTCACCTCTAATTCTTGACAAGCCTAATTAGTTCAGGCAGAAAACCTATGCTAATACAATTATATTCTGCCTGGCATTCAGCTTCACACTGCCCAGTGCTGCACCCAGTGTCTCCCAGACATGTGAAGCATGACAGATACTTGTCCAAGGAAAAAAACGACATTTCAAAGTCAGCTTTTGAGCCCCCATTAACTGAGACAACTTGCTCCAATTTGGACAGGTCTGAAATTGCTCTAAATCTTGAAAGGCTGCAGGACAGCATGCTGCTACAAATCTTCCTTTGGCTCCAAAAGCAAATGCCTCCCAGGAAGTCAAGGCACCCACTCTGGGCAAAGTGGGGAGGAAGAGAAAGCAAAGTAATGGATATACTCGTTCTAACGCCATAAGACTCTGGTTTTGCAGATGAAGGATCTCAATGATCCTTTTAATGATCAACTTAAAACGTCTGATCTTTTTCCTCTGTCAAAAGAAAAAATAGTAATTCTTATCTATGACTTTTTAAAGCATCTATGACTTTCCAATCAGAATAATAAACATAAAAATGACATGCTAATTAAAAACAAACAAACAAAACAGCTCTTCACATGAACAGAATCAAAATGCTAGCCTTAAAAATGGGATATAAACTAAAGCAAGTAATGCTGCAAAATTAACCAATCGTTCTGCCAACTCACCACCACCACCCCTCCATAGTGAAGAAGTTCCAAAGCCACATAAGAGTACATTTGCTAGAACAGCAAACTGTATTTTATCCAAGCCATTTAAGTGATTTTAAAGAATAGTTGCACACAGTTTTCACTGGGAAAATAAAAGCCAATTTTGTTTACGGTCACATCATCCACATTCATATTTATTTTGCAAACCCTTTAATTCACGGCTAAAGGGCTACAGGAAATCTAAGAATTAGGATGTTAACTGTACAGGATCAAAATATACACTTTCTCATTACCGATATAATTAACATATTAGACAAACTAACAGAGCTGACATGGCAGAGATGGAGGAGAATTGTTAGTACCAGTCAGAACTGACCTTTTGCCTCATTCTTTAAACATGGCTTTTTTTTTTTTTTTCCCTGTTGTTAATGACATTTGTTGTAATTCCTCAACAAATTACAGGCCCTTATATAAGCAGCATTTTCTTGGGTAAATGAAATCACCAAGTACCAAAACGAGGCCCACTAAAGTACAGTCACAGCTCTCTCTGTGCAATAAATCACAACAGTTGAACATTAATTGTGGGCTGAAGCAGGAATTAGGATTCCAAGGAGATATAGTTAAGAGCAGGGCTGCAGTGCTGTCCTACAGACTGTACAGCTCACACTGCCCACTTACTTGATGAAGTAGTCTCTTCCATCTCTGTTTGCCGTCATCTCCCATCCATAAGGTGTCCCCTGGTTCAAGCTCCAGGTCCCTGAAGGGTGCGGCCAGCCTGAAGACTTGTTCCTGTGGCTAAAATTTTGAAGCAGGGAGAGAAAGAGAGAGAGGAAAAAAAAAAAAAAAAAAGATTTGTCTGTTGTATTTATTCTTCTCATTTACTTATTTCACATTCACTTGGCACCTGAACAGTTTTCAAAGTTGTGAAACTTGCAGTAAAGTCCCAAGCAAACAAAACCAGGTTATCAGTCCTACTTACATTTGTAATATTTTCCTACTAAGCGGAACAACACACTGTCACTTCTAACAGTCTTTGAGCCGAATCCTTTGGCAAGTGAATTAGTCCCACACCCATGATACTAATTTCCTATAGCTTTCAGTACAGAGGATGAAGAGCATTTCCACTCATTGCCATACCCTGGACAAATGCCAGTTCTCAGTATAGTTTTAGCCAAAAAAAACCCCAAAACAATAAACGACACCAAACCAAACAATCCACTATGTGGCTCCACATCACTCATGTGGGGTGCTACTTTCATGCTATTTGGCATGAAAAGGAACTTCAACACCTTCTTTCATTGCTACCAAACCATTTTTTGTTTCATGTGTCAGAGCAAAGGAAGATTGTAACGCTTCTCTATATGGATGCTAAATTGATTCAATATGCAGATGTTGTTGCACTTGATCATTATCCATTAAGCTCTTGCTCCAAATAACTTTTAAAAGGCTACAGTATCTCTGAGCACACACACCATTCCATAACACTGCTTGAGCACTCTCTGCTGGCCTTCCCCCTTCTGAGCAAAGGCCAAGTTCACTTAACTAAAGGAGATTCAGCAGCACTCCCCAATGACAGCATTTCCCCACTAGATCTGAAACATTTTGTGAGGTGCAATTCCATGCGCAAAAAAGAAACAGTTAGCAAGAACCCCCTATAGTTTCCCATAGGAAAACCCAACTTTTGCACTGATGTTTTACTCTTCATTTGCAGGAATTAAGCTAGATGTTACTGCACATTCCCACTTTCTGCTGTGAAACTTAGAGGTACAGAAAGCAACAAATAGGTCTCTCAGTAAAAGTAATCAAGTGATTAATATCTATTTACAATCTAAAAAAGAGAAAGAGCAGAAAAAGGACTTAGGGCATCGCAGGCCAGGATGAATCAGCACACAACAATGAATACCATCTGAAATTCAGACATGCAGACCAAAACCACTGAAAATAAAAAAGAGCGTGTTTTGAATTAGCCACCTTCTCTCCACCCATGAAACGTATAATAACTTAATTTTACTTGCTAGATTTATTTAAGTTCAAATGCTAGCAAGGAACTTGCTATCTCTTGGCTTAGACAAAGATGTAAGAACTTATTTCCTTTAGAGAAATGGAGCGCAATGTAACCTGGTGAACATTCTTCTGAAAGAACAGAATTGGTCTCCACGGACAACTCAACAATTCATTGCAAATTGCTAAACTCAACAAAGTTGTACATAGTTAATCTTTCCCAAAGGGGGAATGCATCATTAAAAATAAACTAGCTACTTCCCCCTCCCCCTTAATTTCAAGGATTAATCACTACTGAGAAAAGATAAGGTGCTTCAAAATATAATTTACATGTAAAGTAGAGCATTACAATGGAGTGCTCGATATCATCTGATTTACCAATTACATTAAGTACTCTGTCTTCAAGGAGCAGAAAAACATTTCTGTTAGCATAGTCAAACCCTGGTATTTGCCATAGGACAGGGTTTAAGTCTAATATTTGAACATGCTAGAAATCTTAATAAAATTACAGTTACTCATGGCTAATGAAACACATAAATGTCAGATATGCTACATTACCCCAGATAAATGCAACTAACCCATTCCCGATCAAAGTAATGAATTAAAAAACAGGCATCTGAGGAAAGAACACAAATACTTTCAACACCATCTCATGTAGTTTCATGTAAAGTTGAGCTTCATCATTCCTGTTTCTCCATATGCCTGACAGAGGGATCAAGGGTGATTCCCTTTTTCAGATGAGAGCCATCCTACAATCTAAGAATGACAGCTTAACTATATATATAGACTTCAAATTACACATTAGAGTATTTTGGATCCTAAACACTGCAGTTAACTAAATAAAAGAGAAGGAAACCTATTTTATCTGGACTATAAAGGGATACCCACGCATTTAACACTTTTCACTTTAATTAAATGTGTTTCACAACATCTGTGCTATAGTTCCTCCATCTGTAAAATGAGTACAGGGACATTTAAATTCCCACGTAAAGCACACCAAACTTCCATTATCAGGAAATTTGTAGGAGCACAGGACAGTGATGATGATCAATACTGCTCCTCTCTGTATTAAAGCTAAGGGCTCATCTTTGTATGGATTATAAAATCAGTGGATTTTAAGGTAAATTTAATTCCCCTGAAAGCTTTCTTTGGGCCCTTAAAACATTAAGGGTGTCAGAATCTATTAAGTATGATGGGCAATAACTGTCCTCGTTAACTACAGATATGTCTATATCTGATCTAGTCCTCCAGATCTTCTTATAATCAGTGGGAGAGAAATTAGCACAAGGCGCTATGTACACCTACATTAGATGTGTGCAACTTCAGTGAGGTGACTCCAGACACAGGAAAAACAAATACACAAGGTTTTCTATAGTCATTGTACAATTCAATAATAAACACTCATGTCATAACAACAAAACAAGTTTTTTATACTCAAAGGTGATTAGTGCTGAAAGAGAAAATAAACTGAATTATTTCTTTTTACACATCTCCATCTACTTGTTCAATATTACTCTGCTTGTCTGCAAGGATTCCATTCAGTGGCCACTACAAAGGGCAAAAGATGGCAAAGCGAGATAAATGCCAGAAGGAATATCAAAGTCTCCAGAGGAAACCATGAGCAGGTCAGGCATTTCACCCAGGGGAAGGACATAGCCATCTTGGCAAGCTTTAAGTCAAGAGGATGCCTTCCTGGTGAAGAAGATTATCACACCATGGAAGATCCTGGTGTGATAATCCTGGTGTCTTGGATAAAATCCCTAGGCTCTCTGATCACCATTTGCCCTGTCTTCCCTCACAGGCAAAGCAGAAGGAGCACAGCAAGAGTGCCTAGGTTTATGGGAGACCTGCACTCTTCCAAAGACTGGAAAGATAAAGAAAATACACCTTCTACCTCAGCAAGCCCACCTGCAGCAGAAGCGCTGGCACCACTGTAACTTGTGGCTTGCTCACGGCAATCAGACCCGTGGCTGCACAGCTCTTGGGTGGCAAACTTCATCATGAAATCCTAGGCCAGCATCATGCATGCAGAGCTCTGAAAACAAGGCAGCCATGGCTACCATATCCCATCAGCCTGTTTTTGACATGCTTGCTGCAGAAGCAGAAAATCTGATCCCTCCAACTTACTTCACAGTGAACAATCAGTTCATTAAAATCAATGCAGTGGCACGTAAGGAACCAGTGTGCCCTATGGAGGGACCTTCTGACTGAGAATATCACAGCTGCACCACAGCGAATATCCTTCACGTCAGCCTTTTTTCTGCCCTGTGCTTGAGGCATGACTGAAACATGAGTTCATATGTAAAATCTTCTGTACTCAACATCAGCAGTATGCAACTTATGTAATATGCAGAACATACTCAGCAGAAACAGAAAAGAAGTGAAAGTCTGTAATACTATCTACCCCTTTTTCAAAGATCTAAACCAGAAGAGTTTAAATTTTTAAAGCATACTATTAAAGCCTATTGTCCAGAACAGTTTACATAGTGCTAATGCTGAAATTTAAAGTGGAAAGCAACACTATTAACTTTTTTTCAGACACTCAAAAATCTAACATTTTAATTTTCTATACAATTAGATATATATTTAAAAAAATCTACAGATTCAGACAATAAGCATGTAATATTGCTGTTTAAAAAAATAAGTTTGGGGCAACTGGAGATTTTTCTCAATAGGTCTTCCCTATAGAAACCTTGGCAGACTCTTTTATTGTACCACCTCTATAGCCCAAAACTATACATTTTATTATAAATGCAGTGCTTCCCTGAACTGGTAGAAATTAGGCTGCAATTTGAAACCAGCACAAACTGGCACTGACGCCAAAAGCAGTGTTCTCATCCTCTTGGCATCAGACAGTCCCACTTCACATCACAGTTGCTTTTGTGCCAGTACAAGTAAACTGGATCACCTTAAAATTAGCAGCTATTTTATCCAGACTCATCTCTTCCTAATCTGTGGCCTCAATGATGGCCATATGGCAGGAAAAACGAAGGGCAAGATGAAAATTGCCTGCTTCAGACAGTCCTCAGGCAAAGACAAGGCAGAAAACATTCAACTAAAATGGAGTCCCTTGACTATTTCGAATGTTTAGCGTCTATCGGGGCATAACACTTGGTATATAAGATGAGGGTGCCTACCCACTCCAAAGATAGTCATTATGTTTACTTCTACCTTTCTCCATGGACAGAGGATAGACAAATCCTTGTTTCTTTAGGAATGAAGTTGCACAAAGATGTAGGAGATCTCCTTTATCACTGGAGTAGTCTTCACTCCTTGCCCAAGACTCCAAACTCATACTCTGCTGACAGAGTTAAAACAGTAATAAAAGGTAGTAGCAACCTTGAAATCCTCCTTTTTTTTATTTATTTGCAAAATAATCATCCTCATAGGCCTGGATTGATGAGTGACAGTCTGCTGCTTTAGTAGAAGTTATTAACAGAAGAAGTTATTTCAAGAAGGAGTTTAAGACCATCTCCAGTGTCTAAGGTCTCAATGAAGAGCTAGAGATTCAGCAGTATTCTCAAGTAGACATCTGAATTTTCAAGCTATTCACTAGCTCTCCACTGACTCTAATTTGGAACTTCGACCTCTCATTCCATGTAGACACCAAACTGGGAATTTCAAGCATATGAATGTAGAGATGCATTCTTCATCACTCTCAGAACTCTTTGCAACAAATGGTGAGCCCTTATGTTTAAATTCACATATAATGTAACAAAATTGGCAATTTTTATCATCTCATTATTTATTTCCCATTCTATACCCCCTTCCAAAACACCAGACCAAGTACAAATCACAGAATCACAGAATCGACTGGGTTGGAAAAGACCTCAGAGATCATCGAGTCCAACCCTTGGTCCAACTCTAGTCCGTTTACTAGATCATGGCACTAAGTGCCATGTCCAATCTCAGTTTAAAAACCTCCAGGGACGGCGAGTCCACCACCTCCCTGGGCAGGCCATTCCAATGCCTGACCACTCTCTCTGTCAAGAATTTCTTTCTAATATCCAGCCTAAATTTCCCCTGGCAGAGTTTAAGCCCATGCCCCCTTGTCCTATTGCTAACTGCCTGGGAGAAGAGACCAGTCCCCACCTGGCTATAACTTCCCTTCAGGTAGTTATAGAGAGTGATGAGGTCACCTCTAAGCCTCCTCTTCTCCAGACTAAACAACCCCAACTCCCTCAGCCTCTCCCCATAGGTCTTATGTTCAAGTCCCTTCACCAGTCGTGTGGCTCTTCTCTGGACCCGCTCCAGCACTTCAATGTCTTTCCTGAACTGAGGGGCCCAGAACTGAACACAATACTCCAGGTGTGGCCTCACCAATGCAGAGTACAGGGGAAGGATCACCTCCCTTGTCCTGCTGACCACGCTATTTTTGATACAGGACAGGATACCATTGGCCTTCTTGGCCACCTGGGCACACTGATGGCTCATGTTGAGCTTCCTGTCAATTAGTACCCCCAGGTCCCTTTCTGTCTGACTGCTCTCCAGCCACTCTGCGCCCAGCCTGTAGCGCCGCAGGGGGTTGTTGTGACGAAAGTGCAGCACCCGGCACTTGGCCTTATTGAACTTCATCCCACTGGAATCAGCCCATTTTTCCAATCTATCCAGATCCCTCTGCAGAGCCCTCCTGCCTTCCAGCAGGTCGACACTCCCTCCCAACTTGGTGTCATCAGCAAATTTGCTGATGATGGTCTCAATCCCCTCATCTAAATCGTCAATAAAGATGTTAAACAGGACTGGACCCAACACTGACCCCTGGGGAACACCACTAGTGACTGGCTGCCAGCTAGATGCAGCCCCATTCACCAGGACTCTCTGGGCCCAGCCCTCCAGCCAGTTCTTAACCCAGCGTAGAGTACACTGTCAGTCTTGTTGGGAGCACTTGTCTTCCAAGTGCCTAGTACCATTAGTTTTCAGTGAGAAATTTTACACTATATTTCTCAAATGAGTTTTTCCAATCTCAAGAGCTTTAGAATTTCGGGGTAGGTACCACCTATCAATTTGTTATCATTTGCTTCAGCGATCAGATCTCTCAGATCACTTACTAACTTTTCAAGTTGGGCCATAACTTCCCAAAAGTTCCCAATGAATTAGCTTCCATTGGAAACCTCCCTCCAACACATGGCTGCAAAAAGTACTTACATATCTTTATCCTGTGGCTGTACTTTCTCCATGTGTTGCTTTTATTAATTACTATCTGATAGCTCACAAACTCCATCAAAAGCTGAAATTATCCGCAGAGTTTCTGACAGATATCTTCATAATCATGTAAAATTTGAATTGTGGAGCCATATTTAATTTCCCTAAATATAAATAATTTAAAATATTAATATTCTGTGCATGTTTCCTCTTTTTAAGCATCTACCTTGGATTTCCTCAGATGGATTAAAATAGTAGAAGGACTATATTCTAGTCTTTTAAAGCAATCTCTTGAACAACACAGCTGTAACATCAAGGCATGACTAAAGCTACAGAACTTGTATTATGAAAATTCACAGTCTAATACCATATTTACTACTCAGTTATTTAATATTCTGGAATCATCTCATTTAACATCTTGGTTATTCTTGGAGTAGTTTCTTCTTTACAACACTTCTTCATTTCTGAAAGCACTATCTACGGTGAGGTCGGTCCATGACTTGCTCAAGGCTGATCATCTAACACAAGCAACTCAGCATTGCCAATGGGCCAATAGCATTGATATAATGTCTTCCTTTATGTTACCATAATGAGAAAAACTTCTCAATTTTGAGTCCTGGCATTTAGCCTGGATTCATTTCACCTCTCTACTGGTACCAAAACCAGTTCCCCTGCCTCCCACATGCCAACACAGAAGTCAGTTCCTCTCCACCCTATCCCTGCAGTTACTATGCCTGAGGGAAGGGATGCCATCCAGAGGGACCTAGACAAGCTTAAGTGTGCCCTTGTGAATCCCTTGAGGTTTTACAAGGCCAACAGCAAGGTCATGCACCTGGGTCAGGGCAGCCTCTGGTATCAATACAGGCTGAGGGATAAAAGGATTGAGAGCAGCCTTGCCGAGAAGGTCTTAGGAGTTCTGTGGGATGAAAGGTTGGACATGAGCTGGCAACGTGCACTTGCAGCCCAGAAGGCCAATTGTATCTTGGGCTGCATCAAAAGGAGTGGGGTCAGCAGGTTGAGGGAGGTGATTCTGCCCCTCTGCTGTGCTCTGGTGAGTCCCCACCTGGAGCCCTCAGTAGAGGAAAGACATGGATCTGTTGGAGAGGGGCCAGAGGAGGCCACAAAAATTATCAGAGGATTGGAACAGTTCTGCTGCGAGGACACGCTGAGAGAGCTTGGGTTGTTCAGCCTGGAGAAGAGAAGGCTCCGGGGAGACGTTATTGCGGCCTTTCAGTGCTTAAAAGTGGCCTATAAGAAAGATGGGGACAGACTTTTTAGCTGGGCCTGTTACAATAGGACAAGACGTAGTGTTTTTAAAGTAGAAGAGGGGAGATTCAGGCCAGACATGAGGAAGAAATTTTTTACAATGAGGGTGGTGAAACACTGGCCCAGGTTGCCCAGAGAGGTGGTAGATGCCCCATCCCTGGAGACATTCCAGGCCAGGCTGGACGGGGCTCTGAGCAACCTGATCTAGTTGAAGATTGCAGGGGGTTGGAGTAAATGACTGTTGAAGGTCTCTTCCAGTCCAAACTATTCTATGTTTTTATTCTATGATGAAAGGAAGACATCCCGAACACATGCCATGTTACGCTCCCAAAAGTTAATTACAAGGGGACAGAGGCTCTACAGCACCTCCTGGGAGGTCAGTCTAGCCACAACAATCCCTAGGATGTACTGCGAGGAACACCAGAGGCATAACATTTTGTATTATTAGTTTTTAAAAGTAAGAACACCACATCTGAAGTACCTGTGAGGCATGTCTACCTGAGAGTAAGAGACACGCTTGTGACACAAGCGGAGTTCAATAACGGTCTCTCTATGATATTTAATCTTTCACTGCCTCAGGAACAGAAACCTGCTTTCTCAATCCAGTTCTCACGCACTCCTGTCCCAGAAGACTGCCGCACTAAGCTTACCTCCCATCCTACCATTTTAACTTGAAAAAAATGAGGAAATGAAAGTTTTAAATACTTTGTAGCTATACTATCAAGATCAATCATCATACCCTTCTATTGAAACTCTCCTGAGGAGCACTGTACAATAGGACAGAAGTGGTGGACAATAATTTCTGGATCCAAATCAAGGACATTGAATGGCTTGCTATCTCTGTCTCTGTGCAGACAAGTCCTATAAACTCCCTCCGTAAGTCGACCTCTCAGAAGCACAAGAGAAGAAATTTAACTGCTCTACACACATATACACTGAGCTTCTTATTACTAAATCACGTACGAGACAGAACCCTAAGGACTTCAGATACTCACAGTCAGACACTGTCCATATTCCACAACTCACATGCTTTCAAGTCTTTTGCTGGAGACAAATCAAGGGTGTTTTAGTCCTCATATAAGCATGTACTGTTTTTGAACTCCTAGGAATTGTTTCAGTTAAAAGAAAGTGAGCTCAGACTTTCAAGTTTGCAATTAAGACAAACATTAAAGGTAAAACCATTGCCCAAGACTGTTTTTCTTATTTAACCATGAGAACAAAGTGCTGGAAAAATATTTTTGCCCTGTCACACCTGTCCATCTCAATAATCTTGCAATACACTGCCATGTTCTGGGCAAAGGCAGAATAATGTCGCTATACTTTTCAGGTTTGTCCTGAATTTTCTCCCTGGACCACGCATCACCAGATAAACACAAATGCTATGCAGAAAATAAAGACACACACCTCTCACACTACACCTCCCCCTTTTAGTCTGCTCTTAATTTTAATTCTCTTAGTTTTTTTTCCATTTTTTCAGTAAGGACTACAACTAAAGCCAGACTGCCTCAGGACAGTTGTTCAGAAACTGTCTCCTGCTGTAACATCACTTTCTTAGCAAGAGCACCTAGGCAGTAACAACTCCCCAAACTCTGGATGGAGCTAATAACTCTGTACTTTCCATCACTGGCAGGCCTCCCCTTTCCATCTTCCATCACAGACACTCTGAAATTGTGAATAAGTGAGAAAAATACCACTCATACTTACTCCAACAATGATGCTAAAGGCTCCACTCAACCTTTAAATCATTCAGTGGAGCAGAAAAAAAATCAAAATAAGTACAACTCAAAACTTAGTCCTGAACTTCTCAAAGCCAGTTTTCATTACAGCAGAGGAAATACATTTCTAGAGAAGCCTGTCAGCCTATTTTAGTGACAGATTACATTAGCTTCCATCTCTTCAGTGCCTAAAACTTGGTTTTCTAAATAGCAGCCTATAGCTGGAGAAAGAATAGGAGTCACTGAAATGAATTCCTCCTCCACCAGTCATTGCTACTGCTGCCAGTCATGAGATGGCTCATGGCCACGCATCTGATCAGAAAGGTAAGGGTTCCCTTTCACCAGGGATCCCTCCCAGCTGCCATGAGAAAGACCTTGCTACTGCTCCCCTGCCAGACAAGCAGGTGAATACAGTGGCTGCTGTCCATCACTTGTTGAGGGGAAAAGAGGCAACTCCACATGATCAGAAAAGTCTCCTCATGGGTTCCCATCACTTCAGCATTAATTCCAGACTCGTCTGTATTACAGGCAGGGCAGAGTGATGCAGAAGAAAACCACTGGCTGTTCAAATGTATGCTGTACCTATTACATTATTTGCTACATAAAAATGGCTCCTCTTAATATGAGACTACAACACAATGTTACTTCTTCACAGGCTTTGTGCTAATGGTCTACACACAGACCACGTTTCACCATGTATCTTCCACAATTGCTCCTTTGCTTTCTTCCCTGTGCTTCACTTTATATGGCCGAAGACACAAATACCTGAGCAGTGCAGTGAAGTATCAACAGCACGTCTTGCCTCCAGCTAGGTAGACAGCTCATCAGTATGGAGCAGTCCCCTCCCCAAAGAGCCACTGTTGTCCACTGTGGTCCCAGAACTAAAAAAAAAAAATATGACACAAGGTAGCAAAAGTATAGACAGCACATTGGGATAAGGGATGAAACAAACCATGGGAAGCAATGCTGGTTTGTTCCAGGTACTAGAAACCTCCACGTGCCTTGGAAAAGGGACAAGGTGAAGGCCTTGTCATTCCCTGAGGCCACCTGCCTGACCTGGGGTGCTTCCTTTCCTGTCTCTGCTACCACAATAAGTTTTAAACTCTTAAACCCTGTTATAGTTGTTGTCTGCACTTTCCTGTTCAGCAGCAGCTAAGTTTTTCTTTTTTACAAAAATGTTCTTGTATTCAGATTCTCTACAGTCACTGCTGTCCAGTAAACGCACTTGTCACGTCTGATGCTTGTTTTGTTCTTTTGTTTTCTGTTGTTGTTTTGTTTTGTTTGTTTTCTGTTTGGTTGGTTGGTTTTGTGAAGGGTTTTTAATATCTGATATAGGTCACATCTTCAATTTCCCTGTCTTCCTCTCCCTCCATGTTACACTTCCATTATTATTAAACATGTGCTCCCATAATATAGAAAATGAAAGTCTACACTACATTTCCTTTAGACTGCCAGGACTTTTCATTCAAAGCACACTGACCTCATTAGAGATATAAAGTCCCGAAGGAAATACTTTCCCCTTCATAACCTTGTATTGCAAAAGCTATGAAGTACCCAAAGCAGCAAATAATATTTGGGACTCAGATGCCTGTAAAAGGCTCTTCGACTTTCTGTTGTACATGATGCTTTACTTTCATCTCTAAGAACTGATATGTGCAAGATTTTCTTCCCTATTTTAATGGGGCTTTTGACCTCAGGCTTTCCTAGGTTTACTCAGTATTTCAGGAACAAAAAGAAAAATTGAAAAAAAATACATGAAGGATATTTGGTTCTTTCTCATTTAGTGAATGGATTATTGGTGTGTGTTTCTGAATTTTCTGGAAAACCTTTTTAAAATGGGTTTGATTTCTCTCAGACTAGTACATGTTGGAAAACCTTACCATATCACAGCTAGCATCCACCTATAGAGCAGGCATCAAACTCATTTTTCATACAACACAATCTTCAGCATCTATGACAAAATGACAACTACTATCAGATGACAAATTTTACTGTACATAAGATTTTTACAAGTTGTGGGTTGTTTGTTGTTGTTGTTTGTTTGGGGTGGGTTTTTTGTTTGTTTGGGGGCTTTTTGCTTTAAAGCATTGTTATCTCTACTCTTACTGCATATTTGTCCTCTTACCACTTTTCCAGTAAAATGTAGTCATGGTTCACTGTTAAGTTTCAGTGAGTATTACAGGAGTTTTGCCATTTCTGCCTTACGGACAAGGAGTCCTGTAATACCTGCAATAGGATGTCATTTAGCTCACTGACTCCATTCTTACCAATATAAAAGTTTATGGTGGTATAGAGTAGAACACTGGAAATGCAATGCTGTAAAACTTAATCATATTTTAGATAAAACTAACAATACATTGTATACTTTCTTACCACCTATTACACAGCTGTTCATTTTATGCCATAAAAATCTGAGGTATAAGTATTCATCAAAACTCAACTGTGCACACTGCATTTGGAAGAGCAAAGGGAATCTCATTTTTACACATAGCAATTTTTGTAGTTTTTCAGGACCCTGATATGAATACAACCTGCCTGCTGTGAGCTGACAAATTTTATATAATCATACACTACAAAAAGTAGCTCAGAAAAATTTCAGGCACTTCTTGGGAGATTATTTCTATGAGAACTTCCTATTTCTATAAAGATGTCACTCACATTTCAGGCCTGTGGTCACTTGAAAATTCTTCATGGCATGCTCTTGCTGTAGGTGACATTTTAGCCTGTAGGAGAGTGAAGTTGCATCAGAACGATGCAGTGAACAAAGACTGAATTGCCAAAAAGGAAACAAAACTGCTTGTCTAAAGCTGAAATAAAGCCTAGTTTCCTACTGCTTGATTTTGGCAGCAATTCCTCCTAGGTCTCAAGAAGAATTCCATCAAGAAAATAGTAGAACAAAAAATCTGACTGAACCTCAATTAAGAGCAGAGTATTGCAGAGAAGACAGAAGAGGGAAAACACTCTCATGCATATACTAGGTCTTCAGATTTCAGTTACAAATTATTATCCTCTTCTCCCTTTTGATTTTTTGGGAAATAAAAAGAAGTGGTAAAAAAATTAAAGAAGAGCAGCCTATCTTAAAAACATTTTGTAAATGAAATTAAATTAATACTATCCCCTTATTTTTTGAGAAAGAACAAAACAAAACCCCACTATTTAAATTATTTTCCCTAGCCATAAATTAGTAAATAATAAGAAGTATCACTGCCTGGTGATTCCAGAATCAGTTCCAAAAGCCCAAGAGTCTTCTCCTTATAAGACATATTCAATGACCTCGAAATGAGATATAGCCACTGATCATTGGCTTACTTCATTTTCCATAAGCCTTTAAAATCATTATTTACAAAAAAAGAGATATAAATCTTTTCACAAGAGAACAATAAGGAATAAATCAACCAATACAGGAATTAACAAGTCCATTCTTCAGAAGTCTCAATACCAAAGTAATCAGTCTGCCAGATACAAGTCTATTTAGAATACTATATATAAGCACATAATTTTAGTTCAAGGTATTTTGTTCTGCTTTCTAGATAACAAAAAGCCTCTCACTTGGCTTTAAACAAAAATTCTTAAAACTAAGGATATATAAACAAATATTAATTGCCTTATTAAAAGACTAACTGTACCATGCACTTTTCTATACTTCACTCCCAGACTGAAGTTACAAAACACTTCAGAAAAGGAGCACATGAAACCTGTTCTGGGCAGTCTGTTTACATTCTTAAGACATCTGCAGAGAAGCCTGTGTTTCTACTGCTAGCATGCTACAAGGCTGGGCTTTTTTCTTCTTTTGAGTTCCTTTGTATTTTTCCATTATGGAAATTATAGTTTATATGGTAACCTACCGAGAAATAATGCAAGTAAAGGGCATTTTCTGTAATAGCCAGAACTTTTCACCAGTGGTAAGAAGCCTTCAACCAGACATGAGGTTATTTAAAGCACTTTGAACTTAAACACACCTACGAAAACAGCAAATTTGAAGCGGTTGCATTCTTAGAAAACCACCAACACTTTGCACATTCTGTCTGAGAATTATGTTGCAAATGCAGGCATATGTAAACCCTATTTCTAACAAATTAAAAGGAACATTTTTTTTTCATTTCGTCCTTAGCCTTAATTACTCCACAAAGCATGCATCAACAAAACTAAACCAAAATGTCATGTTTCAAATTTTAATAATTTAATTCTAAATTCTTATAAACTTAAGGGCCAAGTACAACATATAACTATGTTTACCAAGAGAAAGTACTAAAAGAGGTGGGTTAAAAACTAAGTCATGTAACTTACTGAACATTTGAACAGAATCTATACAAGTGTCATTCAAAACTGGAGAGAAGTGATCTCGGAGCTCTAGTCCCTTCAACAAATCCGAGGCCACACCAGACGGGAAGTTAGAACAAGGTAGGTAAAACCTCCATCTGTAAGTGACAGACCCAGTTTCCCATGCAATTTGATTTAGATGCAGGCTCAGGAATGAATTTCAAACATCTTTTTTTTTTTTTTTTTCCCCCCTGCATTGTCTACTGGGTAACACACATCAATAGAAGCTGTCTCCTGACATTCCAAGGAAATCATTGATTTCCACACAAGGAGCTACAAAAGGGAAAAGTTGCAAAGGAAAGACACGAGCCAAAGAAAAAAATGTATTGGTTACAACTAGTCTTGAAAAAAAGAAAAACAAAACTAAGGCAAGATTTAACATTTGATAAGAACCCCATCTGTCCGAGAATATCACCACAAGGAGCACCAGTAACACTAACCTTCTCCATCACCTTAAAATCACTTTTTTCCCCAGTATTTTTGGTACTGTAACCACATGTTTTTCGCTGATGGTTTTGAATGACTGCTTTGCTTAAGAAAAATAATAAAGGTGTATTTTTAAGTGAATTCACATAGCTATGCCATTTCCTTTTGTTTGCCTTTAAGATTAGCAGCACGGCTTAAAGTTTAACTTGAATGTCATTTCTAATACCAGCAGCCCAAAACCAATGGGCCAATGCCCATTTTCATCTTACACCATGAACAGCAGAAGCTCTTGCTGAGCACTAAGGCAGCAGCATTTATGCTCCACCGGCAGGCAACCAGCTTGTACGTGTCACAGGATCACAGGAAAACTCCTTTTTTTGGAGGGGACTTCAGAAGGTCATCAACTCCAGCCTTGTGTTAAAAGCATTTCAGCATGCTTCATGTAAAACAATACAAAAAATAGGTGTTACACTGCAAAATAAGTTGCCTGCAGTTAAACTTATATAGTTGAATGCTATTACTCTATTCGATTATATATTAAACAAGACAAAAAGAGAGAAATTCACTTTTCTGTTCTTTGGCCTATATCCTTACTCTTTATATATCAGTATTTCCTAATCTGGTAATTTTTAAAGATAAAATCTGTAAAACAAAAACCCATAATGTAAAACGTTTTTTTTTTTCCTTTAGTTTGATTCATCATCTGAAAAGCATCCGAAGGCAGATAGCACTTTTATAACTGGAAGAGAAAAACATAATCATAAGATCTTGTTGCAGAAAAGCTGCTGGAATACTAAGGCTCTAGCCATCTAAATCTCTAATATCTTATATTAAGCCATATAGTTATGTATCTTAGTAAATGGACTAATAATTTTCTTGTAATAACAGATTCTTAAAAATGAAAAACATGAAAAAAAAACCCATAACCTAAATATTTCCTGCAATTTACATCAATTCTTGGTTATATATTGCAGTAGGAGTATGGGTACATAAGCTTGCACACATCCTGGCAAGCTGCAACTGCACCACTGTGACAGCTACTAGAAAGTCCCAAAAAAACCCCTCTCAGCTAGCTGCAAGTGATAGCTAAGGAAAATGACACTGGCAGAAGTACAGCAGGTTCAGCTAACCTACTTGCAGCCACTGACAAGCAGCTTCCTAAAGATCTTGCAGCAGAAAATGAAAGTTTCCCTGCAGTCGGAAAATTCAAGGGACTCTGAGATTTATACAGGTTAATACTGGTCTCTGACATGAGGCTGTAGTGCTTCTGAATGTTTTCCTATAGTAATAAAGCTAAATCTGGTTACAGCTTGTAACTGCACATTCCAACTGAGGAGTGCACCTACACACATATTTAGATACAACTCAGGTCTTTTAAATGAAGCATTTTCTACATTTGCTACTCTTAGAGCTTGCTAAAAACTGCATTGCTAATAGGAATGAAATTAGGCAGAGCATCAACAGAAGAAAATGTGAGTGAGGGCATAGAGAAACACTAAGTATAAAAGCCAATGCAAGTCTGAGATCAACTTCAGTGTTTTCAGCGCAGAAACTGCTATTGCAAAGCTTGGAGTCATCCAGCCAACTCTGCCCTTCACTGTATTTGCTTTTTGCTGTTAAAAGAATGGCACACATATAGGTTTAATCCATTTAACAGGTGACACATGCATCGTTCCAGCTAATACTGTACTGTCTCCCAACAACTTCACAACAGTCTCTAAACTGAGTCCCCTCACACCAATACGGTATGACAGGCACACTGTTCAATTGAACTGGTCCCAACCTCACCATCAGCTGTGACCCACCTGGCTTCCAGGAGATGTTCTTAGCATGGAAGATATTCTGGAAGTAGTGAGATACAGTCACTTCGCTTGGGTCTCAACAACCCCAACAACTCAACAACCTACAGGCTTGGGGAAGAGCGGCTGGAAAGCTGCCTGGTGGAAAAGGACCTGGGAGTGATGATTGACAGCTGGCTGAACATGAGCCAGCAGTGTGGCCAGGTCACCAAAAAGGCCAACAGCATCCTGGCTTGTATCAGGAATAGTGTGACCAGCAGGACTAGGGAAGTGATTGTTTTCCTGTACGCAGGACTGGTGAGTCTGCACCTCAAATCCTGTGTTCAGTTTTGGGCCCCTCACTACAAGAAAGACACTGAGGTGCTGGAGAGAGTTCAGAGAAAGGAGATGAAGCTGGTGAGGGGTCTGGAGCACAAGTCTGATGAGGAGCAGCTGAGGGAACTGGGGCTGTTTAGCCTGGAGAAAAGGAGGCTGAGGGGAGACCTTATTGCTCTCTATAACTACCTGAAAGGAGGTTGTAACATGGAGGGGATTGGTCTCTTCTCCCAAGTAGCAAGCAACAGGACAAGAGAAAATGGCCTCAAGTTGTGTCGGGGCAGGTTCAGATGGGATATTAGGAAAAATTTCATCATGGGAAGGGTAGTGAAGCATTGGAACAGGCTACCCAGGGAAGTGGTGGAGTCACCACCCCTGGATATGTTTAAGATATGTGTAGATGAGGTTCTTAGGGGCATGGTTTAGTGGCAGTGTCAGGTTAATGGTTGGACTCAATGATTTTGAGAGTTTCTTCCAACCAAAATGATTCTATGATTCTATAAGTTTAAAGATTATTCAGTTAGAATGTGATTTGTAGAATAAAACAATGTGGCATCTTCCTGAGTTGCTAGGGAAAAAAAAGTAAACAAATAAAAACTAAAGAAAGATAAAGTGGTAAATATATAAAATTAGAAATACAATGAATACAAAACCCAGGAAGCTTTGGGAAGAAGTAGTAAATAAAGTTGCTCTTCTCCTGCTGCCGTGTGCCACAGAGCAAATGGTGAAGCCCTGACAGAAGGGCCAGAAGAAGGGCTGGCCCATGCCAAGGTAGAGGAAGCTTGTGGTGCCCATGGGAGGCTTGCAGGAGCCTGATTCAGTGAGGGAAGAGGGAAAAATGACCTTAAGAATGGACACGGATGGTTGGACCCAGGTTGGCTTGAGCCCAGCCTCATCATGTCCCTTATAGTGGGCAGCAGCTAAACTTGAGGAAGAAGAAACCCTCATTTCAAACCAGCTTTTCCCCTATTGGAGTTATTAAAACAGGTCTTTCACAGAAACCCTTAGATTACAAATCATCCTTGCCATCCTTTAAATTCATTTTTTTTCTCGCACAAATATAACTTATTTGAGATAGCAACCGTAGACAGAAGCAACCGAGAAAACCTTTACCAAGTGTGATCTGAGAGTCACATGGGCATTAATTTTTAACCTTTTGCACTCTTGCTTCCACCACTGCAAATCCATTTAGAAACTGATTCTGTCCTTGACAGAATAAAGTCAACCTCTAATGCTAGCCTAAAGTCTTGGCTGTCAGTAAGACTGATACCAAGTGACCTGGCAGACATGGAGCTCTGTGCTGCTTTGGCCACAAGGATGCAGTACCCAGGTATTTGGCCTCCCAGCCAGTCACAGGGCTACCACACCCTGTGGGGCAGTCCAGGAGGATGCTGGAGCCTGCTTGGAAGGGGTACCAAGTGCTGTCAGTTCCCTTTGCGAGCAAGCACGAGCTCAAGCAGCTTGTCAGCAGGCTGATTTTATCACCCACAACTCTATTATACTTTGTGGAGCTATTTTTATTTCTTCAAAGTATTCATTCTCCCACCCATTTTCTGAAGCACAGAGACAGAGCTTGACAGCTTACTTACTGTAAAGACATTCAGAAATGTTACATGTGTTCATAAGGACCCAGTTAGTTATAAAACAGGCAAAAAAGCACCTGGTAACAGGAATTATTCACTGTAGCATTTTTTATTTTTTATTCTTATTGAAGCCCACCTGAATCTTTAGATGCTTCAATACACTTAAAAACTTGCTTGCAATGATTTAGAAAGATAAATGTAATTTTAAAACAACCTGGGTCCAGGTTTCATAAACATGTTGCTAAGTTTAAGTAACTTGAGGCTGAATTAAGCATTTTTAAAATAAATTAGTATGTCAGCAGATACATTATTGCTGAATTATTTAGTTAACTCTATTTTAAAGGTCATACCTTAACACTTTTAAATTGTCAATTTATCACCAATCCCAACAAAATAAATTTAGACATACCTAAAGTTTAAAATTAAAATGGTTATTCTCATTTATAATTTAAATAAGAGGATTATATTCTGTTCTCAAACAACAGTATACTGTTATTGAAAATTCACTTTTGAGGACCACACTTACACGTAAGAACTACAGCTTCACAACACCATTATTGATATAGGGAAATTCTAATCCTATCTAATGTGGTGGAAATCTTAATGTTGATGTCAGTGGGGTCAGCTTTTATCGCTGGAGTACTTTCGATGACAAACCCTACTCGGTGGAGCTGCAGAAATCCATGGCACAGCTGATCTTCTCATTTTCCCCAGCAGGAAGGTTTCTGGAGCTCATGACAGGTCTGTGCTGGGACAGCAGGCACTGGAGTGCAGCACACGCCCAGCAATGTTGCCATCTACATTAGCACCTCACCCAGCGTAAAATCAGCTCCCCAGAACTGACAGCACAAAGAAACAATACAGGGTGTTTTGGATGGTAAATATTTACAGACTGTCAAGATGAATTGCAACAGCATTATCTCTGCTGCTGGGTTAAACGGAGTTGATTCAGAGTCCTGAAGCCATGAAGTTGATTTGCTTTATGTATAAAAAGGATGTTCGTTCCTCAACAGGTAAACAAATATATATCTGCAGGGATATACTTTTTTTTTTTTTCCTCCTCAAAAGTAAATATTTAAGAGATAGTTCAGAAAATAAACTTGCTTTCTTAAAAGTCACCACCAGGCAATTTTTCCCTTTCATCAGCTCTGTCAGGGCAGGTAGACACGTAGGCACATTTGAAATCCAAGTAGGCAGCAAACAATGTTTTTCAAACTGGTCTTTGTGATCTACTGTGGCAGTAATAGGAACACTTTGATGTCTACAAGTTTACAGGACACTGCATGAGATTATGCTCCTGCCAAAATATGTAGACATGATTCATTTATCACTTTTTCTGTCAAATACTTAGTTTGCAAAATCATTTTAAATTCTTGAAGCAGCTTACGACCAAGCAATGAAAAAAGCATATACAGCTGCATGTAAAAAGGAGAAAAGAGAGATATGCGAATATATATATATATACACACACACAAAATGCCAGAGTGAAGTATTGCAAATACACATCTTGCAAAGTACTTTGCTCTCCCACGATCCATCAGTTCACCTATATGTTTGTAGATTTCCACTACTAGCCTTCTTCCCGATTTCAGTATTTTACAGCCAGGACCTCTGATTTTATTGCAAGTTTCATGATTTTGTCTTTTAATTAAACTTCCTGGAATCTTCCTTTTTTTATGATCATTTCCATTCTGATACAAGAATAAGTTTCCAGGACTCAAAGCAGAGAAGGAAAATTTCAACTATGAAATGCCATGGCAGAAGAGGACTTGCATAAAAACTTTTAAAAGAATAAGAGATCTGCCAAACTTTTAATTGTCTTTCCATATTTATTCTTAACCACATTTAAAAAAAAAAATCATCTACTTCTACTACCACAAATCACATTTTAGGAAAAAAACAAAACAAAACAAAAACTAGACTTCCAAATTTTGTTTACTAAGGGACAGAAAATGAAATGTGCTGCTCCTTTCCCTAGAAGCTGCACGGGGTCTAGCAAAAAATTTTAGCAGAAGGCATACAATTTCAAGTATACAGTATTATATAGTTTTTTTTTTATATATATATATATATATAAAGGCATCAGGAAGTGCAAATACTGCATTGTTTACCCAGCAATGGAAAAATATCAAATTGAAATGGAAATGATTCATCTTCATAAGTCTCTACATCTTCATAGCATACGTTGTGCGAAAGCTACACTTCCTCCAGCACACACATGAAGCCAGTGTGTAACTGAGCACCTCGCTGCCAAAGAGTCTTTGCTGGCATTATACATTGGTCTTTACTACGTGGTGGCAAAATGCAAGCTACCTTATCGAATCATAGAATCGTTTCGGTTGCAAGCTCTATATACTAACCATATCCCAGCCCCCTTTAAGTTGTGAGTTTTTCTGTATCTTACCCTTTAAAGTATAACTTAAAAAAAAAAAAAAAAACAACCAACCAAACTATTTATGACTGTTTCTTTTGTGAATCTCCATAGATTATCCTTCATTGCTCTTTAGCAGATTTCTTGCAGTTGCTCTCTTCAGTTCCTATTCAAAGCAACACCTTGATTTCTTTTCAGATGCCGAGGAAACTTTTAAGTTTATTCTTTCTGGATGAACTACACACAACAGAGTAGAGCAGATCAGCTCTTGCACTATGGGACAGTGGAAATTTGATGTTATTCTCCTCTAGATACAGTTCAAAATCTAGACCTTAAAATTTCTCATCCAGATTAATTTCTCAGATTCAGACATATTTTTTATATCTTTTGCCAAACAATTTCACTGGTAATGCCAAAGGATTTTTAAGATATATCATTTGTAATGAGAGTAAAACTAACTAAATAAAATGTGACAAGAGAGAATTCCATTAAGCAGGAACAACATCATTTTGTAGCCAGACCTTGTTTAGCAACAATTTGTGTTACTCCGGCATCCCACTGCCACATCAAGAGTCAATGGTAACTCAAAAAGTACTGGTGACAAAAAGCCATCAGCCTTCTGAAACAGGTAAACTTTGCAATCATGACTTTAAGAAGTAATTCAATCCTCAGAACACACTTCTTGCTGATGGTTTTAAATGGCTGCAGAGCTGCACGGTTTCTCTGCTGTCATTTCTCTGCATCCTGACATGAAACATGGCACAGTTGGTGACAGCCTTCCTTTAGCTGCATCCTTCTGATGCAGACATGAGAAAGTCCAACTCCAAACAGCCTGACTCCATGGAAAGATAACTGTGAAGGTCTTTCAAACCTCTCTCTCCACTTCTCCTTCAATAGGCCAAGCAAAAGCCTCCTCCCCTGTTATGAGCCCTATGGGGTGACAAGAGGCATGACAGGCACAGGTTGAGCCCCAGCTGATAGTGGAAAGGAAGCGGTGTGGAGCATGAGTGGGAAGCTTCAGCCTTGCTCTGAAGGTCCAAGAGCGTCACTTAGGTGACCTGAACTTTCCTCCACACAAAAGCCAAACATGAGTTGGCATTTGGCAGCTTTGGGTTTAAACTAAAATAAAATGCCTCCCACCTAGTTCTGGTCTCTGGGTCACCATCCTCTGCTAAGGACTGGTAGGTTGGGCATTTGTCCTTAAGCATCAGGCAGCCACTGAACCAAAATATTTGTTGTCCTTGAAACTCAGCCCTGAGCCCCATTAGTAAGTTCTGAGCTGTCTTTACCACAGCAAGAGCTGTTCCCCTGCTGCCAGCCCTCAGGGCCTGCTTCCCTAGAGCAGCCATAAGATGCTGTAGTTAGACCTAGCACAGCCTGTTACAGCCTCCGCAAAGGGACTGCCCTAAATCAATCACAAAAATGTCACCAGCAAAGAGATCAAACCTCCATACTGCTTGTTACCGCACATTCCCTTTTATCTGTTAAAAAGAGGATGCTGCTCACTTCTCTTCAGTCTCGTCTCCCAGTTCCTCAGGAGTTTATAAAATCTTGTTGTGATTTTCTTTTGTTGTTGCTGCTGTTGCATTTTCTTCCACCTTTACCCAGCCAAAAGCCTCCGGGAAGGCAGTCATCACACTTTTCCAGGGTTCACTTTTTATAACTGCTCTACTTCCTCTAATATTTTCTTCTGTGTGTGTGTGTGTCTCTGTGCATGCCACCTGTATCTTCGTTAATATTTACTGTCTGTTGAGAAGGAAAGGGCTTCTCAATTTACTGGCATATTTACCTCATGTGCTTTGCTGCTCAAGGAGTCATAAAACAGTGTCTTTCTCCATTCAAAGAATGCAAACTTCATCTGACACCAATTTCCCCTGCTGCCCCTCTACGTCTTTCCTTACTTGGTCGGTGCACAAAACAATTTGCAGTTGCACAGATGCGTAACATGATGATCCTTGAATATATTTCTTGGCTTGCTCACCCACCCTCCTCCACCCTATAGCTGAACTACCATGAACTGTGAAGAGCTGGCAAGCTTGGTGCTCCTTCCCTAGTTACTGCAGCTGGGTTTGAGGACTGCAAAGCAGCATCAGAGGAGCAAGGGCAGCCCCAGGGCCACCCCTCGCTCTGCAGGGGGCACAGTTCCTTCCCTCAAGAGGTGGCAGTGCAGGGGGACAAGCAGGGAAAAGGCGTGTTTAGTTCCAAGGCACAACTCTTCTCCTGACACTGCCCAAGGCACTGAAGCTAAACGCTTCCACTAAATACAAGTACAGGCCTGCAGGCAGAGTCTTCCTCTGTTTATGTGTTTCATGAAGCTCTTTTTCCTACTGCAGTTTTAGCTTCTTTGATAATTTTCTTGGTTTCTCACCAGTCTAAAACGACCTCTTCCCTCTTGCCACACTAACGGTATTTGACTCTTGATCTCTGCTTCTACCGACTCCTCACACAGCATGCTTGCTTGGGGAGCACCCTGTGGACACTGTCCATCATCCTTCTCCACTCCCATTGACTTGCACGCTGGTCCCCTCTCAGCAGCCTGAATTGATCACCTGCTTCACCTCTTGTCCCTCTCTTGAGTGAACCTCATTATTCACAAACCAATTCAGTATCTGTCCCCTATGTTACACCTTCTCTTAGAAGTGCTCCCCTTCAAAGAGGTGTCATAGCTGTTGTGGGTAAGATGGAGACAGCTGGAGTGCTTCTTCTCTAATAGGGAATTAAACTTCAGGAGCTTCCTTTCTAAACTCAAACTTTATCAAATTATTCCAGGTCCTGAGTCATCCGTGGATGAGTTCATCAGGGTCTGCCTTATTATCTAGAAGGAATAACATGTGATTTCTTAAGTTACAAACAGGCTTTCAGAGATAAATTGGCAATGTCCTTTGGTCCTTGACTGGTAGAAATGGTGACTACAGTTTACTTTATCATCCCCTTCTCCACCTGCCTCTCACCAACATGCAAAAGTGTGCACATACACACACACATTATTAGAGCTCATTCTGTAAGATAACTGCCTTTATTGATTCCACATGAGGACTGCAGGACCAGGTGCTGAGTGGGATAGGACAGAGGGCTAGGAAAAAAATATAATTCAGAGCTTGTCCTCCCAAGCAGCTCAAAACAGAATTTAAAAGCCAGTTAAACTCCAGAAAAGAAGATCCATGGCTGAAACATGAGTTACTACTTAGTTCCCAAATAATGTCAGCTGTTCCTGGCTCCCCTCCTCCCTTCCCAAGATGATGAAACTTCTTTCCAGCACCATTTAAATAGACAAAATACATCTTAAATATTTTATTAACATATTCCATATGAACAAGTTCAGTTCAGAATCTGTTAAGCTGAATTTCACCATAAAATCACACAGCATATTTAACAAGTGGTCTCTGAAAGATTAGGCCAAAGATAATATTCAAATATTTACAAAGTATTGCAAATTAAATATAGATCAAGGTTTTCAAGTATTTATATGCCTTATTGATCCCAAGATTTTACTGATATAAACTTTCTAAAGACAACTATTACTTTGATATATATGTCTGCTGCAGAACCACATGCAGGCAACCACTAGAGAAAATTCTCTAATCAATGCATGCTTTGGGAAGGCCTGCCAGCACCCCAAGAGGAAATGTGGTCACCCCTTCCAGTGAAAAAGCAACCGAATACCTAATTTTCAGTTCTCTAAACAGAGCAAATTTATTGTACTTGACAGGAGTGAGAATCTCCATGTGTTACCATAAGTCACTGCATGCCTCCTCTTAGTTACATTTAGCTGCAAAGTGCTACTGCTTATTTAGTCTAAGTGCTCATCTATTTAGGAAACAAAAAATAGGACACCAGTTCAATCTGTAGTTGAGAAACAAGCAAAACAGGGCAAAAATTATTGCAAGGAAGTCAGTTAACAAGGCTAACTGTGCTCACTTTTTATTATAACAGTATGAGTCTGGTAGCTTTTTTAACCTTGTGAGTAAATGTATGAGATACATAAGCAAAGCAAACACCAGGAATGAAAATGCACTGCTTTGAGAACATAACAAGCAGCTTAAGTCCCAAAAAGGTCAGTGCGGTGAAATCCCAACATTCATTCCAAGCACACCATTGGCTATATCACTGGGCTGCATTTCATCCCGCATATTCTTAAGAAAAAAAATTAGTATTATCAGCTGTTGCACCTACCAAGGCTAGCCCAGTTAACATGTTTTTAACTAATTTACCTGAAAGAACTGGGTAAAGGATAGAAATGAAATGCTCTCTTAGCATAGGAAGAGCAGAAAACCATCTGCTGACATAAAAATATCCAGTTTGTACCTTCACTGAATTCAACACACAAGAAATGTCTCCCTGCTTCCTCAGCACCAACTCAGATGATCTAATTAGCTTTAAAGTCACTGGACCAAAGTTAATTAGGGAGAAAGAAAGAGGTGGGGAGAGGATACACAAGTGTGTATCTTTTCATTCCTCCATTTGTATAGGAAGGGATGTAAAGCAAAATCCAAGAAAACTAATCCAAAATCTGGGAATAAACAAGCACAATCAGGATCCTTGTTATGAAAAGGCACATTAATAGTTTGTGTCCTAATGACAGTGAGACAGCCAGGTTCACTTTTCAAGTCGTTATTGTGAGGGTTATGATTTTACTCCCAAACCCAGCAGTCCTGCAAAATCCTTGGAGCAGGGGCTGCCTGGCCAGGCCACAAGCCGGCAGGTCAGACACTGTCCCGTGAACCTGTCCCTCACAGAAAGGTGCTACTGGCTGTCTTTGGAGCATGGATGTCAGCAAGCTTCACTCTGCGGGATCAATAATCACTGCTCCAGTTCAGGGAAGCCTCAAGAAAAAGCCTGAAGCTGTTGATTTTAAAAGTATCAGGGAAGATTATTTTAGAATTTATTTCAGTTGTTGCTACATGTCATTCTTTCAGGGTTCATTTTCTTAATACCCTGAAGCTGTGTGCTATAAAAAAAGAGATGAATTATACTTTTTTAAATCTTGCTTGGCAATAGGAGCAACAAATGATACTTGGATCTCACAAGAACAAAGTCTTTGTAAAGGCCACTCAGTCATATTTTTGAGACATCTGGTCACGAAGTTTTGAAAGTTCCCTGAAGCTGAAGAACACACCTTATTTACATCTAGGAAGAAGGGCTAGCACAGGCCCTGGTGACAGCAGAGTGGCACCAACAGTGACATCCTTTCATGGTGGTCATACACCCGTAGCCCCTGGCAAGCCATTAGAGATGTGGGGAACACAACAGGGAAGCAGCATGACCTGGACATGCACTCTCCAGGGGTGGAAAGTAAATAACTAGGTGCAAAGGTTTTAATTCTTCATTAAAACAAACATACACACACACACAAATAAAACAAAACCACTCCAAACACTCCCTTAGAGCACAGATCTATTCTTCCCTGACTGCCCACAGAGCTGTTTTCTCAAATACAAGGGCACTGAAGTACAGCATTGCATTCGTAATTTTCTCTCTGAGAGTCTGCCTTAAGATAAGGATAATTTGTCTCATACTGGATGAAATGTTTATATTTTCAGATATGTCTTTTGATGCTTTTATCCTTCATTTTGCTGGGTAGAAGATCAGAAGTCCAGTTATAATGGTACCAAGTCATATCAAATACAGCAACATCACTGTATTACTTTTCAAAAAGGTACATGCTTGAAGCCCTTGAATCAAGTCTCTATTGATTACTTACAAAAGACAGCTGTGTTATTATAAAAGCACTTTGGAGAGCTTTCATTTTTCTCTAAATAGATATATATACTTTCCTAATTGAGATTTTAAAAACCTTCTCTTCCAAAACTCGTCTTTCATCTGAAAATGATACCTGAAGCATACCTAAGACACACCAAACTCCAGCCCCCTCCAGCCTGCAGCCCTGTATTTAAGTTGCTGTCCGGAGTTGCATTAAGTTATGCAGAGATGCTGCCCAGAAAAGAGGCGGAGCAAGCATGAAATACCATCAGAAAAAATTTTATTTCTAAGTCAAGGGAAATGGTTGAGTGATGCACCAGAAGAGATATTAATCTTAGGCATTCTGTATTTGTCTTCTTTCTTGGAGTAATAGTAAAGCAAGAAGACATTTTTTTCCTTGGAAAGGAATGACAAGTTGAAATATTCCTTCAGGTACCATATTCCTCATTTCTCTTTTTATCAGACAGCAGGTTTTTTTTGTTTTAGCTGAGACTAAACCTGTTGTAGTGGGATCAGTGACAGAAATTAGAGGTAAATAGTGGAATAGAAATTGTGGAACCCCTCTGCATAATAGAATAAATTGACTTATAGTGCACCCCCAACACCTGGCAGGGGTTTAGGCTGGCAGGTACCATGACCTTTAGCAGACAGATGTACCTCAGAGAAAAACAACAAATGGTAATGAAGTAATCACTTATAAGAAGTGTAGAATTTCTAATGCACCTTATTTTTTTTCTTGCACCCTACCAAATACATTATGTTTAAAATGAAAATTAATAGGAGATAGATTAAAGCAGAGATAAAGCAGTAGCAGACCTCATAGCTTCTTCATTCCCCCTACCCTGTGCACATTCTTTTTTAATTGAAAGTAAAAATTCATTCCTGAGGAAAATTCTGATGGTAGATCTCTTATCTACTCAGAAAACAATCAGTCACTGGAAAATTCAAATGAAAAATGGGGGACACATTCTAATAATTGCAAAACAAGTAATTAGCCAAGGAAATCACTTCAAGAAATCAAATCAAATCAAACCTGGAGAACCCTAAAAAAAAAAAAAAATTTTATATATATATATATATATATATATATAAATATATAAAGGGTAAAACAGAAAACATAGGCTTAATGAAGAAATCAATGCGTGAAGATTTTTTACCTGTGCAAGAAGTCAAATCAAAAGATCAAACTCGTTCACACATTACCAGTTGATCTATGATGGCTTAAACAAAAAGCGGATAAGAGGATTTAAGACATTCTTACAGTAGCTCATCAAGGATCTGTGGGGAACAGGCTAGTGCTTCTTTGGTTCAGATCTAATCTGAGATAAAATTGAATAACTGCACATCTGAAATGTTGTACTGCTCACAGATCAGTAGGCGAATCCAGGAAAAGCGCAGAGAAAAACAGTGAAGGAAGGGTGTTTATTTCCCAGGTAGAATATGGACCAGACAAAAAGGAATTAAGCAGAGAAATGGAAGAAAACATCAAGTTACACTATGCCGCTTAAATGAAACAAGCTTGACTAGTCTTTGTTTAACGAACAGTTAGAGAAGGAATCTATAGAAAGGATATGATGGTGGAACAGGAAGAAAAATCCTACTTCATCTCTCCAAAATATTTATAAATCATAAATCCTGATAAGCAACACTATAAATGCTTCAGTCCAGTTTCCTCCTCCTTCTAGGCACAGTACTACAGAATGGTTGCAGATATAAATGCCTTGCTCATAAATGATAAATTTTTCTTTCCATACAATCCGTGACTCAATTTTAGAGGCTGCAGTGAAGAATCCTAATATTGCTTGTCCCTGCAACTGATAAAGCTCATCCAAGGCTACTGACAGGCTGGTCTGTTTGAAGGACAGAATAGTCCTTGCTCACGCCTTCTGATGCTGCCTGAAAATAATCGTCCAAACATTCACATCAGACTTTTTCTAAACCCTTCAGATCTGCCATGCGAACCCAAACATTTCCAAATTACTTTCTGCCTGGAAACAAACCCACTGGATTAAACTCTGCTTTGATTAAAACAAACGAGCTGGAAGCTGAGTTACTGTGAATTTGATTATATAGCATAACTGAACCTTTCATATCAATATGTGAACACTACCCATTACACAGAAAAACAGGAACTTTCAAATTTCATGTAACTACTTCTAACTTCATCTTATATTCTAAATATAGTAATATTTTAAAGATATACGATACTGACAAGATTAGTGCATCTGCATAAAAAGCATAAGTTTGTCATTATTTTGCAGAAAAAAATGTTCATCAAAACATTGGAAAGCTTGCTGGTTTTACTGGGATTGAGTTGATTTTCTTCATAGTAGTTAGGATCTTTCCCTTTTAGTAGCTAGCACAGTCTTTAGTTTTGGATTTAGTATGAGAACAATGTGATAACACACTGAACTCCCCATACCTTTGTCTGGGATAGAGTTTATTTTTTCTTCCCAGTAGCTATGCTGTGTATTGGAGCTGAAAAGAATGTGAGGACTCATTGATGGTTTGGCTGTTGCCAAGGAGCCCAAGGACTTTTTCAGCTTTCCAGCTGCAGGTACACAGAAGGTAGGAGGAAGCATAACAGGACCACAACTAGATTGACATCCAGGCTGGCCAATGAGATATTCCCTATCATTTAGCATCATGCTCCATTATAGCTGAAGATGTTTTTTTCAGCTTCTCTTTTTTCTGGGACCAGCTGTTTGACACTATCGTGTTCAAGCATGAATTGCTGTCCAGGTCTCCACAATTTCAGGGTCAGCTGTACTGGACCAGTGTTCATGATCATTGCTTAGGGTATTGCTGCTCAGGAGCAGGCTGGGCATTGGTTTTCTGTGTTGGTGAGCAATTGCATTGTGTATCCCTCACTTTGCATATTATTTTATTGTTAATCTATTCCTTTGCTGTTCTCTAAAGCTGTTTTTATCCCAACCAACAAGTTTTCTCCTTGTTTTTTCCGATTCTCCTCTTCATCGAACAGTGGGGTTGTGAGGAGGGGAGGAGTGAGCAAGTAGCCACATGGTCCTAGTGGCCAGCTCGGGCTAAGTCACAACGCTTTCACAATCTTCTTGCATTAGCTATCCCTTCGTACTGTAAAATTACTGTTAAAATTCAGATGATAACATAATAGACCTTATGCTTCATTCTGCACCTATATTTCACTATTTCTCACTAAATTTGAACAGATCAATGTAATGTTGCATGAAAATAAACCAAAGACTGTGTGTGCAACATCCTTTAGCTGAATGTCAGGCATTCACACTTTTAAGACACAGCTGGACAGGCTGCTAGGCCATCCTGTCTAGACCATGCTTTTGCCAAGAAAGGCTGGAGATACTTGAGATCCCCTCCAACCTGATATTTTATGATTCTATTTTTAGATTTTTTTTTAATCAAAAATATTCTTTATTATGACATGCCGTGTGTTACCTCTTTTACTCAAATGTACTATGTTGCATTTTTGCCATATTGAAGATGCCCAAAGAAACCAGTCAAAAAAACGCTCCACGCAAAATACTATCATTTCGTGCTAAAGATCTTAAATAAAAAATTAAAAACATGGAATACAAAGCCCAAAGTAAAGAGCAATCTCATACCTAGAGACTGTCTATGGTACACTGCTGCTACAGGGAAAGGAATGTGAGCTGAGGCAGACCAAGAGGATCTGAGGCTGATGGAGAGCTGCAGCTTCCACTATGGTCAAGTGAATGAACCTTCCTGCTGATCAAGAGCAGTGCAGACCAAAGCACCTCACTTTGTTTCCATCTTTAACTCTGACACCAAAACAACAACAAAAAAAATCCCCAAACATTAGAGCATCTGGCATTCCAGAGTTTGAAAGCTGGCACATATAGCTGTGAATGAAATACAGATACTTATTGCTAGACATTAATTCCCAGCATATTTGGCAATTATGGGAATGAAGAATAACATTCATTGTCTGGTTCAGAGCAATGGACATAAAAGAGATTAGGTATGTATTGCATAACATACACAACTTAGGCTGTTACTCTAACTGGAAGACTAAATTGTAACATCTTAGATTTTGTGAGAAGAGAAGAAATATTATACTTTCTTGGCTGCCACCCACCATCTTACAAAAACTGTACAAAAACTGCATTAAAAGTGAGTTCTTATGAATGCTTATTTACAACATTATACCCACAAAACCCCCCATTATCTATGGAGGGGGGAAAAAAAAAAAAAGAAAAAGAGAGATAATGGGATTACAGTGGGACAAAAGACAAATATCTGCTTGAAAGAAGCTAACCTGTACAGAATAAATTCATATGTCTTTTTATGTATGTCATGTTCCAGACAAACCTAGTCATGCAAATTAATAAACTTCTGCATGACATATGCATTACTATTTTAATGATAAAATGTAAAAACAGGCTATAAACTGTTTAATAAGGATTTTGATTACATTATCTATAATCTGTCAACTAACACATCATGGTGAGGATACTTAAAGCAGTTTGAGACTTTCAGGCACCTATGATTAAAAGAATATGGGAAACCTTCACTTTGTGTGCTTGTTTGATGCTACTGTCTTGTATCAGAAAGATATACTTTATTTTGGGGACGGTCTGATTTTTTTCTAGATCTCTAGCAAAAGCAACAACTTCCTAATTTCTACTGTTATGAAACTCTCATTAACATATGTTTCAGATGATCTCCAGGTGCATCACCACTGAGTAATGTAATTATGGCAAATTAATGCAATGTGTCATTAGACATTCTCTTTCCTTATTAATGAAATGCTATATAAAACCCTTTAGTAATACACAGAAATCTCAGCTTCTTACTTCAAAATATAATTTGAAACTACATTTTTTTGCTTGAGGTACAGAACCTGGAATATATTGGCAATATATGTTTTTTTATATAACAGCAACTACATGAAAAAAATAATAAAATATAAAGCATTACTCTGAGCTGCAAGACGTTGTTTTAAAAAAAAAATATTCAAATTGTATGATAAAAACCCAATGGTCTTCACTGTTTAATATGACTATATGGATAGTTCAGCACATAGTAAGCTACCATACCAATGGTTCTGCTTTTTTTTTAAAGAAAATAAAGAATGAAGAAACATCAGAAATGTCTGCAGTACAGATTCTCACATTCTTATGTTAATATACAAGTTTTGAAAATAAATTCATCAGATTACAACTTGTTATTCTATTGGGAAGATATTTTAGAGTACTGAAAAACACTATTCCCTTTTTTTGCTTTTGATGAAACCTATTCTACAGTGTTTTTTTTTCTTGAAATCTTGGTTGAGGTCTGTGTAAGAAAAGATAGGTTGGCTGCTCATGTATCATATTTTTTCTAAATTGCAGCAATACAGTTTAATGCACAGCAATTTCTTCTGGAGTAAGTATGTTGCATTTACAATACAACAATCAGCATGCAGGTGTATATCCAGCATACTGATTTAGCATCCTGCTATTCAAAGTTATTCCCTTACATCTGTCTTGGGAAATATCCAAAAGACCTAGCCTTAGAAGAGTAATCTCATGGGGTTTCCTCTGCTCTAAATGGACAGAGAATGAAGTTTCTTCCAGGAGAAAGCCAGAAGAGGAACGTGGAACACATTTTTTCCTAGAGGAGATGCCACGTTCTCTCCACTCATCATAGAGGGACTTCATAAAAAACAGATTCCCAGAGTTAAAATTCATCTGAGGAATATTGCACTTTGTTTTGTTTCACATTTGCAACTCAAGAACCTCATAGTTCAAATATGAAAGTTAATGCTATCTTATAACAAAGCGAACAGGAATCGAAACCAGTGCTAAGTGTGATTCTTCAAAGACAGATGAAGTGCTCTTCAACCATCTTGCTTGGAGAGCAGAATAAAGCAAAGTGGATTCATAAAGAGATGCTCATTAGCGAGATGAACTGAAGCTGTTCAGCACTGTTGTTTGCGGTCTGAAATCAAGAACTGCAGATCTGGAGGTCTCATTTGAAAAAATATTTGGTTTTGACTGAATACAATAATGTAGGAGGGAAGAATGCACCAACATTTGAAATTACTAATACCTTCTCAGAATCAGCAAATGAGGCTTTTTCTTTAGTCCAAAGAAACTTGTGTCTTGTGAATGTCATAAGAAAAAATAATCTATATTAGTTTCTATAAAGCAGCAGAAATAGGATTACAGTGAAAACTGAAGTAACAAAAGAAAACAAACATCCTCCAGAAATATTTTTCTTGCAATAAAGCAATTATGCAAGACTAACATATTATCTAAGATTCTTATCAGGTTAAAAAAAAACAGTTGAAATTCAAAGGCAGCCTTGAATCATTAGACAAGTTTTAAAAGATCCTCTGCATTCAGCTTTCAGCTAAATTCATTATTAGTGTTTTTCATGGATTATATTAATCCATTTTTAAGTAATTAGTCTGCAAGCATTATCAACTGCCTATCAGCTTATGGTTACCTGTGTATTCTTCAAAACTAATGTTATATTACCTAGGGGAGGTTATAAAAATCTAATTTATGCTCCAAAAAGGTGTCATCATGAGAATAAAAGCCTTAACATTTATATTCTGAACTGGCTTGTTTTGAAAGGGGAAGGCTGTATAAGTTGAATGGGACAGGAATCTTTTGATAGAGTAGTTTTTTCAAACCTTTGGAAGATTTCAGCCATTGACTCTGATCAACACTGGAAAATTCTTTGTCATCAACCACTGCCACTCCACCACCTCAAGGCATAAGTATTACTCACTAAATCCGTATTACTTTCTTACAGCTCCTTTTTTGAAAAAATAGGAATAAATCTGCTCCCAAACCATGAAAGACAGCGCCACTTACAGACACTGGATGCTTCACAAGTTCCAGCTAAGCCACTCAGTCAGTTGAAATCCATCTTCACTTGCAGTAGCTTACCTAGACTTGAAAAACATGTTTTATGAGGTTTAATTAGCTTTGGGAAGTAACCTGTAACACAGATATTGGCTTTATCCATGGAGGTTAAGAGGCAAAACTAACACTAAGGTTCTGATTGTGGCTATCACCATGAAGTGTAAATACTGCATTATCACAGCAAAAGCTTCATCAGAAGAAAAATAACAGAATCACAGAATGCTAGGGATTGGAAGGGACCTCGAAAGATCATCTAGTCCAATCCTCCTGCCGGAGCAGGAACACCTAGATGAGGTTACACAGGAATGTGTCCAGGTGGGTTTTGAATGTCTCCAGAGAAAGAGACTCCAGAACACCCCTGGGCAGCCTGTTCCAGTGCTCTGTCACCCTCACCATGAAGAAATTTCTTCTCAAATTTAAATGGAACCTCCTGTGTTGCAGCTTTATACCCATTTCCCCTTGTCCTACCATTGGTTGTCACTGAGAAGAACCTGCCTCCATCCTCATGACACTCGCCCTTTATATATTTATAAACATTAATGAGGTCACCCCTCAGTCTCCTCCAAGCTAAAGAGACCCAGCTCCCTCAGCCTTTCCTCATGAGGGAGATGTTCCACTCCCTTATTCATCTTGGTTGCCCTGTGCTGGACTCTCTCCAGCAGTTCCCTCCTCATTCTTGAACTGAGGAGCCCAGAACTGGACACAGTATTCCAGGTGTGGTCTCACCAGGGCAGAGTAGAAAGGGAGGAGAACCTCTCTCGACCTACTAACCACCCCCCTTCTAATACACCCCAGGATGCCATTGGCCTTCCTAGCCACAAGGGCACAGTGCTGGCTCATGGTCATCCTGCTGTCCACCAGGACCCCCAGGTCCCTTTCCCCTATACTGCTCTCCAACAGGTCATTCCCCAACTTATACTGGAACCTGTGGTTGTTCCTACCCAGATGCAAGACTCTACACTTTCCCTTGTTATATTTCATTAACTTTTACCCTGCCCAACTCTCCAGCCTGTCCAGGTCTCGCTGGATGGCAGCACAGCCTTCTGGTGTATCAGCTACTCCTCCCAGCTTGGTGTCGTCACCAAACTTGCTGATAGTACACTCTATTCCCTCTTCCAAGTCATTGATGAATATATTGAATAGTACTGGTCCCAGTATCGACCCTTGAGGCACTCCACTAGATACAGGCCTCCAACTGGACTCTGCCCCATCGACCACAACTCTCTGGCTTCTTCCCTACATCCAGTTCGCAGTCCACCTCACTACCTGATCATCCAGTCCGCACTCCCTCACTTTAGCTGTAAGGATGCTGTGGGAGACTGTGTCAAATGCCTTACTCAAGTCAAGGTAGACCACATCCACTGCTTGCCATCATCTAGCCACCTGGTTATGTCCTCATAAAAGTCTATGAGGTTGATTAAGCATGACTTCCCCTTGGTGAAGCCATGTCGACTGCCCCAATGACCCTCTTCTCCCTGATATGCCTTGAGATGGCACCAAGGATAAGTTTTCCAACACCTTCCCAGGGATGGAGGTGAGGCTAACCAGTCTATAGTTACCCAGGTCCTCCTTCTTGCCCCTTTTGAAGACTGGAGTGACATTTGCTTTCCTCCAGTCCTCAGACATCTCTGCCATTTCCCAAGACTTGGCAAAGACGATGGAGAGTGGCCTAGCAATGACCTCAGCCAGCTCCCTCAGCACCAACGGGTGCATCCCATCTGGACCCATGGATTTATGGATGTCCAGATTGCTTAACTGCTTCCTAACCCAGTCCTCATCAACCGAGACAACCTCCTCCATTGTCCTGACTTCCTCTGGGGCCTCAGCAGTACGGGGCTCCTCAGGACAGCCTCTGGCAGGGTAGACAGAGACAAAGAAGGCATTTGGTAGCTCTGCCTTCTCTGTATCTTCTGTCACCAGGGCATCCACCTCGTTCATCAGTGGGCCTACATTGCCTCTGGTGTTAGTTTTATCTGCCATGTATTTGAAGAAACTCTTTCTGTTGTCCTTGACTCGTCTTGCAAGGTTTAATTCTAAGGAGGCCTTAGCTTTTCTGGTTGTAAGCCTGAAAATGTCTTATAGGTGCAGCATCACTGTCATCTGTAGGGGATACCAGGAGAGGGCAAGGAGCAATGGTCCTGAAAGGCTCCAATACTGACTTCCTGAGCAACCTCTAGTCAAGAAATGTATGATAGAGATGACAGAATTAATTAAAAGAGAGCTGGCAGCAAAGGCAAAGACTATAAAATCCAGACAGCTTCTTGTATAATCACATAATAATAATAATGAAGGGAGAAATAGCAAATACATTTGTCTAGCACTAAGATATAATGTGCAAATATTCAGAACAGCAGAAGCTGTTTAAAGCTCATCTACAGTGAGAGATTAACATTTATTTTCTTGATGTGTATAACACCTAATTTCTTCTCGGAACTATCCATTGAATTTTTAAATTGGCCAATCATATAGCATTAAAGACTACCTCCACACAACACACAAGCAATGAAACATCAATGACTCTTAGTATTATCATTGTGCTTTGCAGATAAAGCTGTGTCTATGAAAAATCCTGTTAAGCAGTACCATAGAATGACATCTACAGAAATACTGCCACAGATTCTGCACTCAGCAGCCAGTTCTTGCAGGCTCTACACACCTTCCCCCTCATGAATATTAAGCTGACATAACAGTATCAATACCTTGCTTCTCATTCTTGCATCAGTTGTCAGATAGAAAATAATATATATGGTAGCCTTCACCTGATTGCTGTCCCTACCAGAAACTTGTACCAGATGCTTGCATTTACTCATACTGCAACAGAAAAAAAAAATCCCAACATTAATAAAACTCCAACAGAAAGATGTTACATTCCTCACACACAGCACACCCGGCTTTCCTCCAGCACATCGATGAAGAAGCAGGGGTGCAGACTGCAGCTGAAGAGCTGATTGAAAAACAATGACCATGCACAGTGCACCAGAAGATGGTTCCTGAAGCCCTGCTGCACAGCCTTTTCCTTCTCCCGACTGAAATGAAATCAGAGAATTAATAATCTGTCTCAAACAGGCTAATCTTATATAGTGATAGGTCAACTTAAAGGCTTGGTAGGAAATTTTCCTTCACCAGAAACCCCACACTAATTTCACTTGAATTTCCCTAAAATTTTTGTAATAATATTATTTATTGCACTGGAGTATTTACTTACTGCATTTTCATTTTCTACCATAGGCAGTCCCAATAAAACATTCAGTCAATACACACCTGCATATCACTGAGGCAACATCTGAATAATAACTTGGAGCCTACACCTCAAAGAATCCTCAAAAAAGCCAAACCTGTCGCAGCAGAAATTATTTTATTATGCATGACTGGTAAATCTCTGTTCTGTTTGTAAAAGGAAAGGGTGTGAATATGAGAGAAAATGACCTACACATTAAAATTTTTACTCAATTTCATTTTGTCATCTTTTACACCCAGATAATAATACAGTTTCATCTAATTTGGGGGCACTAGCTATTTTGCTGTAAAGAAATATAAATAGTACAAAGGGATTCTTTGGCAAAAGCCTACTTTTGACACTAATTTCACAACTCCTTAGGTTTGTAAAGAAGTAATTACAAATGTGGCAACATTTTGCCATTACTTCACACTAATTCAGTTAATACATTACAGCTTGGCTCAATAACCTCCTTAACTTTCAGCCATCTTTTATTTCTTAGTGACACATCAGCTTTGACGTTTATTTAGCCTAAAACTAAGTTGCCTTGGAAAACAAAGCACTCAAGTGATAATTACTTATTTGCCCTTTACACTGAAATTTCACTTCAAGGATCCCAAAACAGCTTTGCAACCTTATGAAGTTCAACTTCATAAAATCCTTGCTAATGCAGTTTCTCCACACCTGTATTACAGGTGAGAAAACTGCAGGATGGAGAAATTCAGTGGCAAAGATGCCCCAAAGGCATGCTGGTCAGATGCAGCATCTCATGACAACTCCCCACCTCTCCACTTCCAGCAGATAAAGTAACCCTATGAACCACACCAATGTGTCTCCACTACGCTTTCCTCCGAGGGTCTTACTTAACAGATCAGCAAAAAGGTAGTACTTTAACTTTTTTCTATGGACCACAAATCTGGCAAAGACTGGGATGCAAAGACTGGGATGGAAAGGAAGAGGAAGAAGAAATTTCCTTGGAAGCTGTCCAAGCCTGCAGGCTATACTCTGAGCACACCATGTAATGAGGGGCAACCAGGGGTTTGATACCCTGTGGATAGAGAAGAGCTGCTTAAGGGCTGCCCCAGACCTGCAGCCAGCTGTGGGTGCTGCCCCTGACACAGTGTTCATTTGCCAGGAAAGCTGAAAGAGTAAAAATGTTCTACAAGAAAACCTGGTAAGAGCACATACCTCCTACAGAAATAATGCAGCCAAATACACTGATTCTCATAGAAAGTCTTTCTTAAATCAGGAGTTGATGTACCTCCAATAAAGTCCATGAATCAGTTTGAGGTCTGGTATTATCTGTTTTCAAGGATACTTCACCACATACCATCTAGCGAGCCTTTCACAGGAGGCAGAGTTGAGACCTTGCAACTTGTAAAAATTCATGCTGTGATTTTATAAAAATACAAACATCTTAAACAACAGTGAAGGACTAAGCGTAGGCAAGACACTTTATTGTAATAGCATTTTGAAACAAATAAACTTGTGCTTTTTTTATACTGTACCCTTTGCATTAGTCATACATTTCACATACCTCTGAACTGAATGACTTCAAACTGCCATCAGCAGTGGAAAATGAACAGCACAAAGGCACGGAACATCCTCTAGTGCATCCCAGTCCTTGCTTTCTCTTTCATTTGCAGCCTTTGGCTTTTGGCCCTCTACATGTGTGTGTTTCGTGGTCTACACCTCAGAAGCATGCGAGCAGGACAAGCATATCAGACACAACCCCTACTGCTGCTTTCCTGAACCATCTCAACCGGCAGAGACCTCATTGCATCTCCACAAAGGTGATGGGAGCAAAGAACTAATGCTAAAATAACTCCCAGCAGGGAACTACTGGTAAAGTAACTCCCCTGCTACCAATAGAATAAATTCCCATTGAAGATCACTCCAATGCAAAGACTCAATAAATAAATAAATAAGCCCATCTATGCTTTACTTAAGGTTTTTGAAGTATCTTATCTAACACGACATTAAATATCTACGTTTTCCTACACCTGTATGTAACAATATAACGTACATGAGAAGTTAAAATATTTGTTATCTGTTTTCAGCTGACAAGAACCTAAAGCATTTTCTTTAACTTAACTCTTCAGTTTTAGTCTGCTCACTCTTTTTCAGGTTTCAGTGCTGCCCTGGGAAACATTTTCACAGTTGAAAGCATGCTGTGTCATCTGTTATTCTCTGTTTCAAAATCTTAGGCTCTAGTGCAGGAACACACATTAATCATTTATTACTGTATAAATACATGAAAAATTAACAGCCCAGCTAGAATTCCAAGGCATCCACTTTAATGAGCTGGGACTCAAACCTAGGAGCATCATGTCATTACTATATATACATATATAAAATAGTGTTCAGAAAGGTTCATCAAATTAGACCTATTACTATAAATTCAGCACATTAGACCTGTGGAAAATAATACAAAAACCAAATTAGACATTTATTTTCTGCAAGAGGGGGAAAAGAGCCTTTCTTCTTAACTATAAACTTGTTGCAGAATACAAAAATCCAATGTTAGACTTTTATAGATAAAAGTTCAAAAAGAATATGCCATAAAATTTTCAAAATATTTGGATAAACTTTGAAAATGTCAATTAAAGCCATGCTTACTTCTGCAAGAGCCAGTTCATGGAACAAATCCCAACATCACAAGCACAGACAATGAAAAGACCAAAAGCAAGAGTCAAATTATGTAATTATTTTGTTCCAGTGCGCTCAATTGTGATCAGCCTTCACTGGAAGAAGTACATACAATTGCACTTACACAGATTAAATGGGGCAGTGCAACCATGCCTGTTTCCAGGACAGCTGCAATCATGGCATCTATTGTAGTTTGGCCAAAAAGTCTGTGCCAATGCCAACTTTACCTGAATGACACTACAGGAAGGTGTCAAAGTAGTTCCCTCTTAGAACCAGTAATTTTTCTTCTCCTCGGTGGTAATTTAAAAGCTTTTTGTATTGATGCTACACCACATCCCATCAAGAATAACAGAATAATAAGAGCAGGAGGGCTGGTTGCCATTGGAAAGGAGAGGACAGACAGGTGAGAAGAGGCTGGCAGAGGACACATCATGACCAAGCCACTAGTAAGAAAATAGTTGCAAGACAAAACGCCCTGTCACAAAGCAGGAGTTTCTAGAGAAGGAATTAACATTTGCAGAATAAATTAAGATGTAAGATGTTCAGCTGGAATATATCAATAATTACATGAAACAGTAATTCTCAGCTTTACAATGTTTTAAAAATGAATCTCCGTATTACTTAGGGAGTAATGAGCCATTTGCATCTACGTTGTGCAAGAATACTTGATGATCAGGAACAAGCCCCTCTATGACCTGCAAATGCTTTACAATCATGGGTTATGTTCCTGTATTTCCTTAAGCCAGAATGATAGTTCTAATTTATTCAAAACTAATTTATATTTTCCTCAGAGCAATTCACATAGCTACCAAAAAAAAAAAAAATTTGAACAGGCTGCTGGCAGTCTTTTAGAAAACATGGCATTAGCTTTTACATAGTTCAAAGGAAATATGTCTGCCCATAAGCCAAACAATGCGGTAGGTATACGCAAAATCAAAACTACGGCATGAAGATGGCATGATTATTTTCTTAACCAGGTTGCAAAGACCTGATTCCCTGTTTCAAAATGCTTCATGTCATGGGAAAGCTAACATTTCTCAGGTATAATCTCATTTTAAAGCAGTCCGTTTATGTGAGAGCACACGGACTTGCTAACCTACATATTTCACTGTTAAGTGCCTGCACATTTGACCCGCCACCAGAACAAAGCACTGCTCATCACCTACAACGCACACAACCTGACGAGGCGGCCCTGCCCTCCTTGCCTTCGGAATTCCAATCTCCTCATGGAGCAGATCCCAACACCGTTCAGTTCAGGGGGGTATGCAAAAGTGAGCAGGGCAAAGACATCGCCTGCAAAAAGTCAGAGTGAGAACACAGACTGATTGCACCACAAGCAAGGAAGCCATAAGTCAGGTCAAAGCTTTCAGCAAACAGTCCTCACCAGTGCAGGGTTACCTCTGGGTCCCAGTCATGCACTTCCCAAAAACATACTTTTCCTACCACATCTAAGTCCTTCAATTGATAAACCTCCAGCTCTGCAAGATGAGACAGAAGTGCTTCAAGGAGCTTTAAAATGTTTAAAATGTCAAATTACAGGATTACTCTCTCAAATCACGTCAGAAAGACTGTAATTCACTAAACTATGCTCTAAGTGGGAAAGCTATACTTTCTTTTTAAGAGGTATGTAATTTTGGAATCAAATTAAGAGGTACCTCTGATGCAAAAAATATTTCCCTTAAGAATATGAACGAAAGCTGATAGCATTAGCTAAAAAGAAGAAATGGTTCTTGCAACACAGAAAGCAGCATGAGAAGCTGATATAAAAAGAGCTGAGGAAGACTGTCTTATGGCAGAAACCAGCAGAAGAATGTATTATTAATAACAGTAACAATAACAACAGATTCATGATAACTTTACAATAAAAATCCTGAGAATTACAAGTTTCACAGACAATGAGGGCATCTGCGTTTTGTTTTCTCTTGTCAACAAATTCTTTGTTCTGTATGACAATAAACTTACCCAAATTCCTTGCTACCATCATATCTCTAGACACTGGGGAGAATAACAAAAAGGGAAAAATTAAGCAGAAAGACTGGCAGGAGTGAGTGAGCACAAAGCTATACTTAAAATTAACAACAAAGGAAGCCTGAGAAAGAAGTGAAAAAGAAGCCCATGACATAGTTAATATGAAGAAAGAGGCGCACTCAGTCTAAAACCGATGAAAAAAAGCACACAAAATGAATTCTGAATTTACAGCAATTGATACCAGCTGAGAATCAAATGAACTGCCACAGTATTCAACATGAAATTATCTCTTATAATAATGACTAATGGTTTTGCCATATATCATACACCGAGGCTAACCATTACACAACAATTTAAAGTCTATGAAAGTAAATCAGTGTCAATATTGAGCAGCCACAGGTCTCAGCATAATTCACTTCCACAAATTCACTCAGTTCAATTAATTCGTAATGCACTTAGCTGTAAAGCTTGTTTGAACTTGTTGGTGTTAAGCTACTGCATGTTGCAGGATGTCTGAGGCTTGCACCCTGCTATCTAGAGATGCTGTATTTCCTAAAGTAAAACAAACAAACTTTTTCTTTTTACTTCTTTTTTTTTTTATTTTATTTTTTTAAATTTTATTTTTTAGGGGCAGAAAAGAGGGAGAGAGGAGCAGCGTTTCCTGCACATTTACCTCATCCTCACCAGACAGAGATGCTGTGGGAACATATGCCCAGGGGCCCCAGCCACTGTGGTTCAGAGCCCTCCCCTCCCGCAGTGCCTCTGCCCTCTTTTTCCCCACCCCATCCTGCCCCAGAGTTGCTCTTCCCAGATGTCCTCTCTCACCTATGGCTCCCAACATCTACTCCAGCCCCCAAGCCCTTCCCACTGGAGCTTCCAGTCCCTAAATCATCCCTTATCTCTTTCTTCTCTCCTCAGACTGTCCCAGGTGCCTTCTCACTTGAGCTTCTCAGACACACCAAAACCCCCCAAACCCTGAGCTTTTTTTGCTACGTTTTCAGTAGAGGCCCAACGTGACACTGCTGTCATCCTCCAAATACCCCAACTCTTTGGAGAGACAGAATCAAATTCTGACGCTGAGGGTCATGTTTGGTTTGTAATGCATTAAAAATAAGAACCCTGTTACACCCAGTTTGGTGGGAAATTTTATCTATTAAACACAGAGGATGACAAAAGACTACGGCAGAACTGGCTTTTTCAAAGGGCATGGACTGCAGATCTCGTTCAGGCCAAAAGCCCATGCAGTTTATAGTCAGGCCCCTACGATTCTTGCATAAAGAACACTCTTATCTCAATCACAGAGTAATTCAGGCTGTAAGAGATGTATGGAGGTTTCTAGTTCAACTTATGGTCAAGGTAAGGTCAGACCAGGTTTCTCCTCCAGGTTTTATCCAGTCTAGTCTTGAACACATCAGAGGATGGAAACTTCACAGCCTCTGGGAAAGCTGTTCCATTGCCTAATTATCCTCACAATAAAGCTTTATTTCCTTATATCCAGCCTGAACCTCCCCTTCTTCAATCTATTACTATAATCTCTCATCCTCCAGCTAGATATATCAAAAAAAGGCTCAGTTCTGCCTTCTCCATAACTTAAGTACTGTCAGGCTGCAGGTACATTCTCCTGGAGTCTCTGCTCCTCCTGAACTGAGCAAGTCCAGTTTGCTGCATCTGTCCTCAGAGCTAATGTATTTACAGAATTATTTAACCTTATATTAATGTAACCCTTGTTCAACATTTGCCACTGTACAAAGATTAGTTTTCTTTGTTTTTGTCATAAAAAATTTCTGACTTCTACAGCCAAGCAAATTATTGCCATTACTTCTTGTAATGTAACTAGAGTGTTTTTATATTCACTCATTTCCTCAACAAATGATGATCTGAAATCATTAAATGAGAGCATAACCATTTCTTTTTAATACCAATACTATAACAATAACAGGTATTAAAAAGAAAAATGGGACAAAGTCCATGCTTTCTTCACCTTTTCAAAGGCAGTGTGTCAGTAGCACACAACTCGCTACAGTCCGTACTGTCAAACCCCAGAAATTACAGCATTTCTCTCAAGTTCACGTGTAAGTTCATGTCATGTCAGAGCCTTTCACAGCTTTCTCTATCTCCTTAGCACAAAACACAGGATTCCAATAGCAGATAACCAAGAAAAATGAAAGCCAAGAGGCAATTCAGTAAAAACTGTCTGGTATCTACTTCAAAGAATACACTGCAGAGATAGAGGCTGTTAAACTCCATCATAGCCTGAGTAGCTTAAACATGCAATGCAGCAACCCAGAATGATCTGCCCTTCCAGAAGGAATTTAATTATCCTACTTACTCTAGAGCAACTACGGTTTTCCTGTTTTAAGAAAGGCAAGCATGGGAGCCACAGTACAGAAAACCTTATTGAGTAAATCTTGCTGGGTTACTACGTCACTCCCATTCTGTCTGCCTTGCGCATACAGGATCTCTATCAGGGAACAAAGAAGCGGGGAAAGTAGTACAACTATAATTACTATTAACAAAATACGCAATGTCCAGACAGATGGCAGAGAAAGAGAGAAGAGTGACACACAACTAAACCAAACGTGTAAGAATCTGGGTTAGATGGTCAGGCTCAGACACCACACCCAAGCAGTGAACTGCAGGGGTCTGTCGTGAGACCTGTCCACTTTAACATCTTTATCCATGACCCAGAGAAGGCGGTGGTGTGCACTCTGCCTTGGTAGCAAAGGCATCCTGCAGCTTCTGGGAGGTATGAGCAGGGGTACAACCTGGATGTCAAGAGAAGGGTCTGCCCCCTCTATGTGACACACATCAGACCACATCTAGATGATGCATCCAGTTCTCATAGTGGGAAAGAAACTGTTTCCCTGTGATGACAGGGAGGCAGTGGAGCAGGTCACCCTAAGAGGCTGTGCCATCTCCATCCTTGGAGGGTTTCAAGCTCCAACTGGTCCAAACCCTGAGTAGTTTGACCCCAGAGCCAGCCCTGCTTTGGGAGGAAAGAGGCCCACGTTCCATCCCTCTAGGATGGCTCTGCTCATAAGGAAGATGAGAGAAATTCAGAAGCTTTGCTGGCCAAACCACCATTGCTTGGACAGGGCAACACAGACGGTATGTCAGGTGCAGCCAGCTCCTGCCTCTCTGCTGGTTTTGGGTGCCTATCTCCTAGGAGAATACTTCTCAGTCTTCAGACGTGGAGAGATGCATGTGAGAAGGAAAAGTACCGCACAGTGAACTGAAAGGCTTTGAGTGACAAAATGTATATTTTCTATATAGTCCACAAAAGTTCTGAAGAAAAAAATTAATATAAACAAAATAAAACTCATTAACAAGTATCTTAAGCTAGAAAAGGACAAAGCAGTAACAATCACAATATAGGTGTGTTTTACACAGAAATATCTAGAAGGACATTAACATTTTCACCTACTGAAAAGGAGAAGCTGAAAGAGAACAGACAGATGCTTGAGTTGAGACCCTCAAATGCACTTTGGAGAACACTGAATGGGTAAATATGATTTTAAAAGCCAGAAGCTATTAAAAGTCATCTCATCTTAAAATAACATGAAATTATACAGTTTACTATAAGGGAAAAAAAAAGTTTCAAGCTTATTTTATTAGGCATATTATATAATTAACATAATTATTACTCTGTAATTTATATTAGTATAATTAACTCTGCGGTTTGATATACATAGTCTTACATACATTCATCAAGTTGACATTTTGATTGGTGAAAATGAAATTCGACTACCTTTGGGAAGTGACAGTGTTCTAGCTAAAGTTTTCTCATTGATTTTCTGTAAACATATAGTAGCAGTTCGCTGCTGCTCATATGTAAAAAGCCTATGCTTCTTTACTCAGTAGAACAATTAGTATGTTGTTGACATTTTCCAAGAGAGAGAAACACTGAAGTATTTAAAAGAAATACAAAAAACTAAAAATATACCATGTTGAACTAATAAAAAAAGAATAGGCTCGTGTATTTTTAATTATATTGTTCCCATTACCTAAGCCCAGAAATAGTTTCCATTTCCATACGCCTTCCAGGCAAAATGTTGAGCTGCTTTGGAAAATCCTCATTTATTTGACAGTCTGAGATTTTCATTTAGAAAAAAAATTAAAATTTCAAAACTTTGAAAATTCTGGCTAGAAATTCCCATAGAAATCTGTACAAAACTTAAATTGTGCATGCATAGGTGTGTGTATACAAGAAGAGAATTACGCTTTATCAGAAAAATAACCACTTCTTTAGCAGCGATCTCTCTTTAGCAGGTTGGTTTCACTTCAGAATTCACTATGACAAGTAACACCGAATTAATCACTGAACTATCATCTCATTCCTTTAGCACTGACAGAGTTCCATGGAAACAAAATACCAAAAGAACAGTTTCAACTCTTATTTCATATCATAGTGTGATTCAAGCACAGGTATTTCACAGTTCTAAGAGCATGAAAGTCTGATGAAAATTTTTGGATGAGAAAGCAAAGGATGGAGTAGCAAAAACGAGAGGAACAATTCAGTCATACCAAGAAATCCAGATTGCTTAGTCATTTTGGCCATTCAAACAAAGCTTTTTAAACAGTTGACTGAAATCTTAAGTTATGTACACAAGCTAACACATTCAGGGACGGTGAACAAAAGTCTGACAAACAGAACAGTTCTAGAAAAAAGATTACTCTGAGCAGCAGCAGCAACACAGGAGCCCACCCGGTATGTCCCCACAAAACAGGCCCCACCAACGTCAGCTGCATGGCCCTGGTGCAGAGACAGGGAAGAGCAACCCAGTTCCCTCTGGGGAGATCAATGCCAAAATGTGGGCTCATCTTGCATCTTCATATTGCAATAGACACAGCAGAGAACCACACACCATATCTGGAGAAAAAGAGAGACAGGACTGTTCCGGGAGACTTGGACATCCTGACTGGATATGCCAACAAGAGGAAGACCTCCATGACTCGAATGCAAAGAGATAATACCAGGTTGAGAAAAGGCTCTTTACTCTCACAGTGCAAGACAAGAGCCAAAATTTGACACTAAAGTCAGATAAATTTATGCAAAGGAAGAAGAGAAGGTATTTGCATTCATATATAAAATGAGAGTAAAAGCAGGGAAAGAACCTTGCCATCTCCCAAGGATGTGGGTGACAAACACAGTTCTGAACCAGACAGGTCTCAGTCACACATGTTAGGGGACATGACCAGGGAACAGCCTGTTTAAACAGCCTGCAACAAGCAGGAGATCAAAATACAAGGTCCAAAGGTCCCTTTGGGTTTCAGATAGCAGACGAAATAAGAGCGCTTGACATACTTCATTCCAAAATGGGGGTAATTGTGACTGCTGTGCAGAAGCACATGTCTGATTGCAATCAGTGCTGAGACACCAAGGCCACCCAGGTACAACAGCCTTACATAGGTGGCACAACGACAGATAATCAAGTCACATTGGGACTTATTGTGTACTGCAACACCAGCATTCTGCAAGAGATCATATTGCTTGGAATAGCTGCCCATCGCTGGCTTTCTCTTAACAGCTGTATTTTGAAAATGATTGGTTAGCCAGTTTTCAGTTCATTTTGTGCCACGTGACTGTTAAGGTGATAATCTCAAATACTGGTAGTTCTAAGTAGAGGTTTGATAAAAATCTGTAAAAAAAAAATAAAATAAATCATATTGGTAAGTACTACAGTGACCTCATTTGTTAAGTTCAAGAAAGGTAATTGGTTCATTTTTAATTTTTTTTTTTTGCATTCCCAATATTAAAAACCTGATTTTACCAGACCAGCTTAAACAGTCACAAAATCTCCTCAGACAACTTTAGAAAAAAAAAAAACACTTGACTATTTGACTATTTTATTAATTAAGTGATTTTAAAACAACTAAGCTGTAGTCTATGCAGTGCAATAGCATGTTACTTATTGTACTGAAAATACAGAACAATTTTCTGAAACAGTCAAGTGCCTGATTATCTCTTCCTCGGGCTGATTTGGTCTCATTCAGCTTTGAACACTTACTGCAAGCAGCAGGTCTCATCACACTGTTATTACTACCTTAGCTATTGTAGCTCAACTGAATGGACTTGCCACGCAGCTGCTGGGCTTCTTTTTTTCCCACAATTTAGAGACATCAAGAGCAAAAGGTGGATTAAAGTGACCATATTTCACCATCAGATAACTCATGTATTACCTCACAGCAGTACCAGTAAGTAAATTATCTTTGCTGAGTTGCTGTAATTTGGCAAAATGGCAGAACATGCCAACCTTTCAATGTTCCAGTCCCACTGGATGGTCCTCACCAGAGTAAATTGAAAGAAAAACACCATATATCACCATAGGGGTCAGGACATCATGCAGTAACTTCGGAGAAGTCTCCCTGCCTAGGCCAGGCCCCTCTATTGTGTTGGGTTCCCCACCTGTGGGCTCCTGAGCTCCCTATGGCTCCTTCCTCAGCTGGCCCTGGCTTCTTTAGCTCTTCACAGAAAACAATTCCAATGTTCTACAAAATAAAACATCATAAAATCTGCTTTTTCAGGCAAGAATTTCTCCTAACAACTTGATTTTGCAGCCATGTCCCCTTTCAACTAATCCCTCCAGGTACATGCATGCATTAAAGCATGTTACACAGACAGAATGTGTACTCACAGCAATCACCCTTTATATTAGAGAGCATCAGATGCATACAAGCGTATTAACAAAGAAAAAAACACCCCAAAAAACAATAAAATAATCAACAGACTGTTCATACAGTCTAGTTTTCTCTCCTTTCAAATGAGTCATCTTAGAATGTGAAGAAGTTATATTTTGCTTGGAAATTAACAGACACTGCAGTAGCAATTTTCCAGTTCTCTCCACTCCATACTCAAACAAAACAAAACAAGACTTTTCACAGTCTCAGTCACTTTCCAGCAAAGAGAACAACAAATCAAGGGCCCAAACAACCAAAAATAAAAAAACCCATGTAAGCAGACACACAATCTGCATGTAAGAAATCCTGGTGCTAACAAGGCTGTGCCAAAGCAAATTGCGCTGATTTTATTAGAGCTTTCACGGAACTCTATCTGCATACAGATTGAAGGGAAGAGGCATTATTTCTATAGCACATGGCATCCTGCTGAACATTAATCACCATTACCCACTTAGATTCTGCAATATGCAAGACTGATTGCTGCTCAACAACTGCTCCATAGCTCTCTCAAGCATGCCAGCCCTCAACGCTACCATACTCCTCCCTACTTTCTTACAAGGAAGCTAAATGAAAACATTCAGTTTTTCTGCCCCAAAAGGAAAGACAACTCAAGTGCCAGAAGGCAAAATGAGTGGCACATAATAATTATCACTACTCAATAGCAGTTGAGCCAACAGGTCATTTCAGGATTTTTTTTTTTTAATATTTTTCTTGTATTTATTCATTTATCTAAACATACAAAAAAAAACCCTGAAATCGTTAGAAAATAGCTATACCTGTCCATTTAGTTTATATAGACAGTCTTGTATTCTGCTTGGTTTCTATTTTGGTTTGTTTGTTTGTTTGGGTTTTTTTGTTGTTGTTGTTGTGGGTTCTTTGTTTGTTTTTCTGTTTTGTTTTGTTTTTTTTTTACTTTTTTCTTCTTTTTAAGAATATAGAAAGTTGCAGGAGAAATTTGGGTCTGATTTTCTGACATCAGTTTGTACTATCAAAAACGTTTAATAGGCAACATTTTAAAGTAGAAAACTTTAAAAATATTGACAAAAACAAATGTTTTTCTTCTTGTTTTACATTCATGTGTATGTTGAACATCATTAAACCAAATCAGTAATCAAGCATGTCTAAATGCATTAACATTTCCTTGTTACAGCATCTGGCAGTCCTTTTAAGCAGTAAGTGCCAGAGTTCATGAGATACTTTGCATATCTTGTAGGGTCAGGCATTTCTTCCTCAATTAGTCAGTTTTGAAGAATAACATGAAAAAGTACAAATTGTACACAAAATACTCTTAATTAATACAGCAATCTGTTGATAACAAAATGTGGTTTTACTTTGTACGTAGTTTAGTTAACTACGTTTTTTTCACCACTTCCCTTTATAAGTAAAAATCTCAGTATTGTGATTAATACATTTATCATTTATCACTATTTTATAAGATGTGGGACTCTACAGCCCATGTCTGCACTACTATGAGTATACAATACACATCTGTGCTCAGGGTATCTGCACTGGTATGTAAGTTGATAAACTTCCCAGATTATCTGAAGTCCTGCTGGCCCTCAATTAGGGGCTGGGGAACATTTTTTTATATGAAAGAAGGGAGGATAAACTGCATGGAAAATAAAAACTTGCTCATTCCACACCATTTCCAGTTTTACATGAATGTATTTGCTTTTTTTACTTTTGAATTCACGATGGATTCAGCCTAGAACTAACTGAACCTTTTGTTTGTCTCTGTGAACTTCTGTTGCTCTATTCCCCAGTGCCACACAATTTTAAAATATCTCAGTGGATGTTTTGCAAGATGTTTCTTGAGCCTGAAGTGAAAAATTCTGCTAAATTCTTGGCCATGGGTGACAGCAAGAACAACAGTTGCCAGAGGAGATCAAGAAAGAATATCAAACACAATATTGCAGCCATTTTTTCCTCTCTCTCTCCCTCTTCAAGGGAAAAGATCTCCCTGAAACCTCTTCAATGAAAGCTTAGTATGTTTGCTGTAGCTAACTTTGGAGAGTAGGGGCAGTTTCCAGCCACTTCCCAGCTGTGGTTTGACATGCTGTGGCTGTGTGTGAAGTTCTCCCTTCGACAAAAGAAAACAAATCTCTCAGCCAGCTCTACTATGGCAGAACATACACCTCGCTTGTCACTGCACTGCACTGCACAGAAATGTGTACAATTGAATTCTGAAATAAGGCGGAGTCACCAAAGGGCTAGCCCTTGATTGCTGAAGCAGAAACTGTCTAGTGTATGTACAAGGTCTCCTACCAGCACACACATTGGGCAAGAGGCAGAGCACTACCTTAAAAGCAGTTACTGTGCTACTCACAGTGGGGAGGCAGCAAATTTCTAACATGAGAGTAATGTTGGAGGTGAAACTCTCCATTAAAATAAAATAAAGATCCAGCCCAAAGCGAACTTTTAACCACGAAATTTAAAATTTAGGCAAAATAAGTTCACTCTTCATGAAGGCAAGGGAAAAGAACCGAAACAGTTTTCAGGATGCACTATTTACATGCAAATAGCCTAACTCTGACATTGTATTTCTTTAAAAAAATTGAAACCACAAAATTTGCGGAACACAAACATGGTAAAATAAAACTACAGATGCCAATCAACATTTTTGATAATTCCTCTACTCCAGCTTTATTTTACACTGACATACATTGTCTCCTTATTTCTTAATAAACAGCATTAGTTTTAATTACTAATTCTTCTACAGAGGTTAGTAAAAACATGAGAACAGACTAATAAGTAATATAGACACTTGAGTATTTAGTTCCTAAGATTAGTGACACTCATTGATGGTTCATATGAAAACATGTTTTTTAAATTAGCATTAATAAAATTATTTTCCTATATTAATAAAATTGTTGCAATACCTCTAGTGTATGCCAAACAGAAGCATTTCAGTAGGTGCAACAGTCAGGCACAATGATTGTAATAGTTTTCTTAATTTTTCTAGATCAGTGCTAAAATATACCTTCATGAACATGGTGTCATCAGCAGTACTCTACCTCCACACCTTGCATACAGAAAGTTACCCCCCAAAAATGTTACTGAGTCAGAAAAGTGCATCTATTTTACTGGTTTTAGAAAGGACCTCATTGAAACAGACATAATAACCCCTTAGTAATATAAAAGTTCTAAATTAATAACTCAAAATTCAGAAAATTCTTGCAAGAAAAGTCTCTTAATTGTTGGGGTATTTTTTAAGAAAACAGCATATGTAAAAATAAGAGCACACTTAACTCTAGAGTATCTAATGCTGCTTACTGCTGCTAATATTAATATAATTGTACTAATACAATTAATATCTTTCATTTCCAACTAATCATTCTTCCCAGTTTCACAAATACATCCTAAGTTGTTACACATTTTGTTTTCAAACTTCGGCTTTTCTCTGTCTTATTTTTTTTTAATTGAAAATAATCTATGTCAAAAAAGACAATACCAGACTGGTTAAAGAAATCATTCACAGAGAAACCATCCCATGAAAAAGGGAGAAAAAAAATTACAAACCTTTCAAGACTTATTTTTTCTTCCCATTCTACTCTTTTTTAATCTTTTCTCTTTAAAGTAACACTTAATACAAAGCATACAAAAAGAGTATTTCTTATCTTGGTATTTAAAGAGCATGGCTAATATAGTACATTTAACTAGTCCCTCAGGGGGACTAGTTTTCTATGCAAAAAACTGGGCACCTGAAGAGAACTCTTCCATCTCCCTTCCTGCCCCCACATCCCTGTGCCTGAAACACACATGCTCCATTTCAGTAATTCTTCCAATGACACAGTCAGAACATGGATATCACAGAAGTCCATAAATTCATTCACCAAAAGCGTTCATGGTTCTTTGGGTGCTCAACCAGCACTGAGCACAAAAGCACCAAACCAAATCCACTGGTTGTGGAGGAGCCTCTACCTGCACCTGCTGTAGGTGGATTCATGCTTCTCAGCATCTTCTGAAAGCACATCCTCAGGCCATTTCGGGCACAGGATAAAACACAGCTCTCTGTGCCCGCTGTGCAAACTTCAACTTGCTTATCCAAAGTGTAATAACAAAAGCAGAAGCAAAGGATCTGTAGAGCGTTGCTCAAAAGCAGAAAAACGTTTTAGAGCTGCAAGGGGAAGGGTTGCAATTACTCTTGCTGTACTCTGGAGACATTCAAAACCTGCCTGGACGCCTTCCTGTGTAACCTCATCTAGGTGTTCCTGCTCTGGCAGGGGGATTGGACTAGATGATCTTTTGAGGTCCCTTCCAATACCTAACATCTGTGATTCTGTGATTCTCTCCCCCCATACACATCCTAGCCTTGTATTTAATATTCACAGTATGAGTACTTCATAACCATATTTGCACTCACCCAGGTGAGGTGTGCCCCCTCCCAATCTGAAGGTTAGAAGTGTGAGCTTCGTGCACTGACCTGAAATAGCTGCAGATGTGACAAGATCAAGGAGGCCATATGCATCTGAAAGTCAAACGCTCTATCCCAGACTTGTCTTGGTACCAAAAGCTCTGACCTGAATCGCTGCTTCCAGTTCTCTTCACTTAGGGCCGGAAGGAAGGATGAGATCAATCTCTGATAGCTCTTGCAGCCCCCTGTCCCTCAGGGTCTGCACCACAGGCACTAACATGCTTTGGAGGCTCCATCAACTCATAAATGGGACTCCGAGATCATTGTCTTTACTGACTTCAGCCTCGCTGGCTGTGCAGGGATCAGCCAGTGTCCATGAAACCGTCCAAAATGCAGCCCTGAGCCCTTGTTAGGATTGGGCCCTCTTTAAACTTGGATCAGGACTTGCCTCTACCCTACCAGATGTCTAAAAGAGACCATAACTGGGAAACAAAGAGGTGGTTGGCTCTTGCGGATACACCAAAGAGACAGAGCAAAACAGTCGGTGATCCTCTTGCTAAGTGGGCAATGTGGATATCATAATCATTTGGTTATATTTATTTCCTTTGGGACGCGTTCATTTATTCAAAATTATATAGGTTTTAAATGTGTGTCCTCAATGAGAAAGACGGGTGTTGTACCACACTGCCAAAATGCAATTCCCTTTCTCTAATGTATTTGGAAAATATTTAACTTCATTTCAACATGCAATTAGATTAGGTTCTTATTGGACTATTAAAATCTTCAGAATAATCATCCATCTAAAGCTATTCTACAGCTTGAATTACTAGTATTTTCTATTTTTATATAATGTATTTGGTAAGAACCCAAATAGCTTTTAATTTTTTTATGTAGCTGCCAAATCATAATACAGTAGGTCAGAGAATGCCTGAAGCAAAATATAATCCATGATATATAGGCTTTTTTTTTTTTCCTCCCCTTTTCTCTTACAGGCCCGGGTAATGGATGGGCACAAGCAGTTCCACATGCTGTTCTGCATCACAGGATTTAGTCAGAATTAGCTCACTGAAATAATTAGTTATTTTCCATACTCATAATGATTAATGAAGGCAGGAAAGGTAGAACATCTAAACTAGGCTAGAGAAGACAAAAGAAGACAGACCTTCTGTATTTTGCTGTAGGGGAAAAATACCTATTTTCTAAATAGTCTTCAAAATATATTTCAATATTATTGCAGGCTTAAAAGCATACGAATTTATGCATACATCCACTCCATGTTGTTTCTCTTCAAAATGCATTAGGTGGCATTAGGAACAAGTGATAACTCAATGCTGATGTGAGTAGCCCAAGGAAGAGACTCGAGAGTACAACTATTTGGTTTGGTATTGCTGGCTTACAGAAATCATGCAGCAACCCAATTCTTCTTGTGCACTTTAAGATTAGTGTTTTCAGCTCTGCATTCTTATCATCCAGATTTTGTCTGAGTTCTTGTTTTCAAAACATGTTGCTGCTTACAGTTCTGCTCTTCATTCAGAAAAACTGGGAAAATAAAGCCACAAGGCACCCAGTGACTACCCCAGCATAAAGATCATCCTTTGCCCAGTAAAATGACTAAAATTCCAGAGTTTCAAATGTGGGAATGCATATGAAAAAGGATATTAACCGAGAAAAATCAGATGCAATTCTATATTGGCTAGAATTCGTAATTCCTTTTGTAAGGAACAGGCAGTTCTATTCCAATGTTTGGAACAGAAAGGTCTTAATTTCCCGAATTTTATTGTACACAGTGACCATCTCCTACATATCTCCATTACCAACTGATATGACATTCATTTTCAAAATGATAAATGTATTTATAAAAAAAAAAAAAAAAAAAAGAAAGGAATCCTTCTAGGAGGCAGAGAAGGTTCAAAGTCAGTTGCTACTACTGACTTCACTAATGTTAATTTTATTTGGGAGGCACTTAGACACAAGGCCAGGCAGACAACAAGAACAAACAAAAACAAAATGCTACTCTGCACTTTGGCTGCACAGTACAGCAAATGCCCTGACCCTTTTGAGATGTACAGCAAAACCATGAGAACTGGACAATTAAGTATTACGCATAGGATCCTACCAAATGAACACCTAATTATTAGTATTGTGTACTTGTACTATATGTTTATAAGATGATGATGTCAAACATCTACCCAAGAAAAGTGCTGAAACTGATGTGTCACTTCAAAAATACAAAATACAATCCAGTGCAAGAAACCATGATGGACTACACTGTTCCAGATTATTCGCCTGCAAATTTGGAGGTTTGAAATCATTAGCCTCAAACTGAGATTAATCACACGATTTTTCTTTGTGAATACTGAAAGCAGACATGTACATCTGAAGCTAAAATACTGAACAGAAGTTCCCAGAAATAACACAATTAATTTTTATGTTATATAAGTAAAAATCACCATACGCCAAAAAACTGTGGACTAAAAAAAAAAAAACTTCATGTCGCAGAAGATCACATATAAATTTCTTCCCAAAGCCAAGGAGATTTAAAATCCTTAGTGACCCTCAGACATTTATAACATTTCTGGGTCTTACTTATGACCTATGACATTATTAACAGAACCGATAAAAGCTACATAATTCACCTGGCAAAGTGTTTAATTTGAATAGGAAAAGCAGAAAACTGACATAGGTTTCAGTAGCATTTCTACATGAAAAACTTATGCTTAAAATCAAATCAGATCTTTGTTTTCCTAAATCCAGATACTTAAGAAGTATACCACTCCTTGAAACTTCCTTGCAAGTTGTTGTATTGGCCGTTGTTCTGTGTGAGTCAGTTTTACTAAAAGTTTATTTAGCAGTCTTCAAAATACAACAATTGATTAGCTAATCAATTTTGGATTGGAACTCAAAAAGACAAGATAATGTTTTAATTTTTGTTTACAACTGAAATATGAAAAAGTAAAAAAAAAAAAAACATCTTTTCAGAAGGGGCTTCTAAAAAAGCAGACTGATGACCCTGATTTTCAAACTTGACAGTGCTCTCCTTCCATGAGCAAGTGCAGCAACTAAAAAGCAACCACCCCAAATCAGAGCCACTGTGATCTGACAATTTTTAGCTTTGCAAAATAAGTTGATTCAGAAAGAAATTACCCCAAAATTCCATAAATTGCCACTCAAATAGGTATTAGCTGTCAGCCTTCTTGGATATATGAGCAGACTGATCAAAAATATTAGCAACACGTTGTCTGAGCTGCTGTACGAGCTTTAGAAATTCTCCCATTAGGCATAGAGCTCAGTAAATAAACACAGACAACTTAAAGCACCATGTTTTGCAGCTGTTTTGGACTTCAGTCATCATGCATCAATAATACATCTGAACAAATACATTTATAATTCCTAGTTAACTTTCAGGTCAGGTCCTGAGTCTATTTTAGGAATATCAATCCTGCATTCAAAAGTATAATTATGCTTCATGCAGGTACACTCAATATATAAATGCTTCCTAGACAAGTACGGCCTTGGTCTCATGGTGCAAGAACAGGTGGTACAGCAAAACCACCTACAAGTGGTGTATATTCATGTTCCACATTTTCCTTCAGCATTCTAGAAACAAATACCAAGAGAAAAAAACATTCCCAAAGTCATTGAATTAAGTACAGGGATACACAGCGTATCTGGTCAGTGCACATGCATCACATCTTTGAGTTCAGGTGCATAAGCTACACATGAAAGCTCATGCAACATGTCCACCACATCCCTACACATTTGGCTTCTTCCTATATTGCTCATATGCTCCTCTACAGTAATTCCATACCTGTAACAATAAGCACATAAATGGTAGCAGCATATGATTTTGCAATCAACTACACTTACTCTCAAACAAGCTAACTAGTTCAGTGGTATTTCAGTTTAGGCATACCCTAAAATGAACATTTCAGATATTGTTTGTTCCTCAGCTATTAAACATAGCTTCAGAAAATTCCAAGAAATGCAACTGCCTAGCTAATAAAAGCTAGATTATTACTGATGGGATTCAACATAACATTTGCATAAACACTAATGAAAGCTAGAACAGTAAACAGGCTCCATGCATAGTGATGAGATTAAACAAGAAATCTGATAAACTGATTGGAAATTCTGCAGTTTGTTTAATCTTTTAAAGAAGCAGTGAAAATCTCTTTTCATTGCTTTCACATTGTAGTGGCATATACCAAATCATTTCATGTGCACAAAGACAGCTTTTTGTGAAGATAGGAGCGGGAGTTAGAAAGAAAAATAAGCAGGGCACTAAAAATTTGATTACAAGCATGCAAGCACACACACAGAGAGCGCTCTGTGAAGACAGATCTGAAACATGAAAGAGGACAAAAAGGTGGTGATACATTTACTTTTAGACTATCTCCTTAGTCTCTCAAAGATAAAGTATATAAAAATATCACTATTGACCATCACTCAATGGAACAAAATCACTCTCTTTGCAGCAGACCGTGAGACTGAGCAGCAGCACAGCAAAAAGCAGTCAGGCTTGGAATTACATGTGTTTTCATCAGGTTCCCTGCATCGAGGCAGTACTTATCAAATGGGCCACACTTTCAGGACTTTAGACCTTTATCTAATGTTTGCTGACAGAGGAGATGAGAATACATGGGCAACACTTGCAGCTTGTCGAACCACCTGTACTAAAAGTATCCATTTCTCAAGTAAAAAGAAGTGATTGTAAACTTTTCAAATTATAGCTCAGGTGTAAAAATACTGAGCTGCTTTATTCCAGCTTAAGTGAGAACAGTGACTGGAGATCCACATGCAAAGCCTAAATCCTAAGGCAAAAAATACACTCATATAGGAGATGCATAATAATACTGACAGAGTAACCATGCTTTTGTATGAAATTTTAAAGCATTTTAAAAGATCCAGAGTGAAGCAGCTCTTTTTTCCAGTCATCTGTGATATCTAGGATGGTGACATCACACAAAAAAAAACACCAAGTGGTCAATGAAAGCATTCAGCTGAATGAAGACCAGTTTCCTAGAGCTTTTTGCATCATAGAATCATAGAATGCTAGGGATTGGAAGGGACCTCAAAAGATCATCTAGTCCAATACCCCTGCCGGAGCAGGAACACCTAGATGATGCTACACAGGAATGTCTCCAGGCGGGTTTTGAATGTCTCCAGAGAAAGAGACTCCACAACCTCCCTGTTCTGTTACCCTCACTGAGAAGAAGTTTAAGTGGAACTTCTTATGTTCCAGCTTAAACCCATTACCCCTTGTCTTACCATTGTTTGTCACCGAGAAGAGCCTGGCTCCATCCTCATGACACTCGCCCTTTGTATATTTGTAAACATTAATAAGATCACCCCTCAGTCTCCTCTTCTCCAAACTAAAGAGACCCAGCTCCCTCAGCCTTTCCTCATAAGGGAGATGCTCCACTCCCTTAATCATCTTTGTTGCCCTGTGCTGGACCCTCTCCATCAGTTTCCTGTCCTTCCTGAACTGAGGAGCCCAGAACTGGACACAGTATTCCAGGTGTGGTCTCACCAGGGCAGAGTAGAAAGGGAGGAGAACCTCTCTCGACCTACTAACCACCCCCCTTCTAATACACCCCAGGATACCATTGGCCCTCTTGGCCACAAGGGCACAGTGCGGGCTCATGGTCATCCTACTGTTCACCAGGATCCCCAGGTCCCTCTCCCCTACACTGCTCTCTAATGGATCATTCCCCAACTTATACTGGAACCTGGGGTTAAATCATACTAGAACCAAAACGATCATACTAGAACCAAACCAAATCAATCATACTAGAACCAAACTGTCTCCAGATCCCCTACGTCTCCGAGACTTCAAAGAATCAAAGAAGTGCTGACTGGAACAAACTTCTCCCCAAGTCTGCTACCAAGAGGGAGCTATTGCTAACGGCAGATCAAGTCAGCCACAGCTCTGTACCAACGAGTCTCAAAATCCTCTGAGGACAGAGACTAACCACTTCTGTGAGCAACCTCTTCCAGTGCTGCTCTCCCCCTGCAGATAGAAATTCCTCCCTACCATTCAATCCCAAGTTAAAATTTGTGCCATTACATTCCCTTTTTGCCATCTGCCCCTACTGAACAGAGATCAGCTTTAACATCTTCGTAAATGATCTTGAAGAACTTTTAGGCTTCTACTGGACTGTCCTTCAGATCTGTCTTTTCTAGACTGTGCAAGTCCAGCTCTGTCAGCCTCTCCTTTGCAGCCACATTCTTCAAACCCCTCACCATTTTGCTAGGTCTCCTAATAGTCCCTCTCCAAAACTCCTACCTACTTCTTCAAGTAGGAGGCATCCAAAACTGAATGGAGTATTCCAGACAGCCTCACAAACACTAAATAGAGGAAATAAAAACTTTCCTTGAAGTGCTGCTTCTAGTGTAGCCCGGTGTCTGATTTATCTTATTTACAATGACAGAAAATGTATGGCTCATGCTCAGTTCAACGTAACACATGATGTTAACTTGCATCAGGTGCTGAACTTTGTATTTCTCCTAAGTCAACTTCAAGTGGTTTCTGCTGTCCTAGTCCTCAAGAGTTTTTGAGCTCTCTCTGGATTGAAGCTCTACCACCCAGCATGTCAGACAATGTAATTTAGCATATCTGCCAATTTGCACACAATGCACCTTGCTTCATGATGCAGGCTGTTGATGAAAACCCTAATAGTGTCACTCTCAGTATCACCCCCTCAAGTATCCTGCTTGTTGAGGACCACCAACTGGATATAAAGCATCACGAATCTTTCAGCAGCTAATTTGCAACCCATCTAAAATTCCACCGGCCTAGCTCATACTTCTTCATCTTCCAAATGAAACTTCTATGCAAGACAGTGACAAAAGCCCTACTGAATTCAAGGCATCTACTGCTCTCCCTCACCCCTGTAGCAAATCATGTCATCCAAGGCAGCAATGAGTCAAGCACAATTGCCCATGCTAAATCCATGCTGACTGTTTCTGACTGTCTTCTTGTTCTCCATGTGTTTGGAAATGAGGATATACTCCATGATCTTTCCAGGCCATGAGCTGAAGCTGACTGGCCTATAGTTGTTCAGATGCTCCTTCCTGCTTTTCTTATAGACAGGTAAAATGTCAGCCTTTTTCCATTTATTGTGGACCTCCCCCAAATGCAGAGTTTTTCTGTAGTGGTCTCAATCTGCCAGCTCTTTCATCCCCCTCAGCAGCTCCCACACGGTCTCACTAATCTGAATACATCCAGCTTCTCCAAGCGGTCCCTATACCTGTTGCTCTCCAGCTGTTGGCTGTGCCTCTCTTTCTCAAAAAATGCTGTCACATACAGAGGCAGGGGAACAGGCTTTTCCCTGAGGCAAATAAAGTATTCAGTGTTTCTATTTTTCTGTACCTTCATACACTAACTTGTGTCTCTCTCCTAATTGTTGATGAATTTACAGCTTTCCTGAACTTCCCTTTGCTATCAATCTACTTTAAGAATCCATTCTTGTTACTTTAGCTAGCTTTTGCTCTAACTGTAACTGGATTTTTTTTTTTTTTTTCCGGATTTCATTCCTATGAAACCAAACTATGCTTTTGTACTCCTCCTCTGTTATCTGTCCTTGTTTTTGTATGCTCCACTTTTTGCATGCTGTCTTCCTGAGTTTCAGTTCCCAAAGCAGTTCCTTGCCTAGACAAGTGGGCCTTCTTTATGAGCCCCCAGTCTTCTTGCGCAATTTTTTTTTTTCCTGAGCTATCAATAAGTTTTCATTAAAATCAAGCCTTACATGGGAGAACTGAGGAGCCTGGCACTTGGGCACCCGTCCTCCTCACCTCTGCCCTCAGAGCCCTACAGTCACTTTAAATCTGCTGACGGCTTTTCCTGGCAGCTTCACTGATGCCTGTCTAGATGAGCTGCCAGAGAAGCAGTCAGAGAGCCAGAGAAGCCATGGCATCCTCTCTGCAACACCACAGATCCATGCTTCAGGCAAGCAGCAAAACTTCCTGGGTGACTGATCTGGCTGGCAAACAGGATGTTCTGTCCCACATTGGGCGAAGTCACAAACCACTAACGCTTGCCATGGCATCTTCATAGGATGGGTCTGAATTTGGTAACGCAAGGTGTCCAGCCTACAGTCCTCCTGCCAGTAGATATCAGCCATACTCCTGTGCTGATGAAGTTCAGGCAAGCAGCCACAAACAGAGATGGAGCCTTCTGTGTGTGCATCTGCCAACCTCGCCCCAGCCCAACGCTTAAAAACTGGTAGGGGACACGTACCAAGGTTAATTTGACCTGATAGCTGGGAAAGAGCAAGCGAATACTGCAAGCTGGGGCTAATCCAGCCCCGTGTGGGCACCAGCTGGCCAGCCACATGGCAGCTGCCTGGGGCCATGGGCAAGTGCCTACTGCCCCTCTGCTACCCAAGAAGGTCACAGACAAGTGCTAGGGAAGGGAGTACAGGTCCTCTTGGCTAAAGTCTGCGGTAGACTATTTTAGAACCACTGAGATCACCACCCATCTGGCCAGCTTGAAACACATTCGACAATGAGTTAAAATGCGTGACAGGCACAGAAACAGGCAGCAAAGTTATGTAAGCTTTTATTTTTTTTTTTGTTTGGAAACCAGGCTAATAAGTCACCCCTACATATGCATACATCCTCCACATCAGCAAACACTTCTTTTACTCGCTAAACATTAACATCGCCATGATATTTCTCCATGCCTATGGAGATCATATAGTCTGATCATGCTTTTTTGTTTCTGCATGACAGAAAAAAGATACAGGATGTTTCCACAACACAAGATTTTTTCTAACTCCCTTCTTCTGACACACTGCTATTAAAAAAAATGTAAAAATCAGAATTTGCTTTATGCTTAAACACAGAAGATAAAGCAGGTGCTAAAAACACAAGTCTTCCTGCTTGACAGTTTTATCTGTTACTTGGTTCCATCAAGAAATTATCTAAATGGCCCAACTGCACTAAAATGTGATTGCGGATTCACTACCATAATCTTGAAAATGTAGCCATTTGGAATGCAGCATACTTTTCCCACATTAGAAGGGTTACAAAAATTAATTTCATACTCCCCTCTACCAATCCTAAATTATTCAATAATCCATTATTTGGGAAATTAACATCTTCCACATTCCTCAAAGCAGATTTAATTCAAGATATAAATTACAGTAAAATGAAGAACAAAAATGAAAAATAAAAAAGCTTGAGTCAAATCTACTGACTGGCATTTTAGCTGTAATGTAAAATAAAACAAATCTAAAGCAGACCTTTGTGGGATTTAGGCAACTGACATAATACAAGCAAATTATACTGATTTTTTTCCCCTCAACAGCTATGATTTAGATAATGAAAAGAGAACACCAAACAGTATTAGGAAAAAAACCTGCATGCAGTCCTTTTTTTAAATAAAATTCAAGGAACACTAATTACTTTTCCCTTCAGTACTCGTTATCACATATGTCATGCTTGCTGAAATTCTAGCTAACAACTGAAGGTTCAGGGTCATAATTTCTGACTTGTTGATTATTGCAAGCCAATGACTGAGACTTAGTTTTAATAGATGGCACAAAGCTAACTTCAATCAGACTCTCTTAAAAGTCACCACAAAAAGCCTTTGTGTCACTGAAGCCAGAAAATAATCACTTGAAGAACAGAAGGTAACAGTACAACATTATTTAATGCACTACAGGGTGAGAGGGAGAACATAAACCAACCTGTCATTGACCAAGAAGCTGGACATAAAACATGTTTTTCCTGACAAGCCTAACTGTCAAATTGCAGCTCACCATTCTGTTTTGGAAGTGATGAGATTGCCTGCCCTAAGCAATGGTAACTAGCTAGATGCAAAGAGAAGCTGCAAGTCCAGTAACATTTTATCTAAAGCCATAGTCATACTTGAGATGTAAGCATTAAACTTAGTCATTCAGATTGCAGAAAGGCAGGAGTTTAACAAAAGGATGGGCAAATCTGCCTTTCAGGTGCACTTTCCTGGAGTGGAGTGGCAAAGTGATGTTAGCCTAAATAGAATCTGCAGTAAAAATAACTATTGCTGTCTTGTTTAAAAGGAGAATTGACTTCTACGAATTAATAGGCAGAAAATTACTAAACAATCAGGCTTTATCACTAACCTTCTCCCTATCCTTTAGAGAAGAAATCCTTTGATTGAAACATTTTTGGCAGGTGAACCAAAGCAAACTAGGTTGTATTCTTTCCAAATCTATCTTAACACAGGCTCTTTGACACAAGACTGCATTTTCAGACCTCCGATGTGAAAAGAACATTAGTCTTTGCAGTTTGAAAATAAACAAACCCCAAAAACTCAAAACACAACAACAAAAACAAACAAAAACCACCACCACCACCAACAACCTGTGCAGACTATACAACTAAACATGAGAAATGTTATCCCTTCATTCTGCAAGTGCACAATCCTCTTTGGAAGTCAAGATACCCATGACTGCTTGCTGTGAGGGAGCACCTATGGAAATAGTTCTTCAAACTTTTCCACAAACTGAGGAATATTGCAGTGATTAAGCAGAAACATAGTCCTCTTTTATCTTTCTGGAAGTATTCTCATAAAGGCATATTTTGGAGCACTAGCAGTCCCAATGATTGCATATTGGGTCTGCAACATCACAACACACCAACATAAAACACTGCAAATCATTAAAAAAAAAAATAATAATAAAAAAAATTAAAAAATAAAATAAAATAAAATAAAATAAAATAAATAAAATAAAATAAAATCTTTGCTTTGAAACTGCATTGCTGGCCCTACTAAACTCACCCTGGCTGCCATTTACATATTTCAGTATCATTCTAAGAATGGGTGTTCCAAATTCTTCTGATTCTGCATCCACCTGTGTTTCAGTGTTCCACCAGTAACAGAAATGCTACCACGAACTACTCCTATGGGTGCTGTAAGGACTCCACTTGTCCACATCTCAGATTTCTGCATAAGGTGGAAGCACTTCTGTGAGTATGAAAGAACATCTAAATACTTTCCACAGAAGAGTGCTGTCTCAATATGCATGTTGGAGATGGGCTTACAGAAAGAGCCCCCTCTCACAAAAAAAAAGAGGTGGAGGTAATGTATTTTAAGCACTCTAATTTCAGTAACCATTGTATTTCTTCTGTTCAACTGAAGTTTATGCTAGAATGAATCTTGTAATCCGTAAATGGTAATTATGATTCTTAAAAGACTACCTTTTTTCACAAGGGCTTCAGAAGCTGCTAAGAGGAGATGTCAAGCAGGTAGGCAGACTTCTTTTGCCATACAATAGAAATGTTGCTTAAATCAGTCTTGAAAGAAAAGGAAATAACTGCCACTATACTATGTAAACATCACCGTGTTCAAATACCACCGTTCCCTGGAATAAGGACAAAGGGTTTTTTAAAAAATAAAATAAGAAAATAATTCTAAGGTTTGGATTTGTAAGACTTATCTATTTTTCAAAATCTATTATTTTCTTTTTTTTTTTTTTCACTGTTATATTTGTTTTCACTTTGGAGATGGCTTTTGTAACTATAATTTCAATTGTGTAAAAGTTCTTCTGTAATTAATTCATGTCTACTAATAAAAGCAAAAGCCGCAGCCTCTAGGTTAATAGATTCCTCTCCAAGTGCAACAGCATGGTCAGGGTGGTCTCCAAGATTTCAAGTGGTTTTCCTTCACTAAGCTTCAAAGCTTTAGACATGAAGGAGCAAGCCTGGTAAAATCTGCCTGGCAAGCGTTGGCCAGGGGTTCTAGCAAGCAGCAAGAGAAGGTGGAGACACAGAGATAGCTCTTCTCAACAACAAAAGCCTAGTAAGATATTACAGGATGAGGACATTCAGCTTTAAATAATCAAACCAAGAGACAAACAGACTTTCAAAACTATTTCTGGAACCATCTTCTTTTTGCCCAGTAAAGTATTTTAGATTTTAACCTTCTGAAATAAGGAGGTTTTTGATTCTTCTGTGCTGTTTGCTAAAACACAGGTGAAACTGAATAGTGAAAAAAAATGCTTATCTAGACTTTTTCATTTCTAATTCCTCGCAAATTCCTTTATGCCCTGTAGATGCCTTCCCTTTTCAGTATTCTCACACTTCGTTCTGCATCAACTTTTGATGCAGCTCAAGCCCCCAGAGCCACAACAGAAACAACAAACCCAGACCTCCCTCCCTCACACACAAACCCAATCTCTCAAATGGATCCTATTGCTTGTCCCTCCCAGCTATTTTTCTCTTCTGTCATTGTCACAGCTGTGACCCCAACACCTAATCTGTATGTTTGTCTCACCACCAGCAGCCAGGATGGCACAGAGAGACCTCATTTCACCAGAAGAAAGGAGCACACAGAAAAACTCAAAGGCTGCGTAGGGAAGCAACTAACTCAATGTCGCACTCCGCCCTCAAAAGCTTCCCACTCACACCCAAAACCTAGCACTCTGCTGACCTGTTTCCCCATCTGAGGCGGCTTCTTCTACAACCAAAACACAACAACACTGCCCACAAATCTGCAAAGAACAAAGATCATGTGAGCCTATGTGTGTCTCTAGTAAGCTCCTCCTAGGGTGGCGAGTGCTACCAGGTAAAAAGTAACTTTGAGTCACACTTTTTGGGTCAGAGCTCAAAATGTTTGGATTGTTTTGGTACAACATGGCTACAACGTACTGCGTGGAGTCCCTGCACAAAACAAGGCGCAGGCCTGCTCACTGCAGCTCCATACTGCAAACCTTCAGAGGCAGAGCCATTGTGGTAAAGGTGGTTGTTAACTTGACACCGTGACATGCCTGCTTTAGATTCAGCAAAAAGTCCTTCAGGTGAAAACAAACAAACAAAACCTCCCTACACACAATAGTAAAGTTTCAAAAAAGAAAAAAAAAAAAAAAAATGATACATGTATCTCCTTAAAGAAGAAATTAATTAGTAAACTGGAGTATACAGTGAAAATGCAAGACACTGTTTGCAGTGTTTAACAATGAGAAATATTTAATCAGCAGTTGTTCTTACAGTGTGAAGCCAAAGATTTCCTATTCTGAAATGCCTCCACTATCAGTGGTTCCTAACTAAATGGAGGCAGAATAGCAGCAGGCTTCAAACTAAGTAGATCTGACTGTAGATTCCATGTATGCACCCAGAAAGGTGATGCAATCTAGACTTACACATCAACATCTCTGAGACACACAAAGCATGACATGTTGTACAAACACAATCCTAATGCAGTGTGAGGCAAAGGTGCAAACAGAAATGTAGCTGTGGACTTAAACATTAAGACAGATATTTGTATGCAAAGATAAATTATGCCTCACGATGTGTACAAAGCACACACGCATAGAATTGAAAGCTTATTAGGATTAAAATTTCATTAGATGTTTGCTTTTGAACCAGAGTTATGACGAGAGATAAATGGCAAAGTATGCAAATCATTTCAGCCACCTGGCAGGTAGGGAAAATTGCTGCAGGGAATAAACAGGTAATAAATAAATAAATAGAGAATATGCTGTCAGGCTCAGAGAGGAAGGGCTACAAGAAAATGAACTCTCTTCCCTCCAGCAGAGGTTACAGCAGTCAATTGGAATTATTAGCATCATTCTTGTAACGTGAGAACAAGCCAAGCTGCCAAGTAATAGCTACACTGCAATAGTATTTCAAACACTAGCTTTTGCAGTAATACAGAGGAAAATGTCTTATTTTAAAGAAAAGGACACTGATTTCCATCAAAAAAACTAAACTAGTCAATTCTTCTCTCATTATGTTTTTTTTTTTGTTTCTTCTGGAACTCAGTGCATCTTGTTTCAAAATACCTCTGGCAGCCCTGCAACCCAATGCAGGGCTTTTCTCTACAGTGAAAATCCTGTCACCACATAAGTCACCAGTATTACACAATAGCTTCCTAGAAACTGTAGCCCTTTTTCTTTTTTATTTTTTTTCTGGTCAAATGAAATTGTCTACTGATTACAAATTCATTGATAGAAACTAAGTGAAGTTAAACACAGAGTAACTGGATGCTGGAGGTTTAACATCCACAAACACCTCTTCCCACTGATCAAGCCTGAGCTTACGGCTCCTGAAGATAATGCTGGTTACTACTCTCATTTCTGCCCACAGAACATCCAACAAACAAAAATAAGGCACATTTTTTATTTTTGTTTGTCCATATAATAAAGGCTTAACCTAATGGATTTTATTCTTATGATCTGTTTTGAAACTGACGGTAAGTACAAACGCTCATCCTAGAAGGAAATGCTGTGCATGCAAAAAGGCTGATTTATTGCAATGATAAATCTCTGTGTCTGTTTTTTCTCAGAAGACACCTTCATTCAGACTACAGAATCATTACAATATGGTATGAAAGCCACCTGTCCCCAGACATGTCTTGCTCAATTGTCCATGTGTTTTTTGACAAAGAAAAAACCAACCAACCAACCAAAATCCAGCCCCTAAACCAGATTATACCAAACCTAGTGCCTCAAGCAGGAGGAGGAAAACATTTGAAGACCCAAATGTAGAAGATGTTCTAAATATCCACTGGCTTCAGCTGGGTAACTCTACAGACCATAACTCCCAGATAAATAAGTGAGCTGAGTGGTTCCCACCAGGTATAAAGTGCTCCTTTCACATCCATTGCTTCAAAGTATTTAGTTGTAGCAGCAAGGTTTTTCAGAAGACAAATTTAGGATACACATTCTAGTAGGAAGTGTGAAGCAACAGTATCTAGTCACTCGTATTGGCAATACTAGGTTGTAAACCTGACACTGCATGGTATGCAATGGAAGAAAAAGTACATCTGAAATGCTGAAATACTACTACTACTATGAAGACTGCGGAAAATTAGTAACTCCTTGAACTGGAATGATGAAGAGAAACTCCTCTACATATGTATTTTCCACACACATACACCTTGTAATGACAGAGATTTGACTTCTTTAATAATTTCAAATTTTCATTTTACTTTGTTTTGTTTGTTTTTTGTTTTCTCCTTTTTTTTTTTTTTTTGTTTTTTTTTTGTTTTTTACAGAGAGAGGAACATTTGGTCCATCAGTATATTTGGACTTGCAGCTCTAAGAGAATCTTTGCTCTAAGCATTCATCCATGCAGCTGCCTACTGCTTTCCAGATTTTGAATTTATGATGAGTACAAATAGTTTTGCAAGGTTATTTAAAAGGTGTACAGGTAATTATTAAATGAGCAGTTTATCCAGTCTCTTCCCACCACCGGAGGCACCACCACTTCCCAACAACCACCTCAGCTGCAAAGTAACATAGCTACTTGCATCAAAGACCATGCCCAGCTATTTTTTTGTCCAGGAGACATTCAGTAATTTATCCATCCAGGGCACACCCTGCACATTAGCCTCACCTCTGAATACCTCTCCAGTCCGGCCACCAGCTGGCAGAGGCTTGTGAGCAGAACTCGAACTAAAAGAACAAGTCAGATGTCAGAGTGAACAACTGCTTAGTGACGGCAAAACCGTGGTAGGAAGATACATCTCACAGAAATCTTGTCTTAAATTTCAATAACACATGGCCATGAGCCCCAGGCACACCACATGATGCAGGAAATGAAATCTCTAGTTATGCTGAAAGAGCAAGAGGCACAGGGCTATCCACAACATGACACTACACTTACCTCTTCCTGCTAACAGGATTTGGGATTTTTATTTTCCCTTTTCCCCTTTCAAGTCCAGATGCTCACAATTTTAGCAGCACAGGAAGCACAAGCCATTGTGCAGCATCTTCCCCAAAGTCCATTCCCCCAGCAGGAACTGGGTACCTCGTCCCTACCCACACACCCAGCTCCTCATGTCCCTGGGGGCCAGGAGGCATCGCTTCTCATGCTTCTTGCCCTCAACCTACCCCTCAAGTCCCCTCAATAGCAACATCTGCCAAATCCCTGTCAAACAATGGCAAGGGGGTTGAAATTTGGCTTTTGGCAAGGAGGCTGAGCACTCGAGCAGATGTTCTCAGCTTTGGGGAAAAAGCAGGTTACTGGACAGAAGCCACTTGCATCCCTGATTCTGATCTACCATCAGATGGGGCAAACTGGCCAGGAATAAGGCAGTGTCAAGAATGTGCTGGAAGCCCTTAACACAAAGCCATATATTTAAAATAAAAAAAAATTAAAAATAATTGTGCCATCACTAAAGAACAGATTGCAGAGATGTTATATCCATATGAAATACAACATGACTATGAAGGGCTTCTTTACTACGGTTGTTTTGGTATTGCTTTGAAACTGAAAACCAAATCAATTTAGACAAAAATATTACCCAATTACACTTGCTGCCGATGACTCCATCTGCATGAGAAATTCGAACACAGCAGAGTGTGAAATGATGCAGTCTCAGGCAGAAAACTCTGGAAAATTATTTATCTGCACTAAGGGGGCCACAAAGATGCACCTCAGTTGCTGAAGACAAATCAAGTGTCACAAGTAGTGTTAAATAGTACTACAAGTTTATGTGAAAGTAGAAGGAACCAAAGTCATACTGTAGCCTTTATCCAGCTGAGTTAAATGTAACTCCACCCCTCACAATACAATTTCTCTTTGCAAATGTCTACCTAACCAGCCACCACTCAGCCAAGGTGTCTTTTCAGAAGCCTGACATGCAGAGATGTCATTTCTGCAATCCTACTTCCAACACACGCCCACACCTACCACTCCTTTTCCTTCCCTCTGTTTGTGCTTTCTAAATAGACAAGGAATTTTAAACTTCTTAGAGCAAAGACTGTTTTGGTTGATTATTTAAATAACCCAGGTTTTCAATGCTGTTGCACACTCTCTTTCAAATACATTCTCAGTATGGAGAAGGATGTTACAGACAAGACAGCAGTCTCAAAAAAAAAAAATACTACCTTTATTTCATTTTTCCCCCGGCTTGATCTCACATCTGCACACCTCCACTGCACTATTTCCTCCTTATTCTGAAATCCAACCAAATCCAGCAATGAAAGTAGATGTCTCTTAATGTCTCTTAGAAATCCTAAGTGCTTCTTACATATTTCACTTGAACACTGCCCTCAGAGAGCCTGTGGGAGTTATTCAGAAAAGTAGTCTTTGGCTTAGTGATGCTTGTCCCCTTTAGCTTCATCTATCGCTGACAAAGAAGTTCTTCCAAGGAGTGGGATGCAGCAGCTGCTCTCCAGCTTGGGCAGTGAACTCCCTTTTGCAAGAGCCATTTTCTCCTCCTTAACTGCAGGATGTGCATGGAGAACAGTCTCTGGTGGCCTTTCTGTGCATTAGATTCCTCTTACCTGCTGATGATGACTCCTCACAAATTTCTAGGCACACTCTCCTAACACCTTCCTACCTAAATTCATCACTCAGCTCCTGCTCTCTAAATCTAGCATGTTAACAACTGTGAGAGGCCCCTCTAAATATATTTAGTTTACCTAAATGATACTTACTCATTGGTGTCACATGCAAGTCTGCTATTACTGGATAGCTTGCTACTAAGAGAAAGATAATGTAGTTAAATTACAGAGGAGATGGATAAACGTAAATAAATTAAAATAAATTTGTGACAGAGTCTGTCGGTGAGCATTTTAAATGGAGACTGTATGCTGAGCTTTGGCAGCACTTGTTAGCAAGATGCCCATGTTGCAATGTGTACTTTGTAAATTACGTAATGCACTCACTAGCTAGTAAGAGAAGCGGAGTATGTCTAAGCCTGTTATCAAAGTCTATTCTGTCTGTAAAGTCATTATCACCCATTCCCATACTGCTGAGTTTCACTAAAGAAACCATTCCAAAAGAAGTCCAGGTTCACAGGATGTGCCAGCAAGTCTCAGGTACAAGCCACTGGACAAACTGAATGAATTTTCACCGTATTTGTACCCTGTAGGAAAACACATTCCCAAGCTGGACCCAGAGTCATGGGTCAGTGCCAGAATGCAGCACATTAAAGGACTGTAAAGCCAAAATTAAAAGCCCTTTGGATAAGAGACAGCTAATGAATTGCTGCAAGTGATATGAGAAAGACCAGTTGGCCACTGATTTACATGACAGCACCACAAGGACTGATGGCAATAAGTCAAACAAAGGTACACAGATTCCCACAAAAGAAGCTCCATTGGACCCGACGTCTTGAAGTTTCTTCATTTAGACATAATACACATTTTGACAAAGGTGACAAACCCCAATGAACAGGCAGAGCTGTTTCACTCTATGGCTTCCTTGCACACTGCTCTGAACAAAGCTACCTTTGATGTAAAGGCAAGATTTCATTGCTGAATGTGGAAGTTTGCTGAACTCTGCTCTTTGAGACAACAAACAAGGAAAATAATAATTTCTTTTAGCTTTCTTCTGAAACACCCTAGAGGTCCAGAGATCTTCCTTCTCTCACCCTACTCCAGTGACAACCTTCTCATGAGAACTCCTTTCTAGAGTGAGTTATTCATCTGGGTAAAACCAGCTTGCACTATTATTTTTTTTTTTTTAGGCAATAAATATAACTTTTCAACTCATGATAGCAAGTTCTGTGCCTTTCCTTTCTGTATGATAAGAAATGACATTCACAAACCTCTAAGTAAAAAACTTCTCTGAAAAGTCCAACCATTCTCAAAGGGTCCAGTCTCCAAAATATCATGGCTGTGCATCAGCCACACCTCAACCTAGCATCTACATGTTATTTTTCCACATTTTTCAATAGCACAACAAAAAAAAAAAAGGTACATCCAGTTTCTTCTTTCTAGAACAGACAAGAAAGAATTCACAAAAAATTTGCCTTTAATTCTCCCTAAAGCGAGCAAAGACTTAAAGAACATCAATATCTAGCTTGGAATGAGCTTTTGAAAACTTTATATGGTTTACCAAAATATACCATAAATGAAACCAACAAACTTTAGAGTTTAAACTGGAAAGGATACAAAGGGAACTGCTGTTCTTTAAGCAGCAGGGGGAACACTGCAATCCGATTGTTATTCCACTGCCAGCACCCAGCAGAATGCAGCTCCTCTCCACTCCTACCATCCACATGGTTTAGTGCCAAAGTTAGTTTAATGGTGGGACTCTATGATCTTGAGGGTCTCTTTCAACCAAAATGATTCTATGATTCTATGAATACAAGCAATGTAGTACTTGGCAGAGGTGAAGCTCTGAAGAAAACAGACAGAACCCAGGAAGTCGGCCAAGGAGATATTTAAACTAGTTTTGTGCAAGACCACACCTTAGCTGCCTTCACTAAACCAACATACCACCTGATGTACGTATCTCACAAAACCTAGCAGATTGACTGAAATAGTAAACTTTGTTCAGGAGTGTTCAGTAATGACATGTGGCTTCCTGCGCCACATGGCTCAGCTGCCCAAAGCCACGTAATGAGCTCTAAACTAGTTTTGATACAGAAGCAATGAGGTTTGGGGAGGATATTGCTGCCGTTGCTGGTAATAAAAAAAATAATATTCAAGACTACTGTGTCTTCTGGGCAGTATATTTCCAGGTAATTACCGAAATAAAATACTAGTACCAAGTTTAAAAACAGACAAACAAAGCAAACAAAAAACCCCACAACAAAAATAAACAAACACCCCCCCCCCCACACACACACACACATACAAAAAAACAAATAATCAAACCACAAACACTGCATGTTGCCCTATAATTTTTCTGCAATCATAGAATTCTTAGGAACAAACCATAGCTACTTATTACATCCCCTTAAATCAACACCAGCCTAGGCCCACCTCACTCTCTGACATCAATGGCCCCGATCTTACTCTGATTGCCCTGTCCGCAGCCAGCCAACAAGGTAGCATATCAGAAGAAAGGCCAGAGTTTAGTTTCTGTATTAAAAGAAAGCATACATGCATACATATGTATTTATGCTAGTGTACAATTGCTATTCTGTATTTACAAGCTAGGACTGTAGACCCTGCTTAAACACATTTAATGCACCAGAAATACGATTTTTGACAGTCGCTGTGCAGAGACTTGTATTTTAGATTTAAATGGCCAAGTACAGGGAAAGAAAAAACAAACAAACAACAAAACACCTAAATAATTTCTGCAAACCCAGATGGTTTACTTAGTGTCACTCTCTAACAAACAGCTCCTAAAAGAAGGAAAAAAGATGAGGAAAGAATCGGTTTCTTCTCCAGCTCCTAACTTGGCTTTTGACAGAACTTCATTCACCAAAAAAAAATCATCTACTTCTTACAGGCAGGCTGGCATGGCAGGCAGCTCCTGTGTTGTTCGCAAGAAGAAAAATCAGAACATTTTTCTGAAAACAAGAAAGCTCACTACTGGAATTCAATGCTCAAATTTTAATTTCCAATTTAATTTGAGAAACTGAACATTATGGAAGAGAAATGTTCTTTCCAAACTGTAGATGCACTGCTCTCCTGCACCCAGATTCTTGTCACACATCCTTGTGCTCTGCACTTAGAAAATGTAACAGGCATGAGTCCAAACTGAAACTGGTTCAGAGCTAAAAATTATTTGTCATCCCAGGCACTTCGGTGCAATCTAGGATACTATAGGATACTACTAAAATTATTCTTCAAATTAAAGTCTTCCCGGAAATCGTTGTGGAACTTTTTGCTTCTCACATACAATAACATTTTAGAATATTTATTCTTAAATAATAATTCTAACAAAAAGCAACAATTCCATCAGAGTTTGAAAACAAACTAGAGTAAACAGTGAAACCAAGCTGGAAAGTGCTAGAATCAGCTTTAATGTCTCCATATGCATTTTTTCAAAGTTTCCATCAAGCTGACTAGTCAAACTCTGGCTCATCTATCTACTTTTTCTGCAAGTTTTCCCTTTCAGTTTTCACATTTCAATACAATATACCTAAGGACAGAAGCAAAAAGTTTACAGAAATAAGTTATAACCAGCATAAATATCACTAGACTCCTAAGTTTTCAACCAAAACTGATGAAAAAAATACCATAATGAAAAGGCGTGATCCTACCCACAGCTAAAGACATGGTGAGCAGGCTTTGCTCCTGTATTTTCTCAAGCAATTTTTTTTTCTCGATGGCACTGCTGAAAAGAGACCCCTGGAACATTCCAGCTGCTGACAGGGATTTTTTATTCTTTTCTAAAGAGACGTTCATGTGCATGGATGGACAAGAACAAGCCATGCCAGACTCTGTATACTAAAAACAATCTAGTTAAAATAGCTAGAAGCCCATTTTTGCCATATTTCACACTACACTCTTATTTTTACACCACAAAATGGTTCCTGCCCTTCTTCAGAAGATACAGCAGCACAAAGAAAAACACTTTCTTCTTCCTCTTACTCCTACCAAACCCTCCCCACCTAAAAATATTTTTTTTTCCTGTTTCCAAATATCACTCACCATTATTAATGGTTCAGAGCTAACAAAGAGATGCCTCAGCAAATATCACCATTGCCACTACTGGGAAAGTCCATCCTCTCTCACGCTCTGCAGAGTCTATCAAAAATTCACATTGCCATCAGCTAGTAGTTGATATAATGCAACAAAATGCAATCACACATCTTCTTTTATGTTACAGAAATTGAACTTCAGCCCTATGTCACTGCTTCTGCAAAGGCCTCAGTGTCATTACAACACCAGGCAGGCGCTTTCTCCTGTCTGTCAATGAAGTCTCCAGAGGTTAATTATCTTGACTACATGTTTGTCAATACAACTTTTAAAAGCCTACACAATGCATCAGGATCGCAGAGATGGAGAACTGAAATTGTCAGTGGTCATTGCCTACAACAACAGATGCCTGTTCAAGCTTAGTATTTCAATGCCCAACCTTTATCCTCTGTAAAATTCAGGCTCCTGTAGTGGGGAGCTGGAACCCTGCTCTGCCAAGCCTGGAAGCATCACTCTGCAGTGGGGTGGGAATAAAGGGCCTGGGCTGATGAATTTGCTATTTATTTTTCCCCAGCACTTTGTTAAATAAACTCTATTCCAGTTTGCAAAATTACTGTGCTCCATCTTTATAAAGAAACATTCTGCATTGTAGATTTGTTATGGTTCAGCACCTTGGCTCCAAGCAGAAATGAAATACCAGCACAGAGATGTAAACAACTGCACTTTAGCTCTGCCAGGCAGTTATGAGGTATAGCTCATTGTTATTAAAAAAACACCAACCAAAACAACTTGGCTCCATAAGACTTTTGTTCACAGATTAAGTATTTAAAACTTAAGAGGGCCAAAAATAATACCCAGTCTCACTGACAAGACACATGTGTGTATGTTCCTGTATGTGCACATATATATAAATACATACATATATAAATATATAAAAGTAATCCCTTGATACTAAATTCTTTTCAGAAGAAGCTGACTTTTTTTCCCCAAGAACCCTCATGGAAAGTTAGAAGTTTTTTTTCCTCCATCTGAAGTGGAAATTCCCAGGAAGACAGACAAAACACAACGTACGAACAACCCACAAGTGCAAATGTGTACTGACTTCCTCTGGTCATGCCACCAGCCTTTGAACAGGAACCTTTCTTTCGATTCATTTTCTTGTTTCTTATTTTACATTGTCTCTTTCTGTCATCTCTGAGCTCTAATACATTAAGAAGTCCCCCCCACTCCTTTCCTTGGGTCCATTATCCTCATCATCTGCAATTTCATCTGACACAAAGTCTTTGGAAAAGCAGAGCAGAATGTAACAGCTGGCTATTGTTTTTACAGCAAAGCCATCACCACGGCTTCCATCCATCCTTCGAAGGCAGCATTAAGCCACAATCTCACCACATATAGTGGGTGCCAAGATGAAAGAAAAGCTTACAGCAAGTCACTTGGGCATCCAAAACTTTGTATAAACTACGAATAGTTTTGCAGACTTGCTCAAATAAATAGTTTAAATAGATTCTCAGCAAAAAAGAAAGCATCTTGAATCTTTCACAAATTCTACCTTGCAGAACAGCAATTTATTTGGTCTAATAGCTACCTATTTATAACAGGCACTGCTACAAGACTAAGTAAAACCAGTTGCCACTTCATGATTTTCATATATTCCCCATAACTGCTTTCCAGTATCCCAGAAAAGGGGCTTGCAGTCCAGAACACTGATATATGTGCCTCACAAGGCCCACAAGAGTATCAATAATGGCATATACACTAGCATGTTGCCACTTTAATTCAAAATAGAATTATGTTTAGCATTTGTTTTCTGAGCATAGCACCCACTCAGTATAATTTCATAGTTACCAAGATAGAGGAACAAAAAACTCACCACTATGTCCTGCTTAAACTATAAACTGTTTTAAATTTTTTTTTAAATTATTAAAATACAAGCAAGATGAGATTTATTAGAGGAATTTCCACCTGCCACTAAAGAAGTATGAATCTATGGAAAGAGATTGCACCTGGAAAGAGTGCATGAAAAAGCTGTGAAAAAATGTGAGAAGGAAGATAACCAAGATACATAAAATTTTCACTCATTAACCTCGCAGTATACTTTTAACTACAGCTAATCTAGAGCACATCATACACAAAATACTTTGCAAAACCTAAAACATCCTCACCCCACAACGATTTAGTGCAGTTTTTTGTTTGTTTGTTGTTTGTTTTTTGGCAAAGCCCTTTTGCATGAACTACATGCTCTCTCCCATTACATCCCTACACCTTTATGGAATTCGAAATACCAACTCTAAATGGTATCAAGTCACCGAAGTCTGATGAGATGCTCTAGCAACTACAAATAACTACAACTACCACAGTTCAGATCACTCTACAGACCCAGGGGACTGACGAAGGTCATGTGAAGTTGTTCTACTGACCCCACATCATGGCTAGACCTTCCCTGTCCCCTGCCTCAGTGGAAGGGCCATCTGCTCCCATTAACTATATCCCCATGACTCCAGCCAGAAGGGGGTTCTCTGCTTCTGACCTGCTGCAAGTTCCTCCATTTTTCAAGCAGAAAGGCTGCACACCAGCGCTGTCCCCTGGTCCTGTGGAGTCACAGGTTCACAGTGCTCTTACGGGACTTTGAGCTGCCAGGATGACTTGTTCACCATGACTGAGGCAACTTAACTGTACTAAGTGCTTGAAGAAGTTTTAATGTTTAATTAACATCACATATATTATAAAAACATCTCTTGGAAACCCTCTTTCTAAAATCACAAATGTGCATTAATTTTTGTGCACCTAAGATTATATTAATTTAAATGTTCATATTATGGAAAAACAGAAATATTTCTCAAATTCACATTTACAGCAAAAGCTATGGTGTCTCTCTTCATCATTTCTCCTACAATTTTGAAGAAAAAAGTCCTCTTAAATGCTAAAAATATTTTTGCATTAGCTCACTACTTGTATAAACACAGTTTATACATTTTATAGCTTAAAATCATCACTTGACTGATTTCTATATTTAAATCTTCATTCAAAAGTACATGAAACCAGGCTATATTAATATGGTACAGGCTGATGCTAAAAACCCTTGTGTTTCAATGGGTCTGAATTGCAACTGTTCAAATGCAGAGTTCCCATGGAACTTTTTTTAGGTGGGTCTTGCACGGTACCTCCGGCACCTCAGGCAGCTCAGCCTGGGCTTCTGCAAACCCTTCCATTGCACAGACCTACCTACCTCTATGTGCCTTAGCAGCACTTACATACATTTAAGTGCAAAAAACCACCACAAACAAAACAAGCAAACAAAAACACCCAGTACCTGGTTTATAACACATTTTTGGGCCTGAATAAACTCATTTTTTTCAGAGGGTAGACATTTTCCACTATATAGCCTCAATGGAACTGAAAAATCAAACTTGTTCTAAGATACAGCACAATAAACAGCCACAAATTCACGAACTTTCCATGAAGTGCTCTCTTTCTTGCAATAAACATTGCTTTCTCTTATTTTCCTCTTCCTTTTATTAAGTATTTGATATCAGGTGATAAAATTATTAGAAATTTATTTTCACTTAGCACTGAATAAGGCATTTCTTTTTTGTTTCTAAAGCAATCTAGCCAGCTCCTAAAATTGTATAACAGTTTTCTCAAGTTCTGAGAAACTGAGAACTGGAGAATCCTACAGACTGCAGTTAAAATGGTTAAGAAGTGTACTAAGTTTACCCAGATCTTCTTTAGAAACTAAAGATTTATTTCTCTACAAACAGGTTTTTAAAAGTACATGCACAAACACACACAAGAAAAGCACTAATTTATGACCTTTCAATTAAATGCATGCTTTCTTCTCCAAGCCCAAAGCTAATCCTTAATATGGAACTGACATTTACATTTTCTGCATCTTAAAATGTTGAGTGGAAAAAAGTTTAACCAAAAAAATCAAAAAACATGACTGTAGAAGGATTTTCAAAGGCCAAGAAAAACATTTAACAAGACAATCTGATCTGTAGCAAGGACTTCATTGGACTGTTGCTACTTTCCACAACACTTATAACTTTATTCCTTTGATAAACATAAAGCATGAACTTCAACTCTTTTCACTGGCAAATAAATTTCCCACTTATTAGAAACTCTATATAAAAAAAATATTGAGTCATAATTACCTTTTAATTTCATTCACGGCATTTTCCAACAGCTGCAGCATCCTCTTCACTGAAGTTTAACTCACATATATAGCAGATACTCAACCCAATATACAATCCAGTAGTCTATCTAATATGACTGCAGCAATTCAAGGACCTTGTTCCTTCTTCACAGAGTAATAGTAACACTCTAAATCCCAAGGAAATTACAATCCAAAATTGTTCTTTAGGATCTGAAAGGAAAACTCTTCACCAAACACTGAGGCTCTTCCACAGAAGCAGCTGTCCTCAGATATGGAGCTACCTCTCTTTTCCTAAAAAAAAATCCTCTCTTCCCCCTTCTTCTCTCCCCCTAGTTCCCACTAGAACAGCTGGGCAAAAAGGCAGCTCATGGCCACCTCCAAGCTCATGGACCAGACACCAGAAAAAGAAAGGGCTGAGTTCACTCCTCAGAGCATGAGCACCACTTTGAGCCTCTCCCTTCTATGCAGATGTCAGGTGCGCAGAAAAATGATGAAAACTTTCCCAAATTATTATGGCTTGAACTGAAAAAGCAACTTCAAATACCCCAGCTATTACCTCAATTTGGAATATTTTCCTTCTTGAATTCAATTGCAACTAGGAAAAAAAGTGTATGTTAAGAATATTTTGTAAATTACCATTTCCTATTGTTTTTCTAGAGATACTTGCATATTCTCTGAACAAAAGCTTCTGAAAACTGAGATAATTTTTTTTTCCCAATCTGCAAAATGAGTAAGAAGACAACTAAATTTAGCATAAGAGCACTCTTTTCTTCGTAATCTGCCTTCACATTCAGCGGGCATCCATCGGAAGCAGACATGGTATTTAAATTTACAGCCTAAGCATACAAACACCAACATACAAACTTGCTGTGAAAGCACAAGACTATAAATGGACCATTTCACGGGCATCAGCAGTGAAGTTACGTTTTCCAAAAGGTAATGCTGAACCCTTCCCAAACCAATGTTAACTCTGATTTTCTTTCCATCTCTTCTAAAGTACCAGTTTAGGTCTTCTCTATAAATGGTTAACTCTTATCACTAAGCTGAAACTACCTGGGGACAATCATACAGCCCCTTTAACATTTCTTTACCTGCAAGTGAAAGGCTGCACTCACTCACAGGTGGCATGTGTGTTATAATATACCTGCAGATAGTCTATGTGTTCTCTGAGAATGCTGAATACTGTAAATTGATTGAGAACTGGGTGACAGCTCTCCTAGAATACAAATATTTACAATGTTTAACAGTGGAAACAGAGCTGCTGACTGGTTATTTTTGAATTATTTCAGAATTAGAGCCTGCTGAGTCTATCAGAAGAAACAGCTAATTATGATTATTGAAAGCACCCTGTGTACATACAGGAAAACAGGTTGTCATCACCTTCACCTTTCTTAGAGGCAGTCAGAAGAAAGGAATAACCCTAACTTATTGAAAATCAATGTTAAGATTTAATTGTTAAATATTGTTCTAAGGTTGAATCAAATTTTAAACTCCATTCTGTTTGGATTCTGGACAAGGAGCTAAGGCAGTTCTGCAAGCAAAAACAAAACATTTGCCTGTGTAAAGCCAAGAACATCCATTTTAGAAAAGGAACAGGACTTCAGCGGTGACGTGAAAAACAACATATCGCTCAGAAGTAAACAAAAGCATTAATCATCATATTTCAGAAGAGCAAGAAGCTATCTTCTGGTACTGAAAGTTAATTAATATTTAAGCTAATACTGAGAGTCTACTCCCAGTTTTCAAAGGAGAGTACAAAATGGGTTGATTAAAAAAATAAAACCCAACAACAGCCAAATAAAACCACACATGCCCCACAAACTGACATAAATTTAACAGCATAAAATAGAATTAAATAAAAACCCACTGTGTGTATGGGATAGGAAGAGGGCTGTCCAGCCTAGGAAACCATTAGTGTCTTTCAGCCTTTCAATCAGTACTGAAAGTGGTGAAAATGTTGACTTGCATCAATTTCTCCCCCTCCCCAAACACTGTCACATTACAGTTGCCTGTCATTCCCCACTGGACCAAGCAACAAATATAGTCAAATCCAGAGTATTTGAAAAACACGAGGGCAACAAAGCAATCCCTTGGACTACAATAATTTGGTAGGTTTTCTGTCATGACTTTTTCCATAGCAGCCTCTTTCACTGCAAACCGAACATGACATCCAGGGTTTTCATAAAAAGCTGCTGCAACAGAAGTGGTAGGGGAGAGTCTTGGAACAAATCTTTGTTGCGCTGCTCACTTAACGCTTCCATGCAAACATGCAGTTAAACCACACCTTCTGGAAACCTATTGAACAGATACCTGGGAAACCTGCAGAAAGCATTTATCTAGCTCTGGAGCACATTTTATGGCCTTATGCTTCCAGATTTACTCTGATTTCCAGTGTGACTGCAGCTCATACGGTACATACACACAGAGCAGTGCAAGACTGTTTTTCCTACCACAAGAAAAACCCACCAAAGCAAAACCACATTCTAGTACTGAAATACTATATAGACTTCGTAAGTTTATTTACCAATGCATACTTTACTACCATTAATGACAGCAGGACCACCTGCCATTCACCTAATGCAATCAAAGTTTCCAAGGAACATATCACTGCTTACAGCATCTGTACAGTAAATCATCCAAACAGAGCCAGTCAACCCCAAGATGAAGTGCATGCAAGTTCGTGTTATTCCTGTAGAACCTCTGATCCAGAACGTCCATGGAAGATTGTCTAAGCCATCTGAAGACAGTATTGCTTACGCAACTACTATATATGTCTGTTTTGCACAGACATATCAAAACCAGCTCTAGATACCATGCCTATAGCATATATTTATAGACATAAATGAAAAATACACACACTGACATATTTTTTTAGTAATTCACTCTTATTTTGAACATTTTCTCAGTGACAGCTCCCTTGAGCAACTATTGCAGACTACTTCCACTAAACAAGCAAGACTTCACACACAGGAACACAAAGTTTCACTGCAGCAGTTGTCTTGCAAGACATTTTATCCTATCTCTGGGAAAGACACAGAAAAATAAATGAGGAATTAATAATAATAATAAAATATATATCAGTATTAAAGCTTCGGAAAAGGTGCCTTCAAAATAAAATTAATAATAAACGGACAAAAAAAAAAAACAACAAAAAACAACAGAGAGTGTGGATGCACAGAAAGAGAAGTAAAAACACTTCAGGTTTGTTTATAACACAAGACTTTCCCTAATGTTTATGACACCATTAAACAAAGGCTTTGTTGAAACAGTGAAGGCATTCATCTCTGATACTCTTCTACATACATAGGTGGTGGTCATGCGTGTCTGTTGCAGGGTGAAAGAGTTAAACAGGCAAATAATTTAGAATAACATCAAAAATTCTTTGGTTCTTATAAATCTCTTCACTGTGAGAGCAATGCAAGATTTAATCTAGTGTGCACGTATAGCCTTACCTTTTCTTCCTACAATTAACTAGTGATGCTTTTAAAATATGCCTCAGGCACTGCAAGATGACGCTGTGCTTCACCCAAAAGAGTGACTCTGACTCTCCTCCACGCAGCCACTCAGTACATTAAGGAGAAAATCAGCAAGTTTGGGTTCAGTGAGCTCTACGTTATTTTCAAAATAACAAACAAAAATAACAGAAACAAAATACTGGTAGTGAAGTCTATCTTTAAATATTTTTAATAACTGTTCTGGTTAGTAAATGCCATATCTAGCAAAGTTTCTTATTTACTATAGGTCTAAGTGAAGTTAAAGCTGCAGTGCTGTCAGAGAGAGCAGAAAAGGATACAGAGAAGGCACATCCTACCCTCTTTTATCTCTCAGTAAAATGCAATCTAACTACCCTCAGATATAAAAACATACTAAGTCACTTATGAAGATCTAACTTTATTGTAAAAGCAGCCTTAGTTTAATACAATCCTGACCTGTGCTATGCAGCCATCCGAAATCTTGCCAATGATGCCGTCGCCACCTTCAATACACAGGGTCAGCAAATAAACATCCAATAAACAGCAGTTTAAACAGCAGACAGCTTAACCTTCCTCCTGTCTTTAAAAAATGCCAGAGTGTTCGGTGTTTGCTCAAGACTCTTCTTTTACCAACATTCAATTTGAATGAGTCGGTGCAAATGCTGTTCATTCTCTCAGGAGAGGAGGATGCATTTATGTGAAACCTGAGGAGAATGCCTAATGCCGAAACGTACTCTCTGCATCCCCAATGAGATTTTATTACCGGGCTCTCTTTCTTCTCACTAGCATGTGTCAACATGCCTGCAACCATTCCACTTCTTTTACGGCCAGATGCTATCCATAAACTTCTATTTACCTTCGGTACCTTATAGGAATGCTATAAATCACACGTGCATTATAACCCAATTGAGGCTATTTAAAAAATAACCAACCCTGCCACTCCAAGCACTCATATGTGATACTGACAAAAAACAAACAAACAAACCTATGCTGATATTACATACACCTAACTTTCTGGTTAATAACAACCAGTTTGAAAACTATTTTGGCTTCCAAAAGCAAAAATAGAAGGGCTTGGATTTTCAAACGTGCTTAAAGGTAAGTTCATTTTATAAACTGGCTGTTTCTCAGAGGAAAGCCTAGTAGTTTAATTAAAAAATACAGTTCTTAATTAAAAATTGTTATTTTGTCTGTAGTATCAGAGTTCCATATGACAAAAAATTATAATTTCTGAACTTGTCAGCAAAAATTTGTTGGTTATAACCTGTTTATAAAACCCAAAATAAATAAGAAACAAAAAAAAAAAACCTACAAAACCATAACCAACTTCCTAGAGCCTGCATCCCTTTAAAGAACGTTACTAGTGCAACTGTTATTTTTGGTTAAAGAAACATGACTTATAGAAAGAATGGCTTTTACTGAGATCTTTGAGTATCTTGGGCTATGACAACTAGATTTCACCAGCTTTGATAAATAATAAAAGAGCCTGGCAAACATTCAGTTTTTCTAGTCCTCCACCTACATGGTTCTACAGTTCTATCAATACATTATTTATATTTCAGGAGCATTCTTCACACAGTAATCGCCTTCTACACAGGTAGGAAAGTAGACTCTGCTGCAAAGATCTTCCATTCCAGGACAGCCAGAAGGAAAAATTATTCTTTTAAAAATATGGTTTCCTAGTCATAATAAAAATGCATGCCACAAGTAATGGGACAGAGATGCTGCCATTCAAAATGAAAATCTCTTAGAAATATTGAGTTCCCGAAAAGTGCTATGGCAATACCTTTCACTATTATCTTTGTTAAAACAATAAAAGTCCAATAAAATGAAGCTTTAAAAATATAAGTCATCTTGATGGCTTCTGTATCTTCCTTGCTTTTTCCATTTATTTGTTTCTTGTTATTCTTTTCACTATATACTTAATATTCACGCCTCTTAACACCGTATTTCTTATTCTATCACTACATGCTTACTGAAACACCATCTCTTTATCACCACTTATGCAGCAGGATTGACCCCAGGAATTTTCTATAGAGCATCTGACTGTTTGGCTCAGGGGCGGGTGGGATACACCACAAATCTCCACTGACTGTCCTGGATAAATCTCAACTATTGCTCAGCATGCCAAGGAAGGGATCCTCCACAATGTAATCCCACAAAGTACAACTGGAGTTTCAGAAAGGTCTCACACTGTTGGAAATGAGATTTTCTTTACAGATGCAACACCACAGGCTATGTTGTGTTAAGGACTTATCACACAAATTGTCGGGGGCTTTATGGGCTGATAGGCCAAACTGGCGGTATCCCCAGTGTGACAAAATCATTCTGCTTAAATTCTTGGTGATCCTTAAAGACTGGTGGCAATTTAGAAAGAGCATGAAGACACACAACTCCAAACAACCTTGTTTTTGGAAACATTCAGCAGTGTAGTAAGATGCTGAAAAGAAAATACTATGGACATTTTTTTCCAAGTCTTTCTATTCTGTTTACTGTTGTTGATGCTATTCTATTATCTGCTTATCTTTTTAGTGGAGAAAAGAAGTAACAACATGTAAAGATGGCAATCCATCATTTTTGGAAATAAAGAGAAAGAACCTCCTTTCCTTCTGTTTAATCTTCAATGGGAATCGGCCATAAGAGCATGTCCAGAGGAAGGCAATGACACAGCAACTGTATTACAGAAAAACAGTAAATTTAAGGACACAATTTTGGAAACATAAGTTCTGACAAAGTAGTGTTCTCCAGAGAATTATACTAATTGTAAATTATATACATAAATATAACATTTTCAGATGGAAAACTATCAACTATTCTTGCGTGAACCGAGATTCAATTTTTGTACCTTCTGGCTTCATGCTGAGATTTTATGCAATACATGCTGATGTTGGCAAAGGCTCATATGCTTCATGAGTTACGCCTAAGACAGTCATGTGCAGAAGTGTTTGCTGAACTAGTCCTACACTTTCATTTGGTATCTTTTTTTCCCCTGTTGTACTGATTGCAGTTCACACTTGCAATGAAGAATTTTTAAAAACTTTCTATATAGGCAGAGTTGCCAATTCCATGTGCACTGTAGCTCCATGCTCTTCTACGGAAATGCCTGTCTGGTGGGGAAACAGAGCATCAAGGGATTTCTAGATAGCAGAGGAACATTCAGATTTTTGTTCATTCAACATGTAATCACCTATTAGGGGTTTTCAGTATCAGCCGGTTCCATATTTGTTCCTGTTCAAAACAGACTGCAAGTTAATTATTGCACCTTCAAATATGGGGGGTTTCTGGTTTTTCAATATGGAGGTTAGGCAAAAGCTTAAGGCATCCATTTATCAAACACCCTCTTTCCCTCAAATGAACAGGAAGAAAAAAAAACCACAAAAAAACCCACAAACAAAACCACAAACAACTACAACAATAAAAAACAAAACAAACAAACAAACAAAACAAAACACACACACACACACAAGAAACCCAAAAACAAACCAAAAAATTCTCAGGCAAGAAAAATATTCCTGTCTTCCCTATTTGAAGTAGAAGATGGATTGAAGTGCATACATTCCATCTGATGGAAATTGGATCTGCTCAAGACTACTGACTGCGCTACAACTTAATTAACATCATAGCTATGAGACACGTGTAAGAGGGAACAATCTAAGAGCTGAAGGAATGTCAACTACCTACTAGTTCAATATTTGATTTGTTCGGTTTTATTCTGAGCTAAGAAGGCACCCTCTTTCTAGTGTGTCCCTTGCTGAATAATTCCAGGAAAAGTAATAGGTGTTTTGTATTCAGATCAAGACTTTTCTACTTTGCCTGCTGAGGAAACTCCTTTTTTCAGCTGCTTTACCTTTACTCATAAATAGCAAAGAGGTGCAGCAAGGAGGCAGTACTCAGAGACCTCGAACTGGAAGCACCACCCATGTGCACAATAGAGTAGTTGTTCTATTATACCGATCTCCACTTACCCCATTTGAACCAAATGAGTTAAAAACTCCAGGTAAGTCCTCTTTTGTGCTATTAATTCTAAAATGGAAGTAAATCAGGGACTAAACCATTTCAGGACTTTCAATCTCTGCCACAATCTCTGTGCTCGTCCTCTGCAGAAGGCCCCAGCCATGGCCCAGTTTCATTCCGGGTCACGGGTAAGTGAATAAAGTTCCAATTTCCTGCTTGCACCGACCAAGGATGCCACCCAACGCAGCAGGAGCTGCATGCCTGTCTGCACAAACTCAAAAGACAGTGTTGACTGCCTATAGTTGCCACTCAGATAACAAGGAGGCAAACTCAACTTCAAGAATAAATGTACTGATGGTTCATAAGAAACCGTGACAAAATCTATAGCCAGGAGGAAAGGAGGAGTGTGGGGAGGGAACAACCAACAAATTCTCATGCTGCAGAGGAATACTCATAGTATCCATTGTACACACGGAAATTTGTTACTAGAAGATCATCAAACCAGCGCTAAACTGGGTAAGCACTCTACCAAATGTAAAGAGAAAGGACTGATACAAAGACTTCCCCAAAGAGGCTTGGTGCTGTGACCACTTCCCTAAAATATGGAATATTCCATAAATTTGCATATCGTCTTTGTGCAGGGGCAATACTGATCTCCTCCGCATGGTTCCAATTTTAGTTTATGTGCTGCTGAAATGAGCACAACTGGATGTCTGTTGCATGTCTCCTGTCCCTTTCCAGCAAGCCCAAATTTGCAGACCAGCTCAGATGACAACAGCCTGTACGTGTCTGGTTCCATCATCTTAACCACCATGCAGAAAGTGAAACCTCAGAGTTTGATCAGGCTGCTGCTACAAGACCAGCATTTGTAAAACTAAGCAGCTAAGCAACTAAGGTATGTAACTATGGCTGAAATGAAATGGGGTCACAGTGAGTGTTCTGAAGACCAAGGCATTCATAGCTGAAACACAGTAGCATAAAATGTCTTATTGTGGAAAACTACATTTCCTCTTATTAAAGAAAAGCCCGAGGACTTGTACTGTGAGCGCCATGTTACTGTGCACTTTGTCTACTGCTGAACACACTATCACCCACTTCATATCAGCAATCGTTCCTCCTGTAAATGACATAAAAGCATCTCATCTTCTGAATTAACCCACTGTATGCCCATCCCCAGCAGGGTTACAGCACAGCAACTCCCCAAAAGGCTTCAGAGGCCCTGCATTAATGGATGGTTACTGTCCGCATCAAGGCTCAACCACCTTAAGTAGGGTATTAATTACGTTATTCTAGGACTCAAAAGTATAGGACTGAAAGCTGATGTGGCACATCCCTGGCTTTTCCCGGAGTCCATTGCATTGATGAACTATACTCACAGCTGTGAAGCTCTTTTCAATATTCAGCTTAATTATGTCTTTGCTGACGCTCAAAGATCATTACTTCTTGAAATGCTTGCCATGGTCGGACACCTAAATGTGTTTATTTTGCAGAACATGAATAAGCGATGCAACTAATCACAATGCAAGTGTTATGCAGCTTCACAAAACTTTGGTTGTCTGGCATACCGAGCAAGCTCAGAATAGGTGCTTGCCTGTTGGCGCTGTCTCTCTCTCTGAGAATTTCCATTCATTTAGTAGCTCCAGGCTGGCAGCTAAATCAATTGTCAATGGCCAAAAATGCATCCATCCACCAAAGCCACAGACCTTCATTTAGGCTTACACAGTAAAGAGTGCATTCAAGCTCTTCTGCTAAAAGGTTTTGGTATTCAAGATCAAAATCCCTAGATAAGTCGAACCCTTGAAAAATAAAATCAGAAAAAGTGGAGACTCCTACAATTGCCCTGTCAATACCAAAAGACAGATGACGAAGGGGATGATGACAGACCAGCACACAGCTACTCTCACACAGAGCACGCAAAACCATGCATGCCACCAAGAAAATAGTTTAGCATGAATTTGCAAGGGCCAAAACCAAGAGTGAAGTCCTAAAATGGTGCTAATTTAAATTGATAATATTTTTTGGCCAGAGAGGGAGAGAAGATCACTCTCTCAAGTGAAGCATTTTCTGATGTTCAGACTAACCTAGCATTGGGCAAGCAGGTTTGCTCCCTTCTGAGCACAAAATCTAGCAAAGTGTTTTCTCCATACCATCCTGAGAAGACAGCCTGCTCTCTGTTTTTTTGAGCTGAGAGCAGCTTCCTCCATTTAGGGTGAAACTCCACACCGGCCAACCTTTAATTTTCTACTTACCATTCAACAACCTAAACAAAGTGTATACACAGTCTCTGCAAGAGGCTGAAGGAAAATCAGCTTCTTTTCTTGCCTCCTGGTGAGTTACAGCACCGCTAGAAACGTAAAAAAAATAAATATTTCTTTTATTTAATCCACACATTCTCCACATTTCCCTCTAGGCTACAGATCCTTTGGAAGTCCCTGAGTAATATCAGATCTCCTGCTCTCACTGCTACAGCATTGTACAGCAACATAGAATTTGCCTAGTCTTCCTTAAAATAGGTGAAACTGCCAACTGACAAAATCAACAGCCTTTGGTACATGTAATGAATTCAAGCAAAAAAAAAGTGGCAGCTCAAAGCACTGCTGAAAGGTATGAACTGTGGGGGAATATATAAAAAGTAGGGAATAGGAAACAAATACAAACATTTTTGTTACTATGAAGGGCACAGGAGAAAAAATGCAGTTAAACAGGAATTCCATTAAGAAGATAATAATTCAGAAGAACACATATTTGAGTACAAAATACAATTAATTCAGACAGGAAATAGGAATTAAAAAGTAATTATTATATTTTGCAAAGGGAGAATAAATGCAACTGAATCACTGTTCAGTGTCTTGTGGCTTGGCTTTTTTAGGTGCTTTGTTTTCTTTTTTTTGTTTACCTTCACTACTAGTTCCTCACACTCCTCCATGCCCTCTGAAATCAATCAGAAAGAGTAATTAAAAAAAAAAATCCACTTCAGCATCCCAATATGCCTGTGGGTAACACCACATATAACGTCATGGAAATAGCAGGGGGACAGCCAGCTATCAAATAATTGACTACTGCTCAAAGCACATATGTTCAGGACCTGGGTCCTGGTTTTCTGTAGGACAGAGACTTTCAGTAAAAGCCAGTGTGCCATAAAAATTATCACACCAATTATTTTAAAGACCAGTTAAAAGCTATTGCCTGTGACAGACCAGGTAAGCCAAACAATCTGTGTTCAGGGACTAAGCAAACTGCATTTGCACTTGAAATATTTTGACCTTGGTCCCACAACTGCTCCCAGCAGAGGTCCAGCAATGAGTACCAAAGCCCTTTTTCTCCTGCCTCTGTCCAAGTCTACGTATGAGCTCCTTCATGTGCCTCTCTCTTTCACACTTAGAAATGAAAAACATCTCCTCAGACCTCAGTGACAACCTCCAAACTTAACTGCCTGCTAGAGGGCAAGAGAAAAGAGACACAAGAAAATCTCTTCCCACAGAAGCAGATTTAGTAGCCTTCAAGAAGCGGATGATGGAGTAAGACATAAGGACAGTGCTATCACAATTTTAAATCGTGTGCAAATGTCAGAAGATGACAAAGAGAAAAATAAGCACAAGACAAATCTTGAAATGTCAAGTGTCTTCCTGCAAACCAGATTACTGCAGCGTATGGGATGAGCCAGCAGCAGGAGCACATGAGCTTAAAATGCAGCAGCAGCCCATGAACAAGAGCAGCCATGACACTCACTAGCTCCACATACGCCTCAGGATTGCTCTTCACATCAGGGCAACACTTCCAGCAAAAGACCCATCCCAATACAGCTCCCCCCTACCCCCTTCCACAGACTCTGATTTTCATTTTCACCACAGCACACTACACCTGAGTACTTCATAGTGTTTGTTTTGTTTTATTTTTAAATCTGGTCAAGAGATACTATATATGCAGAGCATCTTCTGAAGAGAGTTCAATCAACAGTTCAGTAATGAACAGCTGGACCTATAGCTTTGACTCCTCTAATACAAGCATTTATGAATCTTGGAAATAATTTTATTACATATTTCTTTACACCAAATGTGCATTGAAAGCCAATTTTCTTCCAATAATGGTTTTGGAGACAGTTCACTTTTCTTCCATAAGTCCTATTAATCTTGTAAAAGAGAATAATAAGCTGAATCCAATCAGATATGGTATAAAATATTACTGTAGTCTGACATATTTTTAATTCACTTTGATGAGTGAGACACTGCACATTCATGATCATTTATGCAATCAAATTTACAGTAGAGCACACAACTTAAGCTTCCATAGAAACTGAATTTAAAAACTAATTACCAATAAACATTCCCACCAAAACCTATAATACAAAAATTTTTCTCAGCCAGACCAGGGAGGTTAACAGATAAGGTACTTACCAAATCCAAAATACAGCAAAGGAGTTAGCAACCTGGGTAGCACATCAATAAAAACAAGGCCCGAAATATCAGAGTAATTCTGACCAGAGGAAGGCAAAATTCATTAAATAAATTATTCATCAGTATTTAACAACTGCATACAGAATTCAGTATTTCTCTTTTTGCTAAAGAGCAGTGCTAGAAATCCATCCACTTGTAACTGCACTGCTGAAAAAGTTAATGCCATTTATTGACAGGTTAATTTATAATGTCACTTTAATTAAAGAAAGATTATCTTATCACTTTCTAACTGAAAAGAATCTGCAGGTGATTGGGAACAATGTACCTACAGGCTAATGAATGATTTGAAGCGATTCGAGTGTCCAATTAACACCAGCATCTGGTTTGGGGATTTTTTTTTCCCCTGTCAAAGCACTGGGCCTGTATTAATCATACGTTCACTTCGTAGTAACAAAAAGTTTCAATTTTGATGTTATCCTTCAAGCAAAAATACAGAAAATAAAATAGTCAGGACCTGGAAATTACACAAGCCAAATCAAACTCCTGATCACTTGCAGGCATGTAAAACAGTGGTAGGAAGCCTTCCCCAGCCTGATTTCAACAGCTGTCCCAACACAACACTAACTCCAGAAATATGCGTGTCCCTTGTGTCCAACACAGGAATGACCTATCTTCTTCCATCTGGAGGATCCTCTCTGAACCCAGATTCAAACTTTGCTTGGTCAAGGTGGCTTCTTCAGGATTTTTGAACTAAGCTTTGCCAATTTAAAAAAAAAAAAAAAGAAAAAAGAAAAAAAAAAAGGCAGGATTGAGCACAGCTGGGAGACTTGGGACAGGGACACAGGAGTGTGTGGAAGATGTATCCTTTGGCTCGTTACAATCTCAGAGCATATGAGGTGAGTGAACCAGCATTTGCCTCCTGCCTGCTTAGTAACAGTGGATTTAGATTAGTCAAGCATAATTCCTGAAATACAATTGAAATACAATAAGTTTGGTTTTTTCCATTACTTTACTAACTCTCTAAGACCATAACTACACAGCTAAGATAAAACATGAGAGCAATTATTTAAGTCCAAACATGTTTTGGCATGTTAATACTGTCAGCCTGGGTAGACCTAAGAGCATCTCAATCATGTATCATATCCCAGCTCTGTTATTGTTTAGTAAAGCTACAGTGTCATTTCCTTAGGGCGCTCTTGCAACTACACCAAGCAAGAGATGTTAATTTGGTGTACCAAATGGTCACTGGGGAACAAAAAGAGTGCTCATTCCTCTGAGAGAGTGATTCAGAAGTAGGGTTGAGCTCTGTAGCTGCCAATAATTTGTTCCTCAATCCCAGAATCACAATATTGGGTGAATAAATTATTAAAGCAACTAGGGAAAAAAAAAAAAAAAGCCAAGTATCACCTTTCACTGCATAACTGTGTGATATTATCCTATATCTCTTCCCCTCCCTTTAAATTATGAGTGTCATTATAATAACTTTCGACAGAAAATTATGAGAACTGCAACCATCACTAATCTGAATCCAAATACTGGAGAACTTCACAAAACAAAACAACAACGAAAAATCCCAAACAACACACACATACCTCTGCATCTCAAGAATGGTCGATTTTAAGTATATGTCATCATTTCAACTAGATCACATCTCATCTCTCCCCCAGAAACAAAGCAGAAAGATCTATACTTCTGTTTCTTTTTAACAGAGATTTGACTGTGTTTCTAGGTTTCCCTTTGCCTTTTACCTACAGCAATGATTTCTTGCCCTTCCCTATAAACTAAAGCAATTTTCACCCACCCATGCAGCAGATCTATGCAACTGTCACCAAGCCAATAAATTAATGGACTCTTGGACTGATCATGCGAGGTAATTATTTTTTGGCTGTTTTATGACTGATCTACGGACAGCACTCACCTCCCAGGTCTGAAGCCTGAACTTGACTCCTGTATTGTCCTATTGCCTACCAGTTTTAATAGAAACAAATGTATCAAGCTTCTTCCTATCACTTGGCTCCCCAGGATAATCAAAATGGCTTCTTTTCCTCATGCCCTAAGAGGTCTGCACTGCAGATTTAGAGATTCAGGATTTATTTTAAAGTTACTTAGCATTTTGAAAGTGAACCCAAATCTGTGTCAAAATGAAACCTTAAGATACATGGGTAAAAGCCAAAATGTATGCATGATGAATGTATGCAACCTTCTGCTTCTCCTTACCCCAAAGGAGCTCCTAATCCAACCTACTTTCCCTGTCTCACACCTCTCTTTTCCTGTCATAATTATCTCCCTCTACCCCATGGACCAAATCTGGATGTTCTTCCTCGAGTTGTATAGTTTCTATCCTTTCCCACCCAGTTCTATTTGCAATATGCTTCCATCCTGCACTGTACATAAGTCTTTCGGCACAACCAAAAAGTACGAGAACAAATAAGCCCAATGTAACACTTATCCTACTGTGACTAAAGAAAGGAAATCTTTACTGAAGGCTAATAAACTAATGCCCTATTAAGAACAGCTGCAAATATTAAATCTTATCAGAAAGCTGGCGGTTGCCAAAATAAAGTATCAGCAGAAACCAACTGCTATGCCAGCTATTCCTAGCCTTTAATCTGTACCTCCCTTCACAGACATGGAGATAGCTTTTTCAATACCATAATGTGCATTAGGTAAATTAAGCAGTTGCCTGGAGGCCACTAAAATCCTCTCAGTCTGGAGACAGTAAAGAAAACAAAAACATAGCTTGAAATTATTAAAGATGTAATAAAAATCTTTTGGTAAGCACTGTCCACGCTTGATAGTGACAACTACACAAAACTAGAGTTTCCTGAGCTAAACCTCACTTGATTTCCAAGCAAAGCACTTTGAAAAAGCAGAAAGAAATGAAATTAACTTAGTGTAGTTGCTCTGAAATGTCTTGGGGAGAAAATCCATCTGGGTTTACTGACATGTCTGACCTTGATATTAAGTTTTCAGTTTAACTCACAACAAGGCTCCACTTCTGATTTGTTAAACAAACAAGTAATAATAAAATAATAAAATATCAAAACACCTCTTCTGTTCAAAATTCCCAGCTCCTATTTCTCTTACCTGGTTAAATAGGAAGGGTATCTTTTATGAAGACTTCCTGGGACACAGGACTAATTTCACAGTATTTTTTTTACTTCCGGTAGAGTATTCTGGTTGTTTTCTTCTTTGAAAGCTCCTCTTAAGAAGCTGAACAATACACACGATTCAGGTTCGCCAACAGCACTTGTAACAAATTTCATTTCCGTGGCAATTTGTTCATGAGGAAGACTGACCAAAACCACCAAAATTTTCTTTATTTATTTCTTTTTTCTTTCAGTTTTCTGCAGCAAATGAAGACTCATTTAATGTAACAGGTAAATCTTTGTCTCCAGATGAAACACTCAGACATTATTTTATTATTTTAATGGCAGATGTTTTAAGCTTGGCTGCTCATACTCTTTGCCAGGAACAAGCTAACATCCAAGTATCACTTGTCATGCTGTTTCAGCATTAGCATCATTAGAAGATGGGGTGGGAAGCATCCCAGAAGGCATCCCAGGCTGGGCTGCCAAATACAGAAACTCAGAGAGAGACACCGAACATTAGGAAGTGCATAAATAAGGCCTGTTACCCATCAGTGAACCAGGCTTGCGAACTGTTCTCCTGAGTGGCCTGAGGAGCTTTCCTAGGTGTAGAGGAATTAGTGACAATTATACCCACTTCACTAACGTTTCTGATAGACAACAGGCAAACCTCCCCTCCTCATCTGAGATCCCACCTGATTACTGAATGCCCTTCCTTGCCGTAAACTCACACACAGCAGCGAGTCGTACCTGAGTCGGAGGCTGAGGCACAGACTTGAGTGCTTCGTTTTAACCAAGTCAGGAAGACACCAAAAGGGACAGTCCCTTTCTTTGGGAAGCCCTCCCTTGCGCTGCATTTCACAATCATGCAGCCATGCCATAGCTGAATGAAGGAGGGTCAGGGTGTCAACATGGGCTGCATGGGGTCAGTGAGGGTGGAAGATAGGGAAGCTTTCCACCGACCAACAAACTGGTACAAGGAAACACAGCCAGGAGCTAGGGAGGAGGACAAGAAATATCTTGGCCACTTCTCTCATTAGCAATATACATCTAAACCACAATATACATATGGTGCAAGCACACCATAAACCAGTGAAACAGAACTGGCAACCAAGTCTTGCTGCTCACAAGAGATTCTCCTTGGCTGCAGCCAATGGATCCAGCACAAGTGTGCATGGACCCCACTACCTGAATGACGGCTCAAAATCCTTCCTCCCAGCTGCACCCCTTCCAGCGCAGCCCCTTCGCCATGGTAACACCTTCCCAACTGCCTGGGCACACTCAGCCCCAGCAGCAGGAACGCTTTTCCTCGTATTCCCTCCCTCCTCTAAAATCCCAGTTCCCTTGCTTTTGATCCACTATTACTTGCAAACTTCTCTCTCAATGTATAGCCTTCCCTTATAGTTCACATAGTTTATATATAGTCTAATTTATATATGTGAAAATATGATGCTTCTTTTGACAGCTGAAGAACAAAACAAACAAAAAAAATAAAAAAAGAACAGCAGAAATAAAAGTGGGTAAATCAACAGAGAGAAACCAGGAATTATGTTTCACAGACAGGAGAAGAGGGGAGTTCTATTTAAAACAAGAACTCAGGAGCCAGAAGTACCTCACAGTGAACAAAGGAACTGAAAACTAAACCCATTGGAAGCAATCCAGCCTTTGTTGAAACATATACACATCATCATTAACAATAATAATTTGGCTCCTCATGTGTAATCACTGCATGCTAGCCTCACTTTATATTCATAATGGCCATTAATGTCAAGAGGAATTGTGCACACGGGCACCACGCTTGCCACTGTGTTACTCCTCAGTCTGCTCTGCAGAGAAAAGCACCTCTCCCTGCCGCTTCTTCCCTCTAAGCCAGCTCATGAATGGAAATAAGAAAACAGCCGGGGCAGCTGAACTGAGGCAAATTTGAAAAATACTACTTTTTTTTTTTTTTCCATTTTTTTATAATACAAGAATTTTGTGTTATTAAGACAGTACTGGAAAGGTAACTTGTAACCATCTGCTTGCAGGATACTGAATTCAAGGCAGCACACACTGGAGCACTGCAAGGACAGAATCCATCACAATCCATGCTTCAGATTTTGATGATTAATTTCATAGTTTGCCATCATCTAAAAATGGCCATGAAGTTTAGAGATGTAGAAAATCACGAAAATAAACAAGCATTAATCCAGTATAGTTCATCCAGGATATCCCACCTTCCACAACACATTGGAGGCAGGGAAAGCATAACATTCCTCCTCCCTAACATTTTGACGATATTCTCACAGGATTAAATTTTCACAGGAAAAAAACTGAAAGATATTGCCTCAGTGTTGTAGGAAAGGTTCAGATAGAAGAAATAACATTAAATCACTCCCATCAATGTACCCGTTACAACATTCATCAGCCATACAGTTATTATAATTGTCAACTGAGACACTGAAATAGAGGACTCTGATTGAATGCGACTACATACAGGGTTGAGCAAAACAATGAAGTACATATTGGTTACCATGCCCCTAGCAGCTCAAATGAGCCACAGAACTATAAAAGCTAAGGTTTTCTTCATATATGAGCAAAATCACCAGGAAGTTTCCAGGAACCTAACTCTAGGACACTGAAGGAATTAATTTTACAAAAGTGTCTACAATAAATAAAGAATCAACCATTCAGCTGGACCAATGCTTTATTTTTTAGCACATCTCCTTTTCTAAAACAGAACAGATCAAGTCAGTCCAAGTCACACCACAAAGGTATAGCAATTTCATGCCAGAAGGACACATATTTTTTGAGGTGGACTTATTTCTCACATTTGTCCTGAAGCTACGTTAAATCCAAATCCATCACTATAACTACCACATCTACCACGGACTAGAGTTGGACCAACGGTTGGACTTGATGATCTCTGAGGTCTTTTCCAACCCAGTCGATTCTGTGATTCTGTGAAAGTAAGATTTCACATAAAAACCTATAGTATTGTGAATTCCAAATGGTTTTGCCTTAAATAAAAGATTGTCAGAAAATGCTTACATATCTAACCTTTAATTCTCAGATTTATAAAAGAAATCCTGCATTAGGCAATTCTTGCTTAAGCTTTTAATTCACCTCCAGTCTCTCCAGTACTTCTAATACTGATTATTTCCTCTTACAAAACCCCAGACTGTATCCACACCATCTCAAGATACTTATTTCTGTTTTCCTTTCCACAGTAATTTCTGATTTTTCTCTCTTCTTTGCAATGATTTAAGCAACATACTTAAGAGCCCTTTAGATGCACACATGGAACAAAACAGTCCTCCTGAAGCCTTGCTTGTCAGTGCCCATTAATTTATATAATTATTTAGCTAAGTAATATCCTATTACTTTGTCTTAAGTATTTTATTGTTATATCAACTGCTATGTGACATAAGGCTAAGTTCCTTATCTTCAAGGACTATGGTTTAGTTTTCTATTACATTAGATTTTATTTTCATAACATATTTCAATCAGCAATTAATTTACTTGGGTCATGAGAATTCAGCAGGAAGTCACCAGGCACTTCCACCTTGTTAAATGAAATTTTTCTGGCTGATATCATGCATCCTGTCCCCAGCTGGAGAGAAAGGGGAAAGGGACAAACGCCTTGAGGGAACAAGTCTTCTCCACCCATGAGAACAACTTCTTTTCACTGCAGGCAAAACCCGGTTCCTGGTTTGACATCTGTTCCCAGACCTTTGCAGAACTTCTGTATCACTAAACATATTTAACTCATCTGTAGTTTCCATCTCTTTTTACGGGAAAAAACACTTAACATCTGCAGAAATGAAAGCATGTGGAGAAGAGGGGTGTAGGGAAGGGCACCATGAACACCAGGTAAGGTGAAGAAAAGAGATGAACCTTGCTGGAGCTGAGAGGGGCTGAGCATCATCTTTTTAAACACACCATGGTAGCCCACCCTCCAGCATAGTGCCTGGCCCCAGAGGTCTGGAATGTCAGTAGATCTGTGAATATCTTTGTTACTAGAAGCTTCCAGCTCTGGTCCCTTGAAAAGTTAATAAATTAGACTCACAGAAGACCAACTGGATCATAGTCAATATGTGCTTGCATTTGGAAAAATCCTTATGTTAAAACCCTTAGAGCTTAGGCATTCCACTCCCTCCTGTCCCCCCACCCCCCGAAAAAAAAATCTGGCATACTTACTTTGATTACACATTTTGATTTATTTATAATGAAGAGTAGTTCATTCAATAATCACATAAAAAGCCATACTCCATTTATCTGAATAAATTCTACACCAATTGATACCTCTTTTGCATATAAATAAGTACACTACAATTAAAAGTTTAATGTTATACTTGGATTTGGTTTAGAGAAATTATCCATCACTGAGGAAAATTATTTGGTGTTATGGCCAAAAATCCAAAACTTTGCTTTGTAAGTTAAAAAAATTATCTTTTCATCAGTTATTTCAACAGGCAAAATTATTCCCCACTTCTGCAAAGATGAGATAGCCTTTGAAATTTTTCAGTTGCTTCTTCACATCAACATGCAGGTGACTATGGAACACCAAACACCATCATGGACAGATCACACACCTTCACCCAGCACCAGTAAAAATGTCTCTGCTTTAGTCATAAGTCATCTCTGAAACCAATTTTAAAACATAAGAAAGAAGAGCTCTGAAAAAAACTGCAGTTTTAATGCAGCCTTCAAAAAGACAAATCACCACTCATTCTTCACTGGCATACCTTTGACCTCTAGAAAATACTCAACAAAAAAAGTTATTTTTAAATATTATTCTTAGGAACCTAATTTTGAAACTCTTTGTCCAACAGTCTTTAACATAGACCAAGTCACTAACGACATTTATTGATCTAAACCTCTAAAAACACTCTGTTAAGCATTCAAAGACTTGGTAATTGTAAAGGACTAAAGATATTTATTTTTAAAAAATCTCTAAAAATAATCCATAAGATATATTATGAAATATATTTGTATTTATGATGGTATTTCTAAAAAAAGATAATTTTTATTTTATAGCAATGTGTTGTTCATAAAGACATTCTCTTTCAGTTCTGAATTTAACATCTTTAGTTAGCCTTTCTGTTGAAAACCAAAATTGTGATGGATGTGTGCTTCCACACTGAAAACATTTTGACAGTTGCAGAGTACAGCTTTCTCTGATCAATATCACATTAAGCATTTGCTTTCTAATTACTTTCTGGAATGCTTACCTAAACGTACTTCCTATTCAAAATATTATCATAAATCCCTAATCACATCTAGGATCTGAGCACTGAAGAAAGAAAATAAAAGTGTAAGGTACGTATTGCAACCGCTGTTTTTCTAAAAAGGAAAATGAGAATTAAAAAATTAAATGGAAGTAACTTATTCTCCCACATCAGTGAAGAACTGTTGTTGCAGGTGTGAGATACATGAGAAGGTTTAGTATTTTGAAAGCATTATAGAAGTTAGCTGTCTAGATACTGATCTTATACCCTTCCACTTATTTGAAAGAATCATGTATTATTCAGGAATATACACAGGAACTGTACACTAACTACCTGAGGGTTGTTTTCTTTGCAACTTTTCCCAAACACTGCTGTGTTACATAAATAAACATACGCAAATATCTTTTTAAATAAAATAAAATAAAAAAAAAAAAAAAAAAAGAAATGGGTTCTGCTTTGCTCCCTGCTCTGGTCCAGCTCAGCCCCGGCACTGCAGGATGGAGCTTCTCCCACAGAGTCACCATCACCCTTCAAGCCAAGGCCAAGCCCTGAGAGACCCATGGTCCACTCTGCTGCCTTTTGGCTTTGCTGCCAGGACAGCAGCCTGCCTGCCTGCCAGATAAAACTGTGCACACAAAAACGAACTGACAGAGATTTTAAAAATAATAATAAAAAAAGAGCCCATCACATCTCCTACTTAGCTCCATTACGTGGCTAAAAGACATCCGTGTTTTGGAATTGCAAAGCAACTACTTTGGTATACTAGACATGGATCTGGACAGTAAGAAAATAATACATCTGAGATTTTGAGCTTGTTCGCATATTCGTAAAACAAAGCCTCAATTACTTTAAAGACTGCTTAAGGGGAAATCAAAGGGGAAGAAAAAAATACTGCTTAGGAGGGGAAAAATGGGTTAGGAGTGAAACCAAGTTTCTGCCTGAAACAAGTGGCAATGGATAACTTAAGAAACCAAGTCCGTCCATGCCACCTTTAGTTCATTTTTAAGGAAAGACGTTAGTACTGTGCTCATAGAAGTAACGGCAGAGTTTAGGCAAGAAATACAGATATCACAATCACATGGTAGCTTATGACTCAGCCAACAACCCCAAACAACTCAACGATGATGACAGTAAAACCTTCACAAAGCATGATAACACACAAAGTTACAAAGTGTATTAGGAGAAAAGCAGTAATATTTTATTGTGGTCATCCATACTCAGGTCTCTGAAAGAAAGTTAATAAATCTAAAAAAATAACAATACTTAAGTAATCAGTAAGTATTACTGTTTCAGGTTTACTGGGAACAAGTGGCATTTTGAAACTGAGCTTTAAAATTTGTTGCAGGTATTCTCAGTTTTATTAAGTACAAGTTTGAAACATACTGTGAGTAATACACGTTGCTTTCTATTAAAGCAGAATAATATATATAGCTGACCTGTTTTTGTAGCTTTAAGGGCACATGTCACATTAACTAATAAAGTAAATGTTATCTATTAAACACAAACTAGCTCCTTAACGGTTTAACTGACCAAGGACCTTTTTTCTGTGCATTGGATAGAGGCTACAAGAATGGAATTCCTTGACCAGGATAGATTGACTGTGCAAGTGACAAGTTACTACTAAGCACAAAACAGAAGAAATTATAAAATTATTAAACAATTGTCACCCTGTACAATGACAGAGAATCCTCTTATTTCAGAAGGTATATTACTTGGAAGAACAGCAATTTATCCAAGTTACACAGCCATGTATTGAAATTGTGATTTTTACTGTGTATTTTAGGCTTACCTATATTCTGCCATACTTAACACAGTAGTGTTGTGGATATTGTGTCAGAACACAGGATGGCAGAGAAAGAGGCACACCTTCTCCTCAGCTTTTGATTGTAAAATACAGTGTAATGGACCCTCATTAATTCAATTCATGCTAGTAAGACCAACATTGGATTATCAAATTATTGTGAACAAGTTCCAGAATGAATAGTATAAAAGGATTCTTAACAGCAAAGTGTACTTTGCTCATTTGTGTTGACAGCTGTAACACAACTATAATTATTTATTAGACTCTGTAAATTAGAATCTTTTTTAAAATATGAACCTTCATCATAGCATCAGACCATTATAGTTCTGCTGAGCAATGCTGAAACCTGTTTTTATTTGTTTTTTTCCTCAATTCTTAAGTGAGAAAGACAGCAGACATGTTCTGGCCTATATAATAAAGATACCAGCATAGTGAAAAAGGAATATTTTTTACCAATTTTCTCATAAATTTTCATAATAAAAATATAAGACTCCTCATTACATTCTTCTCCTATAAGATGGGATGGTTTGGAGTAGAACAAGATATATATTTGGATGCCAAGAAGTTTTTTATTAGTCTAATAGAAAATAATTTATATCTGTTTATACCACATGGCCTTCCAATGAAGCCTGAAAACTCAGATGGGAAAAGAACACAGAGCTGTACTTAGGAATAGGCAACATTTCACCAATATTTCAATGAATGTGTAATTATTTTTTTATTATTATTACAGACACTTCTATATCACTCAGGTACAAGGTTATTGCACTTTAAATGTGACAATAAATATAAGACTGCATCTGGCTTGGAACTGAACAGCACATTTGAAAGAAGGGTTCCAAGCCAGTGGCAAGCCACCAACCTTATCTCTTTAGAGTTGGAGACAGGTTACCTTGTATCTTGTAACCCAGGTAGATATGACCCAATGAACTCAGTAAAACTGAACCATGCACCTTATGAAGGGTAACAGTTACATCCTTGTATGTATTTTGGGAGAAACATCTGATCAAGGAAAGGCAAGTTCCAAGTTAAGAACTGCCACATACGATGATGACCAAAATATTTGTAGAATTAAAGAAAGATACACAAGTCACACTCCAGGTATTTAAAAAGACAGACAATGTCCAAGAGATTAGTGGGGGTTTTATGGCCTTTTAAGAAGCTAGAATCTACTCTGTTGGAGGGGACAAGACACACAGTCAAAACACGATTTTCTTCTTTAAATGATGTCAGAAGACAGGCCTATACCAAGCCTTACCATGTTCAAATGGCAATGAAACCTACACTTTCTCTTTATATTTCTGTTGTACACTCTAGCCCAGACCACAACTAAGTAATTTTCATGGGGCATGTATATAAAGCACAGCATTTTAGCACAGCAACCCAGTACTACATCAATTTACACAAAACTGTTCCAATTGTCTTCAGCGTTAGAATGCACACGATAGTCAAGAGGCCTTTCCAAAAGCAATTATCCACCTCAGATGGAAGGGAAAGACTGAGCTAAGGTGCTTCCAGTGAGGTTCCAATGGCCAGGTTGGTGTAACGATGTCACCTTCTACTTAAAAGCAAAAATAAAGGAAAAGAAGTTTCCCCTTCCCTGGAAATGTCAGAATATATTTAAAAAAAATACAACTGGCAGGAGCGAGGCAGCAACAAGAAACTGGGCTGGAACTGGAAAAGGTTACTGGCTGCATCTATTCCCTCAAGGCAGCATCAGTTCTATCAGTTCTGCCTACATCATTGTGACAACTGTCTAACCTATTCTTACAGGCCCTAAAGGTTGAAATGTCACCTGCAGGTGTAACAGAGTACACGTACTCCATCACTCAGCATGCTTGCAGAAATGCAAAGCAACATCAGACCTCTGCAAAACTTTCGGTTTGCAAGTGAGCTGGTGACAACTGGAGGGAAGATTTCCAGATGTACTCTGCTTTATTTTGTGTCCCCTCATCCAGGTTTCCCTGCTATGTTCATTATATCATATCAAGAGTCATACTGGGAGTTAAGAAAGGAAACATCGACTGCATCTAATTTTCTTCTGAAACATAGTAATAGATTGACTTAGCTTAATATGCTTTGTTCTTGATCTGTTTTCTTCCAGAAGCCTTCAAAGAATGTAACTCTTTTCCTCCAGTATTTTTCTCAAAGGAAGTCAAGCCAACTAGCCTACTGCTCCTTTAACTTGCACTTTCCCTTGAAGGGAGAAAAAATAAAAGAAAAAAGAAAAAGAAAAAAAAGAGAACAGAAAGGGGAGAGGCAGCAGCATGCTCTTTCCTCTGCCCTTACCAACCTTCAGGGACTTGGTGAAATGAGAAATTCTAAAAAGCTGTATTATCCCTCAAGCAAACCCTCCTCCTACATGAACTGCCACCATGAGAACCTCTGTCTCAAACTGTCAGCCAATGCATACAGTTACACATTTGAAGTTACCTGCCCCTGCTAAGACTGGTCAGCACCCTCTGCAAGCATAGCTAGCAGTGAGCTGGAAAACATTTCTCACGTGGATGTTCTCCACAGATGTGCTGGCTGGTTTTGTGTCACCTTCTGTAAACTACATCCCTCTGCTTGCTTTTATTATCTACACCATCATCTACTTTTGTATCTTGCTTTGTCATACATCCTGAAATGCTCCATACTGTGGCATTTCATATGCAGTGCATCTTTTGTCATATCAATTTTACTTCCTCCGTTTCTCCGTACAAAAGCAGTGCTTGTGCCATTTCTCAAATGGTATTTTAATTTTATGCATTTTAAGAAGCTTTAAAAGAATACCACAAGACTGCCAGAAGCAGTAATGACTTTTTAACTTCCACAAAGCACTCTATCATATTTAAAACCTACAGGAATATTTGCAAGTTTTGGAAGAAGGGGCCCTAGACATCACTGTACTAAGGTAAGGCATTTGTCATTGTGAAGGTCAGCAATTCTTTCCATATTACTGAAAAATATTGCAGACAGTACAGATTCATAAGCTTTGTGGTACAGCATTTTCTAATAGCCAGAATATTCTATTGTCTGCTCCAAGATGAATAAGAAAAAACAATATCCCCATTTCTTACAGATACATTAAGTGTAAGTTTTTTAGTCAGCATATACAACTCCTCATCTTCATGCTATAAAGTCCGCTGAAAGATTGTACAATTCACATTGCTTTTACTGCTTAACATTTGGAGAAGAAAGATGAATTGCTGTTAAGCACATTCCTGAAAAGACCCAGAACCAGCGCCTTTCATTCTTTTCCCAATGAAAATACACTAGTTGTAGTATTTCTATTTGCATGCTGACAAAAGTATTAAAATTTGAGCTTTAATTTCCTGCTTTGGGGGATTTCTCTGAGCTTAGTGCAACAAAACCTTAGACTCATTTTGCCCACTCTTTTCTTCTCTAATTTTAGGTAATCCCTGCTCCAGTTTTGGGTGATTCAGAACAGCAGTGTGTTTCTGAACAAAGCACCACATATTATTTTGTTTCTTATGGCTAAAAAGTAACTCAAAGATATTCAACAAATCAGTGAATATGGACTACGTGCAATTTAACGAATAATAGCTTGTGAGAAAAAAAAACTTACATTTCTGAAAAACATACAGCAGTAAGCAGTCTTTCATTTCTGTTGTTGAGGACTGCAGAAAGAGCTTCAGTATAACATGCATTGGGATGTAGAAGTCATTTGTATTTAGGAAGTATCTACAATGAATCAATATTTTAGAATTACTGGAAACAACAGAAGATCCAACTACACTGAAATTTTTTCCACAGAAGTCAGTAGACAGGCAGAAATTTTTATGCCTGCAGAACCTGGCCCCAAGAGGTTATATTTAACTATCTCCAAATGTTTCTTCTTCCCAGACTCTGGGATCAAAGACCTCCCTGTGCATGTCCACGTATTAAGCGAATGTTCTTTCTGAAGCACCTCCGTCTCTGTCTGGCTCTGTCTGAAATGCACCATTATAACTGCCTAGCTCCTGAGATACACATTTGTGAGGAAAAATACCACTGTCTCCAGAGAAACCTGGGAACCCCCCAGAAGGGCAGTGTTGGCCACCAGAGCTGACTGGAGTGAAAAGAGAATATGAAATTGAAATAGTCTTCTTAGATGTTAAATGTTTATCCAGTACCTCCAGAAAAAAAAAAAAAAAAAAGAAAAGCACCATCTCCATACAAATATATCATCAATAAATATAATTAGATATCATAATTTCACTGACAGGTGCATAAAAACATAACATAAAATTTGATTAAAAAGGCTTTGATTAAAAAACAAAACAAAAAAATGTGCAAATCTGACAATGCCTCTTGTCCTCCACACAGTTTATCACTCTCCTTTTCAGAAGAATTTCAGCCATCTTTATAAATAGAAAAGTCACCACACTGTAGTACAGATCAGTATTATTTAGTCAGACTGGCAATATTAGATACAGGAAAAGAAATTTTATAACAATGAATGAAGTAACGCCATCATATGCTATTTCCAACACTTTCAAACTATTAAAAATCAGTTTCACCATTAGTTCAGGTAAAATGAGATACTATCCTCTACTATTAATTTTCATTCAGTACACACATATTACACTTCCAGACATAGTTTAATATGATACTTTAAAACAATGCTAATATAGGTTAAAAAGAAAATAAGCCATCTTGTACACCTGCAATTTCAAGTCAGTAGTATCTCAGTCTTGGGATATACAAGAAATAAATTGTTTTAGACTGAGAATCTGTATTTAATGAAATAAGAGGTCTAGACCTTCCTTCTGGAACTGCAGTTGGAGATACCGAACTCTCTCACACAAGGGACTTCCCATGTAAGACCAACACTTTACCAAGCCAAGCTGTTTTCTGCGTAGCCTGCGATCACTTGCAAAATCCTGTGTAAATCTGTACCCAGCCTGCAAGGTCGTGGTTTTCAAATGTTAAGAATACAAGGTTTCCATGGCAGATCTAGTGATGGCAAGAGTTTATATATATTTTTTTAATCCTAACATTTACAAGCAGGTAAATGCATACTTACAGGCTCACAGCAAGAATATGAGCCATCAATACTTAAATCCCTTTGAGTTTCGAGAAAGCGGCTACAGTTCTCTTTCTGCCTCCCAAACTAAGCAACGCTTCATGCAGATTAACAGTAACTAAAGGACAGGTCCATCCCATATTGCTGAGTAGGCAGTCTATTCAAGGAAGTTATTGCTTCAAAGCTGTATTTTGCACAGAGTTCAAGTCAAAAGTACACTAAAGCCTTCTCACTTCTCTTTCCTGAAGGAAATAATGAGCTGCAAAATAAGCCAAAGTTCTGGACTGCTCTGCAGTAGCAACACAATAAAGAAATACCAAAGATTAAAACTCACATGAATAGTAATAAGAAACAGCCACATTATTAAAGAGTCTTGTTATCAACAAATGCACCAAATATCAGGCATTAAACAAAGGTGAATACCACATATGTTAAGAATATCAGAAAGTCATCCACAAATAGTAAAAATGAGGAGGAAAACAGGACTTTGCAATACAGCTGTTTCATGATTTTTTTTATATATCAGCTGATCTATCAACCCAAACCAGCAAATTGCATGTCAGGGCATGATGGAGCAGAGTTATTAAGGCTATCCAAGCTTCCACAAATTAAAGACATAGTAGTAAGACTGGAACTATCAAAAATACGGCCTGTTAAACACACTGTTTACACACTAAGGTTCTCCAGCTTTTCTCAAAAAAACTCCACAAACACCAACTCCTTAATGAAACCAGCCCACACTTCAAGAACAAGGAAACCAAGAATAAGATGCAACTGTCTCACAACTGGTACACAATAAATATTTTTGGTGTTTTTTGATTCTTTTGAAAGTACTGGTTTCCTCAAAACACTGGTAAGTGAGGCACATTTTTTAGAAATCTTTATAATTACATAGTATTCATAAAGATTACAGAAATACATTTTCTGTGTTAGAGTACACTGACTTTGCGTGTTGGACAATACGTGCTCTGTTGACCTAGCAGTAGTTCAGACAGCTCCCAATCAAGCAGCAGCCCAGAGTGCTGCACTTCACATCAATCAGCATCTTTTACACATCTGTCAGACGTCCTGAGAGTTAACACATCCTTGAAGGTCAAGCTCCTTCCTACTATGAACAGTTAATACACTCAGTCAGCACACCAATGCCAGCCATGAAAAGTCCCATCTGCTACTCCAACCACCCTATTTTCCAACAAGTCTTGAGGCAGAAATAATGACAGTTTTCAGGTGGATCTGATTGGTGCATTTTATCTTTCTGAGATTTATTTTAATGTAAGATGTACTAAGCCATATACCTGGTTAAAGCAGCATTCCACATACGATGTAAATAGTGTGGGAAAACAACGGATTTCTAACACACACTTAATTCCTATACCTGGGCATAGAAAACAGTATCACTATCAAGTGCAAATGTTAGAATGGTTATTTATTTAACTGAATCCAAAATAATTTTGAGGCCCAGTGGCATGCTCCTGTGATGTGGTGCTGTAGCAGGAAAGCATGTCGCAAGGAGCTGGATCTGCTGTAGTGATGCTGCAGGGCACAGGCTGAAGCTGTAGGGAGAAACAACTATAGCTACCAGATGGCAGCCAGAACTTAGAACACTGCCGGCTACCATCTCAAGCATATTCTACATACTGACAGCTACAGTCACTTATTGCCAATAATCCTGTCCATCTACACTTACCTATAAAATGAGTTGAGATCAATTTTTTAATCAAATCCCAACTAAGTTATTTCTTGTGATGTGTCACTATTTTATTTCGCTGCATAGTTTGACACAACTCATCTAATGCACCTGACATGAAAACCTTGAATGTAAGCAGAAAAATAAATAATTACAGAGGGAAAATCCTAAATTGATGGTCAATATAGTAAAATAGCCAACCCTGAAAGAATTAGTAACTTACAATCAAAAAAGTTACAATGCAGCTTGAAAATCTATACTAACAACCAACATCAAATTCATAATCCAATCAAAGTTTATAAAAGATGTACACTATTTCTGGGTCGATCACATCTTCCTTCCAAGGTGCATTAGATACACATCACAAACACTAAAATAGCTTTTTTTTTTCCCCCCTACTAAAAAGTGTTTTAAAATGAGCTGTACCTGAAAATTCTCAAATTCTCCTAAAAATGTGTGAAGAACCTTTAGAAGCCTTTCAGCACCATTTAAGAACAAAAAGTAGGTCTGTCCTAGTTCCTTAGAAGAGCAGGACTGCAGAGTTAGTTTTGAAATGTGCAATTAGATATTACAGGAGAAGGTATTTCAAATAACATCCATCACAGATGAAGCTAGAAAGCTTTCAACATCAGAAGAATCCTTTGCAGGAGTTTGAAAGATTTTTTTCAGCCCCACATATTGAGAGTGGTAATAGAATAAACATACGTGTTGGATTTCACATAAGTATTAAAAAAAATGCACAGAGTACAGGGTAATTCAGATTCTAAGTCTAATCTGTTATTACTCAATTTACTTTATTCAAACTGTGATAAGGGATCTAGCACTCATTTCTAGTCTTTTAGGTATGTGATCTGAAGCAGAAGCATTTCTTAAATGCTTTAAGCCAAAATAAAATTATTTCTGAGTTTTTTTTGAGCAGAATAAATGTTAAAAGAAGAATTTGGTTATGAGCAAAAGGATTCTACTTTTTTGCCCTGCAATGAAGCATGGTAAAAACCAGTTTCTGAACTGCAACAACTTAGGTGGAAAACCTTCACAGTTTGCTTATAATACACACTCTCACCAAGCCGTGGGTGAGGTTGAAGAAGTACCCTCAAGGACAGCACCAAAGCCACCCAATACACTCCAGCACTGCTAAAAAGCATCAATGATCTGTGAATGCACTCTAAAATACTGGCATGCAAATAAGGCACCCTGAACAATCCTCTCTGCTCCCAAATTTGCCACAATTATTACAACCTGAAAAAAAAAAAAAAAAAAAAAAAATCTTTAGAAAGTAGGCCAGGTTTTCACTCAGCTAAACTTGGCCACAAACATATACACAATCTGTCAAGGACCAGCAGCATCACAAAGAAACACAGTCTCTTTTGTGAAGCCTGCAAAAAGAACAAGGTATCAGGCTTTAAAAATAGCCAAAACAAGAAGCTGCACAACAATCAAAGCTACTCAAGTATAATTATCCCAACAGATCGACCCTGAATTTGAGAGCACAGAGAAGGAAAATACTTTCTTCGGCCTACCTGGTAACAGATAGCTGGAATAACATAACCAGGAGAAGTATAGGAATGTGTGTGACACTGAAAAGATACAGGCTACACACTATTATCTTCAAAAGAATATCATGTTCTGCTTTAGATGTAAGATTTCAACAAGGAATTGGAGATCCACTCCTTTCCTTATTTTGTTCCCTCTCTCACATGGCCATCACACTGGCCAACTTGCTTAACTTCTCAACTCTGAGTGCTCCAGGTAGAAAATGACACAATTTGCTCTCATCCCCAAGAAGATTCTAGGTTCATAATGCTCTCTAAACATTTTGTGCCGAAGTTTTACAATTAAAACTCATTATAACAGAGCATTTTTTTTAACTTAAGTATAGGTTGAAATCAATTTAGATGCAGAAGTGATATCAAAAACTCATGACATCAAATATGAGAGGATTATCTGACATCCTAGGTAACTTGTAGATAGTGGGAAGATGAAGAATCACTGTCCTAAGTGCCACATGAAGCTTTTCACCTCAAACAGTCCAGCCTAGGTGTTGCTGTTCACCTGCTAGCACCCTGTCATACAGCATCTGTAAATTAATCATCTCAATGACACCTCTAACAGCAAATGTGCCAAACCCTCTCAGGCAACATTTCCAGTTTTCTGAAGGAAGGAGCTGGAAAAAACATTTTGCTGCAATCAGTTTATGCCATTCCCCTGCCATCATCTAATCTTCTGAGTTTTAGAACATGGCAAGTAGCTCAGTTTATTTTCTCTGCCTCTGTGTCTTCAAAAGAGCCATCAGATAGTCAGCTCAAGACATCTACAATCCATTTCTCCAGCACTGTCTGCTGACGTTCCGTATGTTTTAAAAATGCATTAGCAGAAAAATATTTATTCCCACCTTCAATCCAACTGACCTTTCAGATGACTAGATTTCTCTAGGCCATAAGCTTCATCATGCCTCTTCTACACTGTCAGTCACCCATCAGAATACAAAGCTCTATACTTTCTACAGTGGTCCTTTAGGAAGATCAAAAGCCAAGCCTCTCTTTCTGTAGCAAAGATAAATTCAGAACTAAAAATCTCGTTTTGACTCTCAAGATGTACTCGCTTTACCAAACGTTTTTGCTCTCCAGCTGAGAATAGCGGAGACATGAACTGGCTTCAGACCACCAAGTCTTCACTGCTGTTACTGTGAGCTTACTGAAAATGGTGCCCCTTGTTCTGACAAGGTTCATTTAAGGTCACTAAAGAGAGCTTGCTAAAAAAAAAAAAAAAAAAAAAAAAAAGAAAAACCCAACAACCACAAAAAACCTCTTGAGATTTCAGAGGCAAAGTGTTTGCAATTGAAAATCTATCCCACAACAGAATTGTTTACAAGATCTTGCTAAATTGCCTCTAATGCTAAAAGCGTGGTATCAAATCGGCATGTTCAGCTTTGAAAAATGTCCTGTTTGCTCAGGAGCAGGATGTCTGTCCCCTCTGCACTTCCCAACAGTGACACCACTGTTAAAAAAAAACATGCAAATAAATAGAATCCACATAAAACTAGTCCCAAAGAGTAAAAGGTTAATTTCAATGAACTTTTGTTGCTAGGAAAAATATAAATAATAAGTTAAAGATCCACTCATGCGAAAGAGCTAACTCCCAAACTTTTCTGATTGTATTCTGGCATATTGTATCTAATCTGAAATTGAAAAAAAAGTCTTACCAGAAAAGGCTTTGGTTTCTGTCAGATCTGTTCCAGCAGTTTAATATTTCAACTTTCTCCTGATGTATTTGCACTGCTGACAGTTTAAGAAAGTCTTTTAGCAAATGTAAGTATCAAGCAATTAGCAATGTTTATCTCATTCTTCTCACACAAAAATGCAAATGTAGGTTAAAAGGGTAGAAATATACACACACACAAAATTAGACACAGAACACAGATGTTCAATCTGTAAAGTGTATCAAACCAGCACACACACATACACCACATACTGCAGCTGACCAGAACCTTCAAATACTAAGAGGCCTTATTAATTTCTTAATCTATTATGTTTTCTAACAATAACTTACAGTTTCATCACTTGGAGGATTCCTCTTCCTTCTCAAACATATGACAAATAATATCATTTATTACCTTAAATATATACTCTAACAAAGCCTGTTGAACAGTTGTGCAGGTTTTCATCCATTCTGCTCAAGCTAACGGCTGTTCCTAAAAGTCCCAATCAGTTTATCTGAACTGCTTCAGCTGGTGAAACCAATTCAGTTCATGTCACCTGCAGACTTCTGTTCTGCAGCTTTTCCACATACAAGAACTCAGCTGTACAAGAAAGCAAAAATGTATTTCAGCCATGCAATGTTCAGTAGGTAGCTCCACAGAATTTAGGACCTCTAATTTGCCACATTCTACTTCACCTACCCTGTACTTCAGTAAATATGATGCTTTGGATCATTGTGGTCTGCCTGCAAAACCTTTCAATTTTGAAAGACAGCAATTTATAAATAACATCAAGGTACCAAATAAACCCAAGTCCTCTGATAATATGTGGGGTGTTAAATATATGTATATTCTCTCTCTCCTCTGCAAACATTACGCCATGCTTTTCCACAAGGAAAAAAAAATAACAATAAACAAATCAAACCTCACACAAACAATTACAGACAAACTGGCTACATATAAAAGGTCAGGATGGCTATAGCTAAAGTTCTACAAGGCACAATATAAATGAACAAAGACTAAAGCATTATGTTCCTCCAAATTAACTATTATAGTATTTTTAAATGTTGTTTGTTACAAGAGTAAGCTTGAAATTTGGAGGCAGATACAAACTAATTGTCAGTCAATAGTCTCCATTCAATTCTACCTTATTGGGTTCATCATTTTTCTTCTTTCCTTTTTCTTAAATGAAGGGAGAACAAAAAAAACACATGATACCGTACTTCTCACAAATTTGCAATATTTTTCATTAGATGGATAAACCAGTTTCAAATTAAGGGAAGAGTAGCGTAGGTTAAGTTGTAAAACCCGTAGGGCTACAAAAATCTCAATTGACACTTCATGATTTTAAGGGTGGTTTTTTTTTTCATTTTTACATAACTTGTCTGTATACTTCTGTATACTAACTACATGCAAAAAACCAAGACACAGAGTGGGAACGTTAGTCAAAACATCTTACAGATTCCAAAGAAAATGAAATGGAATGCTTTCATCCTGAAACAGCAACAAACTCCAGGTAAACAATAATGTCAATCATCTAAAACATTCACACATCCCACACTGATTTAAGAGAAGAAAGAGATCATATGAAAGCTGAAATTGATCATCTCATAACTGGCCAAAACAGTGTGCTCCAGACATCCCAATGTAAAAAAAAAAAAGTTAATTTTATATATAATTATATTATTCTGATATATTATTAAATATGTATTATATAATAAAAATAATTTTCTTGGTAAAAAAATTGTGGTAATCTTTACGGAGGGGTTATGCAGCAAACACCCATCATTCTCAAGGGGAACTTTCCACTGAAATTTATGGAAGTTTGGAAGGAAAAAAAAAAAAAAAAAAAAAAAAAAAAAGAGGAACAGAACATCAAGAGAGTTACCAATTCTGCTTTACCTTATTTTCCAAAAGATCCGATAAATGTTTGTTTGAAGGTAAGTTATCTGTTATAATTCATATGCAAGTTACGCTGCCAAATCTTTTTATTATTCTTTTGATCACCCATAAGAAAATTCAGCTAAACAGCAGAGTAACTGTTGAAAGAGCAATCCTTCCAGAAGAAAGGACAGCAGCATAAACACAACAGCAGGAGGAGATCATCTGCCTTCAAGTAGCTTCTGCTTCCCTTAAACTGAACGGTGACTATTTCACACATCACCAGAAAGTAAAGCACAAGGAAGACCTTGCTGGCGCTACCATCACTTTGCCCCCCTCTCTGCTGAGCAACTGTTCGTTGAACTCCCACAACCTCTGCCCTTCAAATGTTTCTTGCTCTGCAGTGTAGGCAGCCTGTACAATACAATTAGTCAATGAAGTGGGCACTGTAAAGAGAAAATTCAATATGCACTCAGACAGTATTTCTGTGTTGAGAGCCTTTTTTTTATAACCTCACCAAAAAAAAGCAAACAAACAAAAAAACAAAACAAAAGCCAAAAAAGTGCCACCTCAGGCAAGAGTAAATTTATTGTTGAGATGGATTTGGTCAAAAAGAGACTTTTGCTTAATCTGGATCTCTAATGCAAAGCACGTCACCCAATAATTTTAAAAGGCAGAAGATGATTTGTGGCCTGCACAGAAAAACAGCGTTAGACCTATTAAAACTACTACTGAAACCAAGAACACAACTTCAGAATACTGAAGTGAGCCTCATCTAACCAAATTCACATATGCATTCAACAAGAAAGCTACTTCACTAGGGACTGTGGGGCCCCTGCATCTGCCAGGGATGCACGGTGCTTCTCATGATACCAGCCCTGTGCAATGGTTGAGCTGTGGCAATATTACACAGCTGAGACTAGCATTTACTATGAAAAACAGTCCTTCCCTCAATCTGAGTTTTCCAGACCTTGACCTAAAGTAACTCATTTTCAGAAGCCAAAGCTGGGGAAAGCATGATATTTTTCTCACAAAAATTATTGATGGGTGGATTTTTCAAAACGCTATGCCTTCTGACAGGAAGACAGAACACTTTAACCTCATGAGATCTTTACTAGCCATTTTCTCTGTGAGCTAAATACAGTTTTAATTACTTATAAAACAATGATAAATGTTGCCAAGAAACTCCCACTTCATTAATGAAGATCAAGAAAATACACGTCCATGCCAGAAGTGTCTTTTACACTTTCCTTTGCTCTTTATTTGGCTCAGTAAATATCCACTCCAGAAAAATTTCACTTTGAGCATTTGTTCTTTGAGGAATGCTGGTAATTTTTTCTCCTAAAGGGAGAAGGTAGATGAACAGAGATACTCAACTGCTTATGCCTATTACTGACCTGTTTTTTGTAGTCTCCCTTCCCCAGATGATTTTATCCATCTGAATCACTGACTATTAGGAAAGGACTCAGAGTAGTTCCAGGTGATCTGAGTGAACAATATCAAAGTAGAAATAAAAGTAGAGGGCATGTTTTCATAGACCTGCCAACAATAGGCCTAATCACCTGCTCCAATCTGAGCAAATGCCTCTATGAAATAAAGTATAAACAATTTTGTGAGAGAATCCATCAAAGGATTCAGCAAATGTGTATGCAAACTCCAGTATCATCCTGATTTCCTTTCTGTAGGAGCAAGCTCCATATCCACTCACACTCTGACCAGCCAGCAGAGACTATAATAGTCCCCAGCCGTCAGATCTCTTGCATGCCAGTCTCCTTGTCTAGATAGCCCTGATTCATTCACCTTCTTCCTTCTATCAGGAGAGCTGCACTTGTCACCTCCTCTCTTAACTTGCTTTTAAAATAATATCTAACGAGGACATTAATACTTTATTTCTGCTACTCCCACCGTGCCCCAATTTCCTCCTTCTCTTTTTTCCAAAATCAGTATCTTTCCTTAGTTCTCCATCCTGTTATCCCTTGTCTTGTGCTGCCTGCCTTCCCACACCTGCTCCACTCCTGCATGCAAGCCACCCACCTTCAGCACCTCCGTCCTGCCATATGTCTGTCTGTGCCCTGCCACAGCAAGTCACTGAAGTGGGGCTGAGGCTTGAAACTAGAACCTGTAAGGACAGGTACAGCTGTCAAGACCCCAGGTTCCCTCCTGCTCCATAATCCCACATGGTGGACAACTGGCCAGCGAGAGGTGCTGGCTGCACAGAATGCAGGTGAGATTGAAAGGTCAGCACATGTGCACCATGGGAAGAGGACTGAGGAACCCCTGCTGTAGACCCTGAGCTCAAAGAGGCCTCCCTGGAGGGCGGATGCCTGAAGTCACACAACAAGTCCAGCTTCTCTGATAATAATCCCTTCCCTGTCCACTCTCCAGCAGGGAAAGTTCTTCTCAGCAAAAAGATGCATCTTTGAAGCACTGAGCTGCTGAAGTTTTTTTGTTGTTTGTTTGGATTTTGTTTGTTTTGGTTTGTTTTGGTTGGTTGTTTTTTTTAATAATGGCCATACTGAGTTGGATGTTCAAAGGAAAGACAAAATACAAATCCATTATGCAATCCCATTTTTATACATTTGACAACTTACATTCCTCCTTGGTCTTCTCCCCTCTGGGCTTAATAACTCTGATGTTCTATTATGATCTCCAGTTTAAGGTAATATTTCTCAGATCTCAGCTTGTTTTACTTGTTTTCTTTCTGTATCAAAATTGGTCCACATCTTTTCTACAACATCTTACCAAAGCTGAATAGAACAAATTAATTACTTTACATGCCTTCATAAAGCCCTGCTTGAACTTTAGTGCGATGTTTACACTTCACAACCACATGACAACCTTAGAAAGTCCCTGAATTTAAAGTAGAATTCAGTTTTCCACACTTACTTTTTTCCTTGGCCAACTACTTTGAATGCAGACCCTCACAGAACTTCAAGCTCCCTTCCACTGCCTCCTCCTGATAGTACTAATCAGATCCAAAAAAGCAACATGCAAAGCTGACACTACACAACTTGAAAGCTATTCATGTGACTTTCCTGTGACAGCAGTCTCATTACACATCTGGTCCCAGATACAGCAAATACGGAGTACTAAAAGAAACATTCTACTTCATTTGGGGTCTTTGACATGGACTTCGTATTTTTTATTGCATTCACAAAGGCCCATTACCCCCTATATCAAACAACTAGTTTCTTCCAGAGTTCATAAATCATTTACCTTAAGACACGGTTAATAAGCAAAAACCTCATTATCACCACAGCAGGCAATTTTTCCCCAACAGTTCAGAGACACTGAACTTGATAGAAGGAAAAAAAAAAACAGAATAAATATGATGGGGCCAACAGGGTGTCTGGTTGAAGAGCACTCCTACACCATGCACAAGCAATCTTTGGGGACATCATTATGCTTTTTATCCTGACCTCTTCAGTCTTCCTCATGCCCATTGTCACAACAAAAATGACAACGCTTCTAATAATACATGTGATACATAATTTACATTCACAACCATGACATCACAGTCAATCCATGTAGATTAATGAGGTGAATAACTCCTTTTCAACAGTAGAAAACATTATTTAAATACAACAAAGTGAATTATAGCTCAGTATATTACCTGCAGTGTCAATCACACCATTCGGTTCTTCAAAACAGACTTTAAATTAAGCTGCAATAGTCACCAGCATCATTCCCTTGCCCTTATGCTTGTCACTGCTTAAAAGATGCTTCAAAAAGTAACTCTGGATGAGTAGATTTGTAATTTTATTTTAATTAAAAGTTTACCTGGACCACTTTGGGCTTCACATCTTTTATCAAGTATAAAAGAATCATTAATAAACCTAACCATATCTATCATAGCTTCAAGTTATCTGAAGATGGTTGCAGATAATCTGAATGAGCAGGATTTTAAGAAAATTATCAGCTTATCAGTCATTCCTCAGGCTGTGTCAGTATCAGAATATCTATATTTTTAGGATTTCATATGCAAAGACGTTTCCTATTGCTTTTTGGTCTTGCTGGAGTCATACTGCTCGGGTAAAAAAAGAAATCAGGTTTTGCTAAACAATACATCAGAACTCACAACTGACACCCTACTACTCAGAAGTCAAACAATATAGGAGAGCATTTATTTGCCTCTTGTTAAATTGCCTGTTTGCCACTTGCTATGAAAGTGCTCTCAACAAAGTTAGGACCCATGGCTGAGCAGAAAACCTGTGGGCTGTCTTCTCACTTGCCCAACAGTTTGCAATGTGACCTTGAGCAAACCACCTCCTGTGGAACAGAGGTGCTGTACTCGTTGCCTTCATGTGCTATATATGGCCAAGCTATGATGATGATGTACACTGATCAAAGGTAACACACTCAATATAAAACTCACACTTATCTCAACGAGACAGAATTGTACCCTCTGAGGATTCAAAATTACTGAAATTGCCAAAAGACACATTCAGTACCTGTTGTAAATGGACTTTCAATATAGTCAAATGACAGGAGTGGCAACCAAATTCAGCCTTTCCTTACATTCAGCACATTCTTCATGAATGCCATTCATGCAAAATGAAATGAAAGCTAAAAGTTCAGGACACCAAAATTAAAACGTTAACTTTATTGTACCTAGATTAACAAACAATGTTACTTACATTCAGAAAAGATTAATCTTGTACATGCCTGTAGGATGGGATCCCTTGTCTCCACAAAACACAATGGAAGGCTTTAAGCTTTCTGGAGAAGACATCCGTGCACTTCACATGACCATTCCATAAGGAAGTAAGAGGCCACAGATACCCTCAAACAAGAAATGAAGGCAAGAAATGCCTGACTGAGAAAGCCAGACCCCAACTCCAGCTGGAGAGGAGACAGTGAGCTAACCAGAGCATCACCTCAAAGGTCTTCAGTGTCTGAAATCTAACGCAGCCCTGGGATCTTATTTCTGTCTTGAAGCTAAGACCCAAGAAGTATCAATAAGGTCAGTCCACCTCTCAGTGATCATACTTATGGATTCTAACAGCACAGCTCCATCATCTACCTCAAAACAAATTCAAAACCCTCCTGAACGAACAAAAAAACTCCAACTGTGCCACCCTGAAATCCATTTCATGCTCTCCAATATCCATTTCACGCTGTAAAACAAAGGAGGAAGTCAAGAGGCAGAGGCTACTGAAAGGAAAATCCTGCTCAACCGTGTTCTCTCAATGTGGAACTTGGTTATGCTTACCAAGAAGAGAAAAATACCATTAAAGGCATTCGCAGGACTCATAAAGAATAAATTATTATATTACATAAACCCCTATATTGAGGGGCTGCATAATGCATAAATAGAAATGGAATTGGGTATTTTTTAGAATAAATTTTCTAAAGAAGATTCATGTTTAGAAAGTGAAGTCAATACCTACTGCCTAATTATGAAGGATCACAAAGCCGTGCACAAAAAGTAGAGAACTTTGTCAAAATACCACTGTCTTTTCCCCAGTAATAAATAGCTCTGAAACAAATCACCTGCACTCCGTACAAAGTAAGAGGTCAATGCATCTCATGTTTATTGCAAACAATAAAAACTAAACAACAGGGCAGTTTAATTATTATTCTTCTTGAAAGTTACAGGACCTTTGGGTAATTGAAAGCGGGAGAATTTAAGGAAAGTGACTTGTATTCTAGTACTCGAGGCCATTTAAAAAAAAAAAAAAAAAAAAGGGGGGTTAATTTATCAACCACAGCATTTAAAAGAAAATCTACTTCAAGAGGCAAAGACATTAAATTTAAAGGGATTTGTATGAGAATTCAACTTGGGGGGAAACAAAAGTTTTCTTGGTCCTTTAAAAATGACCAATTTTGCTAGGCTTAAAATAATTATGTGCTCAGTCGAGCACGACATCTATAAACAGATCCCTCATCAACATGCCCTTCTGTTATATAAAACATAAAATTTTAAGTTCAAAAGTATTCAAGAGGCCAAAAGAAAGATCTACTGCTAGTGAGTCTAAAAACATTGGGGGAAGTGTTTTTTTACAAAAACCAAAATGCTATTACGTCAACTCACTAATAAGTGATGGCACTACAATAATAACAGAGGAAATACAAACGTAAAAGTAGTGCTTTTCTACATTTAGTTCCCTTTTCTTAATTGTGAAACTCCAGTATTAATATATTAAAATTAGTAGATATAGCACCTAGCACCAAAGAGTTTTTCATAAGATAGCCAAGGAGAATATAGTTAATACAATATGAATTTAAGGAAAGATCTTATTTCAACCTAATTCCAAAGTTTGTTTTGCAAGATTAGAAATCTGATTGATGATAGTTCTCCAATGCAGATTACCAACATGCCACCTTTATTTGACTGTATTTCTTGCAACATCCTATGATCTCCAGTGTTTTCATTAAAATACTTGGAAAAAAATATGACTGCTTAGCCATCTGATGATACAAACCCAGGTAACAAATAATTAAGCCAAGAAAATCAGTGCCATGGTACACTGAAGACAGTGATTTGACTTCAGAAAACACGAAGGGTCAAGTAAAGATCTGCAAATTTACTGAAAATGTAAAGAATAAGAAGGCTGCACTTTGCTGAACTTCAGTCTGGAAAACCTCGAAACAAGATTTAGGAATCATAAGAGCTAACAAACTAAGCAAACTTCCTAAGAAAATCTTCAGGGAAAGGAATAAAATTAATCTCGAATCTATACTCTGGAATATTAGAGAGACTGTATGACCTCTGTTGTTGTGGCAGCTCCCCCGAGACAGTAGCAGAGAATAATATCCAGTTCAGGTGCCCACATATTGAAGAGGGTTCAGATAAGAGCCAACTGAAGGGATTGAAAACCATGTTTTACAGTTAGCACACCAAAATGTATAACATCATTAGCTTGCCAGAAAGAAGGCTAAGAGGCAAGTTAATATGAATTGAGAATATAGGTGTCTCTAAATCAAGAGTTACAGCCATGCTGTCTCAGACTAGAAAAACTCACCATATAGTTTAAAAAAAAACCCCACACATATACATGCAAATTTAACAACAACAACAAAACAACAACCCACAAACAAACAAAACAACAACAAAAAAACCCTGTGAAACTCACTACCATTTGGAAGTACTCAGAAGAGGAAAAACAAAGGCCAAAATGCAGCATTGTTTTTCAAGATAAATATTTAGAACATGAAATAGCAAAAGGAATGAGAAGAGCACTAACACAGACTTGTCTCTCCTTCTGCCTGCCCTGTGCTGCACCTGACCGTAAGAGCCAGAGGAAGAGCTCAGTCAAACAGAAGAAAAGCTTTGTTACATGATGATGCCTTAGTTAACCCACTGGAGCTAGCAAAAGAAAAACCAAAGCTGTCAGCAATCACACAGTATAAATAAAGATGATATGCAAATATACTGATGACAGCAACATTTCAAACAGTATTTACACAACTGGTTGCATATTAAGGCCTTTTTTTTTTTTAAACGAAGTCAGCTAAAAGATGAATGTACAGAAACCAATGGCAATACACTTTTATTTTTTACTGAAGGCATCAGGCCAGCTGTGATTCTTTACACAACCCTTTGAGATGCATATTTAAATGAATATTTATTTTTTTTTCTCTGAAAATCATATTTAGGAAAAAAAAAAATAGCAGATGTTATCACTTTTCCAGATGTATTTTTTTTTGTGCCGAATCAGCACGCAGCACTGAAGGTGCCCACCCTCACTCTGCTCCTCACCAGGCTGGCAGCAAACCATGGCCCACGAGCCGAGCTGGCAGTAGCACCCACTGCAGTCCCTACAGATCAAACACAGGACCAGATTTTTATGACACAAGCATGCATGCACAGAGTGCCACATACTGCACAACACAGGCACATGTGCACAAAACAATTAACTAAGTTAACCACTTGGTTAAATTCACATTAAAGCACCTCAATGTTCTAAGCAGAAGGTGTCCTAGCAGGAAAGAGGGGAATCCACACCCTTTGAAGCTAAGATCCTTCTCTTCTCAAGTATTTCTGTGCTGAGAAAGGGCTACCAGCACAAAACCAAGCATTAAAGCTTAGCACTCAGCAAGCCTATCCTCTAAATCAGTCATTGTATTAACGCAAGATGGATAGATTGAAGCTGAGGGTCCATCTGGCTGGGCACTAGTATTGCTCACCATACAAAGCCTCTGGCACGGGCTACCAAAGCTGTCTGCTCCATAGAAAGGATGCTTAAGATGTTTCTTTTTTTTTGAGGAGCCTGGAGTAACAGGATACCAGCTCAAGGATAAATGGATGTATGGTATCAGCCGAGCCAGGTCACCACACCTGGGTAAAAACATGTTTAGATTATACCAAGAAGGGGCAAAAATCAAAGTTTTCTCCATGCCCCAGAATTGAGACTGGCCTCCAAACAACAGAGAGGTAAAACTAACCTGAATACAAACAGGGGACCAGGCCAGAGCACAGACAACAAGTCCATTCAGACCTCAGCATGGGGATGTCTTACCGACTTATTATTACAACGTGTAGAACACCCATTAGGAAAGAAAACTTAAAATGTTTGCATCTCATGGAAAAATATTTTAGCTTAAAGCTGACTACAACACACAAAGTTGGAAACAAACAACCATTAGGCATGACCCAGCACAAACAATGCTACTAGCGTGCCACTGAAATCTGCAGGAACAAGTTGTGAGGCACCATAAAAAGACAAGAGTATTATGCAGGAAGAACTGAGTAACACTGAAAACTAGAAAAAGCTGAATTACATAAGATGGAACCTTAATAATTCAAAAACACTAGAAAACAGAAGTATATTAACATAAAGTGATTATTACAAAAAAACCTGGATGAAGTAGCTCTGCTTACTATTTAACAACAGGACTGAGTTATGAGCCACCAGTGTTATGAAAGGAAACAACTGAATCCTAGGATATGGCAGAAGTGTCTAGTAGAGTAAAAAACATTCATGCCGCTTTACAATCCCTACATAAAACCTGATCTATTTACTTTCTGGTCACTTTTCAGAAATACAATGGAAAAGGTGCAAAACTTCAAGAAAACCGTCACTGCACCAAGTCCAGTTATCACTACACAGCCACTATTTGACTTTCAAGGTCTCTGCTTCCATCCTTCAAAAATCTCAGATTTTTCTTACACTTTTCTACTAGGACACCGTTACCTCAAAATCTTCATGCACATGAAAGTCGGTGTTCACAGAGGCAAGCTTTTTACTTCAGAGTTGTACAGACATTGACCTTTCTTTTGTGAGATTGCTCCATAACATAATCTCAAGGGGGATCTTTCAATATAACATGTCAACTGCCTCCTGTTTCTAGACAGTTGGAGCTACGGTAGTTGCATACACTCCTCTGCTATTGCTATGGACTGCCTGTTACTGCCAACATGTATGGATATACTGCAGCATTATTCCTTACAACAACCTTAAAAATATAAATAATAAAAATGCATTACAAAGCTGGTCAAGCATTGGAACAGGTTGCCCAAAGACCTAAATTGGAGTAGAGCCTGGAGCATTTCAAATTCAGTACTGACCTTGCTTTGAGAAAGAGGTTGAATTAGAGGCCTCCTGAGGTCCCACTCCACCCTGAATGACTCTATGACTGCTCATTCTAGTCAACACCAGCCTGGACTCTGACTCCCTTCCCATGATGACATCATATAATATTTCATATATAAACTGACTGCAGTAGAAACAGTAGGTACCTTGGCAAGCTTCTCTTCCTCAGATAACAGCTTCTGCAGCTCATGCTAAAAGCACGCTGTCACTTCCAGCGACACATGATGTATTTATCCTCTTTTAGAACTTTTGCTGGAGAGCAGTTTCACAGAGCACATCAAAGTGAAAAGCATCAGCTACACCTCTCTATTTCTGTACAGAACTGCTACCCAGCCTCATGCCCCCAGACTGCCAAGCAGCTGCTCAGCCACCTCCCATGGCCTTCTGCAGCAGAAAGCCTGAACAGCACGCAAGCATAATCCTTTTCTTGAGGACCTTGCTGTTTCACTAGGTTTCCTTTTACCTCTCCTCCCCTTGCATGTTCTCCATATTCACTACCCATTTTATATAGATCTGGTTCTTTTCTTCCTGTATTTCAGTGGTTGATGAGAAAATCCCAAGCTAAGAATAAGATTGTTCCTGTTTTCCCTTCACCCAACACCCAAATCCAACACTGGATAACTGCCATCTTTCAGACTATTAAAGGGTTTATCATAAATAAAAGATTAAAAAAACAACAAGCAACCACAAAAACTACAGGCCCAGCTACATGATACAATTTCAGTCTTAAAAACAACCACAGACAAAAAACAGATCCAGGAACTGTTTTGTTAGTCCAAAGGCTAGTAAAGAATGAGCTCTGCCAGAATTGGTGAACCCAATGCATTTATCTAAGTTTCACATCATGCCTCTTTGAGGCATAAGTCATTTTTCTGGAAAGCACTGAAAGGATCTTGTCTGTGTTCCAAATTACAAATTCAGACTTGCCCTTGTCCTATACCCCTTCCTATTTTATGACTGTATCAGCACCTGGATCTCTATGACACCACTGAAGGAAAAGATTGACTGTTACGTAAGGTAACACACTCCTGAAGGAGCACAGAAGTATGAAAGGGCTGGGATTCACTTTGCCTAACCTAAGTGCCTGCACTCCATTTTATAATAAAGGGTGAGACAGAAATGGGGCACTGGACATAGAAAAAGCAACATAACATACTTTCCTAATACCTCACTCAACCAATTACTTAGCAAAACTAGCCAAACCACCTGAGACTAGATGCTAATTTCTCATCTGTTATCAGTCTGTTTCTAGAATGCTTGAGCTCCAAGTAAGGATGTGTTTTGGCACAAGAAAAGTCTGAAGAGCTGGGCACAGGTGAGAGAAGTCCTCTTGACTGCCTGCACTGTAAGGTCCTGTGCCCATGGATGGACAACAGAGACCAAGAGACGTAGGAGGCAGGAGTGCTGGAGCCCACTCAAAGCCAAGGGAATGCAGCAACCTTGATCTGGTCAGGAAGGCTTGAGCAGCCCAGGCTGTGAAGGGCTCAAAGGGAAGGGCAGTGCTGCTCAGCCAGGCCTTGACGGGCCCATTGCAGCATTATTAGCAACTGACAATTCTGCTAGTGTTTTCTATGCCTCAGAGTTTACTCATCTCATAATTAAGTTCTCATAAGTACCCTTGAGTTAATTTGGAAGAGCACATGCACATGATGAAAAAGAGAGAGAATGATTTAGAAGAGTAAATATAGGCATACCATTAAAAAGGCAAAGCACTGCACTCCCCCATCAGAATAGTAGTAATCTTACAATAATTTTAGGTATTTGCTCAAAACGTAACTTAGCAGTTCAAGAGTTTGGCATACACCAAAATACCATACAGTAAGCAACAATCTATTATAATCCATGTGGTTTATACCATCTAAAGGGAACCTGCCACAACAGGGAGCATGTAAATCAAAATTCAGTGTGAATGCAAAACTACTTTTCATATTCAAGCAGGGGCAAACCCATCAAATGAAGCTCAATTAAAATGACAGTAAGAATGAATTAACATAGAGTTCCTCATCGTTTCAAAGAACAGAATCACTCCCATATTTATTCTCTGTAATGTATGACAGGTTGTGGTTTCACACACCTCACCTTTTCAAGGAAGCAGGCCATTATCACCAACAGAATATCAAGCTTTGCAAGCTTGATTACCATTAACTGCACAGAAGAAATGCATACACTTAAGTACCTACTTTCTGCACCAAAGCAGGGACAGGGATTAAAATATGATCCAACGTATCAACTTAGTTCAGATTTTTTTGCATCTGGGTGTAAATTATGAGACCATTATTAATTTTGTCACACAAAGAGTCACTGCAGACCTTTTCAGAAGCTTGGAGGAAAAGCAAGGATTGCTCATTTTAGGCTCTAGAAAATTTGCAATTCCTAACAAGCTTGATTTCTTCCTATTTCTATAGCTACAGTAGCAATCATTTAGCATAAAACATTGCAAAAACTGGAAATTAAATGATACATGCTAACGGAAGTAAATGGATGCTGATTTTTCTTAATGTTAGCAAAGAGATTTTTGAATCAATCTTCAAGAGCGCAGAGGTAATTTCTACATGGACCGGACACTTAACTTGCTCTTGCCTGGGTATCCTTCCCATCACTCCCACAAATTGAGGTAGCCACAAAAACTTGTTGAAAACCATAGCAACATCAGTTAGCCTTTCTGTTGGAGGCTTACAGTGAAGCAGCAGTAAGGATAGTGTTGCCTCCTTCCTCGGAAGCCTTCCACATTTCAGAGGCTAAGAACATTTTGTCATTTTTATTTCTTTAGTCACTATTACAGGACTGAATTTAACCCATTCTGGGATTTCTTATCTCCCAGACCCAGTTGCTTTACTTACTAGTCTAGTTACTCACTAGCAAAAGTCTCTGGGAAGGGGAGCAGCAGAATGCTAAGTATTTTGTCCATTCAGTTACTGAAGGTTTATAAAGAAAAGAGATTTTCTGTAGCTCTCCTAGACAGAAAAAGCACAAGGCTGAGAATTTTTTTTAAAGAACCTTCTGCACAGAGGTAACAAAATCCAAAATGTTTTCAGTACACATTTTCAACTATATGTTTGTATTTCTTATTATTGGCATCTATACGTACACCTCAAAGAAAATAAACCCAACATTTCCAGTGCAACATAAAACCATGTGGATAACGGTTGTGGAGAGAATTCCTTCCTTGCCCAAAAAACGCAATAAGGTCTTATGATACCAGACCAATTTTCAACAAACCCAGTTGTATAAACCTCATAATCACATATGTAGGTCACATGGAAATGCTTCACTTTAAAAGTTAAAGAAAACTACTCTGCTTCTTGAACTCATCTGATATTTGGAAACAGGCTTTGCAGTTTTCCTCTACCTGAAAAACAAATTCCTCTGCACAACACTTTTATTCAAAAGCTACTGATTATACTACGATAATTACATCTCAAACAAAGGCAAAACAATGAGGTTTGTTTCACTCTCATATGGAATCTAGTAAGTCTGCCAAGAAAATAAGCTTGCTCAAAAAGAGAGAACTACAGTTTGTGTTTATTTAGTCTCTCATCTACCCCCTAAAAGGTATTCTTGCTAATGGCCTGGTAGACAATAAAGAAGAAAAACAGAGATATAACTGCTAATAAACTAGTATATATCACTGTGTTTATACAAAAGCATAGTAACTTTTAAAAGAATTTCATTTTTGCAAGATGAAAACACATAAGGAGGAAGAAAATCTTATATCCACTATGGACAGCTATTTGGTTCATGCTTTCATCTTTAAGTAGTTCCTCTTTGCCTTAAGAGACTTAAAAATACCCAGCTATTTCTTATGTATGTGTTTCTCTTAAAAGAACTCTGATTTGAATGCCAAATATCTCGTGTGCCAGACAATTGCTTTTCACAATAAAAAAACATTTTTTTTGGCTATCACCTTGGTATTTTTCTAAAATACTTTAATTGCTTCTTTTGCTTACTGATATCATATATTCTGCTTTAAACATCTAGGTATTTTTTCCTGTGATACATTAAAACATAATTATTCCCTGCTCAGCAGGTGCCACGCAGCATTACTCCATGGTTAGCCAGTCTATTTGATGTATCAAGCATAGACTGTAAAGCTTCTTTTTATTTTTATAAAGGATGCTTCAAAAGAAAAAAAGAACTGGAGGGAAGGTTAAAGAGCCTTACCAACACTGAACCATTTTAACTTTCACGGCATAATTTCTGCAGTAACATTTCTTAATCCCGTCTACTGTTAAAATTGTAACCTGAGGACTTTCAGCTTGCTCAGAAAACAACTAGGTGTAACAAAACAAATAAAGCAGGTGATTGGGAAAAGCCAACATGGATTTACCAAGGGCAAATCACGTTGACTAACCTGATCACCTTCTACAACAGAACATCTTCTGTTGACACAGGGAGAGCAGTGGATGTTGTTTACCTGAACTTCAGCAAAGTGTTCAATGCTGTTTCCCACAGGCTTGTCCTGGACAAACTGGTAAGAATCAGACAGTATGGGTGGTCTGCGAGATAGGTAGGACATTGGCTCACAGGTCACAGTCAGAGGGCAGTGATCAATGGTTTTTACTGAGGCTGGCAGCCTGTCACAGGTTGCCCCCCAGGGATCAATACCAGGCCCCACGCTGTTCAATATGTTCATAAATGATCTGGATGATGGGATTAAAAGCACCCTCACCAAGGTTGCTGATGACTTGTCAGAAAGGAGAGTCATCTCACCCGGACAGGCTGGAACAGCAGACCAGCAGGAACAGTATTAAGTCTAAAAGACAAATGCAAAGCCCTGCACCTGGGACAATATAACAGTACAGGCCAGGATCTGTGCAGCTGGGGAGCAGCCTGACTGAGAGGGACTTGAGAGTCCTGGTGGACAACGAGCTGAATATGAGTCAGCAGTGCAGTGCTGCAGCAACCAAGGTAAACTGGATCTTGGGCAGCACCCACAGGGGCATTACTAGCAGAGACAGGGATGTGATCATCCCACTCTACTCAGCACTCCTGAAGCCACATGTGGAGTACCATGTCCAGTTCTGGTCCCCATAGTTGAAGAAAAGTGTGGACAGACTGGAGAGGATCCAAAGAAGAACCACAAAAATAACCAAAGGGCCAGAGAAGGAAACGGCTTTCCTGGCCTGTGAGGAAAGACTGAAGGAGTTTGATGTTTTCTCACTGGAGAAGGCTCAGGTAGGACCTCGTGACAGTATTCCAGTAATTAAAGAGAGGCTACAAAGAGGACAGAGGCTCTCTTTTCACAAGGAAGCACATAGAGAAAGGGCAACAGGTACAAGTTGCACCAGGAGAAGTTTAATCTCAACGTAAGATGGATAGCTATCATTCACTGGAACAATCTCCCCATTGATGTAGTAGAGTCCCCATCACTGGAGGTTTTCAACATGCAATTAGACAGGGTGCTAGATAATCTCATCCATGCTCTTATTCCCACAAAAGTTTGGATCAGATCATCTTTCACAGTCCTTTCAGCCTGGGCTGTTTTATGATTCTATGACTGTAATTTATGAAAGCAAATATAAAAAGTTTTGTGCTAATTTAGCTTTATTCTTACATTTTCTCCCAGAGTATAAGCATCCCAAGAGGATGTTGAAATCAGTGGGGATGTTCTAACCTTTTTTTGTTCAGATTTAAGGTTTAGCTTATTGTCCCATGCCACTACCTCTTTCCATCTCCATTTTAACTTCCTAAAAGAGTCAAGAACAACATTCCATATCACAGGCTGCTTTAATTCAACCATCCAAAAGTTTTCCTTTGGATGATATAGACATGACAACTGAGTTTGCAAGGCTCTGTAAGGCTTACAGGAGCCTACCTTCAGAGATCCAATGATCTCATGTTTCTTAAATTTCTCTGCCTGAAGGAACTGAGGCTAAAAACAAATCTATGAAACAAACTGATGTGACTGAAATAGAACAGAATGACATACTTTAACTACCTTATTTTTAGAAAAACATATTAAACCACCCAATTCTTCTTAAAAATATTTTCCTTTTACATTTTTTCCCTTTCTTCAGCAATCTCAGGTTGTTATTATCCTCCTTGTTCCAAAGTAATTTACATCCAAGTGAATTAAAGAAATGAGATGTTATTTCTCACAAGCATCCTCATCCTAGAAGAAAAACAAACAAGATGGAAAACTGCTTCACTATGAAAACAGTTCATGTTGTTCGTAGATCACATTAGCACACAAGGTTTATATAAACATTTCATTTTCTGAATTACAAATACATCTAGCATGGCAAACAATCCATTTCAGTCTTAATAAAAATGTGTTAACAAAAGCAGGCTGGCCAAGTAAGGTACGAATAATCTTTGATCCCTGAAGCAGGAGAAAGCACGGAACAGCCAGTGTGCCTCACCAAGAAAGCAGCACAGTCTCCTGGGTCCCATTGGCCAAACGGCACCAAGCAGCCCAACTAATTAAAGAAAAAAAAAACACAACAAAAAAAGGCTTTTTCTACCCAGCCCCACTGTAGGTGCTGCCTGGCACTGGGAAGCTTGTCAAAAGTCCCCCCGCAAAGGGGACCACGCAGGCCAGTCCAGGGCTCACTACATCCACAGCCCCTGTGCTCCTCCTCATCCTCCTCAGTACTCAGGGGGCAACGGATGCGTGGTCCCTGGGGTGGCAGAGGGGCAGCTGGGGAAGCAACGGCAAGATGGGTTGTGCGAGGCACGAGAAAAAGTCGCCTTGCTCTCTCTCTGCTCACGCTAAACCGAGCAACAGCAATGAACCATGCAAAACCCACGATATCAGCCTGGTCTGAGCGTTCATGTGAGAGTAAAAACCAAGTGCTGTCACTTGTCAAACTAAGGTAAAACTCAAACTGTAAAAGTTACTAGACTGTTTCCAAATGACAGCTACATTGGTTTATAATCTCCATAAAACTTTCATTTTGAGAAAAAATTGATTTGGTATCCTGATCATATGTAGAGACATCTAGACAAATTTACTAATTTCTCTTTCACACTACAGTTTTACTTAATTGCTCTTTTATATGATAAATTGCTCTTATATACTATATATTCACACTAAACTGTGTCGGTTCTTCTCTGAACTTCTAGCTGTGCAAAAAAATGCTCACTAAGGGGGACAACACAGTCTCAAACTCTACAATTACTGCTATGTATTTTTTCACTTAGCCAATTCAGTCCAGACAGGTTTCTGCTTGAAACCTGGGAAAAAAATAAAAAAAAAGGCACGTCCAAAACCCAAAACTGAACATCCCAATTTCTCAAGATGTATTTCTTACAAATAAATAAATGTATTATTACTCTATTTTTAGAAATTTTGTACCAGTCACAATATTCTTGCTACTACACAGTTAGGTGTAAATCTTTGAAAAATATCAACATGCAGCTTTAATATAATCCCTGCTATGTGAGTTTACTGTTCACTTCATTAAATGACTGATCTGCAACCTTTATCAAAAACAGACATTCCTTTAAATGCAGAGTCTGTTATACAAATCAGCTTTCTTTTTTAAATTTCTATAACCCTTCCTATTAAACAATCATATCCAAACAATGGTTGCCTGAGTGTCTCTCATTCAGTCAAGGAAGAACTCTTCCTCAAATCTTTAGAGGGAAAGAAAACTGCATAATAACAAACCAGCAATTTTTTAATGCAGCATTATCCAAACTTTTACATAATTCACCACACTGCTGAACAGAAAAGCTTATGAGAAAGGAATCCTCCTCTTCAAGAGATTATGATCAGATCCAGAGTCCTTCTGAAAAACATGCTGCAGATATCATTAAGCTCCAAAACACATGCTTAATAATAACTTTTGCAATTCTCACCATATTTACTGCACTGTTCAGTAACACATGCTTTTCTGAATATCAGTCTGGAAATACAGTACTAAGTATTACCCACAAAGAAAAAAAAAGAAAGAAAAAAACCTAAGGATAAACATCCTGGAGGCATAAGGAAGATGTGGTTCTCATAAGGCTGGGGCCCAGTGCCACATGGCAACACAGCACAAATGTCCCACACGGACGGTCTGTGCATCGGAAAAGATCTGCATTGTGCGCAATAGTAACGTAAGAGTTAAACGTTACAAAATAATTTGTTTCAGACATCCTCAGGCAACGTAAACATATTGAGAGGGAAATGGAGAGCAAAATAGGACACTGCTAATGGAATTTAAGTGGCCTTTATTTCTAGTTTTCAAAATGAACAGGCGCAGAAGTGAGAGTTTTCCAAAACACAGTGAGCAGCTCGAGGACAACCAGAAAGTAGTGAGATGATTTATCAAAATCTCTGCAAAACATATTTACTAAGGTAAGAGGAACAGTATTCAATACCCTACAGCAATATTTAGAATTAATGAGGGAAAGAGAAAGGTCTTAAAGTTTTTTTAAATGACTGCTTTCAGATAATGAGAACAGTTCAGCTACAAATGAATGATTATTTAGGATGTCTAAAGAAAACCTTCAAATAAAGATTTTCTCTTACAACATTAGAATATGAGATCTTAGTGCTGACACAAACAAGGAAATTAATGTCAACATCAACACACCTTTGTTGCTGTTTAACCAAATTTCAGGTAATGACCATGTGCATTGTGAGGGCTTGAAGGATGAATTAAGCCAGTTGGGCACACTTCCACTGGTAAGGAAAAGGCTAGCCTTCAGCGTGCAGGCAACCCTACCATCAAATATCACATATTTTCTGTCCCAGTCCACAAAGCTCGGCTGTACATAGAAGAGCAACTACTGAAAACAGCGTGGAGAACTGACAGCACATCTGACTGAACACCAGAAATGAAATGTTGAGACCACACAGGAGTGATTTCCCAAAAGGATATACCTCTGTAAGCCAATTTAAGGATGCAAGTGTTTAAAGCACTGCTTGTTTATAACCATAAATTCCTAATCTCTTCATGTGACCTGTGACAAGTCACTGCACTAGCAGCCATCTGATTACAGGGAGGTGGGGAGGTGTTACTGAGCAGGCACCACATTGAAAGACAAGCTGGCCTCCACATTTATATCTTACTCATAATGATTTATGTTACAGGAATCATCATACATGCCCCATGTGGCTACTGTGTCTGCAACACAAGTTGAAGTTTTGCACACTTCAGCAATGTGTATGTTTTCCTACTGATGATATCCAACTTATTCGGTTCAGAAGATGCAGTAACAGTAGAAATATACTGAATATACTGGAGATGTACAGGGGTGTAAAGAAGAAAAGAATATGTGAGTATCACCCCATGTAGGATATACCTACCTTAAAGAGGAAAAAAACAAAACAAAACACACACACAAAAAAACCCTCACACAACACCTCCCCCCACCCCACCCCCCCCCAAAAAAAAAAAAAAATTTAAAAATGTCATCACTTTACCCTGTAGCCCATGTTTTACCACTTGCACATATGAATGTGTTTGTTCTGAATTCTGGCTGGATTTTTCCTTTGTTTTGGTTTGGATTTGTTTTTCTGGTTTGCTTTCTATTTTAAATAGTCAATGCCAGTATTTTTTTCAACTAATTTCAAAGGACAGAGTCTGTATGGAAAGCATAACGGAGCACTGACGTAATACAGCAAAAGTTTCCAAATGCCCACATTCACTCTTTCAATTCAAACGCAAGAGGGGTAATGCCATCTTCATTGCCAAAGGCTGAAAATTACACATTCAGTTTCCAGCAGAAGATTTGCAAGAGTTTAACAGAAATAATGATAGCCTGTTCATCAAATGGCTGCCAGATATGAAGGCTTTTTATACCTCTTACTCCCACTATCTGAATGACACTTTTTAGAAAAAGAAAAAAATAAATAAATCATTTTCTTTGTATGGATTTTACAGACCACAGGCTTTTCTTCTTTCCCCATTTGCTTCCTCCCTTCCGTCAAAAAGAGACTGCATAAAGGAAAAAGGAGTCTTAATTCTTGAGTCACTGGTCAGATTTCCCTGTGTATTGGTAGGAATTTACCACAGTACTAACTTCCTTTCATCACCATCATGTATGACTTGGTACTACTTCAAACTTGATATATTTTAATGTTTCCAGTCTGTCATATGAATTGACAGTAATGCTTCTGCAAAGAGAGTTGACCATAGCCTTTATTAAAAACTGATCAGAGTACCCAGAGCAGTTCTCTCTGGATGTTTTATTTTGCCCTTGCACTTTTCAACAGATAGCTTTCAAAAGTACAAAAAAAATATATATATATACTAAGTAAACCTTGAACTTGCTTACATAAGAAAAACAAAAGAAAACAAAATGAAAAAGGATTTGGTTCTGTGCTGACTACCTGAAAAATAACTATCTGAATAATCTCACAAAATGCTTCCCAGAAAAATGTAGACTCTCTCTGAACATAATCTCTCTCAACTATCTACAGCTCCTAAGGTTCCTCTCATACTATATTAAATTCAGACTAACAACCTAGACATGTCAACAAACCTCTTCCAATCACACTATGGCTTGCTGACAGGCCAAATGCTTTCAAAAATTACACATAGGAGTTAACAAAAGTATGAGAAGGAGAAACAAATGCAGACCCCTAGGAAGAAAAAAAAAATAAAAAAAGGGTAACTGGATAGGAAGGTAGACAACACATGATTATCATCACAACAGCTTCTATACTCATATTTCCAGAAAAACTGTCATCTGCATTGCAGTGTTGTTGAAAGGGTTTTTTCTCTTGCATACCCGACTCCATGATTTTGCTTAGGTTTAATTCTGTTGTAGTAGTGTACTTGATAGTTAAGGGCCAAGCCATATGAATTTCCTCTAGAATCCAAAATTGTAAAACAGAAATTTTTTTGACAGGCACATTTTATACACGTCTTTAGCTGTGTCTTACTATGGAGACATAACTGGACAGTTTCAAGCTCTGTTATAGAGATTCATTTTTTGATACACAACATTCTGCAAATAACAAACATATAAACACACTCCTAGAGGTGGTCATGAGCTGTTGCAAGTTGCCTTAAACCTGCAGTGCAGGTGGAAAACACAGATACAACCAGGGACTCTTACTTGGGGAAGCGAGGAAGAACTTCTGAGAGTGATAGAGTTTTACATGTCCCTGAGAACTCAGCTCCTTCCCAGCCCACCAGCTGTGGCAGGGAGATCCCGTGATAGACTTAGTCCTTTGCAGAAGTCCCAGCTCCAGGGCTTCTTAGTACGTGAGGCACTTCGTGGCTCCCATTGTATGAAGATCATTTTTTACATGCAAAGGAAGATTGGGCATATATAAATTACAACATTCTCTATTGGTACTTCATCTTATTGGGAGAAGGAAAAATGACAGCACTGACGTCTGAGAACAAATTTTGTCACTAAGAAAAAAGGAGAAAATATCAAAAAGTCTATATTTGGGAAACAAAGGAGCGTATAGATGATTCAGCTTCCCTCAACAGGACATGGCAGATACTATGTCATGTAACCAGCAATCCGCATTTATAAAGTTAAAAGTAGATCGGATCATCATTATTTTCACAGTCTTCCTTATTTGTAAGGCCACTTTTGAGTAAAGGCAATGAAATACAGATAGTCTGTATGGAGTTTCTGATGTCCTTGACCAGCGCAGGTAAGGAACAATCCCTGACAGAAAATGTTACTTTATTCTTTGGTGCTCATACAAGAACTTTGAAATTTAAGACTATTTTACAAGGACCCAGCACATACGTGCCAGAAAATACAGAAAATTGCAAGGACCTGGGGTGGGGGGGAAATCTCAGTGATGGAGTCAAGCGAGGCAACAGCATTCAATTGCATCACACTGTTTAGAGGCCACCCTGGGCTTTTGTAACAAAATAGGCTTAGAGAACAAAGGATACAGCACCAGCCACCCCAGTGTTCCAGCAAGTTGGTTTAGCCTTGGCCCCAAAAGCTTATGATCTTTTCATAAGCCCTAAGTTTCATAACAGCATTCAGAGCTCAAAGAGCGTTCTGTCAATAATACCAAAGCTATTGCCTCCTAGCTCCTTCAACAACAACAAAAAATAATACTGAAATTAGTAGTTAAATCCCTCATTCCTAGTAAGACCCTCACCTTGGTGTTGCTCCTCTCTTCTGGATCTTCTTAAAAGCCAGTAGAAAAGGCTTCTTAATTACTGTTGCTAGCAGTTCTATCGTAAGGAGCAAAGAGAATGTGAGCCCCTTTATTTCTAAAGCAAGCAAATACTATTTGTTTCTTCTTCTACACAGATGAGATCATGTCAATAAGCAGCTGAAGCTTAAGCCTTTCCTACCAGTTATGAAGCCACTCTATATTCTTAAATACTTAAATACCAACTTGGGGTCAGGAAATTACTTGAAGATGGCGGGACACAGCACAACTGATACATTAATATTTTTCAGACTTCTGTTTTCTTTGGGTGATGAGGGAATTGTATTGCAGCTGGCCCACAACCAAAACCAACACAAACAAAAAACATAACCTAAAGAAGGAAAAAAAAAAAGGGGGCAAAGAAAAAAAACACAATGTACAAAACATTGCAAACCAATCTATAGACTTATGACTCCAACGCTGCACAAAAATCAAAGCACAATTCAAAGAAAGGATCTCAAAATCTTTTCACCCTGAACTGGCATATAAAACCTCCAGGGTACTCCAGATTGAATTCTAGGTGGATTCAAGGTCTGAGAAGTGAGACTGAGTTCTGACAGAAAAAGAAGGACCACTAGCTAGCTTTTAAACACTGCTTTAACTGTCCATTGGTGTCATTATGGAGAGTTTTGACATATATGTATAAAATATACATATATTTGTTATTTTTTAATATATGAAAAGTAATGTATTTTTATAAGAGCAAAAAAAATAAACATTCAGAATATGTAGGAGGATGATGTAATTGTATTATCCAAATGCTGTTCCCATCACATGAACTTTCTTGCTTGCTTTCAGAGGTCCCAAGAATTTTACTTAACAAAGCAATCTGACGAAAGAAAAAGGATTCTTCTTCACTGTTAAAATGTGGGTCTTTTATGATGAAAGCGCACACACAAAAGGTGATCCCTCTCTTCTTCTAATAACTAGCTGGCACTTAGAAAACTGCCAAGGTTTTCTGCAGGATGTTAACAATATCTTCAAAAAGCTCCTGTTAAAGAACACAGTCTTTTTCTCCAATATTTTTTTCATTTTTCAGTACTTTACTCAGCAACATACTACAAGTCAATCAAGTATTTTGGCTTATTTTTCGTTGTACAGAAAGGGAGAATAAGCCCAAATCGTTGAGCATCTCAGCAATCACAAAGTAAATTGGTACTTAAACAACATTAATTTAGATCTCTTGACATCTGACCCTATACTTTATGAAGTATACATTCACCTTGTGGAAAACACAGCTAGAATTAAAATATTTTGTATTAGATGTAAAAATGCTTTCTAATCACCTGAGAAGGTTATGCTACAGTCTTAAACAAGATGCAAATATACTTCTGTTGTACTCAACCCAGTTTTAGTCTCCCTGTATAAATCCCTGCAGTTGCACAATGTAAAACAAGCATTCTCACCTCATCAGGTCTTCTTCATTCCTATTCTGTCTTGTCATATATCATTAAGCAGCATCAACCGTGGTACAAGTAGTTCACCAAACAAAACCGCAAATGAGCTTAGCCTGCTATTATTAAAATATAATTTTCATTCCATTTTCTTAGAAATATCCCTCCCATCTTTCCCTGAGTTCTGACTGTTCATTTGAAGCTTGGCAGTTCTCAAACCTTTTCTTTTGGAAGGTTTTAGAACAAAGACTGCTAGCTCATATAATCAAATCTAACTACTCTTACAAAATCTACAAAACAATCACCTTGTTACACCTCACTGCTCCCAGGATGTTTGCTTTTTACTAAGCATAAAAATATTCTAATTACATATTCTAATGCTTTCTCCCTTCCTCTGCCCATGTAAACCCATGATGCATGAGACGCAGGTGGCATGAGTGGCAATAAGAAGCAGGAGAAGAGCCCAATCTACAGCATAGGATGCTAGGATGGGCAAAAGAAATAGATATATTATTTGACACAAGATAGCTGGAAGCATTAAAAATAAAAAAAGCCAAGGACTAAGAAGAGAAAATTAATTCACTACCTGGAAAGCACTGCAGTTAACTACATTATTTGTACTTGCAGGCTGGGAGAGCATGGGACAGGTACTCAAGATGATGAATCTGTGCAAACAGCTAGGAAGGAAGACTGAAAAGTAGTTTCCAAATATTTTTAACCGTGAAGGAGAATCCTTTTTCTTTCCTTAACATTCTTTTTTAAGCAAAATTATTGGGACCTCCAGAGGAAAGCAAGCATGTTCATGTGATGGAAACACCATTTGCATTCCAAAACACCAGCAGTGTTCTGCTCTGACCTTGTGCCACAATTGACTGGTGTCCCATCACTTGGGATTTGTCACCTGTTTCAGCAGGCAGCAAGACTTTAACAGTCTTAAAGTCTTAGATAAGATAAATGGCCTAATAGCAAGTAATTTGATACACATATTTAAAGTTTTAAGTTACCACTTGATTTGAGGTCCTCCACGTCATATAAGAAAAGGGATTTTTAATTAACTATGTTTCTCTGAGTACCACTATCTCAATTATGCTCATTTTGTAAATGCTTTTATACCCTCTTTTCAATGGTCCCACACTATTTAAGATATTTCCATTTTCCTCATTTTTTGCTTATATTCCTATTACTTTTCTTGAAAATTTCACAGAGTTCTCAAGCTTTGTAACTGAAACTTAACAGATTTTAAAAGCATTGCCTTGTGAAAACAATTTTGTCTTCTGTATTTTGTAACAATCCTTTGTTCAAGACACCAAAATACAGCAGAACACACAACTATACATAACTCTGATGTATAATTAGATCAGTCATGTGAAGGGTAACAACTTCTGGAGGAAACAGGGAAGGTATTATATTCTTGTAACAGGAGACAAGATTAGAAGTATCTCTCTCCATAATTATCATGGGAAGGAACTAATAAATTTCTGTTCCTAAGTTTCTATATAAAAGTATTCATTAACAGCATATTAAAATGCATTCCTGTAGAGGAGTCATTGCTATACAGCCTGTTTTCCTAAGGGAAGACTGTTGATCATAAAGAGTAACTCAGAGAAATAAAAGCACATTTTCTAACATACATGCTTATGTTAAACAGGGAGGGAAAAAAAATACTCAAAAAAATAAACTTAATATCTAAACCGAGATTATGAAACAAGTTTTTACACACTTAACCATAGTCCAAGTCACACTAGGTACATGAAACTTTTCTTCAAAACTGTATTTAGGATTCTGTGTGCATGCACACATCCTCTCTAAACAAAAAAAACCCCACACCCCTCTGCAGACACCTTACAAGAAGGTGCCCGGGAAAAGGTGATTTTTTAATTAATCCATTATGTGTACCTAGCTGCACCACAAATTACTAAACTGAAGAAAACAAATACTCAGGACTACAGCAGCCATTTATATTTTAACAATGGCTACCAGTGACTTCAGCTTTGAATTGGGACAGTTAGGGTGAAATCTGATGTACAGAAGCAATAGTTCACAACAACAGAAGAGAATTAAATTTGTAATTTTGATTAACAGTCTGTGATGAAGCCAACTGGCACTGGCTGGAGTCAATTATTTGATTTTTTTTTTTCCCCCTACCTTGCCAAAGAAGAAGTCTTGAGCTGGTCAGTTCTTCTGGGAAAAATAACTGCTGCCTGTCATTGGAATCTAGTGAGCATCCATCAAAATAATATCAAGAAAATCACTGAGACAAAAATATTGATTAAATAAACAGTCATCACAACATGAAGCAATTATTTAGTTCCCCAGGTATATCAGTGTGCATTTTATTCTTTGCATATTTTTTCCTAAGCTCTGCATGACATCTGGCAAGCCTCAGACAAAGGAGTAAATGTGAAACGCGGTGGTTTTGTTTTACTTGAGAGAAAAACCGTGGTTTTATATCTCAGCTTAGATATTTTTCCTATGATACTGGAGTTGAGCTGATTTACTAATCAACCAAATGAATACTACAGGGATGTGCAAAATGAAAAGAAGAAAATAAAAGCCATTCATTTTGTAATGAAAAAAGCCTCGATGGAAAGAACAGCAGAAATTAAGATTCAAAAGTATTTTCAAGTCAGAGCTATTATTATAGATCTGATTACAATTTGGCATTTATCTTAAAAATTTAAGACTACAAAAAAAAAAAAGGCATGCTGTGTCCTTTTTTTTTTTTTTTTAATTTCCCAAGCTTTATAATTGGAAAAAAGTGTGAGATTTATTTAATGTCTGAGATAGCAGCAAACTCTGGAACATATAGTGATCATACCGAAACATGCAGATCACATGATACTTTCTGATAGGGAAACTAAAGTTGTAACTTTGCTGTAAAAAAAAAAAAAAAAAGAGGTTTGCAGTTTCTTGAGAGGATGTAACAACTGTACACCGGGAGATTTTAAGAAATATTGCAACGTTTTTCTCCCCAGCTTGTGAAGACCTTACACAAATCACTGTTTGTGGGTGACAGATCTGCTGTTCAGCTTATTACTTCCACCTTATGCTAGATTTTAGTCTATGTCATTACATTCATGGAAGCTAATTTTAGTCATGATCATGATTTGCAGACAAATCTAGAATGACTACTTGACTGCCAGATTTCACAACTAAAAATTCAGAGTTTCTGCATGTTCAGTGACATACGATTCTCGTGATTCATCACACAGACTATGAAAAATGGAAAGGAGGAGTGATTACTGATGTTTCTTAGACAATAATGCCCTAAAAAAAAAAAAAACCAACAACAAAGGCAAAGGGAAAAAAAAGTAAAAAACCTCACAAACAACAACAAAAAAACCCACACAAAAAACCAAACCAACAACAACAACAAAACACACACACACACAAAACCATACACACACACACCACCAGAATTACTATTGTCATATCTATCCTGACAGCTGATCACATAGGACTGGCCTTGGCTCCTCAGTATTATGCAAGGTTCATGTACACCACTTCTGGCACAGATATCAGAGTCACTGGTTCTTCACATTCCAAGGTCACAGCTGGAATCAAGACCTTCCTTGCCTCACCAGTAACTGACCTCCTCTTTTTTTTTTTTAAAAGGACAATGAAGAAAAATCCATGCTCCTGCTGTTGAAGGCTGATGCATTTAAGAGATTAAGTAAGAGATGTGATGAAAACAAGCACAAAATTAATAAACATGCAAAAATAGCAGAGAATACACTCTATACATATTACAAATCCATCTCATGAAAGATATGATTTACAGAAAATAAGAGTAGACTAAATGCAAGATCATCCTCAGAGCAGAAAGTTTTGTGCTTGCAAGTCTACAACTAACCTTCTTAATGGCAGTGGAAGTGTGCCAGCCCTGAGCTGCACAAATAATGAATCTGGAACTCACCAAGCCAAGAAATGAGAAATAACAAGGCTGGCTATACAGGTGAAGGTGGGATAAAGGATATGATAAGAGGGCTTTGACAACAAGAATGACTTTGTAAGCCAAATCTTACTCCTTTTCTTTCTTGAAGAAATTCTAAATATCCTCAACACAACTTGCACATGAGGAGTTATCAACCTAGAAATCATTATGCCCTTAAAAGGAACACCCACAGTAAGTTTCAGGTAGAAGATAAAGCTTTACATTTACTATTACAGAAACAAACTTAAGACACCGATCCTCACATCATAAAAAAGTAAGACAGTTTGAACAGAAATCTTACATAAAAATTCCTAAGGGAGCACTTAGAAATCTCAGGAGGAACCCTAAAGTTCACCCTATCTGATGTACCATCATTAATCACCATGAAAAAGACCCAAAAGCTACAAGGCATGCTTCTGTGCGCATAAATATAGCGTACGTGTTCAGCCGAGCAAAGCAAAATCATCACAAAGGACATGGCTGTTTTGAACCCAAGGCATGGGCAGCAGCCCATGTCTCCCACAGCTTCACTGCTCTGACTCTGAGCTCCCTCAACTTCATTTCATCACTCTCCCATTCTCTTTACACTGCTCTTGCTACAGCTGGACCATGGAAAGCTACATATTCCCCAGTGCATTTTGTTCACACATTGTTAATGCAGCCTGTAAATGTGCCCAGACCTTCAGAGGGGACTATTATAAATAAATCAATGTAACGTACAGACCATAACCAGCCCTGTTGCCCCCCCTCACGCTTTCCTTTGGAGACCAGCACATAGCCAACAGCTTGCATCGCTGCAGCTGGGCCAGACGCTGACCTACAGAGAGAGTTCAAGGGAGGTAAAGGTTCAACAAGGTAAAGGGAAAAAAAGAAAAACAAACTCCTCTGTGGTGCCCCTGCTTGTTCAGAAGGCCATTGTTCTCTCCAAAGAGCCTTGGCTGGCAGTGCTCCAGCTCCTGCTCCCTCACCGCGTGATGAAGGCTCCAGTGCAGGGCATGGGGCTGAGCTGCTCCCCAGCTCCAGCCTGGCTGTTCACATTCATCCTCTTGCAAGGAGCCTACTCACTTTTTCTGTTTCCAAGATTAGCTTGTCCTAAAGAGCACAACTGTGCCAGGTCTGGAAGATGCTCGTGGCTGTTTTGCAAAGGTCCAGCCACGCCTAAAGCCCTCAGAAAGAAAAGCAACAAAAACAAACAAACAAACAAACAAAATCCCAATGCCTCCAAGCATTTTGTGGCTCAGAAGGATTTATGTGATTAGGCATCACTACAGCAACTTCCAGCAGTACTCCAGGACTTACTTTTGGGGTCAGCAATAAAAATCTCCTACAGGTTTTTAGATCTATAGGGGATGTCTATGTCTGTTCTATTGCTTCTTCCATTGCTTCTTAAGCATTGAAGATAATATGAAAGGAGTGCACTGCAGGTCACTTATGTCACCGTATTAATGTTTTTTCCAGTTTCAGTGTCAAGACCTTCCCTCTCCCCCCACCTAAAAGCTCAGTCCTCTTCTAGTACCTTAATGAACAAGCTGACAAATAGCACCTACTAACAATTTCAGATGTTTGGAAGTTGTTTTTTTTGCCCTCTCTCCATGATGACAGATATGTTAGGAAAACAAATAAACAAACAAAAACCCAAAACCATTCTGCTTCTTGGACAACAAACGCCCCGTTTTGTTTTGTAGCTCCTGCATACTTCAGAGTTACTCCAGCCACTCTACAACCCAAGAGGGGTAATTTAGGAGTAATTTAGGAGCTAACACCTTCTCTGCAGATATTATCTTTGATATATGGTTCCCCATAACGCAAAGTCACTAGGAATAGGGGTCAGAGGACAAGGACACTTAAAAAATATGCTATAATTCAGGTCAACTGCAGAGTAAACCTATGTTTCTGTTATATGAGTAGTCTTCCTCCTTCCTTTGCACCTCTCTGCCCAGATGTAAGCAACAGTTCTCATATGAAATATCAAGGGAGGCAAAGGGAAAGGTGGTAAGCTAAAATATAATTTTAATTGTACAGCACATTTTACATTAATTTATTCCAATACCAGCACGAAGGAATGGCTCCTGTTTCCTCTCACTCACATACCAAAGCCTGAAGGCATAAGGAAATGCTGAGGTTTTGATTTTAAGACCTACCTTGTGTTCAAGCCATTAGCAATAGCTCAGAGATCCACTTGATTAAAAAACACAAACAATGCAACTGTTCTACTACTTGTGGATAAAAGCCATTCACCCTGTGGAGGTCCTTTCAGAAAAGTGTACACAAATGCTCACACAACCAAAAAACATTAATTCCTTATATATGTATACATATATTAATTTTTAAAAGAAAAATCAAAATAAGTATTTTGATAAGCAGATAAACAGGCATTTTATGTTCACTTTCCTTCACTTTAAGGAGAGCAGGATTTTTTGTAGCTTTATCAGTGCAAACTAGAGATTCAGTTCCTGGGGATAATATGCCTACATCCTATAGATTAGTTCTTAAAAACAAAGGATCACAAAATACTGAGATCTATCGGACCCTACTGGAAATACAGTGTGTTTCAAAAAGATGGACCCAATTTCAAAGTAATTTCAACTTGAAATTGGGTCCATCTTTTTGAAACACCCTGTACATATATTGGCAGCTTCTGGCATGAAGATTTCCAATAGGATCCAAATTAAGCATCAAGTGAGGTAAAAAGGTAATTTTAATAAAAGTCACTCAAGCTTATCATTCTCATCACAGATATGTTCATTCTTTTACAGTTGTGTTCACGATGTACATAATCTCTACATATCGTAAAACAAGAAAGACCCATCTTCTACCAGTGCAGTTAGTCCACCGCTCTCATTAACAGTGGTCAAGAGGGATTCACTGCTGTCAGTCTGGACATCTCCACCTGACGCTGCCTCCATTCTTTCAGCCACATTGCCTTACTAAAGAGAGCAGAAACACAGAAGAGTTGCAGTCCTTGTGTGCTGTTATTGACAATTTATGGATTTTTCAGGTTATTGCATTAAAGCAACTTGAAGGTACTTAATGGTGCTGGATGCAAATGAAAAGAACTGTTGAATTTTGGAATTATCAGGAAAAAAAATAACGTTTAGTGGTTTTTTTCATACTACCAGTCCATTTTACAGAAGTTGGGGGAGGAGGGTTTGTACAGAACAAATGACAAAATGAGAGGGCTAAGTATTTTTTCCAATTTATAATACAGAAAACATACAGATAAATGCACAATATGAAAATAAATTGATTTTTTGAACGCAACCAGAAAATTCCCATTAAACAGCTTCACATTTCACAATCCTTTTACTGTTCAGTCACAAGCAACAATGAGATTAGCTTTTACCTAAACTCAAAATCAACACTAAATCCACTGGCTGCCCCCTGACGGTTCAAAAACCATTCTCTGCCATCTGAACATCTCCTCCTATGGATAAAATGAAGCTGATATGGCTTTCCTGGAGACGCTGCATCCTCCCAGTGACCATGTGCTCGTACTTACTGGCAAGCCTCACTTCGCAGACCGCACAGGGCCAGTAGCTACTGGGAACCTTTTGCAACCAAACATCATCTTGGAAGCCTTTACTCCAGCAGTTCCACAGCTCCCTGCATCACGGCTACTTATACCAAGTGGTCTAATAATATTTCGTAACAGGTTATCCCTTTCACAAGGGCCTTCTTACATTACCGTGTGTCAGTCTTCAAAATTTCCACTTTCAGTTCAACAAGTACACAGAATGTACATATGGCATAGACAGTTTGTGGATGTAGTAGTGCTTTTATTACATAAATAATGCTGTAAAAACAAAAATACGAGTGGAAACTAACATCTCTGTGTAAGTAAAACGTGAGTTTTAAAAGGAATGCTTATATTTTGAACAAAGATACCATGTCAAGTCTTTTTGGCATTCTCAGGCTTTTTCCTACAGGGCAAAGAGTTATCAGCTACATTGGGAACAGAGTTATTTTTAATGGTAGAAAAGTCATTTTACTATTTGACAAATACATTGGAAGAAACATGCAGTTTCAGTCACTCTAAAAACTTTCATGAATCCAGATCAAGTTGTCTAAATACCTTCATCTTAATTTTCTCTTTCCCAAAGCACGATTCTGTTTGCTAATCTACTTCAATGTTTTATTTCCTTCCATTTTTAGTAGTAGATAACGGGTTTTGTTTATAAAGAGACCAGATCAAAACCATACTTAATAATTGTCTATGAACTGTTTCACATAATATAACTATACTATGTATAATATTCTGTTTGCATCACCAAATAGGTGTTCCCGCTACTTATGAGAAGCCAGCAACAGATGTAGACGTGATCCACAAAGACTTTGAAATGAAATAAACCACACGCTAGTCTCCAAGAGAGGACAAAGAGAGGGAAAGACTAGATTGAATATTCACTACAGTGAATCATAAGCAACTGACTCTTCCCTATGAATACACCAATAACCTGAATGTTCTTTAAATGCTCGGTATTGTGAAAAGCTGGAGGAGTTGCAGCTCTAATAACCTCTGCCGAATGATAAATCACTTATTATAAAATCTGAGTTTGCAATGGAAGGCTCTATTTAAAAGAGCTATCCACAGATCCTAACACTTCCAGTAAGTCTGAAGTGATTTTTCTACAGTACTTACAGTCAATGCAATAATGAACTAGATTATGTCCAAGCACTGAACTATTCACAAAATCTCATCATAATATCTTTGTTTCATTCTCCAAAGACCCTCTCTCCTGCAATTGCTTTGTACAAATTTGCAGAGCTTTGTGCATTAGCAGCAAGCTCATCAAGCAGCTTCATTTCCTCCGGAGAACAAGATTCCACCTTACCACAGACATCTCATGACCCTAAAGAGGTTCAATCACCATTAAGACTGAAAAGACAACCCATCTCTTTTTTACTCCAAACAAAACTGTCAGTAATTATGCCCTTTCGTGCTGAATTAAGTAGATAGTCAAGAACAGTAACTTACAAATTAAGGCAGGTCATCTTAAAATTGTATCCAAGGCTTTGAAATTAAGAAACATAAACCTTTTAGCTCATCAAAAATTTAGAACATCTGATGTAATGCCATCTCAGTAAATGCTGTGTAACATGAATAGAAAAATATGCTCACAAACTGCTACAATACAGCATGACTACGCACTTGCAAATAACGTATGACAAGCTGAATACAGCAAAATTTACATTGAACCATTAATCATACACTGAATATCGCAAGTCAATTTTACAACAGTCCTGCAGGGTGTGCTGTAGGTGTGAGACTCAAATAGCCTTTCAAATCAGTAACTATTTGCAGAATAAAATATTCATGGTCAAACATTTACTCAGCATAGGAAAAACAAAATCCAAACAAACATGCAAACAGGAAAAAACAAGCACTGGAAGGAGCTAACCACACACTGACAGTTACCGGGAGCGGAAAGGCTTCACCAAACTTGGCTCTCAGTCCCAAACCAAAAGCATAAGCAATTTTGTGCCTACCAGATGCAACTCAAGCTTCATGGGGAAAAAACCATAAAATAAAAATCCCACACAGTTCCTTTCCATGTTCATTCCCTCCTTCCTTACAAACATCCAAACAAAGAACAGCAAGAGCTAATTGACAAATAAGTACATTTTTAAAAGGGGCTATCACACAAAACAAGATATCTATTATCATTTCACAGCATATAAAGATGTTCCAATGGATAATGATCTGCAAATCATAAGAACTACATTTCTCAATGCGGTAAGCTAATAACTTAAGTCTTTGGCATCAGTTATAGTCACATCTCAATGGTAAAAGGTCACTTAGTAAAAAAAGCGTTTGATTATTTATCCCTTTGATTGTTTTGGCTGAACTTTTCAGGCAAGTCAAGACGGTTAAAGTAGAAATCATGCATGAAAGGCTGAGCTTGTGCGTAAAAGCTGCTTCACTACAGCTGGCATTAATTTACCACATATTTAGTTCAGCAGCTTTAAAGAGATGGTAAAACACACTTGAGATTGTGCTTTGGGCACTTTAGATTTCTGAACTGAAGCCCTTGGAAGTCATGAGGCTTCATCACTTCCAGGAGGAGCTTAAGCAAAGACCTCTCAGCTCTGAGGCTTAGTGGGGGAGAACAGCTCTTTGCTCCATCTAATGGTGAAAGGGAATAAGCATCTCTAGAAGGTTTAACTTACCTACCTGGTAAGGTCAACCCAGAGCAACTCGTGCACGTTATTTTATGTCATACTAGAGCACGCTTGAGCTGTGTGTTGATAAGGCATGGCACAGGCACACAGAGCTGCAGAGGAGGCACAGGCACTTGCAGTTGCATTCCTGGAAATGGCAGGTCACGTAGGGACGGCTGGTAACCACTGCTGACGTCAACTGCCAACAAAGGAGCTGGGGTTTGTTCACATGCCCATCTCTGCTTTCTTCTGGCAAAGAAGGACAACAGGATGCTGGGCTGCATTAGCAAGGGTATCACCAGCAGAGCCAAAGACGTCATTATCCCACTTCACTCAGCTCTTATCGGGCCGCACCTGGAATAAGCATGTTTGTTTTTGGTCTCTGCTATGCAAAAAGGCAACGGACAGGCTGGAGAAGGTCCAGAGAAGGGCCACAAAGATGATCAAAGGACTGGGAAGCTGCCATATGAGGAAAGGCTGAGAGAACTGGGCTTGTTCAACCTTGAGAAAAGAAGGCTTAGAGGAGACCTCATCACCGTGTTCCAGTATTTAAAGGGTGGCTACAAAGAAGATGGTGACTCCCTTTTTACAAGGGGTCACATGGAAAAGATGAGGGGCAATGGGAACAAGTTAGTCGTGGGGAGAATCCAATTGGACACAAGAGGAAAATTTTTCACAATAAGAACTATCAGCCGCTGGAATGATCACCCCAGGGAAGTGGTGGATTCCCCAACATTGGACACTTTTAAGATTCAGCTGGACAGGGTGCTGGGCCATCTTGTCTATCACTGTGATTTCCCAAGAAAGGTTGGACTAGATGATCCTTGCAGTCCCTTCCAACTTGATATTCTATGATTCTACAATTTCCCAAGACTACAGACCCTGTGCGAGGCAGCAGCGCATGCGTTGTACCTGCCATAGGAAGGTGATGCGTTGAGGGCAGGCGAGCTGTGGCAGGGCCAGCAGGACCAAATTCACACAACCACACTAAGGAGCAAAAGGCTGAGCATGTTCTGTTGCTGAGTGGGGCTGTGATCTGGCAGCACAGCCCCCTTCCCAAGCCAACTCATCCCTGTGATCCCAGCAGCCACTTGAGCCTGCCATCAAAAGACATGGGTGAGGGAAGAGAAGACTAAATGTCTGGCCTTCACCTACTATTTGATGTTTTGCTAAGCAGACATCATTATGCTGACCAAAGTTCCACATTGTTTTTCCACTGAAGGGCTTCAGCTTACTCTCCAAGGCTTCCAAAAGCCATGAATTAAGAAAAGTAAGAGTCAGAACAATTTCTATATTATATAAGGTCTAAGACTGTGATGTTTCCAGAGGACTTCTGAATCTTCTTTATGGTGTAAAAGAGTCCCTAAGTACTGTCCTAGTCTTGCTCTTGTGACACTTCATGGCTCCAGGCAAGAGGCTCGCACAGCACCACAGCCATCTTTTGAGATCGGGAAGCATCCAAGGGTTTCGACAAACCAAAGGATGCATGGCTCGTTTTCACACAACGGGTGCTATGCTGAGCACTGGGGAGGTGAAGCAAGCCAGGCAATCAGCCCAGGCACAACTGGATATGGAGAAGTGTTCACACTGAACACTGCCCAGTGCTTACTTTACGATGACCATGTTCATGTTTCTTTCACAATCCATCAATTCCTGAACAGAGAGTAGATATACCTGGGTTGTCCTTTTAAGAAATCAATTAATTTGGAAGTACTAAATCTTGGTGTAGAAATGTTTAAAAAACAAAACAAAAAAAACATTGATGGTTGAGGGAAAAGACTTAAAAAAAATAAAATCCAGGTAGTCAACTTTCATCATTTTCAAGCTCAATTTTCCAAAGATAAGGAGAAGCTATTCCTTCTGAAAAATCAGATCTTAATGAAAGTTGAGCACTCAAAATTCTCTAGTCAACTTGGAAACATTATTTTAGAGGGTGGGGGGGGGATTTCAGTACATGCGTATTGGTATAAAAGCAGTTATCGTCTAATCTGAAAAAGACAAGGTGCAGAGTTTTACCCAACATAGCCTCCTTTCAAGCCCAGTAACACTGTACAAGTTAATTCAAACATCTCCTAAAGATAATTGCACCTTTATGTCAAGACAGTCTGATTGTTCTGCAGGTACAGAAGGTATATGTTATACTAAACCCCTATACCATCTGGCAACTTTAAGATCTTATCATCTGGCAATTAATATCTAAATTCTATGCAGTTTTGTGAAATGCTTAATAATTGCATTATTAAAAATACTTGAAACAATGCTCAGCTCAGTTATTTGTACTTTGATTTCTATGACATTGCACATATATATTTTACATATATTTAGATATAAAAAGGTGGTTACTGCCCTATTTCTGATACACATTCCAAATTCCATAAGCCTTCAAGGCAACATCTGTAGATATCACTTTGATGAAAGCAAAAGCACTAACAACTTATCTGAAAATGTCTTCTGCTGTATCATGTGCAAGTTTATAGGAGGAAAACAAAATCATACTTCTGTCTTTAGGAAGATAAATCATGTAAATATACAAAAAAGGTTATACAAGAGCCCTATGTTATTTTAAATAAAGAACGTTAGTGATCTGCTATTTATGTAGCTCACTTCTTGCTGTGAATGTACTCCCTCCTCTTTGCAGAGATCTCATCCTCTTATTCTGCCAACTCTGAATGTAACATGAAATACTTAACATGAAAAAAACTATTATTATTTTTTTATTTCATGCACACATGCCATAGAAAAGAATAATTTATACTGATTTCTCTCAGTTTCTAAAAAAATATGTCTTAGAAATTTAGCTCAGTGGGAAAAGAATTAGGCCCTGCATTAACCAGCATTTTCCTTTTGCTACAGTTATGCACTACTACTTGTTGGGGGGTTGGCTAACATAAGGAATAGTTATTGTTATAATTCCCTTGCACGACTAAGACACCTAACTTTTCATTTAGACTCAGAAAAAACACAACCAAACCTGAAATTTCACTTTCATCTTGCAATAATCAGTTTTGACAAACTTTATACTGTTTTTTTTTCCAGAAATGTAGAATAATTTTTTCATAAATTCTGTAAGTTCACTATTTGTTTAGAAACATGACAGCAAATGAGCACAAACACAAGGCCCTCTATATGAGAATCTTTTGAATTGTGTTCCCAGCACTACAGAAAACAAAGCTACTCTCAGAAGTATCAGATATGTATGTTCAGTATGTAGTTCATTATGAAATGGGAGTCACCTCAGAAAGCTACTTATGCACAAAAAAAGATCCTCTACTGCCACACCATAACATAAGTACCAGGAAAAAAGTCCACATTCAGAGGTCATACATTTCAGGATTTATCTACAGATATAACTAGACTAAATTTCTTCTGATAATAATTAATCTTGAGGTCTTACAGTTCCTAAAATGTGTTGGTCAAAAGAAGAGCAAAGCCATCTGTCTAAAGGTGCATCAATGAGCAAATTAAATTGGCTATTTATTACTAAAACTTCTGATGCTCTTCATATAAAAAAGAATTAATACAGTCACAAATGAGGCAATGCATTGCCTCAGAGAAACATCCATACAGCATTTCATAATTTCTTGCACAGCCTGTTGGCTCAAGAGCATTACTAAGGTCAAAGAATCCACAACTTTACACAGATGTGTGTACAAGAAACACCCAACACGCCCTGACCACAGACAGGTGGGGCATTCAAGCTTCTAGACTTGTCAAAGATGAGACCAAATTTACTAGGGCCAAGCTTTGAAAGCTCTCCAATGCACTACTTACCATATAGTGCAGTTGTAGTAGGTAAAGCTAAAAGGTGCACAAAATTTAGGTTTTAGAATGGAAAGTGGTAAAAAGTGAAAAACATCCTAGTTGCAGTAAATGTTCAAAGTATTGACACAGGCTGCAAAACAGATGGGAAGTTTTTGATGCATCTGACTGATGACTGAATAATTAATAATAATAATAATAATAATAATAGTATCAGCTCTGCAAGAGCAGTTTGTGTTAAAGATTCAATTCCCCTTGGCAAAGAGACTAAGGTATCTTCCTCTCCTTTATACAATCCTTGTATTGAGATGAGTGTACCTGGTTAAATTTGCACATTCTCTAGCTCAGTAACTACTCCTAACTTCATATAGCCCTAAAATTAATTTTGCCCCTTTGAAGGCAACCACCAGGCTGATGTGGTCCTCGGTGAAAATGAGTTTGACATCCCTGATCTAACTCATCTTTAATGTACTTGTTCAAGTGCTCCTCTGCTACTGCCTTTAATAGCAAAGGATTCTTCTAGTAAACAAGCTTTCCAGAGTTAAGTTTTGTTTTGTTGCACACCCAGCATTAGACAAATCTGCATTAACATTAGTATAATAACTTTCCATTTCTTTTAAATAGCTCCTCCTGTCTTGCCTTCTCTTGGGTATATTAGTGCTCTAACACTCATTCACTTCCAGCACTTGAACATTTTTTAAAGAGTTTGAATTTATGTCTTTGCTTCAAATATTTATTTGAATACAAACTTGTTTGGGTGTTCTTTTGGGTTTTGGTTTTGGGGTTTTGTTTGGTTGTTTGTTTGAGGTTTTTTGTGAGTTTCATGATAATGAAAGTAGTAACAGAACCTGAGAGATTGTAATTTAGTAAAAGAACAGGTAAAAGAAGCAGTAAAAGAGGAAGGATACCATGCAAATCACTGCATTACACACCATCAAAACGAATGTGTCCCTAATATATATTTACTAGTGATAACATGGTATTTAAGTCCTGAGATAAATGATAACTGCTTACCCGATTATCAATTAAAAGCAGTATGTCATTTAAGTCTGTCTTAATAGATGACTTACTATCTAAAAAGGGTAGTTCCGCCCTGGGATAGGTGGCCAACTTCAAGACAATGTTCTGCAAAAACAAATTAATAGTTTACTCCAATGTTTCAGTTATAATACTGGTTTTTTTTTGGAAACAGCTTTCTATCTACTTCTCCTGCTTTCCATTTCCCAAAGCACAATTATTTCATGTTCACCATTCTCTATTTTATTTGCAAGGAGGAAGGGGAAAGGACGAAACAAGAAACTTTTATAAAAAGAAAATCGCATAACTCTGAACTTCTACACTTGGCTTCAGGAAGATTTAGATTATTGCTCAGAAATTTAAAACCTGTCTTCCAAATAGCATATGGTGATAGTTCCCAATCCCCACCATGTGCCATTCACAGGAGAGAACTGTGAACCACAGCTTGAGCTGAACTTGCTACCAACTTCCTATAGCTTAGAGGACAAGAGATGAGCCAGCGACACTTCCCTTCTCCAAGAGGCAAGATTGCCTGGACTGAACAGTCACCCTCTCAAGACAGGTCACCATCCTCTAGGGGCACACAAACCCCTACTACACCAAGAGCCAGTTTATCATGGCACTTAGCTTGCTCACCTCGCATGTAAGTGAACTCATCTTTAGCATTCTAGTAGGTAAGCATGGACACACTCCTATGCCTCCTAGCTAATGGGTGATACCTTCTGAAAAAGGCATCAACCCAAGGGAGCTTGAGTTATCTGTTGTCATTAATTTTTAACCAATCTTATAAAAATCAAGACAAAGAATTCAAACAATGCATTTAAATGTGTTTTCCCTTACATTAATAAAATTAAATCAACTTCTGCTTCACATAGGACTGGTATCCTGCACCTCTGTCACACCTCTACAAAGCTGTTTTGTGTTCACCTTTTTAAACATGACAGCAAAACACCTTAGCACTCAGAATACTGAAACTATATGAGAGATTCAACTTATTTCTGATAAATTATTTTTAGAAGATTTAATGGTATTGGAGGTTCTACTGCCTCACTGACCCAAAGTATATGAAGAGATTTTCTGCAAAGAATCTTTTTTTTTTTTCCTCTAGAAGTCTGCTCCCACAAACACGTAAGTAATCCAAAAGTCAGCCTGGGTCCTCTCCTTCCGTATCACCACACAAACACAGCAAGCCAGAACACAGCCTCCCCTATACCTGTATAACCCTGAGAGCCTTCCTGGCACCGTGGTGGTGTAACTGATTTCATCAGCAGAACTCAGAAGGAATTTACAAACTGAATTTAAAAAAAAAAAAAAAAAAAAAAAATTACACACACCCCTCCCAAGGCCCCAAAAAGACACACAGCGTTTGCAGATGTACAGAGTCCAGCAGAGCCTGGAGAGAAGTCACTGTGCCCATGTCTGGATTGCTTACCTTGGGATAGCACTGAAAACTGCCCTAGAGTCACATTCCCTGTGTTATCTTTTGCTCCTACATACAAACTTTAAAACTCTGTATTCCCTAACCCTTACTGGATGTGATTTCTAGAACTATTCCAATTAAATTTCCCTGAAGCATAATTGGAAAATTTACAATTAGCAGGAAATAAGTTTGTCAGGTTGTAAAGAACTGCCAGAGCTGACCTACCAGTCAAAATCAGCAATTGCTCCACATGGCTTTTACAACAAACTTTGAATCATTACATATCTCAGTCTATACTTACTCTCCTCCCAGAAACATTCTGCACAAACTCAACCCACGGCCTCTAAGATGAAAATGCTCCCTCATCCTTCAACCTCTGCAATCATTTAGACAGCCTTCACTACATTCACTTTGCACCTGTTTTGCCCCTCTGGACCTACGAAAACATAATAAATATTATGCTCTAATATTGTGTGCATACTATGCACAGACCCTGAGCTTTGGAAATACATTATTATAATTATCTGAGAAATAAAATTTTAAACATTGTTCCTTTAAACACTATTCTAATGCCAGCATCTATAAATAACTAACTCAGCTATCTCGTAAAATTTATTAACAATATCTCATTGCATGTACCAGACCTTTTGCTTTAAACTAGAATTTAAACTAGAAGAATTTTTTTCATCATCCAGATATTATAGATACAGGTAGCACTAAAGAGGGTTTAAAAAAAAAGAGCAAACAAACCACCAAACAAACAAACAAACAAAAAAACCAAACCACACAACAACAACAGAGTGACCAAAATATCCATAGTTAATGGGGGCTGGAGGAGGACCCATAGAATAAAAGTTATTCTGAGACAATAGCAAAGCTTTCTCATTCCATGGGCTCTTTCAGAGTACTTAAGAATGACCCACATACAGGCATTCAGACCCTGCATCTCCAGCAGCAAGCTGCAGCTGAATCCCGAGGCAAACAGACTTTCATATAAATTAAATGCTAAATTTGGTAACGCATTTCAATACGCTTAATAGTGGGACCAACTGAAAAAAAGGATAAAGAAAACGAAAACTAGCGAGCTAAACATTTCTGGTGACCTTCATTTTATACTGATGTTCACTTGTGCTTCCAACTTCTTAATATTCATGTGCTGCTGCATGTTGATAATGCATTACTTTACATCCAAACGTTATGGAAGAGCACAAAATACACAAGTATACAAGCTGAGCTGCAGGTGCAAATGGAACGGATGGCATCCCAAAGACAGAAATGGCCAAAGTTGCACCACCAAGGGAAAAAAATAGATTTGGGTTTAATTGGATGAAATGTGTTTTCCTATTCCACCTCTTTCCTGTCGGTAGAGGCATTTAACAGAGAGTGGTATGACATAAACATCTGCCTTCTGTACAGTAAACCCACTGCAGTAGTCAGCATCAATCCAAATGGAAGCATACAGGTGACTTCCACTACAAACGCCAATTAGTAGTGAAACATTAATGTGGAGAACAATTACAAGTAAACTCTAAAACAGGTAAAAAACATTAAATGTGAGGAACAAAAGATATGTGAACTCTCTCCACTCATTTTGTATTTATTTAAGTTCTTTATAAGTGTAGGAAGGTAACATTTTTTTCCAACAGAACTAGGAAGTTAATAGCAGTGACTCACAAATAGCAATTACGACATTTAAAAAATGATTAACTGCATCAATAATAAGTCCATAGGAATTATTGTAAATTAAGTAATAAAAATATTTCTAAGTCATGTATTTATATAGTTTCCGCATACATAAACCCACGTATGTAAAATACACGTCCCACAGAAGTCAGTGGAAATTTTGCTCTATCACTGGAATGAGGACTTCCTCATTAATCTTAGCATTGAAACAGCAGTTTCAAATGTTAAGTTACTAAATTCTTAAATAATTATTTACATGAATGAATATGTGACTGTCAGCATTAAAACTGCTGCATGTATACAGGAAGCCCACAGCAAATAAAAAAATAAATAAAATAATAAATAAAATAAAAGTAATACTAAATGTGAAAAGAGTGTTGATGCAATATATCTGACGTTTTCAGAAACAAATGATTTGTCCACTCATTGTTTTGATTTAAATATCCAAACCATTTGAAAACATAAAATTAATTTTTAAAAAGCCATTATATAACAGAAAATCGTACCTAAGTAGGACCCACCAAGGACGGTTCTTGGCTGTTCGCTATTTAACAGTTTACCAATGACCCAGAAGACAAATAAATGCTGCTGATACAAGCCACAGCTGGCAGAGGGACCAAGGGAAATGGTAAACAAGAAGAGAATATGCCACTGATGGACATATTGAGATCACTCATTTGAAGGACATCGACACAAGTAACAAAGATAATGCAAATCTACCTATTTAGAAATAAATACAAGGAAATTTTACATGAAAGTATTGAGATTACAGGGGATTATGGTATTATGGTGTGTAATTAGATAGGCATGAAGACCATCATAACTTACTAGATGTCTAGACAGAAAAAGGGCTAAAAATAGAGATCACTGTATGCCTCTATTTGGCACTAGTATAACAGATCATATGTCCCTACCAACATCCACAACTCCAAATGATAAAATGCCAAAAAAGAGCTTCAAGAATTATTAAGACTAAAAATAACACTTCTTAACTACCAAGTCAGAACACTAATTTTACTTATTATACCAAGTTGGAAGTTATCAAGTAGCTCAGTTCCTGAGCATATACCCATGCGAGCAAAAGCTTCTAAACAAACACCTTGATGGAGCAGCCAAAGGTTGAACAAGACCTAATAGCTAGAAGTTGAAGTTGGACAAATTTAGAAGATAAAATAGTTGGGGCTTTTTGTTCTTAAAACAAGGGCAGTTAGCCACTGCAACAATCACAGGTCAATTTTCAAAAGCAGCTTTAGGCAGCTTTCTTAAATATGAGCTTTAATGCGTGTAATAATGCAGGGAAGTATTCTGAATGTTTTATAGAGGTCAGATTAGAACATTACAAATTTCCTCCTTCCTTATAATCAAGAAATAGAGTGATAACACAGATTCCATCTCACCAAACATGCAATAAATCTTTACTTAGAAATATGCTAAAAGACAAGATATAGTACACAAGGACCACCATCTTCCCTGAGTATTGAAGCATCTAATTGTCATAAAAATCAATGCAAATCACATTTAATTACAATACAGGTGACCAAATATATTTATAGCAACGGTCATCAAATGATGCAACTCCAAAATATGATTGTATCCTCTCTCAATTGTTGAAGTTATCAATAACTCTGAACCTAAAAACATATGAATCATCATGCTTGTTACCAAGAGGGACATGCTGCACATAACTAAGTCAAACTAAAAAAAGGGATAATACACACAAAAAAAAATTTGGAAATAAAAACTGATTAGAGGGAGCTTCAGTTTGGAAGATAGCTGCAAGAGATCTCCAGTAATCAGCAGTGAAAACATCATTAGAACTCACAAAAACAGATCAACATCACTTTTTAAATACAAACATTGCTGCATCCGGCATCCCAGGTCTCTGCCTGGCATCTCATTATGACAGTAAATGTTAACTAATTGCAGAACTGGAAGCTCATCTTCTGGTCATCAGCACTCATGGTATGGCTAATGCCAGCAAATACAGGAGAACCACAACTAGCAGCAATTTACAAATATGTATTTTTTTTAAACACAGAATCACAGAATGTTAGGGATTGGAAGGGACCTCAAAAGATCATCTAGTCCAATACCCCTGCGGAGCAGGAACACCTAGATGAGGTCACACAGGAATGCGTCCAGGCGGGTTTCGAATGTCTCCAGAGAAAGAGACTATACAACCTCCCTGGGCAGCCCGTTCCAGTGTTCTGTTACCCTTATTGAGAAGAAGTTTCTTCTCAAATTTAAGTGGAACCTCTTGTGTTCCAATTTGAACCCATTACCCCTTGTCCTATCATTGGTTGTCACTGAGAAGAGCCTGGCTCCATCCTCGTGACACTCACCCTTTATATATTTGTAAACATTAATGAGGTTACCCCTCAGTCTCCTCTTCTCCAAACTAAAGAGACCCAGCTCCCTCAGCCTTTCCTCATAAGGGAGATGCTCCACTCCCTTAATCATCTTGGTTGCCCTACGCTGGACTCTCTCCAGCAGTTCCCTGTCCTTCTGGAACTGAGGGGCCCAGAACTGGACACAATATTCCAGATGTGGTCTCACCAGGGCGGAGTAAAGGGGAAGAAGAACCTCTCTCAACCTACTAACCACCCCCCTTCTAATACACCCCAGGATGCCATTGGCCTTCCTGGCCACAAGGGCACAGTGCTGGCTCATGGTCATCCTGCTGTCCACCAGGACCCCCAGGTCCCTTTCCCCTACACTGCTCTCCAACAGGTTGCTCGCCAACTTATACTGGAAGCTGGGGCTGCTCCTGCCCACATGCAATACTCTACAATTTCCCTTGTTATATTTCATTACATTTTTCCCCGCCCAACTCTCCAGCCTGTCCAGGTCTCACTGGATGGCAGCACAGCCTTCTGGCACGTCAGCCACTCCTCCCAGCCTGGTGTCATCAGCAAACTTGCGGATAGTACACTCTACTCTCTGGTCCCAATAATTGATGAATATATTGAATAATACAGGCCCCAATATTGACCTCTGAGGCACACCACTAGAAACAGGCCTCCAACTGGACTCTGCCCGCTTGACCATGACTCTCTGGCTTCTTTCCTTCAGCCAGTTTGCAGTCCACCTCACTACCCAGTCGTCCAGACCACACTTCCTCAGTTTACCTGTAAGGATGCTGTGGGAGACTGTGTCAAATGCCTTACTGAAATCAAGGTAGACCACGTCCACTGCTCTGCCATCATCCATCCATCTTGTTACATCCTCATAAAAGTCAATGAGGTTGGTCAAACACAACTTCCCCTTGGTGAAGCCATGTCGACTGCCCCTAATGACCCTCTTATCCCTGATATGCCTTGAGATGGCACCAAGGATAAGTCATTCCATCAGTTTCTCAGGGATGGAGGTGAGGCTGACCAGTCTATAGTTACCCAGGTCCTCCTTCTTGCCCTTTTTGAAGACTGGAGTGACATTTGCTTTCCTCCAGTCCTCAGGCACCTCTGCCATTTCCCAAGTCTTGGCAAAGATGATGGAGAGCGGTCCAGCAATGACCTCAGCCAGCTCCCTCAGCACCCGCGGATGCATACCATCCAGACACGTGGATTTATGGATGTCTAGATTGCCTAACTGCTCCCTAACCCAGTCCTCATCAACCGAGGCAAACTCCTCCACTTTCCTGACTTCCTCTGGGGCCTCGGCAGTACAGGGCTTCCCAGGACAGCCTCCGTCAGAATAGATAAAGACAAAGACAGCATTCAGTAACTCTGCTTTCTCTGTACCTTCTGTCATCAGGGCACCCACCTCATTCATCAGTGGGCCTACATTGCCTCTGGTGTTAGTTTTATTTGCCACGTATTTGAAAAAGCTCTTTCTGTTGTCCTTGACCCCTCTCACCAGGTTTAATTCTAAGGAGGCCTTAGCTTTCCTAGTTGCCTCCCTACACCCTCTGACAACACCCTTATATTTTTCCTGAGTGGCCAGCCCCTCTTTCCATGATCTATAAACTCTCCTCTTCCACTTGAGCTTGCCTAGCAGTTCCCTGTTTAACCACACAGGTCTTCTGGCTCCCTTCCTTGACTTCTGACGTGTTGGGATACTCTGATCTTGTGCCCAGTAGAAACAGTCCTGAACACTAACCAAATATCTTGGGCCCCTTTACCTTCAAGCAGCCTTGACCATGGGATTTCCCCTAGCAATTGTTTGAAAAGGCCAAAGTTAGCCCTGCTGAAATCCAGGGTTGCAATTCTGCTTGCTATCCTGTTCCTGCCACATGAGATCCTGAACTCCACCGTTTCATTGTCGCTGCAACCAAGGCAGCCCCCAACCTTTTCTGCTTCAACCAGATCCTCCTTGTTAGTGAGGATGAGGTCCAGCAGTGCACCTCTCCTAGTCAGCTCCTCCACCCTTTGCATCAGAAAGTTATCGTCAATGCACTGGAAGAACCTCCTGGACTGTGGCTGGCTGGCCGAGTAGTCCTTCCAGCAAACATCAGGGAAGTTAAAATCCCCCACAACAACCAGGGCCTGTGATTGTATCACCCCTGCCAGCCTTCTCCTTAATTTTCACCCATAGACTCTCAACTCGCCCCTCATCCAAGCCTGGACAATACTCAATACATTATAGTTGCTCCCTCACGTAAAGAGCGACTCCACCACCACGCCTGGCTGGCCTGTCTTTCTTGAAAAGGACATAGCCATCCATGACCACATTCCAGTCATGTGTGCTGTCCCACCACGTCTCCATAACTGCCACCAGGTCATAATCTCCTGCCCTAACACAGGTTTCTAACTCCTCCTGCTTATTTCCCATGCTGCGCGCATTGGTGTACAGGCATTTCAGAGAGCAACCTGAGCACACCGATTTCACCCTAACAGGAAGAATCCCAGGCCCTTGGGCACTGAGCCTATCATATTCCCTACTATTTCACGAAATTGCATGAAAGGCTTCCAGAAAGTCAAAGATGTATTATGGAAGGCAAGCTCACTCAAACAATCATCTGTTATTTTCTTTCTAAAAAAGGAAGTACGGGAGGGAGATCATAGAAGCTTTACTTCCAACAGTTTGATTAAAAAGCACTACGCAGACCCTCTTGAGCATATAAACTCATAGAAATAGCTGCCATTATGAAAGTACATTTTTACTCAAGGTGCAGATCCAATCATATTCAGAATTTTCACCACTGATCTGTTAACAAATACAGAAAGAAAAATCTGAAAAAATCTGTCTGGCAAGGTTAGCACTCAAAGTAATCATTTAATGACTTGGGTTTATTCAGACAAAAATGATTTATTCCATAAAGTTTGTAGCTGGACATAAAATAGTCTAAAGTATTCTGCAGAACTCTATGCGTGTTCTGAAGAGGAACATTTAAAAACACTCCCAGCAAGCGAGTAGCAGAATCTGTGCTCCTAGGATGATGAAGAGGCACAGAGCAATCCTTTGATAAATCAACAGGACAATAGCAAGAGTATTGATTCTGGTATGTTGTATTGCACTGGGGAGGAGGATGTTAACTCTGTATGTCCAGTTCTCCTTTAAACATTCTTATAAAAATACAACCAAAACAATTCATACAGATACAGTGGTAACAAAGGGCTGGAGAAAATTCCTTACAGCAAGAGTTAAAGAGCTGTCAGATTAGTTTAGAACAATAGAATTGAAAGGTGACTTCACTAGGGAGTATAAACATCTCAGAATAAAGTATTGGAGCTCTGAAGCAGAAACCAGAGGCAATGCCTGGAAACTGAAGACAGACAAATTCATATTAGAAATAGAGCTTATTTATATTTTTCAACAATGAGGATCATTAACTACTGATGAAGTTGGAGCAAAATGTGATTTCTTTGTCCTTCCACATCTGTAAATGAAGACCAAACACCTCTAGAAGATGCACTCTATGGTAAGTACTAGCTTAATGCAGGGGTAGCTGTATGAAGTTAGAAAGAGCCTATATCGTACAGTGTTTAACTCAGATGATGTAATGATCCTGCAAGACCTTAAAATTGCTACGGTGTGTGAATCATGCCAAGATAAATAAATTAGCAGTAATAAACTACATAAGATCCTGCAGATCTATTACGGATACCCCATATCTGTAAGTCACCCAGCCCTTCTACAGTACATAGGACCAAGGGATCTCCATCTTGTAACAACAACATACTTCACTGATATAATCTCATTTCATATAATAAAAAGGTTTTTCTTCTCATGCATATCTTACAATCCATATTTAACCTTTTTTAGTACTTCTAATACTTAGTAGCTGTGGTAAATGTCACCTAGATAATACAGCCTTACTGAAATGTAATGTTATATCAAAACTAACAAAATTCAATGAATACTCATTAATATAATACTTCAAAATGTTCCTGCTGGCTGGCAAACCTCAGTAAGGTTTGAAATAACTATTTTGATAAAAGGAGAAACATTGATTACATAATTTGTACTCATTTTGTCATTCTGTCCTTTTTATTTTATCATTTTCTCTTCAGCTGCATAGTTGTTTGACACTGCTGACTCACAGGCAGCAAGTATATTCCCAGACCAAATGTAAATGCATCTTATGCCCCTAAATTGGCATTTTCCAGATATTCATCTCCTTCTTAACACCACCTGTACTCTGAGGGTGCATCTGAAAAGAGATTAAGCGAAGAAACAGAACTGGCCTCTGAAACAGAATTGTTTCATGATTGCTTTGTAGGAAACCATTCCATTAGGTAAACAGCTACTCCTCCAGCATACAGAAGCAGAAATAGCACAAAAATGGTCCGAATTTGGAGAGCGTAAATACCAAAATAAAAACAGTCATGAGACGGCAGGGTTTACTGGCCTACAAAAATTTCATTGCAAATAAAGAACTGGGAGCTTTTGAGTATCATATACTAAATTTGGACTTAGAGGGTATGGATCCTTAAGAAATACAGATCCTAACAGGGCGGCGGGGGGAGCGGGGGGAAGAAAAAAAGAAAGAAAAAGCACAAAGAGGACCTGAAGAGGTCAGACAGCCCAAGCCCTATTCCAAGGCAATCCAAAGAGAGACTTCTCCAATCTGTTTCTCAGAGTCTCCAGGAAACCTACTCCAGCACTTGCTATTCTTACCACTTGACAGTTTTTTGTCTTTTCTTCATTTCTGTTGACCCCACCCCCCCCTTTTTTTTTTTTAATATCTAACGCACATTCTTTTAGTTTAAGCTTCTTGTCCTCCACACTGATTAGAAAGCAGATTATTACCTCTCTCCTGGCATCAGCTTTCTACATATTTGAAAACATTTTTCTCCCATCAATAAATAAGCATGATTCCTTCAGAATTCTCAAAAGGTCACTTTTCTTAGATGTTTTATTATCTGTTTCCTTCCCCTAAACCGACTGGTCCATATCTTTCTTGAATCCCAGTGCCTTATCCACAGCAGCATACAGGACCAAAACATCATCATGTTTTCATGAACAGACTTCACCTAACTAGAGTACATCCTCATACAACCTGTACAAAATCAGAGGTCAAGAAAGTAATGACAGAAAAGGAGCATGCTACAGGAGACCAGAGGCACAAAGATTTTAGGGAAAAAGTAATGTTGTTCCCAACTACATGCAGTTTTTCATATCAATATTTTAGTCTACTGAGTTATTTTTGCCTCATTATAAATATGAATTCATTTGTGCAGCATGATTAAAAAGGGGGCTGTGATTCTACTTGAGGCTTCTAGCATAACAAACAATGCCAATGAGGAAGACTCTCTAAATATATTATAAATAAGGAAAAAAGTGGAAATCATACACATCCGTGTATATGTAAAGTAGATATTTTGGCTAATGTCAACATCTCTTAAAACACACATTTTGCTTATATTTTAACAAAGAATAAAACATTTTGCTTCTCAGAAAAGTATGAACCAAAGTCATGAGTGACAACCAGACTGCACCTTGAAATAATTCAGCATAAGCTAATATATCATTTTTCTACATTATGTCTTCCACCAGGTCTGTCTTGCTTGCTTTCCTTCCCGACCTAGACAGCTATACTCCAGCAATACTGGCTTCAAAATTGCTTGGGTAAATGTTTCATAAACTCAGGATAAAACTGTCATTTTTTTGCCACTAGTGTTCATATGGGGAGAGACAGAAGAGCGTGCAACCTTAAGCAGCACAACAGTTTTGAAACTGCTACTGATGTAATTGTGGAAAGAAATCTGTTTCCTGTTGATTTTTTTAATTGTCAACTTCTGATTCTGCATTGGTATTTAAGATCTGAAAGTGCAATTTGAGTGCACTGTTTCATCAAGAAACCTTGGCACTGACTTCATTCACGCAAACTCTAGTGATGCTAAAGTCACTGGGTTTTTTTTTTTCATACAATTCTCTGGTGCAAAATCAGATCTCGTATCAACAACAGTTAGTTATTCCAGTGTTTCAAAAGACTTATTTCTGTACCACGAGCAACTTCCTTGTTGTTCTAATCCTTCAGACCTACTTACACACAGAAGAAAATTGAATAAATCAGATTTATTTAATCTCCATCAATTTGTCAACGCTTTACATAGTTGAATCTGAAAGCCTCAGATTAAGAAACCAAGGGAACACACACATGAAAAAGGCACCACATCTCATCCATCCTAACATGCTCAAGTACATTTAAACACTCAGTTAAGTATATATTCTTATATACAGCAGCTGAGTGTTTATAATGTCTTAACATATATTCAACAACTATACCATAAAATACAATTCATAAGCAAATACTGATACAGATGGCTCACATTTTTTTCTAGAAAGCCTTTAATACATCAATCAGAACATGGGTTACACACACACCAAAAAAAAGATAGATTGGCACAGAAGAGAAGAGGCAATTTGGCAGCTTCTCAGCAAACACAGATTAAAGCACAAAAGCTCTGGTGCATACAAGAGACAAGACAAATAACGCCAAAAGGTCACAGAACATACCCTGAGATCCGTGGATACTTATGTAACAAAAGATAAAACTTGATTCTGTGAATAAAACTGAGTAATTAGAGTTTTCCTTTTCAACAAGATTTTAAATGTTTGACAAGACAACAATCATTGTATCTGCTGCAATATTTGCCCAATAATAGGTACAGTGAAAGGAAATACAGTGATGGCCACAGTTAAGTACCATGACCAACTGAACTCAAAGCCAAATACCTTCATTAAGTTTTGCCCTATACAGGATGCTACCAGTAACTTTTGTATTGGATTTATATTTTCACATGATAGAGAATAGTGTGCTATTGAATCATATTACTTTACACTGCAAAACATTAGGGATAATGAATCACAGTAGCTCTACTGCTAGCACTATGGTATTGAAGATACGGATGCAGATTCCTTAAAAAAAGAAGGAATTGGCTGTTGAGCTTAACAGGAATATTCTGGTTTAGTTATTCATACATTGGAAAATTCTAACTCTACGTTACCCCCTCTCTGAATCTGAGATAACCATGGAAACAGAAAACAAGAGATGGACTGAAAGGGCAGCAGAATAATCTTATTTCTTTCATCAGCCATATCACTACGGTTGGGCCAGTAACTGCCAACCCTCAGCATTATTCAAATATTTGCTTCTCAGAAAGGAATAAAAAAAAAAAAAAAGCAGCAGAGTGGGTCTGTGCAACAGACTCTGTATTTTATTGTAGATTTCCATCACACATATGTCGAAATATGACAGGCTTCTCTCCATCCTCACCATATCCTTTCTCTTCCAAGGTGGATTTTGGAAGCAAGAAATACTTTTATGCTTTCCCATAGTCCTCCTCTTTCCCAGTAAGTATTTCAGCATTTCTCTGCACACAGTTCATAGACTTTTAATTCTATCTAAGGTAAATACAGTTTTGTTAACTAGGCTAACCAGTCTCCTTGATCTGAACCAGTACAGCTGCTATTCTCCTGAAAAAGTAATTAAATTAGCAGCCTTTAAAAAAAAAAAAAAAAAAAAAAGTTGGCAGGGAAGAATCTTACTGATAGGCACCCTTTGGGGAGGTCTGCAGTACTGTTCTCTCAAACAAAGGGAACTCTCACACCCGTCCTTACATTTCGTCCATGTACTCACTGAAGAAAGCGTGTACTAGCCCCAGAGAGATGCTGAGGGTGCTCCACCTCTACGCTGAAGCAGCTGAGCGGGATTTCTCTCATCCTTGCTCATCTTCTTGACCGGGAGCCATCACAGCGAATGGCACAAGAACTGAGGACGCAGCGCTGCAACAGCGGCCAGCAGGCAGGGATAAGGCGAGACAGCAGAGGCAGCCAACACAAACGGGGGTTAGAGAAAAATCACATGGAAGCACCAGGGGAACAGGTACCTGCTGAAGGGGGAGGATGGGATGGAAGAACTCTAGTAGTGGTAGAAGCTGGAAATAAAGTAAAGCTGGGAGAAGCCTAAAGTTGAAAGATGCAATTGTGAATGGCTCCTACATTTTTCGTCTCAATCATAGATACAGAAGGTAACAGTCAACTGCTGAAACTTTGGCTCTTAAAATTCAATATATGACATATGAAAAGATTACTGTTAATACCATATAACTGATGATGTGTTTAATAACATAAATAAACCAACTACCCAGAACAAGGAATATATATAAAATAACTGTACAGGCACAAAACTATGAAATGCCAGCACATTTACTAGACAGACAGGTTTAAAAAAAGACAAAAAAAAAAAATTCTAGGTCTACAGAACAAGCAGGACTATTACACAGGATTTCTCAAAACACTTAAGCCCAAGTGTCTACAAACTACAGCTGTGAGGCTTGTCCTTTGCAGGTGCTGAATTGAAGCTTTTTTTTCAGACGTGCTAAGCAGTTGCAACTACTACAGAGGTAACAATGTGCTGATCACAGAAAGGGAGGTTGGCCAATCGCTGGCACAAAGCCATCTCTGGCAGAAAGGAGGATTCTGGCATTCGCCTAAGAGAAAGGAAAATAAGTCTTTTTCAAATAAATTGCAGACTATACTGGAGGGTGTGCAGGGAAACAAACAAAAAATCCCAAACCACACAACAGGTTTGTCCTCATTATCAGACGTCCAGAACCATGAAAAATCAGACCTACATGTCCCATATCGCACAGGAAGACCTAGATGTTCAACTGGTGTAGCCCTAATCATTTCATACCTCAATTCTCCTTCTGTAAACATAATAAAAAGCTGTCCAATCTTGTAGCAGAAGTGTAAAATAAATTCATTAGTTTTAAGTATGCAGGCACAGTGATAAGAGTGTGACAGAGAAGCTTTGAAAAAAAAAAAATCAAGCAATTCTGCACATACTGCAGAACATGGACAAGCACGTAGATAATCTGAACCAGAGATGGGACAGGCAAAATGAAAGACTGAGCAAGTGATCTTTGTCAGAGCACTATCCCACTTGCACACACAGAAATACAGGAGTGCCATGGCGGGGGCGGGGAGGTGGGGGGGGGGGGGGCGGTGTTTCTTTACTTTGCAAGTAAAGAAAAAGTTGCTCTATCAACATTTTGCTTTGCATTGTTATTTGCCAATGTTGTCATAACATATGCAGAAGTTTCTCAGTCCTCAGAGTAATTCTAGTTTTTACTGAGCACTGCAGAAAATTTTTTTATGGGTTAGGAAAAAAAGAAAATAACATTCTTATCATACAGCACTTCCAGGTTTCCCCACCAAGTCTATTTTGTTCTTATTGAAAAACAATATTCTTTAAAAAGGTTTTGGGTTTTTGTTGCTGGTGTTTTGTTTTCGTTTTTTTTTTTTTTTTAATACTCCTTTGAAAATAAGGAATCAAAAACTGAAGATGTGAGGACATAACATGATGAAATTAAGTTATGAAAAGAAGTGCTATTAATTTTATACTCTCTCTAGACTTTTAAGACCTTTGTCAAATGCTTCCTGTCTTTGGGTAAAAGAAGAAGATACAGCTTCCTTATGTACCAGAATGAGATCTTCTATTTTGTATCAGTTTGAGTTCCTTTTATTAGATACAAATGTTCCTAACATTATTAGACGAAACCTTTTGCAGAAACCATGCATCATATTGCATTCTTAATGCATTTGTGTTCATTTCTAGCAAGACTTAATAACTGCACTCTTTACTGACTCTCAACAAGGCTATTAGATCTCGTATCACTTCAACAAGTTTTCTGTCAGGTTTTTCCTAGGTGGCACCTACATTTTAAATGTTAAATCAATCCTAATACTTTAAGATGCTGATAAAATTTATAAGAACCTCAACTGTAGCAAAACAAAATATGCATATTTCATTAACTCATTTTAACTGTGACCCAGAGAACAAATCTTACAACTGATTAACTCAGACTGACAAAATTGTTTAACTATTGTATGATGGAGCTTAAATATCATAGGCTTTCTCCTGAAATTCCCAGATATTTCTCAAATTGCCAATACCAGCATATGAAAAACAGAGGCATATTACAATAAGAAGTAAAACCCATTTTTATCAAAATGCCCATACCTCAGTAAACTGCTTTTCTTGAATTTCCACTGAAATATGTTGGATTTCCTAAACATCATCCTTTGAAAGGTGGGATCTATCAGAACGTAGTGAGCCAACATTTTACAAGTTTAATAGTTCCTATAGAACTTATACTGATTTATTAATAAAGTTCCACCACTTGCTTCCAATATTAATCTTTGCTAATTCATTAATAGTATTATTTCTTTCCCTGCTTTAAATCACCAACATCATAATGTAAGCAGTTGACAGCTATCGGACACTAGATCCTTCAGTAAACCAGGAAGAGAGTGACAAAAACATCTTTCTCTTCCAGATGTAAATACAAATTTTTGGACAAACTTCTTACCCAACTCCCAATTCTAAGCAAATCTGAGTGATAACTTCTGTAAATCTCTCAACTATTTCACTGGGGGATATTTTTTTTTGCTGGGATTGGCTTAAAGCCAGGAACAGAACCTGGACTGATTAAAAAAAATTCAAAATAAAGACAAAAATACATTGTTAAGTCCTAATGATGATGGGAGTTAAGAGGGAAAGCATACCAGCTACAAAAACAAAACAAATAAAAAAAGGGGGCGGAGGAAAAAAAAAAGAAAATACAAAGTATTGCTAAAAAAACCTTTAGCAAATATACCAGGAGTTAATTGACTGCTCTGGCCCAGAGGTACACTCTTAGGCTATGTCTTAGGGTGCAGCCTTTGATACTGCTGTAAATCACAAACATGTATTACTTTGAATAAGCATTTTTCAATTATTTTCTTACTTTAAGTAAAAATTCACTCACAGGCAGGCCAGCACTGTTCAATGTAAGTTTGAAGGCCACTGGAATTTTAAATAGTAAAGTCAGGCAAATCCTCCCTTTCCTCTACAGCAGTGCCACCTGTGGTCATCCGTGCCAATGCTCCACCTCATCCAGATTCCTGCCATCTCTCCACTTCACATCCTCTGTACCCTCTTCAAAAGAGGGGATTCAAGCATTGCACCTGCCCTGTAGACATCTGAGCAGGTGGAGAAGCTGAAACCGCAAGTTGCTTCTTCCTCTCAGCTACATGAAGAGCCAACCCTCAGCATAAGAGCAGAACGGCAACCCAAGGAAAACCTCCAGCTCATACCACACTGCCTGGTTTATGGCATGACAACTCAAAGGTGAAAGCTCTCAAGAATCACTTGCATGCCTCATAAAATACTTCAGTTTACAAAAATTTCTACATTGAGGCTAAATTAGGAAGAGCAACACCAGGAGGTTGAGGGAGGGGAACCTGCCCTGATATCTGGTCCTGGTGACACACACCTGGAATGCTGGGTCCAGTTCTTGGCTCCCCAGTACAAGAGAGATATAGGCACACCAGAGCAAGTCCAGCAAAGGGCCACAAAGATGATTAAGCACATCTGACAAACAAGGAGTGACTACGAGAGCTGGGACTGCTCAGCCTGGAGAGGAGAAGGCTTGAGGGGGTGTATCCACATGTATAAATGCCTTATGGGGAGAGTAAAGAAAACAGACCCAGGCTCTCCTCAGTGGTGGTCAGTGACAGGACATGGGGCAATGGGCACAAATCTAAATACAGGAAATTTCATTTGAAGAAAGAAAGTATTTTCTTACAATGAAGGCAGTTGAACACTGGCTCAGGTTGCCCACAGAGGCTGTAGAGTCTTTACTCTTGGAGATATTTCAACCTGATCAACCTGATCAACCTGTTCTGAGAAGGGGGTTGGACCTGATGACCTCCAGGTGTTCTCCCCTCAGCCTCAACCATCCTGTGATTCCGTATACGTTAAGATTAAATGATCATCCTGCTTGATGCCAAATAAGAACAGAAATACAGCATATATACAAGTGTCAGCAAACACAAAGATGGTTAATGAAATCTCCAACTTAAAGATACACTGAACAGGCAGAACTAAAATAGCTAGAGCTTTTACTTATAATTTGCTGGCCTTGACCCCCTCTCTTAAGGTCCCTATGCTGTTTGATGAGATGACATTTTGTAGAGCCAATTTCTGGATTCAAAAGAACTGTTTAATGAGTCAAGGGGGTGCCAACTTGGCCTCAAAACTGAGGAACGGGTTGATTTTTATCTCATTCTCTTTAAACACTCATTCTGTCCCTGCTATTTCTCTCCCCAACATCCATTTATTTCACTCATTTCTTCTGCATGCTGTTTAATCTTTTGCATCCATCTGGAATAACCCTCCCCTGTCATCATTGTATCCTGAATCACCAGCAAGTGACATTCTCAAACTAATAATTTAAGAGCCATTGCTACAATGCAGTCTCTGCTTCCTGCTTAACAGTTTCACACCAATTTCTATTTTTTGCTCCAAAAACAAAAGGCAATGTCATCCACAACCATAATAAGATTTCCACTGCAAAGCTGTAATTAGTCTTCTTTCAGGGCTTGCCAACATTTATTTTAAAGTGATAGTAAAAATGCATACAAACAAGCACATCTCACCAGTACTCTGCCTAGGAATGCTTCTGAGGCAAGATCTCACAAGAAAGGTTAGTAAAAGCTGGAGCAATTTAGCATAACCTATTGCAGTTCAAGTGACTTATAGTAGTCACTTTTAAAGCACTGCTACCAGTCAGTACAAGCAGGACAAGAACAGGTTTACTCTTTCTGAGGAGAAGTGATTTCATTTTTCTTCCCACTGGTCATTTTCCTCTATCTCCTCAGAATACTAATCCATAGAAAACCACAGGATTTTCTGTGTGCACTAAATTAATGCCTTTTCTATTGTCTTCAGTACTCTTTCCCTGTTGCTCTTCCATCAAGATCTTCAGGGGCCTTTTTCAGAACATAAAGCTATTTTTCCAGGCAGGATCTGAATCATTTTTAAGTGGTGTTAATTCTTGAAAAATAAGACTGAGAAGAAAAGAATGGATGCTTAAGGCATACATTCTACTTCCAACTCAAAGCCAGAGAAAATGCGTAATTTCAATTGTGAGCACATAAGCTTGGCTGTTCTTATGTGAAGATGAGACTGAAATAAAGCAATGCTGCAAATTCTCAAGCAAACAGTTTTAATAAAACAGTAGTGCTGCTTTCCTAGCCTGACATGGAACTGCAAATAAAAGCTCTTCTTCAGCTTCAAGATGCACCAGCTGAGGAGAACAACAATCCAACTCATTCCTTCCCTGTAAGATCCTACCAGAGCTGTCTCTACAAAGATCTACAAAAGGTCTACAAAATCTTACCACATCTCTCTGCATCCTCATTCTCTAGAAAATCCTTCCAAGTCTGCTTGTTTACTGTAGTAATTAAGTAAGAAAATACTTACTTCTCAAATGGTGTAAAATGACCCAGATCATTTTGACCTACAGAGGACAAAGGGAAGGGGCACACAAGTGGCACTGATTATAAGGGCCAAACAACCTCGAGCAATGCAAGGCCATACAGGCACCAGTGCTTTCTTCAGCTCTTCTGCAACTGGAAGATGATGTCCAGCAACCACTTAACAATTTTGTGTTAAAACTGTTTTATCAAGTGTAAAAGCAGCAACTCTAGAACAGCTGAACTTACCTACATTCTGGTCCTTAGAAAACTGAAGAACCTTCCATTTAAAAAAGGAGGTGATCAATAGAGGCCATTGAAACAAAGAGGTACAAGGTTGCCAGCAGACTAATAGAATAAATCAAGATGGGAAAGAGTGTGAACGAACACATTGCCCAGGTATTACAGTGCACACCTTTTTCCCTATCCAGGCAGTATGTTCCTGGTTTACAGCCTAGTCAGCTTCCACAAACAGAGACAACATAAGTTCACAGAATATGCTCCTATACCCAAAGCTACAAGAATAGTTGCATTAACCACACAACCTACTACTCTTCAGAGGATCCTCACTCGGACACCTTAAGAACAAGATGATGCGTAACTCTCTTCTCCACAAAACACTGGAAAGAAAAGGAAAAAAAGAGTATACAAGATCTAATCCCTCTGTCATGCATCATTCTTAATCTTTTGGCTTGAGAAACACCAGGATTTTTCTCCAAGACGCTTCAGGAAGCACTTGGAGCTGCAACTGCATTGTGACCAGATGGAACCAAAGCCCACTCTAAAGTTAGCAGCCCATCAATTACCCTTCTAGTCCAACCAACCTTGACAGCTATAAATTCTCATAAACAAACCATTTTATTACCTGACTACAGTTACTTGTAAGGTAGTACTTCTAAGGTACCATCACGTTGCACAAACTTGAAAACCACTCCTGGAGACATTCCAGGCCAGGCTGAATGGGGCACTGAGCAACCTGATCTAGTTGAAGATGTCCCTGCTCATTGCTGGGGGGGTGGACTAGGTAATCTTTAAAGGTTCCTTCCAACCCAAACTCTTCTATGATTCTAATGCATGAGCAGAGCCAGTGTAACAACAATCTGATTTATAACATATTTTGTTTACTTTCCTAAAGAATGACAAATTAACCTGTGTCACCACCATTTGCTGTTATTAGCCCAGCACTATCTTGCTATAGGAAGGATCAAATGCATCCTGACATATGAACCTCAAAGTGCTTATAGGACTAGGGCCATGGGATACAGGAATCCTGAGGGAGCAGTAGCCCATCATTCCTCCTGGGGCCAGATACATCATTTGGTAGCTCACCACAGATCTTCCACAGCCTCGGTCCTCTTCAAAGGAAAAATAAACAAACAAAGAGAAATGGCTTCACTTTTACAGTTCAACCACCTCCTCCTTAATCTCTTAACAGAGCAACCCAAGCAGACAGGAAGAAGAGATGATGATGCTGGAGGAATGCAGCTTTTAGAGAGCACACCACATGTAAATACTCTGCAGTCCTGGAAGCTTCTGTGAGTGACAGTACACAACCTGTATGAAGAGACAAGAATTATTCTAGTGCTCCTAATTTAATGGTGCCTTTCTGCTATATCATGCAATGTCGGTATGGACCGCAGTTCTAATGGATCGTCTTTCCTCACTTAAGCACTAATACCAAATTCAGTATTATATAGTTGAAGAAAAATGTCTCAGAAAAAGGGACATCCTTAAGTCATCCTCAGTCTGCCTTCAGACTGGCATACTTCTTAAATGTAAATTATGTTCATTTGGGGTCTAACCTCCAGTGGACTTAGGAGAGGCAACCTTTCCTTAACATCCCTTCTAGGGACCACTAACAGCATAACATGTCAACACACCTTCTCCAAAAATTAAAAAGGGAACTAAAATAGTCTTGGAGCTTTCTAAACTAATTTCAAAGAGCCTTCAGCTGAGTAGCTTCAGAATGACAGTTCTGCTTTAGTCTCCCAGATTAGCTTGTTAAGTCTATGAGCATAACATTGGAAATGGCACATCTAAGGTAATACAGCAAATAGCTGCAGACATGAAATTTGGAGTTCTTCCCCAACAAGAAATAGGAAAACAACACACACATCCTCCTCCACACCACCCCCCGCCCTGGCAAGAAAAAAAAAAAAAAAAAAGGCTAATAAGATTGCAGCTTTTCTTTCAATTATTCTTTTCAAAATATCACTCAGCTGTATTGCACTTCTTGAAAAAGCTAATGCAGCCAAAGTTAAAGGTCTCAGAAAACACTTGGGAAAAGACTATTTTCTTAAAAGTTCTCCTAACTTGAGCAGGAAGAATTTTGTGTATCTGTCAATGGGTCCTTGTGACCAAGTTTCCCTTTGCCTATCATCATGGAGATCAGTTTGCAAAGTTTAATCAATACCTCAGTGTTCTCACATATTTGTTATTAGTGATTAGTTTAAATACTACTTATGTGCATCACACAATGTTTGCATATTACCATAAGAAAATACACAATTTGTAAAGGTACATATATATATTTGAAAAGTAGCAACCCTAAGAATCAGGATGCTTATAAAAACCAAAAAAAGTCCTTGCAAGCATGCTATAGTACCTACAATAAGACCCAACAGCTATCTTTAATAAACCACATTTGAATAAGTTCTAGAAAGTGTAAAGGTGTCACACATCCAATGTATTTGGTCTGCACAACAGCACACAAATAGTTTCTGACTCATGAGAAACACTTCTGATCTTATAAACCAAATACACTGGACTTAACTTCAAATAACAGGCTTAGTAAACCATTTAAGACATAATAATTTGCTTTTGCTTTTAAAGGATTATGCCAAATGAAGTTTTTCCCAGTAATTTTGCTTCTTCTGTGGCACTGTGCCCCTCTCTCTTTCTTCAAGCCAACACTAGGTTCACCATTTCCCACCGTTTATGCACACACGTCTAAACAGAGTAAGACACTCTGACTTCACATCTGTGACCTCAGTATTTCCATGGCTCTAGATCAGCCTCATGGATGTAACCATCAGATCCTGCAAACAAGGCCTTCGTTTGTGCTCCCTCTTCTGGCTTCATGAGCATACAGCACAATCACGGTAGGGTGACATGGGGACCACCCAAACACAGCCAACACAGCCCCATTTATTGGTTCCCCCCTTAGAAAAAAACAAAACAAAACACAACACAGAGATGTAAAGAAAGTGCTCGTGACCTGCACATTATCGCTCACTGTGGTGGAACACACTATAGAAATAACCCAGATCAGTATTCATGAGAGTGATTTATCTTATTCCACTGCTCAGCACAAAAGTCCAAGTACTCAGCTTCCAAGGACGGCACAAAAATACCTTCCAGCTAATTTTTGAAGCCCATCCTAATGTTAATTTTAGCTCTGGAAAACCATCACGTGTAACAGACCAAACAGCCCTTCATCTTCCATAAGGAAAAAAAGCAGTAACAGTACAGGTTCATATTGGGCTAGGTCTGGCATAACAGGCCTCCATTTTCAAGTTTAGAATGCATTTTAATCATTTTTATATTTATTTTCACAATCAAAGCAAGAACTTTGGTTATTTATCTCTATCAACTTTGGCATCAAAGAATAAGAGGAAAAGGAAAGGTGGGGGGTGGGGGGGAAGACAACTGCACAGTAGCTTCCTTTTCCAGCATAATGTTGTACTGCAGTGGAGGTCTATTTTGGGAAAGCCACAGTTGCCAGTAGTGTAGCCTTCATAAGTCATTTTGGTAGAAGCTGTCAAAATACATGTTCTTCGGAGTCTTGCCGGATTTGGAACACCTTCTCTGGCTTTATTTTACAACAAAATGGAAATCTGTGACTACCCTCTAGTAAAAGTATTTGGGGAAAAGTTAAGTCTGGGTGGGCAAAAAGAAAGTAAAATCACCTATGGTTTTCTCTGGAACATGTAGGATATGCTACAGAGTGGGACTAGAGAGATGCAAAGGTTGAGGAAGGGAGGCAGGAACATAATTTAGGTACCTTTGTCCAAGAGAACAACTTGAGAATTGTTCACAGAATGAGGCAGCATTGGAAAGAAGCTGCAGAAGCTGCCAGCTGTTGGAAGCCTCAAGCTCTGTCCCTGCTCTGCAGGACTGTGTTAGAATGTGAGAGAATAAAAGCCACAGCTACCCCCACGAAAAGGGGCTGGTAACCAAGGTCTTCCTTTTCCTAGGCAGGTACCCCAGCTAATTACAACTGCTCAACAGTCAGACATTATATTCTACACAGTTCCATTTTCATTCTTGTATTCGCAACTCAGTTATTTCTCCCTGGAATATCCTAATGCCTGGTAGTCAGGAGTGACAGATGTTGTCTCGGACTTCCAGTCTTCAGAGAGGATATGAAACACACAATCTCCAAAGAAGAGCAGAAATTCTGCAATACTATTGTGCTTGATAATATTTGCTAATAGCTACCATCAAATAGTTTCCCAGATCTGCTCATCAGTGACACCTGGTATTCTGCATAGGCCAACATAAACTGACCTGGAATACTCCATAACCTCAGAAACATGCTGTAAATTCTCACACTTAAAGACACTTCTTTTGTGATAACAAAGTTACTTGACTCTTCTGAAGCTTAGGAGGTCACCAAAATTTTACAAGATATCATATAATGGCAAATTGGGTCTAGAATTCACCTACACACTTCCCTCACCACCTATGAAATCTTATTTGGCACACAGACATTTTAGTTTCTGGGAAGATTTGTTCAAAAGCAAAGGAGTCTGCATGCTCTGTAGACAGCTCCAGAAATGGTGCTTATAAACACACAGAAGGCAAGTTAACATATGTGAAACTAGGTAACAGCAGCTCGGTTTTATAACCCAAACAACAAATGTGGGGACATTCCAGAGTAGGTGGTTTACCTCTTGCCCTTCATGTTTTTCGATTTATTCTGCAGTTCTTGCAGATAAACAAACATTTAAACTACAGAAAAGTCCTAGAGAAATCTAAACGTAAGTCATGGTCATATAGTTTTCCAACAAACACTCCTCAGCTGACCAACAGCATGTCTTCCAGATTCTCAACACTTTATTTACAGTTTATCCTCTCTGAGTGGAGAAATGAAGATAAAATTCAGTTTTGTTTTCACCAACATATACAGACTGCTACACGTCTGTAAACCTTTCTAAATTACCATTTATATTAAGAATTAAATGTTACACACTGTAGTCTGTGAAAAATGGATGAGAAGACACTTTTTCCAGTGAAGCATATGAAAGCTGTAAGGCTTATGTTTCCTTTGCAGTAGTAATATATTACACCCCCAAAGGGAATGGAACACTTGCAAAAATGCAAGTGTTTTAAAGATTTTCCTCATGACATCTCATCCACACATTCATACTAAGGCCAAAACCAGATAAAATCTGTAGTAGACTGATCTTTCAAACCTTTTGCCTAATTCAATCAGCTAGAAGTTAAATTACATGCTGTAAAAATCTATATTCTAATACATTTTATGCTAGATCAGACTATAAAGTTCCAGAAGGATCTGGCTCTTGATGGTATCTAAGGCTTGCAGAGAGCACAAGCACTGAACAGGGGTTCCTTTCTGTTAGATACACTGTACTATAAACTTCTCTTAAGTCTATTTTGCTTTGGCTTCCTTTTTTGAAGCGCCCTGGAGGTCCAAAGTTTTTGATGAAAAAAAAGAGTAAAAATAAATAAATAAATAAAATCCCTCACTTCACCACAGCCAAAAATTTAGTTTTGCCTATCTCTAAGAAAATCTCCTTTTCACCAGCTCCCAAATATTATAAATCACTACCACATGGAAGTTTTTCCTCTGCTCCTGTTTTTTTGTTTTGGTTCTGTTTGTTTTGTTGTTTGTTGGGGGGGGGGGGGGGGGGGCGTGGAGGGGTTTCATGTTTGTTTGGTTTTGTTTTGTGGTTTGTTTGTTTGTTTGGTGATTGGTTGGTTTGTTTTTAAAAAAAACAGTACCTGAAACTAAGCACAGTGTTCGAGGTGAGTGTGCATTATCTCACTGGATCTTATATTCCCCATTCCCCATTGGAAACAAAGTAATTTTTAAAAAATAAAAAAATCGTGCCAAGTCCATTCCTTACCTAGTGAACAAACAGAACAGTGGTTTTCAGATGCTGCCATTGATCAACATGCACAAAAAGTTTGAAGTATTCCTTCCAAATTACTAACAGACTTGTCACACTAAACATTCTCAGTAAAAGCATTTCCCCAGATTTTCTGACCTGTTTAAGATAAAAATCACAAGGGAAAAAAAAAAAAAAAAAAAGAAAGAAAGAAGGAAAGAAGGCAATCGGCAGTGTTTATGCAGTTCCCATCTAAGGGAGCAGACTCTTGGCTAAATCCATAAGCAAGCTGAGCAGACTACTCTTCTGTCACCACCAAGTGCCACTGCAATCAATCAGAATCACTATAGGAACACAAGACAGAGGAAAGCAGTTTTAAAACCAGAAGATAAAAAGTATATTTTTAATTTTAGTGTGTGCAAGTATTTTTAAGTATGCATGAGAACATGTTTTAAGGCAATTCCATACAGAAACAGGGTGTCCTGTAGGAAATTCTTAAATAAAGTCCACTGCTTAACTGGTGTAATGTACTGCCAAAGGCAGCCTTAAATTTCAAAACCAGATGATGATTTGGAATCCTCGTTTGGAAGTCAGCATTCATTAGTTTATAGACAACCAGACAACAAACACACACTTCTTCCTAAGAGGAAAATAAAATAGAAAAAAATTGCCCTTAATTGTTTGGGGTTTTTTTTCTCCCTCATAATTAGGACATCAAAAGAAAAACACAACTAGAGAATCAGAACTAGTGGTTTCTTCTGGAATAACAATTACATCCCATGTTTTACCAGGTGACAGATGAATTCTGTGACCGGATGTTTACATCAAGCCCATGTAGAGTCAGTACCTGATGATTACAGAGGTAAGTTTTCCATCCAGTTAACCACCATCATTATCACTGTCTGCGTATTTGTGTTTTCTCTGTGTGTCAATAAATGTCAAAAAAATACTAAACAAGTCACCATGCACTAAACTGTAAAAATACCTTACTGCAGAGATATACTATTTTTTCTTGTATTACAACCATAACTTTCAACACAATAGACATGGGTTAGCAAAGTCTAACTTGAGAACGGAAAGACAGGGTCTTTGCCTCCCAATGACTGTTACATTTATATAGCAAAGAATCACAATATGTATTTTATAGAAGCTGTACAGTAAGCTGAGTGGGCATGTGTGCACATCGGTGCATTTGCATGCCCCTGTACTGAAAAACATGCAAGTCCTTTGTCATTATTAACAAGGGTTATTCAGCAAATTATTCAAATCAGTTGCTGGACTAAGCGTGCCACTTCAGAAAGTAGATCATGTCATCTGGAAATGTAATGCAAATTTCACATCCCAGCCGAAGAGTCTGCCAAGCCTGGGAACCGTCACATTCAGAAGCACTCCCATCAGCACAGGGAAGCTAAAACTGTAGAGCAGGTTTCCTTCCCTCAACCAACCTGACAGCAGTAGCTACTGCAGCATGGCACTGAAGGCGCTTCATTAATTCCACTCGGGGTACATGAGGCCAGTCGTGGTTGACTGGACAAAGGGAACCAGCATCTGGGACGGGCAGGTCCAACCAAAGTCAGAGCAACAATTAAGCCCACAGAGAAAGTTTTGGTTGTGATCCAAGTTACACGGTTATATACTTAGTGAATAAAGAAATACTGTACACAGGGTTGTTTGGCCTATGCAGTGGGCATACAGTTTGGCTGGGAAAAAAACAAAACAAAACAAAAAAAAACAACCACACAAACGCATTTTAGATATAAGGGCTGTACCATTCAGTTCACAAATTGGAAAACGAGCAAGTAAAGAGGGAATAAAATGACTGTATGTATTTGAAAAAACAAAGCAGCCCTGCTGTCCTTACCAAACTTTTGCAAAGATCACATGAAAACAAGAGTGAAGTTTCCTTTATCATTTCACCTAACACTACACAAACTTGAAGACTTTCTGTCACTAAACACTAAAAGGCAGAACCAACAGTGAATTTGCTGTCGAATGCTCAAAATTGCTTTCCCCTGAACACAACCACAAAGAAAAGCATAAACCACCTATCCCCCGCCCAACACCATTAAAACCCAGAATATTAAACTAATTAATACCAAAAAAATTCGTGCAAGAAGGTGCCTTTTTGTGGTCAGAGTACCCACACACATGCATGCACACCCCTGCCAATACTGTAAGGCAGTTATGACAACTTGTGAGTCAGCATTACATACTCATTGTGGAAGAGACGATCTAGCATAAGAAAGCTGCTAGAGTGGAAAAAAATAATTGGAAGGGGGTAGGGGAAAGGAAATAAAGCAGCAAACCACAGAAACTAAGAGACAAACTATTTTCTGCTTAGCACCATATTTAGAGATGGAAAAAAAAATATTTTGAACACTGGATAGAATAAATGTCAGTTGTTATCATTACAGCTTGCTAAACCCATGTTGATCCAGTAATATTTTAAACAGCTAGAATAAATTGCAGCTATTTTGAAATAATGCCCAGTAGGACAGGTATTGTGTCCTCTAATTAGAAAGCTGCTCATTGCAACACTGAACTATGAACCATTTGAAAAAAGAAATCAAACTAATGTTGCTTTATCTTGTCCTATAAAAAAAAATATTTTAAACATTTAACATGAAAACAGAATTTCTCCTTTTGAGAAGTAGCAGCTAACATGAGAAAATGGGATGAACTCTGACCTTAATGGCTAATGAAGACAAATGAAAGTTAAACACTTCCACAATCATACACTTGTCTATTCATTTCAAGGCCACAGAACACTATGAGGTCAAGATGAGCTTTAGAAAACACAACAAAAAGCAAATCAACATTCTGCCTTTAAATAAATACAAAGTACTTTTGTTGAGATGAAGGTTGAAGCTTGCACTGACAGCTGAGAGAGCGAAGGTTTCTCCCTTACCCTTTACATAGCAGATTACTGTTAAATGTATTAAACAGTCACCATGAGAGGCAGCACACCCAGGTGCCATGGACAACCGTAATCCAACAGGGCAAGTATGGAAACAGTTCACAGGGGCACAGAACCTGTCAGCCTTCCAAACTGTCAATTTACACCACCTTTTTGGAATATCCCATCACAGCAATGTCTGTCAGAGTACCTTAACAACTCCTGAAGGCATCAAAAGAGACAAAGAATAAACTTAATGTTTTGCTTTTAAATGTTTGTTTTCAGCAAACAAATATGCAATACATTCAGCATGAAGAATAAAGATACTGGAAATTTCTGAACCAAGCATGTTAGCTAAAGTAAAACAGGCTTGTATTCTATTGTTCATATTCCAAGAACATTACTTACAAAGTGGCCTCAAGACAGACTAAATATTATTCATCCAGATGCACTATGTTAGACAGATAGAAAAAGAGTAAGAACCATAGTATTTTAACTGCGCAACTTGCCAGTACTTACCTTGATATATTTTTACACAATTAAAGAAGAGATTTTTGTTGTTCTTAATTCAAGTTTATCAATGGAACAAGTTGTGAGTGTCTTTAGAGTGATCCTTTAGATATATCCTTCAAGATTCATGCAACTACCATCTTCTCTATCACACATTTTCAGTGATATGAATACGAGAGTCGATAGGTAAGCATTGCAAAGCATGAAGTGATGGACAAAGAAGGGGCTGCTGAAGTGTCATGTATGTATAAGGAAAGACAGAAGACATAACAGGAACTGAAAAATTGCTGTATGGTAACTTCTTGAAGTTTACTCCATGTATGGTTAAAAAAAAAAAGCCACATTTTTGAAGCTGAATTAAAATTTCAGGCTAATTAATGTACCTATAAAACTTCCATATTTTCAGCTTAGAAAGGAAGAGCATTTGAAAAGCAAGCCATTAATATTCTCCAAATATTTTTTGTAGTTTCAGAAGCAGCACAGACACACTACACTAGCTTTGTAAGATGTTCTTTCCAAGTTCAGAAATTGCATTTTTGAAAAGAAACCTTTACCTCTTTAGACAGCTTCCAAAACCTTGAAAACATATATATGGAAAGAAAGGATATAACCACAAGCTTACTGCTATGAACAAACACATGTTCATTAGCTAAAAACAAAACAAAAAAAAAACACCCAAACAAACAAACACACACCAAAACCAACACCACATTAAACAATGTCTCATTTGTCCTGGACAGTTCATCTTCTACAAGCAAGACAGGAAAAATTAATCCCTTCAACATCAACCACCACTCTCCCCTCCTGCCTAATAAGGTAAAGATATGAGGAAGAAAAATCTGCTTTTTAAAACACTTCACACTAATAAGAAAACAGTTTCTTTAGCCTGCGTGGCACAAGAGCATGGTTGGAATACCTTAGTACATCAGGATGTGCACTATACAAAAGCTGTATTTAGCACTCAGAACTAGCACTTGGTTTTGGAGGTGCCCAGGCAAAGCTGAGTCACTCAAATGCAGCAGAACAGGCTCCACAGGCAGGAGAAGACCATAGTATCATAGAATAGGTTGGAAGGGACCTTCAAAGGGCATCTAGTCCAACCCCCCTGCAATGAGCAGGGACATCTTCAACTAGATCAGGTTGCTCAGAGCCCCATCCAGCCTGGCCTGGAATGTCTCCAGGGATGGGGCATCTACCCCCTCTCTGGGCAACGGGACAGTGTGCCACCACCATAGTTGTAAAAAAAAAAAAAAAAAAAAATAATAATAATAATAATTAAAAAAAAAAAATTCTTCCTCGTGTCTAGTCTGAATCTCCCCTCCTTTAATTGAAAACTATTGCCCTTCATCCTATAGTAACAGGCTCTGCTAAAAAGTCTATCCCCATCTTTCTTATAAGCCCCTTTTAAGTACTGAAAGGCTGCAATAAGGTCTCCCCAGAGCCTTCTGTTCTCCAGGCTGAACAATCCCAGTCTCTCAGCCTGTCCTCATATAGGAAAAGATGGAAGGAGGAAGCCAGAGGTGCCAAAAAAGACCTGAGGAATTTCAGAGGGGCTGAAGCATCTTCTCCCCACTCCAACTCATCTTTTCTGGGACACACCCCTCTCCCCAGATTCACTCAGGTGTGGGGTTCTGACACAGCCTCCCTAAATCTCAGTTCCCAGATGCAACTAAATGGAGATCTCTGTCTCCACAGTCTCCCACAGTAGCTCCCAGCACCAACTGTGGTGCAAGGTAATGGAACTTATCGGATGCTAAAAGCCCCACTTCCCTTCCTCCCCTTCCACCTTGTGTCCTGAGACAACATGCTCCAATCACTTCTGCCAGGCCAGTTTAGATATCTATATTACCAGAAAATAAATATACCAAAATCAGTTTTCTAGTGGTTTTAGTCTCTGAAGTAGCTCATCAAGGTTGAAGAGGTACAGAAAGTGCTGCAGGGAACAAAAAGGGGGGAAAAAAATGCAGAAGAAAGCAAAAATCAGACCCCAGAGTCTAATGAGGCCTCCTGCTATCAGCAGTTACATCAGGTTGACCATATTTACAGAAGTGTCCCCTTCTCAAAGTACTTCACAGTGCCAGGGCCTACTCTTAATTCTTTCCCATGCCAGTGAAAAATAAAAAAAGCTTCCTGTTTTTTGAGATATTTTTAAGCCACAATAAAACATAATCACATTCCCCAGCTACTACAGATTTTGCAGTCAAGTTATCTGCATCTGAGGGTGGAATAAAAATCATAGGGCTCACCAGCCATCGAGTTCAGCAGATGAGCTGCACCCTGAGAAAACCCATCATCCTGATTACAACTCTTCAGCAGCAGATACACAGGGAGACAGGGACCACCTTGTTATTTCATGAGTTGAGCTAGTTCAAGTTCAGCCATGAGAAAACCCTTTGAGAAAGAAAGAGTTCCAATAAGAAACTCAAGACCCACCCAACACAAAAAAAATCCACAGAAACAGTTGCTTTTTCTGTTGTAATGCTGGAGTGAATTCTTTCTTTTTTTAAACAGCAGTCAGTCACGCAGATTACAGCACACCTCACCAATTAATTCAACCAGCCTTGTAAAGCAAATAAACTCCTACCCAGGCAACAATGCAAGTTCATCTTCACATAAAGATCGGCTAGTCTTGAACAATTACTTCAATTCACTCACAGCAAATAAGTCCTCCTTCAATACATCATTCATTAACTTTCTTTCTCCAATTTCTTCTCTCTCCCTACCTCTGCCACTCCTCCCCTACTACATGCTGTAGCCCCTATTCACCCTGCCCTCAAAGTAGAATAGTCCAGCACAGATCATTTCCCATGCGCAGTTCTTCTCTGTCCATCTTCACTGTACGTTTTGGCAGAAGAGAGTGCGCCCCTTGTAAATACAACACGTAACATACAACACATAACGCAAAATAAAAATCTAGGCAGGCAGCCAACATCATGAGAAAAGTTTCTCTCTCTCTGGAAAAAAAAAATATTCAAAAATAAAAAAGTAACACTTTGGTTAACATCATCTGAGGTTTTCAACAAGTAAAATTAAATATCAAGAAAAGCAGATGCCTTTAAATTACAATGTCATATGATCCATAACTGAATCTCAGTAAAAAAAAAAAATTAAAAAGGAATGTGAATTTTGATCCTATCTACCTGAATATGTAGACTACATTTTGACTTGATTAGTCACACTGCACAGTCAAAACTGACATTTTCCTTTTCTGTGCTAAAGTTGTACAACCTGTTATGCATTATAGTGCTAAACAAACAGCCCACTTCTTTCTAGAGCAGACAAGGCCTTAAAGGTAGTGGTGGAGTAACATTTTATTTTTTGTGTGATAAAGGCCTAACATCACAAGCCAAGAAAAATTGGAACGTTAGCACCATTTGGGTGGACTCCTCTACGCAACTGCAAGCTCCACCCTCTTATGGATCTTATGGATGTTTCAAGAAAATCAGGCTTGTGATAATCTCATTTAGAGCAAGCAAGTGTCCACGCTCTTGTTCATTCAGGTAAATACTAATCTTCTTAAGATTTCTACTATTTCCAGATTTCTTCTCCAGTTCTTTATGGTTCTATTTCAGGCAAATACAGCACACAAGCAAAACACAGTTCAGACTTTTAACACATGCCCAGTTGTTCTACAGGGCTAGTGCAACTGTTAGTACTTCTTGTAGCATTTAGTGCCACAGAATATAGGCATTTTGCTCACTAAACATATGAGTACTGCGAAATCCAGAGCAAATTCAAGATTAAAAATAAACAGTGAAACTGCAAAATCTATCAGCAAGGTAAGCAAATCCTTACGGGCTGCGTAATGCTGGAAAAGTATTTTATATAAATGTGCAAGCACTTATATGAAAGACTGACAGTTCACCTGAACAGTAGAAACTAAATACTATAAAAACCTTTGGAAAATCTTCATCCTAAACTGGGTACAATCAGTATCTCTACAAACTCCCATAGCTAAAAATGATACCCAGCAATTCCCCTCCTTAAGTTTATAATAATTAAAATGAAAAAACTTGCATTCAGTACTCACTGATAATGTATTCTATAATAGTAGAATTCTTTGAAAAATCAAGTGTTTCATCTAAAGCTATTAACTGTTAAAACAGTTGTGAAAATAACCAAGTCAATCAGAAATTGTTTTTCTTACCATCAAAGGGAGTTATTTTTGTCCAAGCAATACATCTCACAAGGGAGTTTGCTTAAAAGATACTAATCAGCTTTTTCTCACGTCCTTCTATTTTAAGTCGCCAGTGAAAATTATTTACTAGGATGCAGCTTTGCATTACCCACGACCATGCTCATTCTACCTCCTCAGAGTGTTCTTACTCATGCAAAGCATTTTTTCTTTAAGTTCTTCTTTGTTGGTTATTAAAAGTAATGAAAATAAATTTCTGGTTTTATAGCCAATAATCAGCCTATTAAAGGGAATTTCTATAGACTCCACACTAAAGGAATACTGGTAGAGATTTCTACATCAGATCCTGATTAAGGTCATCGAGGCTTTTGAGTCCTGGAGTACTTCACATTTCTAGCCCCAGTGTACTTTCACATGTTTAGATTTTAAGCAGTGTTGATTTCACTAGCATTCGAACATGCAATTAATTACTGAAATTTAGACTACTGGCACTGTTATTTCCTTCATTTCCAGTCAATGGAATAATTATCATAAACAGAGTTTAACAGATTCTTTTTAAAAGTCTTTAAAAATACCTTAAATAAACATAAAACCTTTTGAATTTACAAATTTCTTCAAGGTACTTCAGAAAACTAATCACAATTAGTCACGATTATAAAAAGCAGCTTTAAGTACAATTTGGTATTATCAGAAGTCCCTTCCTATTCAAGGCATGTCCCTACAATATTTAAACACTGATACCTTATCATCACCAAAAGTTTCCATCCTGTGGTAGATCCTAATACATTATTTGCGAACAGTCATGAAAATGAGTAATTCATGTACCTGGATAGTATTGTCTGGTTTAACAGAGCTACTTGTGCGTGACACAGTGTGTAGGATTGGAAATTAAAATTACTTTTCTTTTTTTTTTCTTTTTTTTTTTTTTTTTGCATTATTTGTCTTCAACAGTTACAGATCCTTCCCAGATAATTATTCATTTTATAGGATACTGTAGTTCCTACATGATTTTAGTCAATTCTTCATCACATAAGTCAGATACTAAGTTGTGATGCACTGATATAACTACTTGAAAATGCTGTTAAGAGCAATAAAACACCCCTTCCCTGCCACATTACCAGCAGAGCTGAGAGCATGTATTATCCACTCATTATTCCAGGTCACAGTTTGCATTTTCTGTTAACAGCTTGGTGCAGTTCCATAATGACCTAGAATGTTGTAAAATATTGAAACATACCCTCATTTGGTATTACTCTTACAGTTAAGGATTTTTTTCCAAGTTAACTAAAATTTCCCACATGAATCTGTCAGACTGAAAAGACATGCAGGCTTCTCAAAAACAAACAAACAAAACAAACCACCATCACACACTAAACAAAACTGTAAAACACCTCACGCTCTTCCTGATATCACCAAATGCAGAGGAAAGATAAGAAAACCCAACCTTTTCCATCTATCTTCTCAAACTATATGAGAATACTAACAGATTGACTTAAACAGGCATACAGCAGAAAATTGGTGTCAGTTGCGATTATAAAAGAAGCTATCCTAAGATTCTTGTTCAACCATGTCACTAAGGATTTGATGCCATAGACTGAAGTTCTCCAAAAAAAGAAAGAAAGAAAAAAAAAAAAAAAAACACAAAAGCAAAAGGAAGTTCAGTTTTCCTAGAAATAAAAATATTATGTTGAACCTGCACATGCTTCGGTTGTTCTTACATCAGAGTATCCGTTCTCAAAGTTCTCATTCCATTTTCTTCAGTAATCGGTAGAAGAGGGGGAAATAAAAGCATTACTTGTGGAGTTTCTTTTCCATTTTTTTGCTTTCTCAAAAATTTCCAAAGACAAGTTTACTTCTGGTTACATCTTTTAAGCACTGTATCACCAGGCAAACAGTATTTAGGGAACATACATATTTAGCAGAGCTGCATCATCATTCACTGGCCACTTTACAAGTTTACAGCAGTTTGTAACATAAGGAGTGGTTTTAATGAATCTCTAAACTACCGAAGCCATTATGACATACAACATTATTAACATCGTAGACATTAAAGCAAATATCTTTATCACGTGTGTCAGCTAACAAAACAGACAAATAATAAAATATAAGGAAAAACTCATAATGTGAATAGACAAATATTTCACTAAATGTAATGCAGTCCTCTCAAGAAAAAAAGGTGAAATTAATTCATGGTTATTCGAATTATCATCCAGCATGATAAAAACCTTTTCAGAATTAAATTACCTCCTTTGAGCATAAAAAGCATAATCATAGGCTTTCTTACTGACACAGTCTTTTGTAAATAGTGAAAGTAACTTACAGGCTATGATATTGTCATTTCAAAGAGCACACATAAAAATTGTTCCAAAAATTGTATGTAAAATAGCATCAGTAACTTAAGCATACTTTTAATTGTTTCCCCTTTGAGGTGACTTTTTAAACATCATAGCAAAATAAAAACATGACAAAGAAAATTGCTGGTAAAGAAAGATGCTATTCTGATAAACTAAAGATAGACAAGCGTCCCAACATCTTCCCAAATTCCTCAATAGATAGATAGATAGATCAAACAACAGACCGACTGATCTCAGAACTTAAAGCTGGAAAACATACACCTGCTTGGCCACATAAAAATAACTAAACCATGAAGCCAAGCAACCTCACTCTCTGTAAAAAACAAGAGTCTAGCACTCAGAATGTACAAACACAGTTTCTGGTTTGTTAGATTTTAAGACAGATCTAGGAGAGGACCTTTCACACAATTTTGGCAGGACATCTAAAGACAGTATCCAGAGAGAACAGGACCAAGCACAGGGCTACAGAGGCTGAAAAACAAAACACCAAATGTAAGACACTTAGTTTTGGGGTCTGTTCAGACTTGCTTCACTTTTATAAGCAGTAAGAACCCAAAATCCAAAATGTTTATGGATGTACCAGGTCACTCCATCTGACTGGAGACGCCCAACTATGGAAAGATAAGCACTAAAATTAGATTATGAGATTTATCCACCTCAATGAAAAATGACTTCGCAGGAGGCTCCTCCTCAGTGAGAAACCCAGCCTCGCATTTAGCATAATCACAGGAAAAAAGCTTGCAGAGTTATAGGAGTGTTTTGTTTTTGTTTTAAAGCTAATTCCAAGGAGTACAGCAGCAATCTGGCTATTCACATCCAGCTTTTAATGGAATAAATTTAAACTCAACAATAACAGAATGCAATGCAAAACTTGGGCAGAGAAGTAAAGATCCAAGTATGATCAATTTACCTACCACATACCACAAATTAGCATCACTGTTGAGGGCGGGTCTGAGTCTTGCTGGTATCCTCCTGTTCGTTATACAGGGTTAACTCTCCAATCATTATACTTCTAACAGCCACAATGAAGCAGTGCAGATGCCCCCTTTCTTACCCCATACCCCAGTCCTGTTCTTGAGAGGTTTCATTTCTGGCATCAAAGGGCTCACATTAGCTCAGAACTTCTCCCACAAAAGGTAACTGTGACAGAGACCTCCAAACCACCCTTACTACTGTTGTGACAGCTTACAGACTGATGGCCACTCACATGGACAATCATGTTACTTTCTATCTAGTTATTTAGCAGAGCTGCAAACAGTAGCAGGGAGACAAGAACTATGCATCCCGACTCTGCACGGTCACTATCCAGACAACCATCTTTCCATACGAAAGTTTTATATCTTGCTATGAAAGCCCTGAAGTAGAACTGACCTCTACAGACATCACATAAAGAGTCACTCCCCAACATTAGACACTTTAACATGCAGCTGGACAGGGTGCTGGGCCACCTTGTCTAGACCATGTTTTTGCCAAGAACGGTTGGAGCAGATGATCCTTGTGGTCCCTTCCAACCTGATATTCTGTTATTCTATGATTCCAAATAAACAGATTTTCTAACTAACAATGTATGCTATGAATACAGCATTAAAGTCTCGCTAACCTCCATTTACTATTCTGACCTATTGTTTCATAGTTCAATTGTCCAGTACCACCTAGAAATTCAACACTGTGCCCCTTACTCAAATTTACCTAGATCTGAAAATGCTCCATTTCTTGTTCGGCACAGCAGCACCATCATTCCTACACTCAAGAATCATCACTTCATACCTTGTGCTCCCTCTACTCTTTCCCCAAGCAGCTACTAAAAGCAATTAAGAGAAAATACCAGGCAAGACAGGCCTCTGATCCAACCTAATCCGGCAATTTTTATGTGCATCTTATCTATCCTACTAATCCTCCCTCCCAAATTACAGACACTACTATAGCATCCACGGTCATGCAGCCCACTCTAGAAATATTCACCTGCCTTGTACAGCTCATATCAGAGTACTGATCTGTTAAACTAGCCTTGTCAGTCATTCTCTACACTTGGAAATTCATTACAAGAAAAGGAGTCTATTTTCTTGTTCTCCAGAGAATGATGCCACAAGACTCATAGCAAAACAATTATTCCAGACCATTACTAGACTGGTGAATTTCCAAAAGGGGGAATGAGAGAAAGGCTGTGTCAGTGAAAGTGACATAGTGAAAGTATTTCTACACCATATTTTTGTTTTCAAGGTATGATGACTATCTCCAATCCTTAGAAATCAACAGAAACTTTACCATGAAGCACCTATATTTGACACATAGTACACAACATGATACACCTGCAAAGGCAAGGAAAGAAGATTACCAGAGATCACATCTGTCATAAAACCAGTTTGGTGTTCTCTTCTCTTTCTGCACACATTCCTTTTCCAGATTATGCCCATATTCCCCACTCACCCAGCAATTGCAGACAACTGTTGAAGCAGCTGCAGAAGTGAGTCTCTAAAAGGCCCTACACACAGATGCCACATTAAAAATAACTGCATAGATAATTAAATCATAATGTTTTATGCATGCTATGTAAAATTTTATATCTAGTAGCCACCTTCTAAGAGCTTATATCCCATCTTAAGCTCATTATAAATAAAAGCTCTTATACATTAATTGATCAAGGCAAAAATTACATTCTCACTACATCTATTAAAATTATACCATGACTTTAAGAAGTATCCCTCCCAGTAGCCATGCATAACAGAGCTTATCTGTGCCACTGACTGCAGAATCAAGGCTGCAGACTACAACTGCAATAGCTGACTTGCAACCTAAAATGAGAAGATCTGAATGCACAAAAAAAAAAAAAAAAAAAGTTAAAAAAAGGCTGCAAGTCATAAAAAACTTCAGTACCAGCCAAGTTCAAAACAACTTTTTGCAGGTAATCTGCTTGCAAGATCTCATTCTCAGTTAAATACTGTTTACCATCTTACTAGTTTCTTTCAGAAAGGCCTTCCTTCTAACAGCAAAGAAAGAACCGACATTTTCAGGCAAACTAGTTTTTCAACCCAAACACATAGAGGGATTAAAAATGAGGTTTACACTGGAACCTGTCTGCTCCATGAAGCTCTCATAAAATTGAAACAGATACCTAGCTGCTTCCTAGGAAAGAGCAAGTAAAGTCCTGTGTAAACTATTAGGTCGTTTAATAACCAGAAAATTAGAAACTAAAATAGTAGCTCCATAATGAAAAGATTTACTGCAATATACAAGACAAACTCAGTCCTTAAGTACTTCATATCCTTGAACCAAGCAAAGCTGGATACAACCTTTGATACTCGGGATTTCATTTCAGAAGAAACTTTCAGGTTCTTCTGGAGAAATGCTAAGATCTGCCCTTACTTAAACACAAATCTCAGCACTAGCAACAGCTGAGTCTTCAAGTAGGCAGAAAGCTACAGATTTTATACAGAACAAAAACTGAACCCTACAATCTGTATAAAAACTGCCATGTACCTGACTTAAAAACATTTCCAAGCAGCATATCCCTTTCTCTCCCTTTGGTTCTAGCTCAAATATGACAAATATGAAACTTGAAGATCTGGAAGCTTTACTAAAACACTATTTCCAAACAAACAGAGGAGGTCAAGCAATCCAGTTACCTGGAAATAAAGATCACACTACCTGACCCGCTCCTTATCTACACGAGCACGTTTTCTTTCTCCTCAAAGTTTCCACTGTAGCTACTGCTGCTGCAGCTCTAGCGGTATCAGCCAGGAACACGACCCAAGGAAAGCAGAGCAGGCTGCTAGTGTCGTAGCCATCACATCGTGTAAAATTGCTGTGAGCAGGATGAGACAATGATGTGCTTGAATGATAGCAGCTGTTCTGTGCTGGCATCGCCACAAGCAGAGCTGTAATCACAGCCAGGTGCAATGGTGGGAATTTGGGGGGATGAAGGCTACGCCTGCACCTGTGGCACTCTAACTTCCAGCCACACAATATTTGTTTTTAAAGACCATCTGTCATTTTGACAAGCTCCCTACATGAGCGTCACTGGAGCAAGTTACCTTTTGTATTTCCTTACCAAAGCCTTTCTGCCTTTTGTACAACATCCAATTTCAGCCTCATATGTGCTTCATGAACAGAAAAGGATACGGTAACTATGGTGTAGGAACCACTGAATCATAAGAATTCAAAACACTCCTAGTTCCTGTGATCAAAGCTAAATCCTTTAGGAAGATTACCTGCACCAGAACCCTGAAAAATCCTGCGACTCAAGTACTTTTTTACTGCATCTTTGAGATAAAGTGTGTTTTCCCCTGCTACTGAGAAAGGCTACCTCCAGTTACATTTAACTACAGCGAGCACATTTTAACACGGGCTGTTGTGCTTCTTGATCCATCTTTGCAGCTTTGGGCCTGGCAACCAGCTGCGAACGCAACAGTCTACGGATAGAGACCACAACTCCAAGGCCATTAAAAGGAACATTTAATCAGAAAGCAAATAAAAACAGAAAAATAACCCTAATCAAGCATCTATTTAAACAACTAGAAGTACATGCCCTATAAGGAAGGGATATGAGACGCCAAATCCACTCGCGCCCCAGCACCCATAGTGTGACGGCAGAGGGGCAGCTCTCCGATTGTGGCGATGATTTCACCACTTCTCTAAAAATATCGCTCCTGGAGGGCCCGGCGTGTGTCGGAAGCGGCACGTACCGCGGCCGCGGAGGGGCAGGGCGAGCCCCTTCCCGGCGGCGCGGCCAGGCCAGGTGCTGTCCCGCTCCCTCAGAAGTTCGCCCCCTCTCCCCGGCAGCTGACCGCTAACCCGCACCGCACCCGCGGAGGCGGCACGACCACCCCCTCCCCGCCCCGGTCCCGGCTCCCGTCGCTGCTTTTGCATTTTCGGAACAGTTCTGGTCACCCCATTCACGGCAGCGTTTTCAGGCGGGCATCGCTGTCGTCCAACCTTGGCCGTACGGCGGCGAGGAGTGCCCGCCGCGGGACGCCTTCGTGGTCCCTTAGGAAGGGAGAGGGCGACCACCCATCCCGCGCAGAGGCACCGGCGCGGCCCCAGCAGGTGCCAGGGGGCAGCGAGCGCCCAGCGCCCCACCCCGACCCCGAGACCTTCCCCCCCCTGCGAGGGAAGTTGAGCGCGGCGGCGCCCCCCACGCCGGGCAGACCCTTCCCACGCCGGGCAGACCCCCCCACACGCCTTCCCGCCCCGCCGGGCAGGGTCAGCGCCCGCAGCCGCGGGACGCCCGCAGTTTGCGGAGCAGCAGCAGCAAACACCTACCCGGAGAGCTTCCCAATCTTCACAAAGCTAAACACATCCATCCATGCAGCCGGCTAGCTCTGCCCGTCGCACGCACTCACTCCAGCAGCAGCAGCGGCGGCGGCAGCAGCAGCAGCTCCATGTCGGGAGAAGGTTGCGTCCAGCGGCAGCAACAGCCCTTGCAAAGGCAGGAGCCGGCGGAGGCTGCTACCCCCCTCCGGCAGGGAGCTGGGCGTGCAGCATCTCGCCGGAGCCGCGTTCATCGGCGCGCAGCCCTCCCCCTCCGTTCCCCCCGCCCCGCTCGCTGCCTGCCTTGCCCCCTCCCTGGGGTAACTCGAGGCACGGGGAGGGTGCCGGGGGCTGCCTGGCTGGAGGGCTGCCCTCAAGCCCGGAAAGCTGAAGGGGAGGCGGCAGGTAGCGCTCTGCTGCCTCTTCGCAGTATCCCCAGAGAAGGAAGGCGGGCGGGGGCGCTGAGGAAGGTGGAGGGTGCAGCAAGGGGGAGATTTTCCTCTCACTGGCGATGTTTCCCCCTGCTGTGGGGGAGCGGAGGGCGCTAGCGGCGGCGGCCCGGGCGAGCGCCGCCCGCTGGCTCCAGCCCGGGGCGGCACTGCGGCCGCTGAGAGCGCGCCGGGCGGAGGGGGCCTGGCTGGCCGGGGCCGCGGGAACGGAGGGCGAGGGTCGGGGCTGGAAGGGGTGCCTGCCTTCGGCACGCCTGAGGGAGAGGGGAAGGGCAACCCTGGTGAGTGGGAGGCGGCTCCCCCCCAACCCCCAAGTCGGGGAGCAGCACCCTGGGCCTGGTGAGGAGACCATAGCTTAGAGGCTTCCTCCAAAAGCAAAAATGAGGGGGAGCAGAGAGCCCCCTTCCCTCACAGCCGTCTCCCCTCTGCCATCACACTGTGCCATGCTTCCCTCCAGGGTGGGGAAGGGCCTCTTGGCCTTCAGCCCTCACACTGGGTGCTCATCGATGGTGGAGCCCTGACAAGCGGCAGGGCTCAGTTCTACGGCCAGGCCGGTGTCACCGTACTGTGACCTCCATGCCTCTGCCGTAAAAGAACTTCTAAAAAGAACTTGGAGGAATGCAGTCCTCTTGATTGTGACAGGAGCATGGCAACACTGGTTTGCAGCCACGTAATTAAAATCAAGCATTCTTCATATCACACCTTGTGGAAAAAAATGATACATCCAGACATACCGACACAAGAACAACAGAGACGTGCTGCCTTACACTTTTGCCCTGCATCAGGCTTCAAAGGAGACACTGGAGTTCAGCTATCCATAAGCTTTCAGTGAGCAAGAAGGACTGGCAAGCAGGTAAAATTCAAATTCGTCTTCATGCAAGCTCTGCACTGTAATACAGTAACTCTCAGCATGGGAATGGATTTTGTCCACCTCAGTGTTTTTCTTTGTGTTTTTGTTCTCTGAATAGATTGATGTGCTCTTTACTTCGTGCATTTACAGAGTTTCAGTCTCTTCTGCAGGCTTGCACCTGCACTCTCCCACCAAACAAGAGCTTCAGAAATGACAGTGGAGCCTAACGTGGTAGACTCCAGCAGCCAGATGAAAACAATGCACTTTTTTAATAATAAAACTTGTATTGATAAGAGAACAAAAAGAACAGGCAGTACGAACACTGACTGTGAATTGGGTTTCAAACTATTCTTTAAAACAACAACAACAACAAAGAATGATTGATCATCTATTTACACTGGGAGAACATTGAACCAGCAGCTAAAAAATACTTGCTGGCTTACCACAGATGTAAATGGTTGGGGCTTATTCTGAAATACCATATGAAGTATTTTATGCTAGTGCATCAAAATATTTATTTGGTTCTTACATGTAACTATATTTTTTATTGTTATACCACCTTTTTTAAAACTGCAGAACCTATGCCTGTCAGTCACGCTGCTCTATTGATTGGTAAAAGTTACAAAGATAACACAGTTTCAGCTGGTTAGAAACTGATTTATTTATAAAACTGTCATTATTTATTTATAGACTGAGGAGACAGGCCAAGATCCTACAAAGCTAACTGAAGCTGATGAAATGATATACTGTATATAAAATTAAGCACATATGTTCTGTATCAAACAAAGCTCCTGCCTTGAGCACTTCATGCTCCAAGGCCTGTCACATAAAGGTGCCTTAAAGCATAGTGGTGAGAGCCAGAGAAGTGAAGAAGTTCTAAGGGGTCACTGGAATTTCTGTGATTTCGGAGTCTTTCACTTGAAAGGCAAATGTGATCCGAGGATATATCGACTGAGGTATTTCCAGTAGAGATATATAGAAAAGCAGAAAGCATAAGATCTGATCGGAAATACCGTACTCAGCTTATTCAGAAAGTACATTTGAGAAAAACGAGAGCAGGTGCAGGAGGATGCTGAGAGCTTTAAAGGTAATGAAGAGTTGATCTTATGAGAGGAGACTGAAAGGGCTTTGCCTAGCAAAACAAAGACTAAGAGGTAAAAAGCATTGTTGTTTATAAATACATCAGTATGGTAAACACAGGGTTTGTACCCAAAGTGATAGGGCTTTATGGAAAGTCATTAAAATTTGAATTGAAGCTGAAATGATCTTCTCTTCCTTTGGCATTCCAAACAGATAGATGAAGTATTGCTATTTTTATAGCTACATTTATATTTTTGTTTTCCTAGGCAAAAGCTATTGCAACAGTACATATTTTCCAGAATGGCTGTGGAGATACTGTTGGAATAGCTGGCATCCTGGAGGTCCATTAACAGCAGTACCACAGGAGTCCTACTCCCAGATGTGCAGACATAAACAGAGAACCTGGATAACCTGAACATTTGCCTACCCAAAGAAGCAGGATGGTGGGTGTTGTTCTATTTCAGGATTAAATGTTGATATATGCAGTTTGGACTGGCTTTGCAGCCATCATCTATACACTGCAATCATATTTTGATTTTAGATCTTCATTTGCAGAAACATCAGCTGGGCAATGTCATGACTGAACTCTTGCGCATACATTTATACCTTTTACTTACTACTACAGTGGGATTCATCTCACAAACTACCAAAAGTCAGGGATCCAGCCTCTGCCAGCCATACCCTACCTCTGTGGTGGACAGGCACCTATCCCTCCAAACCACCTTCTTCTAGAAAAAGTGGCATAAATTGCCTTTTGCAGGTGCTTTGTTTTCTCTGTCAACTCCAGTGAGAGGAAGCCTAGATGTCTACCTTTGACTAGAGAACTGTCTTCCAGCTATCTAAAGTCAGGTGAAATAAAACCTGTTTGAAGGTGACAAAGGTACATGTAAATGCTGAATGAGAACAGACAGGCAAAGACAGCAAAACAACATGTATTTAGTATCTCAGTAACAAGCAATAATTGAACATGAAGTTCCTAATCTTAAAGCAGAAATCTGACATCAGTTCCTGGCTGAATTCTTAACTGGCTTTTTTTTTTTTAGAATAGCACAGTGAATATTGCTTTGTTCCCGTGTACTATTACCTTTTTATTACTTTTGCCCAAAGTAATCCAATTAGGACACTTAATACTAATGTTTTGTGTAATTGTAGATATCCTAGTGTAGACTGTGGGCCAGTAAAAGCCTTAATTTCATATAGTATGGCAGTTTCATATGCATTTATAGAGAAGGGAGTCTGTCTCATTTTACAGTGCTCCTTGTTCCACAGGAAATGACAGGCATGTGTAATGTGCATAGGAATATTATACCATCTTAACTTTAAAACCAATTAAGTCAGTGTAAAGACTTAGTTTTTTTAATACTATAATTGGTTTGGTCTAGGGAAACTGTTATAAAGATGCAATGTAAATATCTTTACGAATGACATGAACAAACATTTATTTTTATGTTCCTTGGTTTTAGGGTTTTTCATTTTTCCTTCTGAGGCACTGAATACTTACCAGAAGAATATGCTTTGTGCTTTCCTGGGTACCACACAATGCAAACTTTTAGCCCTGCAGGTGGACCAATAATATCTCTTTTATTACTTACAAGATGAGTAGAATTTGATCCTAAATAATTTAAATGAAGTCAGGTAGAATCCTAAACCAAAGGCATAATATGAAACCCCTGGAAATGGCTGAGGTCTGGTTTTCATTTTAATACTTCTGGAGGTCTCACAAGTTTTCCTCTCAGATAAATTAAAAATCAATCTCTATAGGGTTTTTTTAAGGCTAGTCAAGTGGGGGTTTTTTTGATGTTTTGCAGTCTTAAATACTTACAAGTGCTGTATCTCACCTTCAAGATGGTTTTAAATTCATCAAGTTGGAATGTTTTTTAATCCTCTGAGATAACAGCTGAAGGTTCCACAATTTTTCTGCAGTGCTTGATTATATTACTCATATCCAAATGGCAACGATGTTTAGAGGGATGTAATAATAAAATCCATTTAGTAATGAGGTGTTAATACTTAGCTGGTGATGCGAAGTTTCAAAGGAAGATATTTTGTCATTGTGATGTGGTACTTACTGAATGTTATTTCTGAAGATAGTTGCTTATGAATATGTCATATAGTAAGTCCTGTAGTACACTGGGCTACTTGTATTTTAAACTTGTATTTCTTTTTTCAGATTTGAAGCTTCAAAACACGCATTTTTTTTGGAATCCCTTTCTTTATCCTGGTGCTTACTATCTGTATCCAAGTCCATATAAAAACATTGTAACCGTTACATATTTTCTCTGTGTCCACGTTTACAGCATTATCAAGAAATCCCTCTGCTTGAACCTGTACGCCCAGCTTCTACATGTCATTTTTGGCACCTTTATCAAATAGAGTTTTATCAGGCATATTTTTTATTGACCCATGCAGACTGTTTTCAGTTTTGCTGAATAATTTAGTGTGGTAGACATGACATGTCACATATAAATGCCAAATTAAATCAGAGAAAATGCAAAATTAAATCAGATATGGTCAAAACGTTAAATGGCAGATGAAATTTTCTTTCTTGCCAGTTAATAAACAAATACAACTAGAAGCCTGAAGGATACTACATTGCATGGAACAAAATAAGCAAGGATATTACAAGCGGCACAACAATTCTGAAGCCAGACATACATAGTCAAACCTATACAAGAAGGTTGGTTAAAAAGACAGTTAACAAAAACTACTGGTTGTTAATATGAACTGAAAAGTCTTACAGCATATTGAACCTGATATTAAAAACCATGTTTTAGTATGTTGCAATATGCAGATGAGATTAAGGGAAGGAACCTGACCTTAAGCAACGGAAAGACAGTAGAATTTTCTGCTTCAATCAGTAAGACAGTACTAATACAGTAGTTATTTTAAAATAAACTTTTTTTTATAAAAGAGGATTCACTTTTCTCTAATGGATATGTATGAAATATTCAAAGCAGAATATGGAAAGAGCAGAGTTATCTGCAGTGGCTCTCTTGCTAACAAAAGACCCAATTCAAGAAAATCTTTAAGACATGCTTATAAGATCAGCCTGATTCAAGGCATCACAGTCTAAACTATAACTTCAAACAACTGCAAAGTTAAGCATGTGTTTAAGTGTTGTTTGAATAAATCTGATTTCACAGATCATAAGAAAATATATGAAGATGAATCAGAAAAAATGTGAAATAACTGTGTACAAGTAAGTGTGTGAAAAATGTATTTACAGTAAAGGGAAAATTGAAGGAAAAGTAAAACCTCATCCACCCTTTCTCAAGGCAAATCTAAATTTTGCCATCAGTTTTTTTCATACTTATCCAAAAGAGCCTGCAAACTGAAAATTTGTTCCTAATTCTATAGAAAATTATCAAAGTATGCATTTTTAAATGAAAAAATGTTTTTTAAATGGGACTATCATGGAAGTCTTCCCACTATTATCTACTGTGTTATTTGGTTGTGATTAATATGATCAAATACACAGTGAATTTTAAAAATCAGGGGGATATTCCATTTTGTATTAAGACATCATTGAAACAAACCAAGGAAAAGACAGTTATATTAGACACATATTGAGGTGGGGAGCCTTTATTTTTGTTTATAGTCTGAAGCTTAAAATCTTCAGAAATGTTTTTAATTATTATTATTTCTCAATACCAGAATCTTATTACAGTTCTGGCTTATAAATTTACCAGCTTGTCTGGCAAACCGAGAGCATTTGTTTTGTTTTCCTGGTTAGAATAGGACATTACCATGAAACTCAAGAAACATTGCAAATTTTTGTTCTCTGTAGAGTTTCCTGGGTAATATCTGCAACCATCTGATCTGAGGGGGAAAAAGGTAATTTTGTAAGAGCAAAATAGCTTACACTCAGAAAAGGAAAAAAAAAAAAAAAAAAAAGGCAAATTTTCACAATGAATAGAAACTTCACAGACGCAGTGTTTGTATCTGTGTGCCAAGACCTAGTTTTCTCAGTCCATATTTAGGCACTTGCAGATAGGTGGCCTACTTGTCAGTAATACTAAACATTCACAAATGGAAAATAAATTGCTAGTTACTTCCAAAAACGAAGCTGCTTATACAAAATTGCCTGAGTATCTGAAGAGCTGAACTTCAGCATATAGTTTTGAAATGTTCAGCCTGTATTTTTAAAGATCATACACACCACATTTTATCCACTAAAATGTGTTCTTTTGATCTCAATTGCAGGTTTAATAATCTAGGCCCATGGATTGTATGCAAGGTCTCAGGCAGTGGGTAATTACTCCCAGCTTAGGCAAGTTGTAGCACACTGCAACTGCTGTTCCTGACCACAGCACCAACAGAATGGCCAGTCTGTGTGGACTGGGGTTTGTTCCCAGTGTAACTGTGTGTATTCCAGGTGTGTACAGGCAGGTGTATCATGTGGCTTGCATTAAGAATGCTGTTTCTTCCAAGTAGAAGAGGAGACTGCAAATCTGTCTGCAGAAGGGTAGGGTAGTTATTTGTTCAGCATACTGAGTAACATGATAAGGAGTCTTGCATGCTCAAGACATTTCTGTTTATTCAAGTGACCACTGGTAAGAATCATGGGGTATTTCGATTTGGTTCAGCTATGTAGTGCTTCTAGAACACAAACTAAGTTCCTGATGTGGCTTAACAATAAATACTGGAGAAGAATTATCACAAGAATCTGGTACGTGGAAAGACCAGTGGGAGATGCAAAGCTGAAAGGGACAATAACATGCCATAAAGTTTGCAGAATTTTATTGGGAAACTGTGTGCAATTTTTGGAAGTGCATTGCAGTCTATAAGAGGTATTCTGTAAGAACAGTGCATTTAGGAACCTATTTATTTGCCACATGGTGCAAGCCTAATGCTCTCAGTTAGGAGTAAATAGAAAGCTAGCATTCTGATACCCATCAGCAAGTGACCTGTGACATGGCTGAGTAACCTGCACCTGATGGCGGTTATACCATGTTCTCTGCTACCCGAAATCTCTTTGCCTAGATCATTAAGAAACGTTGACAAGAGTCTTTCACACCTGAACTCTCTTCTTCAGCTACCAGTTCCAGTCTGGGTGAAATTTAAGGACCTGGATTGTCTCCCTGCTCATTACCTCAGACCTATCTTAACCACACCCGTTTTCAGCACTCTATGTCCCAAAGGTGAAAGCAAGGATGTTGGCTGTAGAGCATCCCTGGGGGAGGCCATTGCAGCCTAGATTATGCACCTTGGTCACACGAGTGGATGTGTGCACCTTCTGGAGTCAAAAAGAGAGTCAAAGAGCCAAGGCACAGAATAAGAACCATCAGTCTGTGCAGATGAGCTTACAGGGTAGAGACATTTTAGAGCACAATGCAAGCAAGATCTCTTTCTTTGTGCTCCCTAGTAGAAACAGTCTTTAAAATTCATTGACATTTAATCATCTGCCTCATATCACTCCTTTTCAGAGTAGCTATTTTGGTGCTATGTGGGGGTTGTCACAGAAATGGTTGCCTAATTCTGATATGAATTTTGTGATGTGCACCCAGATCTTCTGCTGATAAGCATCCGAAAGCAATAATAAAAGGCATTAAAACTGATTCTGTTTCATGAAAGAGCAGTGACATACTTACCAGATATTCATAGCTCTTACAGAAAGAAACCTAGCATGATTTCCACAAAGCCCGTGGGAAAATGGTTGTACATCAATACACAAGTTGCCACTGCCTGCCCTGTCTCTTTAGTTTCAGTAGTTACAGGTAAATGGTTTTTCAGTAGTGTCCAAGAAATGGGAACTCGTTCCATGTAAACGACCAGAATTGCTATTTTCAGATCACTACTGGCCTCATAAAATGGCTGAGGTTCAGAACTATTTTGAAGCTTAGCAGCCAGAAAAGTATCAGTGAAACTGCCAAGAAGCTTGCTGGTTCATGCAGCAAGGAACATGGATCTAAATGAGATTTTTCCTTTTTTCTTGCAGAGGAGCAGTAAGGAAGGGGGTGGGGAGAGGAGCTGCTCACTTTATTTTGCCTGAAATACACTGTTAGTGTAGATTTGAATAAATTCAATGAGTTCTTTATGATTGGTTTTAAGATTATATAAATGTCCTATTAAAGGCTTCCTGTGTTTCTCTGCTACAATTAGTGCAATTATATGTTTACAATATGTCAATAGTGGTTTGTTGTTTGTTGTTGTTGTTGTTTTCTCTCTTTTTTTTTTTTTTTTCCTGGACAATTCTTTCAGAGTTAGGTTAGTGCACGTCTGCATTTTGTGATTTTATACAAGCCAACACTTAGGCTTTATTGGTCCATAAGGTATTTGCCCATAGGATTAAAAGATAAAATCCTTAAGAAAAACACACACCAAAAAAAACAAAAAACAACACTCCAGATTACTTTTGAAAAGGTAAATGCCACTTTTTCTACCAGATTTAGCTGGTAATTGATCTGATGTGACAAGCCCTATGTTTCTCAAAACTTGGTAATATATCCTACTAGGACTATGGTCTTTGCTCTTGTGGAAGAACATAGGAAAGCAAATTACGAACACAGGTGTAAAAATTTGCATCTTAGTGTGTAGTATTTGTTATCTTTATGACACAGCAGAGTGACCTAGTGTTTTTAAGGATCATCTAGTTCAAACATTTTGAATGTGCAATTACATTTTTTTATCTGGTTTATATAATGTTCAAAGATCTAAATCGTGGGTACAATTTGAATATGCATTTCTAATAATTACCATATTCCTTTTTATTTTAAATTTTTACTTTTAAAATATTTTTTATTTTTAAATTGACTTTTTTTCTAATATTCACAACCAACTTCAAATCCTTCTATGGTCAACAGAGAGGCTGATACTAACAGAGTTTGCATAATGACTCCTGGTTTCTTTTCAGTTCAAGACACTGAATGAGAATAATCTGTTGCTGTGACAATTAATTAAGAGTATTAGTCAGGGAATATAGGCAACAAGTATGCAAGAGAAAGTAGATCTCCAAAAGATTTTTAACATTTAACAACATTTTGCATATGTTGTTGCATTATTGTATGAAAAGTGCTTCTCACAGTTTGGTCAACCCTTTTTTGTGTTCATCCGGAAATCCTTCTTTGAAACTGCGGGCCGAAGTTCTACTTATACTGAGCCAGGAATTAGCCATGCATTCATGGCAGGATCCAAATTTGGTCAAATGACTGAAGCAGAAGTGCTATGGCCTTCTATTATGAGTTCCACAAAGAAAACTGAACCCTAAAACATAGCTTTTTAAAAGGGAGACAACTGAAGACATAAAGAGAAATTAGATTTTCTACAGAGTTCTCCAAGTCCAGCGTGTTTTGAAGGGTAGCCCATGATGGCAGCTAACTTAACAGCTTGCTGAACGGCAATAAATTCTGCTCTGTCTGCTCCAGTCCTCAAGAAATTCTCCCTTTCTCCTCCAAAGCCTGCTGGGCTGCTCTTTCATCCCCACTGTAATCTTTCAAACTATGTGTGAGCTCCAGGCTCCCTACTATAACTTTATTGCTCATCCTCCATCCTGCAGTCTCTTGAACCTTCTCTTTTTGGGGACTCTCAGTAGCCCTATGGGAAGGAACAATCTCCCCTTCTTCCAAGAGGTCCCTCTTCCTAAAAAGAGCCCAACACACACTTGGGAGAAATAAATCAGATGCCCATGAAATTCCAAACTAAGTTGGCCCAGCCTTTGAGTACCAAGTGTCATAGTTTAAGGCTGCCTAAAGAAATAAATCTATGAGAGAGGTGTACAACATCTGGCTTAGCACTGCCTCAGGATTAAATTGGTTTAGTATAGTTTGTAAACATGTCAAAAGACTGGGCTTTTTTAAACACAGAAAATTAAAAATGTATCTTTAGTTGTATCAGACCATCCACTTGAATAATTATTTTGGTTATCTGTCAGGCCAACTCAGTAATACTGGCCATCCTCCAGAGCCCATTTCTCTTATGTCTCTGCCAGATGAACAGCCAAATAGTCAACAAGCCATTGCAGCATGAAGATGAATTAGAATCACACAACAGGGGTCACAGCTACCACATCAACTTCCTGCTTGAGATGTTTGCCACCTATTTGTGAGGAACAACCTCCACTTACCTGAAAGTCACCTTACAACTCTAATTTTCTCCAGGTCCCTGTGAGGTCACTGGGGACTGACTGCAAGCATTTCCTGAGGGCAATGCTTTCTGTCTAAGGTCTGACTGGTTGGCTGGGTTGACTTTGGTTTTAGGCTGTTGGAGAGGAGTGGGGGGTGTTTATTTATCTGCTTTGTTGTTTTGGTTTTCATTTTCATTTATTTTTGGGAGGGGAGTAGGACTGGGGGATAGCACTGCTTGTGCTCCTAAGTTGTCTTCTTCAGGTGGTCTCCATTTGTACTTCGTAGCTTCAGGCTGCGAAAATGTTTAGGGGCCTAGAGCACCTTATGAAGAGAGACTGAGAGAGCTGGGTCTGTTCAGCCTGGAGAAGAGAAGGCTGAGAGGGGATCTCATCAATGTTTATAAATATCTCAGGTGGGTGTCAAGAGGATGGGACCAGATTCTTTTCAGTGGTGCCCAATGATAGGATGAGGGGCAATGGGCACAGACTGAAGCACAGGAGATTCCATCTGAATTTGAGGAGAAACTTCTTTACTCTGAGGGTGCCGGAGCCCTGGAACAGGCTGCCCAGGGAGGTTGTGGAGTCTCCTTCTCTGGAGACATTCAAACCCACCTGGACACATTCTTGTGCGATCTGCTCTGGTGAACCTGCTTTAGCAGGTGGGTTGGACTAGGTGATTACCAGAGGTCCCTTCCAACCCCAACCATTCTGTGATTCTGTGGTAAGCTTGCACCACTCATCAGTTTGACAATCAGAGTCAGCTGAAGAGGAGAGAAACAGAGGACTATGGTCTTGTAAGCCGTGTTAAGAAAGGCACCTTTTATACGAAATATAGACCCTTCCACTGATGAGTGTCCATTCAGGTGTAGGTACACACCGTTGTATGCAATTTTATCCTCATTCCTCAATGCAGCTTGAGACAGTCTATCCTGCCAACACAAATTGCCAATCTCTTGGCACTTGCTCTGTATTACACTCTTGGTGTTAGACCTTTGTAAGCATTGCATCCATATGGGTCCAGTCATGTATGGATTGATACATTTTTCTACACCTTGTAGTTCTTTTTTTTTAGCATTAGAATAGTTGCAACTCTTTTTTCAAAGGAGATACAGTGTACAGTAGTAATAAGGCTGCAGTCATTTGAAGGTGTATCTGGGCAAACTGGAATGAGTTGCCACCAAATTCAAATCAGAGCATCTTGCTTTATTTAAATGGAGATACAGTATTAAATGGAAAGCTAAATACAGATGAAAGACTGTAGAGTTTGCTGAGATCTCAGACCTGAAGAGTTTATGATCCAATGGCCTGATTCAGGCAAAATATCCAACAAAATCAAGTAGGAAATGTGTGCAAGGGAAAGTTACAGTAAAGGAAACCTAGGTACAATCCATCAACTCAGATTCTCTGTGTCTATACACTGCAGCATGCAGATCTTACCAGCTCAAACATTCAGAAACGATGGATCAGAGCCCAAAGCATTATGAGACTGACTTTAAAACAAGATTTTTAAAAGTGGTACATTGTAATTTGTTTCCCTTTTGGTCTCTAAGCTTTTAGAGAGCTCTCAGTTGATGCTTTCAAGGTTTCGTTTGCAAATCTCAGGGCTAGAAATATGCATTTAGTTGTATCGGAGCTTTCAGGCAATCACATTTATCAGAAATACAGGTTGTAAAAGAAAAAACCCACAAAATATTGTAAGATTAGAAATAAACAAGTGAGCTGGCAATCTTGGATACAGTAATATGGGAAACTTTATCTTTTAACCAGCTTGACAAATATTTGATAATTCTCAGAATACTTTTAGGGTAAAAGAGTACTGCTCTTATTCCCTTCTAGTACTTAGGAAACAAAGTGGGTTAGTTTCTAATATCTACTAGCTAGTCTTCTAAATGAATACATACAAAGTGTAAAGAACTAAATAACATATTGCCTAAACTTCCATCATGAACTCAACTAAATCTACCTTATGCATCTAGTACAGATTTCTGTGCACTCATCTATCTCTCCTTACTTCAGTAAACTGGTTTATTGGACAACTGTGCTTTTGTTACTTCATAATGTTATAACTGTGAGTTGGTTAAAGCATGGTCTATTCAGTACTTTGATGCAAACTAACATTTTGTCAATGCTACAAATGAGAATGTTCCTCCATAGAAACAATGGCAGAAGCTTAGCAGAGACTAATCTCCAGCAGCTGCTAGAAATTTCAGCAGCACATGACATTGATCTTTTTTTTGGGGGGGGCGGGGTGAAGGGTGGGAGTTGGGGCAGGGAGTGAAGACTTGTAATAGCACTGCTATTACAGGGAAGCCTGGGCAACCAGCAATTGATGTGCTGGATTAGACTCCAGATCCAGTATCCTCTCTCTGGCAGTTCCAATGTTACATTTCAAAGGAACCCCATAATAGCAAATGTGAAAGAGTCTGCGCACACACACAAAAACACACATGCAAGTCTCATCCTTGTACCCGAACAAAGATGGACTTAAACCCCAAAGCACAAGACTTAATATCCATTGCAAATTATGTATTGCATTTAATTGTAATTCTGTATGATCTTGGTTCTCATGTAATTAAAAGTCATGTCACCAGGGTTCATTCATTGAATGATTTTTTAATGTCAAAAATAACACTTGGAATTTAACCTAGGGACAGACTTTTTACGTAAGAGTGAAGAGTGCAAAGCTGAAGTCACACTCTTCCCAAGTCTATCTACAGAAATAAGTGGGCAGCCATACTTCCCTGGTGAAGGCTTCTGGGTGGTAAACAAGAGTATTACCTTTGGGAGATTTATATTCATCTAATCCAATGCAGAGGTAACAAAGCTTTAATGTTACATTCATACCACGTTCATTCCATATATCCAGGTTCATCCCACTCTGCACTTTCCACTTGACACATCAGCTACAAACCTCTGCTGTCTTCTGCAACTGATTGATCTTCTGCAACTTTTGCTTGACTGCTGGATAATGAAATTCATAAAGTAGAGCAACAGATACAAATTCTATTATTAGCAGCTTGCCAGTATATTTTCTCTATCTTTTGCAATAAATACGGCATAGAAATTCTCACTGAAATCCCAACTTTGGCCCTCTCAGTGGGAAAACTGGAAAACCTTAATACTGTTTAGATGAGAAATCACCAAATTAAGAGTAATTTGCCCAGTTGTGCCAATAGAGCTCTAAACACTCATGACCTCTTAGATGAAAAGTAGTAATAACTAAGCTGACCTCCACAGTGTCCTACACAAAAGAATCATTGGGGCAGAAGAACAACTGATCATATTTTTGGTTTGGATCTACTCCTGCAAAGTGGAAAAAGGAATGACTGGTGATTGCTAAGAAGGACTGAAGGCAGAAGTAATATAGTCAATATAGTAATATAGTCAGTATAGACAATATAGTCCAAAGCCACAAACCTGTGACCTGTTTGTTTATGTAGCATTTTAGAGAAATTTAGAGAACAATGTGGAAAAATAACTGTAGAATTTTCTAAGAATTTTTAAAATTATACTATAAGGCAGCTCTCTATAGCATAGTTGCCTAGATACAAAGCAGAGTTCTTGGGATGACTGGGAAAATAGTATTCATACAAGTTTAAAGCCCCCCAAAATACTAACAATGGCTTATGTATAAATCAGGGTAATGCAGGCATATAGTTCGTTATCTCACAATTTGCTGGAACTGGACACAAACATTTTACACAATTTTACACCCTGTTTGAGATACAGCATCTGTTTGTAGTTCTAAGTTATTCATATCGAATCATCAGAAATCACTGTGCAGCGTTTGAAATCTATCAGTCAGAAATTTCAGGCCACCAAGGTAGACAGAAATTCAGCAATTCAAGGAAGAAATAAGAAACAGATTTTTCATGTTTTGTTTGTTATGGTAGTCTTTGAAGTGCTAAGGATATTGTAGTATAAGACTTAACACAGTGGGGAGGGTAAAGGTAGGCCAGAATTTTTTAAAAAGGAAAAAAAAATGCTATTATTCTATAGTTGATTTGGGGACTCCAGTAATTTAGTCTGCAGGTTTTGAGTTTGTATGCAGTATAAATATATATGCGTGCAGTCTGATATATTCAAGGTTCACCAGTAGGAACATACGCTGCCATGGTTCTATGCAGGCATCCTTGGCATCCGTATGTAAACCTTCCAATTTACAATTTGAGTTCAAAACACACCTTCTTTATGCAGTAAGACCAGTTAAAGCATTGAGGAAAATGAGATTTCACTCCTTTTATCACCCTGATTACTGAATTGTTCTGCAACTTGGAAGAATAAAAATAAGACTTTTGAGCTGAAGGGTTCAAGTCAGTCTGCCTCCCGAAATACCCAGCCTGGGTTTCAAACATCACAGGTAATCTTCTGGAGCTTATTTGTTCCAGAAGCAGTGAACTGGTAATTGCATGCCAATTTAAGGATAGAAATAGCTATTATTAAAGCTATATGCTGCTACAACAGGGACAAAGAAGACCAGATTTCTGTGTTAGTTGATTGTTTCTCCCTTCACTCCTACGTCATAATTTATGTTTTGGTGCTAGCATAATTTACATGAAATATGTTTTGTTTTGACATTGTATTAAGATCTCTGTAGACTCTGTTTTTTCCATGGCTGATATTTTTCACACCATCCTATTGTAAATAAAATACACATTGACTGAGTAATGCACAGTTTCAGTAGTTGGCTTTGATAGCCAATTGTCTTAATGAGAATGCCAACATTTCCAAAATGCCATTAAACTAGCTTTCTGTAAAGTTTCATTATTTTTTTAAAGCATAGGAGAGTTCGTTAGAAATGCAATTGGAGCCATGGGGATTGTTTGTATTTTTCTTTCTGTAACTCTAAGAACATGATTAGACAGATGTTTCATTGCAGATTTGTTTTAGACCAATGTGATTTAAAAACACTGAAACTAAAATACCCGTTAGAATGAATTTTTGTATTGTAACATTGAGAGAATTTAACTTTGTTATTATAGAGAAAGAGCTTTCTATACATTAATTAAAATAATATTAAAAGTTAAATTCTAAATTCACCAGATAAATACAGACATCTGAGGACAGTAATATAATGAGGACATGCTTTGTGAATACTGTCTACCCGTTATCCCTCTTCATATTTACTGTCAAGTAATTTAAATAAATGCCACCTAAAGGAACACTGTAATAAGATTGCTGTAACCAGGATAAGAGTGCACTCACTACACAGTTGGTTTATTTTGTTCAAAGATTGTGATTTTGAGCTAGGGCTTGGATTAATTTTAGTGCAGGGACAGCAAAGTAGCTACTCCAGCAATTCCAATTAGTTCCTTCATTGGTTTATCCTTTGGTTAATTCTAGCATTAGTTTGTAACAGATGTTAATCTCTATAGACTTAATAATCAAACAGCAGTGTGAGATAAATTGCAGTGGGTGAAAGGTGTGATGTTTTATGTGAATTTGCTGCTGAAAAAAAAAATGGTAAGAACATTCAGCATATTAGATATATACTACAGAGATCAGTTTATTAGTTTCAGGAACTCTACGTATCTATACTTGTGAGATCAATTTACCCACTAGTTCTGGCCACAGGAGGTCAGAAAGTAAGAAATACAGTGGTTGTAATCATGATTTGTAACATAGCGATTGATGCTGCCGATAACAATTTTCAAGTCCGGAAACTCTTAAATCTGTTTTGGAGGATATGTATCTGCAGTCCCCTCACTTTTTCTGATTCTATTTGACCTTAAAAAACACACAGTGACTGTAGATAAAGTGAGCTTATTCATTTGGCATACTCAAATATAGATAAAACTGGTCCTTCCTGATAGTCTCCCAAGAGTCAGATGAGGCGTTGAGAGTCCCAGAGCTCTTTCCAAGAGCTTTGTAATGTTCTTTTTGCAATGTTTTGACCTTTTATTAATGTTATCTTTATGACATGTTTTGAATCATCTGGCTTATTAGTATTACCATTTCTGTTTCTTTTCCATCAACTTCAAAAAAACATTAGTGCGTACCTTTATGTCTTTGTGGTGAATTGATCACCGCTCCATACTGGAATATCACCTAACTAAATCACCTTCGTACATCATCACGTGTGTGTCTGTATGTATATATGTATATATGTATATATGCAGGTATACATATTTACATGAAACAGAGTGGTTATCTCTCCACCAAACATATAAAGATCCTCTTTTTAAAGCTTTGTAGTCCAAGAAAGTTTTCCAAACTGTCTTTTCATACTGAAGACCATGCATTCTTGCAGGTCCAGGAAACACTAAAGTATATGTGTTTTTTATTGAATATATTTGCAGTTTTCCACTGTGTCTAGTCAGAAACTTTGCAAAATGAAGATATGTTTTTTATATTTTGAGTGCCAGATTCTCTCCATAGTTATCTGGCCCCAGGCATCAGTTCAGTAGTAGACATTAAGTTCTATATTAAAAAAAATTAAAAAAAGGAAAAAAGAAAAAAAAATGAGCACTTTGAGAATGCAGACTTAGTAATGCAAATTTCTAAAACTTTTTTAGATACTATTTACCATTTTTCTATCACCTCTGCACTCCCACCACTTTTGATTTGTGTTTGTGCACAACCAACTTATTCACCGCCTGGCTCATAGATTCCTTCCAGTCAAATTTTAGGCCAGGATTTGGAATAGTGATGGATGATCTACTCTTGCCCATTTAGAGATTCCTCTGTCTTTCTACAATGCTCAATATATTCGCCACGCTGAGTAGTTATTTTACCTTGAGGAAGTTAATGGTTAAGCACTGAGCTGGAAAACCTCCACTGTACAAAATGCAATCAGAGTACTGATGGCCTGCTTTGTCTTACTTGCCAAAGATATGAAGACCCTGCAGGTTCTACATCAATCACTCTTTCTTTTCAATATCCATATAAAGGTACTGTGGAAAACTATGAGACATCAACTAAAATACCAACAACATGGATCACTTTCTGTCCCAATGGATGATCAGTATCTTATTCTGTAAGACTTACCCTCAATCAGCTGGCTCCCAAGTTAGAATGCAACCTGTTCATAACCATGGGTAATGCCATGTAAAATACATAGGCTGCATTGGTTCTTTTCTACTCTCTTAAGTAAAATTCCTTCCCCTACCCTCTACCAGGCTTCTTTAAGAAAATGTGAGTGTGTTGCTGTTTAACCAATTTTTTTTTAACTGTCATTTTAGATTCACTCTGAGCTGTGTCTGTCTCTTCCCAAAAATTGTCTGGCTTGGCTTTTAGGCTTTCTACATTGTCCTCTCCCATTCTTTCTCCACATAGCAAAAAGACTGAATGCCTCACCAACCCAGAAGGGTTGTGAACAGCAGTTGACTGAAACAAAACTAAGATTTTAAAGGACAGAGTCACAGCATCATAGAACCACTGAGGTTGGAAAGCACCTCTGGAGAGCATCTAGCCCAACCCTGCTGGTCAGCACAAGGTCAACATGGCTGCTCAGGGCTGTGTCCTGTTGATGGTCTATCTCCAAGGATGGAGACTCTACAACCTCTGTGGTCAGCAGGTGTTTGACCAACCTCATAAAAAAAAGGTTTTTGTTATGTTTGAACAGTTTCCTGTATTTCGGTTTGTGCCTGAAAGGAAGGAGACATTGACTACCTCAACCTTTCTCCATTTTCTTTGTCACCACATCCCTGGCCTCGTTCAGTAGCAGGCCCACATTTTCCCTAGTTTTTTTTTTCTTGCTGATGTACTTGTAGAAGCCCTTCTTGTTGCTCTTCACATTGCTTGCCAAATTCAGCTCCAGGTGGGCTTTGGCTTTCCAAACCTAATCCCTGCATGCTCACTGTCTCTTTATTCCTCCTGGTGACTTGACCCTGCTTTCCCCTTCTTTATGCTTCCTTTTTATGTCTGACTTGAGTTAGGACCTCCTTGTTTATCCATGCAGGCCTCCTACTGCTTTTGCTTGATTTACTGCTCATTAGGAAAGACTACTCTTAAGCATGGAGAAGGTGATCCTAGAGAATTAACCAGCTCTCCTGGACCCCTCTTCCATCCAGAGACATATGGCATGCTATTATTCCACACAGATCTCTGAAGAAGTCCAAAGCCTGCTCTGACCTGCTGAAGTCCAGGGTTGTAATGCTGTTTTTTTGCCATGTTCCCTCCTGTCAAGCTCCTGAACTCTACCATCATGGTCACTGCAGCTGAGGTTGCTCCCAGCCCTCATATCGCCAACCGGTTCTTCCTTGTTTTTAAGTAAGCATTGCCCATCATTGGCTTCTCAATCGTCAATGCACACCATCAGATGTCATGTGGTTCAGGTCCCACAGGAGGACAAGGGTGAGTGAACATGAAGCTTTAAGTTGTCTGAAGAAGACCTCAACCACTTCTTGTCAGCCACACAGTCTGCAGCAGACATCAAAACATCACATCGGTTTGCTCCCTAATCCTGACCCATAGGCTCTCAGCTCACTTAGCACCCATCCCACAGCAGAGCTCCACGCATCTCTGCTGCCCTCACCTTCCTTTCCAAAGACCCTATATCCATCCATCACAACCCTTCAGTTGTGTGAACAATCACACCACATCTCTGTGATCTGGATGAGGTCATAGCCCTGCAATTGCATCCACACCTCTGATCCCTCCTGTTTGTTCCCCATGCCATGGGCATTAGTGCACAGGCACTCTAGGGAGGCACCCAGCTGTGCCTATTTCCCAGAAAGGACATGAAAGCTTTCCCCATAATTCTGTGGGGAGCATAATGAGGATGGGAAGAGAGGAACATTATAACATGTCATATCACAGCTCTTTTTTGCTGCCAGGGGACTTGACTTGCAATGCTAAGTAAATAATGTTGTGACCTAGGACTTTGCCTGTATGCTTCACAAATTCTGCACACAAGCTGATAAAAATGCTCTTTTATCACTGAGTAGCAGAAAGCCTAAATAGCTACTCATGGATAACAAACATGGTCACGGTGGTCTGAGACTTCATGATCTTTAGGTTGGTTCATCATAAATCAGGTTTCCCAGGGATGAAGCACTAACTTGAAAAAGAGATCACCACTAATTAAAAATGCAGAAGTCATTCTTGGGGGAACAACTAGAGTCATCTGTTGTGCTGTTGAGTCCTGGCTGATTCCCTTTATAATACCAGCTTAATTCCAAAATAGTTTTCCCCATGTTGTACTCTGTATACAGATCACTGACATGAGCCACAGCGTATTTCATTAAAGGAGCAAGACTTCCCACAGTATTCACATGCTGTACTAAAATGTTTCAGTTGCCAAATGCAAGAGTCAAACTTTCAAACACTATATCCTAAAATCACTGTGTTCTTTTCCAAGGGAAAATGAGAAAAAAAGATGGATTTTGCTCCTTGCTGACCTGAAAGAATGTCCCTTAGTCAAACAGTCCTAAAGTTACACCTACTAGTATTAACTAGGTTCTATGAGCTCTAATTCTGCAAACATATCAACAATAAAGAAAACAAAATGTTCCAACAACACTATAGGAAGGCATGGGAAGTGTAGTGCATAAGCAGGATCCTGGTGTCACAGTAATTCTATTTTTGGTGGCATTTAAGTTAGCAGCACCTGCTGTAGGCCCAGGGTGAGAGGCAGAGGGATGAAGCCATCAAGAAAACCCAATGCAGTAAATGCCTATGGCAAATGAAAATCACTCAGCTCATGGCACATGGTTCTCAGCTGTACAAGTTTATTTTACTCTGCAAAAGCAGAAATAAGCTTGTGTTTAGAACAGGCCTATGGAATTCATTCAGGATTTTAATTCCCAACTCTACTATTACTTTCTTGTTCAACATAACTATATTAATGCTTCCACAGGATGCTATTTTTAGGTGAATTGATATTTATCAGTAATTTTACTATCTCTACTTATATCATGTGAAACATTGCTTTTGAATGCTTGTAGTTCCAAACTTTGGGAAAGCTGGCATTTAAAAGTTTGTTTTAGAAAGGATGATACTTCTTGTATATAGAAGTAGATTTAAGAGTGAAATATAGTAACTTTTGCTTTTCTTCTTTTCTCCCTCCTCAGCAAGACAAGAAGCTTGAGCAGTACTTAGCAACACTGTATCACCATAATAAACATATGTATTTCTTAAGTATATAAACAGGGTATCATTGGGTGATGCACAATCAAAGCTACTACTAAATCATTGTTCCAATGTCTGAGCAATTATCTTTCCAAAATGACATACAAATGGAAACAAAATTCTGTACTCACTGGGAACTCATTCCTCAGTGATTGCTTTCATTTCCATTTAAAAATGTGATAATGATCCAGCAGTCCTCATTTCACTAGGAGATGATTTCAGACTATCTGAAAACAGACTTTTTTAAGACTAGAGGTTCTTAATCTTATTCAGATATGCTGAATAAATCTCACCTCCCACAGCCTGAGCCTGCAAACCTTACATGTCAAGTTTAAACCAGTTTATCAAGGTTCTGCATTTATTCAGTTAATGAGGTGAGAGCAAATATCTTCTACAGGTGCCTGTCTTGATCACCCATCTTAGCAGGGGATACATTACCATCCTATCCCTGTTGACTATACAGAGAATGTAAATTATTAGTTTACAGACACTTAAAATATTGGAGACTTAGGTTATAGAGGCAAGAAGTTAAGAGAGGTGAATTTGATTTGTAAATGACATTCATGTCAAAGTCTCATTCTCTTTTAAGAAGACAATACTGCAGCATCTGTCCTGTTTTACTACAGTGTAGCTTGAAGTCAGAACTGCCTGTGATAGCAGAAAGAAGAATACATCAGTGTGTTGTGCAGAGAGTAAAAATACAGAGAAATAGCATGGGGAAAAACCTCCTCATATAAGATGTCAGTTAGTCAGAAAAGAAAGGAGATGTAGGCTTCCATGGAAAAATGTAGTAAAAACCATTCTTTGAAAGAAGGTGAATATACCTTGAGTGATGGTTGGCTGGAAAACCAGTGTCTAGACTGAGAGAAAATTGTAAATACAGATGTGTTAAGGAGACTAGTAGGCAGTTCTGTAGGCTTTTGATTATTTTTTTTCTTTTCTGAATGTACTTGTTCAAACTGGGAAGCAAAATACCAAACCCTTAATAAACCCAGCTGAGGTCTGTTCCCTAACAGTAAAATGCAAACATGAAATGGTTAAACATGTAGTAAAATTTAAAAAATAAAAAAATTAAAATAAATTTTTTTAAAAAAAGCTGACATTGCAGTAGGTTTAGGATTAAAGTAATCTGTTTTATTTTTGGAAACAATGTGGCCCCTCTTCTTATTGTGGCCACCTTAGAAAGAGAAGCGAGCTGTCATGCAAACAGGCTACAGGGAGTCGCTTGCTGTCCCGGAGGGAGGGTTGGTGCAACCCAGTGTCGAGCTCGGCTGAGTAGAGATAAAGAGAAGACAGGCTTGAAAGGGGAGCATTATGTAGTTAATCTCATGCTGGCTTTAAAACTAACATCTCTGACAGAATGGGTCACAACAAAGGAGTGATAGAGAGAAGAGGGCGAGGAGCGTGAAATGAGTGGGGTATCGCCATTCGATGAGCAATTTGAACTGACACATGCAGTTGTTTGGGGTGGAGAGGATCTGACTTTCTGCTTACTGTATGTGTGGCAAGGGTATGTTTTCAGCAAGGAGCAGCGTATAGCTCCTGGTGTGAACGATGGGAAATATCTCCCACGTTCCCTGCTTGTCTCCCTGGTAGCACATATATTTGCATCACTGTACATTCTGTAAGTGCCATTTTTACTACTCTTATTCCCAGTGTTTAATCTCTAGTAGGATAATTGTGTTTTTCATCATGGCATCATTATAATCAATGACAGATGAATCTCAAGAAGCTGAAATTTCATTTTAGTTTGGCTAAGCATCCTAATATTTACATGATTCTTTGAATCATATATGAGCTGGAAGCCTCTGAACTTGAGCTGAAAATGTGACAAGTACAGTGTTTTTATTTAGTTTTCAGACAGTTTTGCTTTGAGTTACACCTGGAAATACAGAGAAAGCAATGCCCCTGTAGTATGCTGGCATTACCAGTGGGGGAAAAAGAAAGGCTGATTTTATAGATCTCAGTTTAACTTAAAGCTCAGTCTAGTCTGAATAATAACAAAGTCCATCTTACTATATGTAGGTTTATAAAATTAGCAGGCATGTAGTGTACTTTTCTAACTGAAAAAAAAAAAAAGAGAGATTTTATATCATAATAGAGAGAAAAAATATTATATGTTGTCTAAAAGTAGCTTGATAGGTGAAAATCATCTTGTCTAATTATAGTTAGATATCTAAGTCTAATCTGCCTTTATAGTTAATAGAATCATCTTCAGAAGACCATTTGCTGACCTGTCTATTATACCTTTCTTATGATAAGGTGAATGGCTCTCTGGAGATCTCTGCTTATGTCTATTGAAAAAACTGAGGATAACAACATTTTCAAAACACTGAAGCTGTGAAATAGGATTTCAAAAAATTCTCAGTCAGACTGTGTGGAAAAGGAGTGATTCCTGGTGTTTGCAGGAAGCAAGTGCAGGTACTCTGGAAAGCAGTGCTCTACTTAAGTTAGTTTTTGTGTTGTTTATTTCTTGTATGAGTTTGTTATTGGTAAGACTGAAGAGAATGCCAGTAGCACTTCGTTCCATATAAGCTTCAAATAACTTAAATATATATATATGCATTCCAATACAAACCTTCATTGCTTTTTTATTTTATCACATTACTCCTGAACCTTCTAGCAACAGTCTGTGAATTCAGTGATGATATTCAGATGATGTGCAGATAGATCATGGTGATAGATTCTTTTATTTGTATATACCTTTGACCATTTCAGAATCACTGTGCTGACTACTTGACCTCCATTATATTTTTTGTAATATCTTAAAGAGATGTATATCTTTGAAGAACTTCTCTGTTGTTTTTATTTTTTTCCCCAGGAATGCAGCCAGTCCATGAACCTGTCCTCTGTTCTCCCAAATGTATACTCAGAGTTCAGAGTGGGCAATATATATTCCTAAACCAGGAACAGCTGTTTTGTGTTATCCAATATCCAGGAGGACCAGAAAATTTGAGCTATATTGTGCTGGGAACTGCCAAATCCCAATTTTTCAGTTGGATACATGGTGTTAGTTGAAGTGCAGTTGATGAGATGGTAACTGCTTTAGGTTATTTAGAGACCTCAGAGCACTTACCTCTCACAGCTCTTACTTTCCATGCTGTAACTATAGAGCTGGACATACGCTATTCCATTACCCGGTTTGGCAATCAAGAAATAAAAAACACTTCATTTTCTGTGACTGTGGATACTGCGTAGTTATTTACATCTATGTAAATTATGTGTGCTGTCATGCCATTTTATTTGTAATGTTCTAAGTCCAGTCTGCAGGGGGTAGGAACTTCAGCATGCTCAAATGATAATTAACCTGACATATTCTACAAAAATCTCTGAAAAAAACTAAGGGTCATAACTGTAAAAGGTAGTCAGTACTGAAGTGATTGAGTGGAACGGTAAAAAGGTTTCATATACAAAAATTTGAGGTAGTCCACAAAATGCCTATGTGACTGCTTCTCAAGTAATGAGACTATCTATTTTCCTTGTTAAACTCTAACCGCATGATCTCATTGCTGGGATTCTGTATCAAGCCTGAAAGTTGAAGAGTACATTTTCACACTGGGCACACAGAGGATGAAAGCTGTGTGTGGGGTAGAGCTCCTATCCACCAGCACTGTCCACAAAACCAGACCAACACCTCACTTGAGGCTACAGAGGGAACATCAGCTGTCAGATGAGGGAGTAAACACAAGCGACGTCTGTCCAGAACAAAGGAGTTATCACTTTATGCCTTCCAATGGCTTGGAGGGATTTTTAATGACCACATGTAGCCAGGACTTAAGTTTTACGTTGTGTCCGAAAGCTGATGTTATATTCCTAGCTTAGTTCTGGCGCTTTACAAACCGTCATGGCCTTGGCTCAGAGAGGAAGAGTGGCACGTCTGTAACCACTGCTGAACTCTGCAGCACCTGAGAGCTGCTGGACAGTTGCCATCTCCCTGCCAAGAAGACCTGGCTCAGCTGGTTTTGTGAGCTCTGACGAGTTCCCAACCTGATGCAGTGTTGCTGCAAATATTGGTCAACTAACACCCTTATCAGAAGCATAAGGAGACTTTTTTTTTTTTGATTGGTCTTTATTGAGCAAGCTACTCCGTTGATGAGACTGGCAAAAATGTGAAAGGGCGTGCATGGATGTCTGACCATATTAATTTTACTTTGAAGAGCAGACAGAATGCTTGGACAAGCCATTCTTTGTTGTTTTAAGTATGTGAAAATGTCTCTGTGCTGACCTCCTGTATTTTTTATAAGGTTGGTTGCTCTTCTGTTACAATTCATGTTACGTATTTTCCTTCCTTTTCCTTATAAAGATGTGAAGTTCACATAATGAGAAATTACCTTGGTTTTAGCCATTTTAACCTGATCTGCCCAGTGATATGATTAGGCCATGCCACATAATAAGTAAATAAACTTCTTCAAATTACTCAGTTAAAAAAAAAAAAAAAAAAAAAAAAGAGAGAAACATAATTACAGGCCTCCTTAGTTAAAAATACAATAATCCAAAGGTCTGTGTTGCTACATAAGAGATATCAAAGTGAAAACGTGTTCTTTGCTGGAGAAATAAAATCTTTCAAATGATAGTTCTAATCAATTCTGTCTTTACCCCATGTCCAAGCATATATAAAGTTTCTGTTTCAAGGCCTGCCAACAACTTCTTTTGTGAGATGTCTTGGCGAATTTGGGCAGACACCCAGGAGATGGCAGCAGAAAGGACATAGAACTTCTGGGTAAGAAGCGTTCAAAGAATATCATCAAGATGAAAAAGGTAAACAGAGAGTCCTCTTGCCATAGAACTTATAAATCATAGTATCTCCAGCCATAAATATTTTTAACAACCTGCATCTCATCTCTCTTCAAACACCTATCAGTATCAAAGACTTCCTTAATAGAAAAAGAAAAACTGAGGTTTTGAGATATACACTTCTTCACACATTCAGTCTTTAAAAGACATCTGAGGAGTGATGCTAGCTTTAGGTCAAGGCAAAACAGAGAGTTACCAAAGACAGCAAAGGACATGTGTGCTAGTAGGTACTGTGAGGGGACAAAAAAAGAAACAACTTCGATATCCCAAATCGGCCCCCCCACATTTCCCATTGTTAGTGGCAGCAGAAGCTGCAACACTATTTCACAAGGGGTCTTCTTCATGTTCACTGTCACCTTTCTCTGCCAACATGTTTGATGGTTTTGGCTCTCTTGGAACACCCAGTTGCATGGATGACTGAATTGCATGGATGACTGAAAGCCTTGAGCCAGCCCTGGTGAGAGTGGCACACAAGTAGCCACCTTGGGTTACGTAAGTAAATTAGGTGCTCCCATAGATGAGTAGTAACCTCACTGCCCTGTTAGAAGAACAAGGATGAAAAAGAGCTTAATAAACTAGGAAGGCAGTGAGGGGGGACATTTGTCTAAATTTGTGGCAAGTGGTCATTAAAATACAGAAAGAGCAAAAGATCAGCTGAGATTTTGAAAAGGACTAATGGTTTAAGGATCTTTTGCCAAACTCTTTAAGTTAAATTCTTTATTTAAATATAGCTTAACTGGATTCCTTAAAATACAGAAAACTAAGCCCTATGATCTGTTACTTTTGAAATATTTGACTGCTACCAGTGAGTGTGGTGAGGGTAATTAACTGCACCCATACATTTTTCTTTTTACACAAAACAGTATTATTTACCATGGACAGATGTTCTAAGGCAGCAGTTTTTAGGAGAGAAAAAGGAAAAAAGGGGTGAAAAAGAGAAGACACTGCTTTTATTATGCTATTAAGTGATGTGCCCTTAGTTATTACTGGATATTAGCCACAAAAACACAGGAATGGTGACTTTTTAAACCATGGTTTTTAAGAGATCCTCAAAACTTCCCTTGGGGAAATGGCAAGCTATTAATAAAAAGGCGTGATAAAAACCCTATACTTCTGAGTTTGCATGTTGTTTCTTATGTTGATTTGACTTATAGTGAAATGGTTACAGAACATCAGTTGTACATGTATAGCGTGTAGGCGCTTTTTTTGGCTTAAGAGAAAAAAAAAAAGTTACTAAGATAACTGCTTACATCAGTCTGTGAGCATATCCACCAAATACAAATACTGTTTGAAAAGAGAAGTTCTTCCATTGCACATCCTGCTAGCACAAAATGGGAGTGGGGGGGGATGAGGAGTTAAAATATCTTCTAAATTGCTGTTCAAATTGTTATTTTAATTAGCTGCTGTCATTGATTTCTGGTCAGAAACCTAAGCTAGAAGTGATAGTTTGGGAAAAAAAATCTGAAACCTCCCTCCAGCATTTTTGTGTAGGTTAGTAGGAACTGAAATTCTCGATGACATGCTTCTGGTTTGACAACATTTACTTGCTTCTCTAAATAACTTTTTAATTCCAGTTATGTCTGGATCAATTGGGCTAGGACAGTAAAAATGTATTAAATGAGCTCCAAATAGACATAACACAGAAAAGTAATATATTTTTATACTTTCTAATAAAATAGCTTGAGTGTCTAGGGGGAAAGAGGTTTTCTCTTCTGTTAAATGCAGGACATTGAACCAGCAATTCTGGGGTCTTCTTCCATCTTTGTCACTGACTTGACTGAAAGAGCTGGTGTTGGTTGTATATGTGGTTACAATGACAATCTGCATTTGTCAAACTCTGTATAGACAAGACCCTTTATAATTCAAGCTACTAACCAACCCGAATCAGTTGCCTGAAGTTGTCCAGAACAATAAGTACTGCCAGCATCAGTGGTGCCTGCAGTTGGGCTTAGGAAGGCTTTGGTAGAAGACATATGTCAACCATGTTGCAGCTACCCAGAAAAAAGTTCTTCATAACCTGCACTGAGTGAGTTTCAATCTGTCCTCCTCTTCTTCCTGTGGAAACTGGTGCTGGACTTTGCAATTCTCAGGATTTTTGGATCAAGTCTGTTTGGGTGCTTCATGAGCAAACACGTTGTTTTACCTTTTTTTCCTAAGTGAAGAAATTCAGATCCATCTAATGCACAAAAATGTGGAGAGAGGGGGGAAGAAAAAAAAAATAAAGAGAAAAATCCTACCTTAGCTATGCAGGATGAGTTATCTCATTTTGCAGGCAAGAAATCTAACAGAATGACTTGCCTGAGGATCAGCAGCGTGTTTGTGGCAGCATACTATCTCCTGAATGTCTGAGTTGCAAGATTATCCTTCACCAATGCCAGTTGTCATTTTAATATAGAGAGGTATCTTATTTTTTAAGATATATGGATGATTCATACTAATATGAAAAGGAATCAACTACAACAGAGAAAAATACTTTTCTTCCAAATGGTTGAAAGAATGTTTACAGTGACTAAACTGTATTTGGAAAGCCTGTTTTCCTGCCATTGACTCCTTTGTATAAATGAAAATAATTCTGTGTGGTGCAATGCTTTTTGTATCTTACCTCTGTTATAGCAGGACAATAAAAATAAATCCTAGTAACTGTTTCCAGTAGCAAACTAAAATTCTGTTGAGATTTATCCAGCAAGGTAGGGATCAAATCTTTGGAGAGGCTGAGCAGCTGGGACTCCTGTGGCTCCACTGCTTAACACCATATTACTTTGGAGGCCTGAATTTTACATAATAAATGATCTAATCACCTACCAGGATTTAGAACTATCACAAGTTCATAACAGCACTGCAGCCATAGCGGCAAAATATTACACAATAAAACAAAATAAATTGAAATAATCTCTCATGAGTGCCAATAATTTAGATTTACGGGGTAATCTATAGGTATTGCAACTCCTAACAGATTGCCAAAATACTGTTTGGAGACTTCTGTTTCAAATCTAGTACATTGTATTATCATTTCGAAGGCTAGGAAATTAAGGAATAAATTAAAGAGCTAAAATGGGGAAAACATTTACAGATTTGATTCAAATATACAAAAGTGTGAAGCAAAACTCCCTCTTTTGAAAGGATGTCAGTAATGTTTAATTAGCTGAGTTGCAAACTGGATCTGCCTCCCTGGCGTCCCCTTACCCAGACGCAGCAGGTATTTGCTCTCCCGAGGTCTTTTCCAACCAATATGATACTATGATTTTATGATTCAATTATTCTATTTAGCAGCAGTTTACGGGTGGTATTTTTCACCAGCTGATCTCAGGGTCATGAAGTTGTCATTGTAATTGTCACCACTGAAATTGAGGAGTGGATCAGCATCTTCCTAAGCAGATCAAGGCATGGATCTGTGTGGTGAACGAGATGCTAGGTCATGTTCCCCAAATTTCTAGGAGTGAGAGGAGGCCAGGAATTTTAAATATCAGTTCATTTTGCTCACTGGATGCTCAGTGCCAGAAATAAGAGCCCACTTTCATGGGCAAGCCCACCAACTAAATGTTCTCCGGGGTGCTTGGATTTTTCGCCATTGCTGTTAGCACAGAGGCAGTAAACAGTCTACTATCAGGATGAACCAGTCTGGGAAGCCTGGTTTTGTCCAGTAATGAGTTTTGCATGAGTAAAGGTCTGCAGGGAAGAAGCAGAGGCTCGTCTTTCCCCAGATGTCTGCCTGATACGCTGGGTGAACCTTTCCAGGGTCCAGCACATCTCCACACAGTGAGCAAAGACCAAATCTGGCCAGTTCACCTTGCACAGGTGAATTTTAGTCTGTGCAAAGCTGAGTTCAGCCTGAAAGGTGATGTAGAAGTGACCATCATGAGTTTTCTAGCTGCACAGTCCTCTCATACTCACCCTTATTTCCAATACATTGCAATTGTTTTTGTTCTACTGTGCTATCACTATTTAGAGACTGTATCTCAGCTATAATTCTGCCCCAGTAAATCCTTGTTCTTGGTTGTCCATCTTCTCGCACTCTACAAATGCTGTGGTTCCCTTCTCTAAAGTGAATTGTTTCTGAGGAAGCCTGGCTGAGGCACTCTGTTCTTCAGAAAGCAGGTATAACTTCAGCATTGTGACACGAATAGAAACAGGCCTATTGTAATATTTATTTGTGTCATATATTATAATTCTGTTTTTCTAAATGTATTGATGTACAACCTGCAGTACTGGTTTATTAAACGTAATGATATTGACCAAGTACAAGTATTTATTAATGTCTTAAACAATAAAACAGAAGTGCATGCTCCAATCCACATTAACACAACTTTGATAGTAGTTTATTTGCTGGTGTCCTCTATATAACAGATAGTGAGAAAGACCACAATCTAAGTGTGAGTGGTTCAGCCGTATCTCAGGCAGCTGGATAAGTGTGAGGTCAAAAAAAGACTATTTAATTTTTAGAAAACTTAAAAGGTAAAAAAAAAAAGAAGCCAGTGTTAGTGTTAAAAAATACAAAACTCTTCAAAGAATTGCCATTCAAATGAATCTGGTTTTATATACATGAATATATATCTCGCTCCCTCGCTCCTGCTTTATAGGTACACAGTAGTTGCTATACCTGGATAACAAGTTGTGTCTAGTTATAAAATATATACAAAATTTTGATATGATGGTCAAAGAATCTTGACTTATCAAAAAACTGGAAAAATGTACTAGCACAGAAGCCAATACAACAGACAGTCAAATCTCTAATGCCAACAACAGAAAATAAGATGAAAATATAATAAACTTTAATAAATGTGAATTATAAAACCTTGAAGTACAGTTGCTTAATAATTTTTTTCCTATGAGGGACTGAGATTAATAATAAAACTAATGGAAATTAGTTAATCATTATTTTCATCATGCTAATGATCAGACTTAGTGGTGCTTTGGAGAGGGCACAATCTTATTGTAGATAACCAAGCACAATGCTCATAGAGTGCTACAGCAAATACAATACACCAATGTTGTTTTCAGTATAGAAAGTTACTGTAGTATCTCAGGTGTTCAGGTTTTTCAGCATTAGATGATTTTTCACTGATTTACTGAAGCGTAGTGATTTTAACAAAAACTTCACAAAGAATAATTCAAAAGGCATCAAGAAGTAGGTTTCATATCACTTTAGAAATATTGTCCAAACCCACCTGAATGCTATAATACATAAAGTCTTTTGCTTAAAGATACAGTTCATAAACAGCTCTAACCTTTTCTGTGATGCTTGAGTCAAATACAGGGATTCCATACTGGGCTGGATAGAGTAGCTCTGTGTTTCATCAAAAGAAGACCAGAATACATCAACAAACATTCACCTTACCACATCTTTCCAGCTAAATGCACTGCGTTAATAGGAATACCAAAGACTAGTGTCCATTAAAATCATTGGAATTGTGCTACTTTTCATTTACAAAGGGTCCAGTCCAGTGCCCTTGGACTGGCCTGTTTTTTTCTTGTGGATTACAGTGTCTGTTATGCTGCATACGAAATAGTATTACAGGTTTAACCAGAAGACAAAACAAAACATGACCATGGAAATCAATTTGGTCACTGAGTTGAACTTGCCCCATGTCTGCTGTGCTTGGCTGGGTAGCTAATGTGTTTCCAAGCCTCAGTCATGGGGAGCAAAGCTGTCACTCCAGGGCTCTGGCAGGACAGAGCAGTAGCACCCATGCTTGACCTGAGCTCTGTGCTTCACCGCTGAAGGCCACTATGTTAAGTATGGCCTTCGGCACTCTACTGCCTAGATATGATTTTAAGAAAATGGTCAGATGATAACACACACTTAATAAATTTAAGATTCCTTTTTATACTCATATCTGCCTAAAAGAAATCAGAATGTTTCTCCCTGACCAGACGTGTGTAAGTATCTACTCTAATAAATGCAGCTATTCAAAAAATGGCTTAGAAAGAAAGGTTCTTTTATGAAAGTCATCATGTGATATGCTCTAGTAAATTGATTTTTGTTCATGTCAACATTTAAATGCATAATGGCTTAAAAAATAAATAAAAAAAAAATCTGAAAACTAGAATTTTGTTAATAACTTCTTCCAAAATAAAGTCTACAGTATTCATCAACCAGTGTATTTTTGTTACAGAAAGTAAATTTTGGACACCTTTAAATCCCCTATATTAAAATACTCATGTTGTAGCAGACCTTAAGCAAACAATCATTGACGAATTCAGGACTTTTTCTGAGCTGAGCACCGAAGATTAGATGCTGTGGACAATACAAATTGATAGCAGCTCCAGCAAAGGTAAGAAAGGGAGAGAGAAACCATTAGAAGACCAAGTAAATACAACGGAGCTTTCAGAATGAAATCTTGCTTTCCTTTTGGTTACAATAACTGTCAGGAACAGTCTGGAAAAAAAAAAAAAAAAGATCTCTTCATTGTAGTATGGCAGATTGCATTAATACCAAAGCACAGAGTTTTAGATCCAACAGGAAAGGTTAAAAAAAATATATGATTAAATAGAATCATCAAAGGAGGGAAGACATAAAGGTCAGATTTTTCCAGTTACTGACTGATTGGCTGGGTCAATGACAGTGATCATTAACTGCCAAGAAGTGCCCTTCCTGTCAGCCTCTGTTACATAAAAATGAAATACAAAGCAACGTAGATCAGAAGCTATTAGATGATCACATGTGAAAGCTGGTCTCCAAAATGCTGTGGCATTTACCATGCTAAATATGATACTAATGTTCTTGCTCTTGCATTCTGTCTAGTTTACCTTCTGTTTTCCCCATGCAGTCACATGTATATACCGGCCACAGAAAAATCTAAGAACATGGCATGAAATGGCTGGTGGCTGTCACTGTGCAAGATGAGAAAAAAATCTGAGATTGATCAAGTGATTAATCTTGTGTTAATAGATGACTGAGGAATGTGACAATTTTGAAAGCAGGGGTAAAAAGGTATAATTGGATATGGTAACTTTTGTACTGAACAGAAGAACTGCTGGGAAGCAGAAAAACAAGAAATTATAAAAACAAAAAAGGATTAAGGAGATTTTTTTTTTCCTGGTGGGCACAAACACCTGGATGGCAGACAGCCTAGAATTGGATTACCTTTGAATTTTCTAAATTGTTTTCACGAGGGGAACTCTTTTGACCTGTATGAATCAAAGAAAAAGCTTCTTAGAGACAAGGAAAATTAATTTATAAGAAACCTTCCCTCCTGTAAAGATGCTCAGAGAGGTACTGAATGCTCAGTACTGCTTAATTTTTCAAAGCCTCTTCCTGACTAGGTCAATGAGTTGCAGAGCCAAAATTCATGACCTTCAACAAGGAAGAAAACTGCAAATCTTGAAAAGGATGCATTCCTTCCTCATGTTTTAAGGCATCCTTTCAAAGCAAGCTTAACTGTTTAGAAATAAGTAAATAGCAACTTTCAAAATAAAAAATTACATGAGACATTTTTCTGCCTGCTGCTGCTGCTGGTTTTACACAGAAAACGATATGATTTTCCTAGTGCCATTTGTATTTTTTCAATTAAATGGTATCTTTGACTGTTGAAATTTATTTTCTATCTTGGTAAAATATTTGGTCATAAACAGCAGTTAAACTGATATGTAGTCACAACAAACTGCAGCATTTTTTTTATCTTGTAGGAGGCTGAAGGATTGACAGCTGGAGAGATGTTTTCCTGTGTCAGTATAAGCAGGGATGTTGAGCACTTTCTCTGAAGAGGGCTGATGCTACCTGTTTGTGTCCCACAATTTTACCTCCCCTATGCTACTGGGTGTAGCTGGTCAAGTGTGGAACTAGACGAGCACCCATATGTCTTTCCATTTATACAAAGCTCACTAGCATCCATGAAGCTGTGCTGTACCAGCTTCAATATATCAGTGTTAACAAAATATTAATGCTGGATTTTTGCCATAAAAGAAAACTAAACCTCATTTGAAATACAAACATGTAGTGCAGTGCAGCCTGTTGCCCCCACTCCAGTTCCCAGGGACTGAGGGCAGGAACTTAGTAAGACTCCAGGCAAGCTGGGCAACTCTGACCTCTTTGCTAAAAAGTGTCCGTGGAAACACAGGTATTTGGAAGTGGTTGTCCCTCCTGCAAAAGGCTCTTGCTGTAGCACCATAAAAGAACTGTCAAAGCTTTTATTCTGGCAATTCCTACCTTGGGAAGCTGAGCTTGTGAGGCGCAGCTGTTGTACAAGCCCCCTCCAGCAGTGCTGAGAGATGTGATGGATAGTGGGGTAAGAACAGACAAACCCACACAGACTCAGGTGCTTCTCCTTGAGCAGCCACATCTGCAGCAGCAGCCCCAAAACAGGGGCTCACAGCCTCCTTAACCCCATCCTCCTCGAGCTGCAAGCACAGGGGTACATCAGCAGATACAGCTCCAGGAGGTGGTTGCAGTAGAAAGGCTCTGGACCAGCCATGCAGGACTTTCACCTCCCCTTGGAAGGAAGGACTGGACAGCAAGGCCTTAAATTCCCTTCCTGACACTGCTGTGGACTGTCACAGTAGAGTGAATTTGTCAGTAGAGCTGCAGTAGCACCAAGCAGAAGTGTTCAGAAAAAAGAAAATTACTGAATAGCCTGTGCTGCCCTAGCCTGGCTGCAAATGAAGCCTGAAACCACACAGGAATAACCCGCCTTCACATGACACAGCTCTAGCCCTGAAGCCCCGAGATAAACAGGATGTTATTTAAATGGAGGAGTTATATATAACATGCATTGATTTTGGAGGGAAGTTATTTATTCAGCGTTTCAGCATACAAGGCGTGTTGGTTCTGCAGGGAGAAGCTGGTGCTGCGCTTCCAAAATGCTCCCCAGACTTTACCTGGAGGATCATCACAAGAATAATTAGCTCCTGTGTCTGTTCATCTGGAAAGGCAAGGGGTCCATACGGACACTACAGGTGTAGAGGGCAACTGCTGTGCTAGAGAAACCATAAGCAGACTGCCTGATGAGAAAGACATGACGAGCCTTTGTGCTGATAAATGCAAAGTTTCTTCCAGTTATAAGGGGTTTATATTTTGTTTTGTTTTCCAGATAAAACATATACTGGATTTGTTTAAATATTTAAATTTCTTCTCCATACTTACTCTCTGTGAACAGCAATTAAATCTCCTGGTGGGAATAAAAGTGATAAATATGCATTGTGTTTTGCATGGCATTTATAGAAAAATAATTTCAAAGTTTGTATTCACAGAAGAAGAACCCCTTTTAGTAGTCACTCATATCCCCTCAGAAAGAAGAAACCACAGCTCATGACCCATGTCATTTGATTCTTATAAAGTGTTTGCAATGCACAGGCAGCAAGTGAACAGCAGACAAAAAATTACTGCTGAGATTCTAGTACTGACTGTATTAAATATTATGATCCATGTTCATGAACGGAAGAAAAAAATTAATCAAATACATTTGTTATGAAATGGTTTAGAGCAATTCTTTGATTTTGATGAAAAGTACGTTCTAATGCCTTTGAAGATATATGTATATATGCATCAGTTAACATGTACCCCCTATGGTACGATTCATACCATGCAATTTGAGTGTTCTTCATGCAAATAATTCACAATTTCAGCCCGAAATTAACAAGGGTATACTTGAAATGCAGCATACCAATATCATAAAATATTGCAGAAGATTTACTGCAAGGGGAAAAAGGACTGTAACATGAACCAATAATTTCTTAACTTAATCCAGGAATAAAGACAAAAGGAGAAGAGAAAAATATGGTTAACAATCTTCCCCAGGGTGTTTGAGTGAAGAAAGGGCTGAACTGTGAATCAGAATTGAATAGACAGAAACATTAACTCCTTTCAGAAGGATGTTTGCCTTACAGAGATCAGATATTGTAATAGCACAGAGTTGGCTCCTTGCCTATGCTTTGCAGCATGCAAATGAATATTTTCCTTTTTCAGGAGCCCTGCAGTAAAACCACCACAAAATCACAGAAATATACACAAGAACCCTTTAAAATTACTCTGATTCTGCTGCCAAGCACTAGAAATGTCCGATGCTCGATTTGCAGAGCTGCAGAGAGGAGCCCTCCATTCTAGACTCCCTGTTAGTAGAAGCACCAACAATCAATACCTCCGAAAACCAGGCTCAAAGAAGCACATTATCAAGTGTGACTCATGATGCAGGTAGATGCCAGACAACTCTTTAAAAGAAAAAACCTACATGCTGTTGCCTTCAAGGGGAACAAGAATATATTTACACGGTGGAATGCAGAGGACTTGCTCTGAGTGAGCTCTAGTTTGTTGTGCTGAAGGCCAGGACATCTCAGCCCACACTAAGCTCTGCTCTGCCACATACAGACCCTTGCAAGGCTGAGCTAGCTTGTTTTGGGCAAGTTTTAATACTGAGATTTTATTGCAATCTGAAACCGAACCGTCTGAGGATATTCTTCTGCAGCTGTGCCAACTCAGAGTGCTTAAACACTCAGGGCCACTGAAAAGCTGTGTTTCAGTTGGGTCTCCTAATTCGAAAGACCAACAAATAGCTGGCCACTCTCAGTATGGAAGAAAAAATGCCTTTTCTGTTTACCAACATTATCAAAACTGAAGTCACCACTATATTCTCTGTCGCTGTCAAGTATTAGATATTAAGGTGGAAGGAAAGACATCATAGAGGAAGGAGCCAAAATGTGTGTTTGCTAATTTAAGCATGTATCTGATTCACTAATACAATCTTTCACGCTTGTACTGTAATTACCTCCAGCTCTCTTGATTTCATCAACATCATAAACCAGTATTTGGCTTACATTTAAATGACACATCTAGGGCTTCTGAGAGGCACATAAAGTTATTTTCCTTAAGCTACTTCTGGCATATTTCCTCTCCACTGTCCTGTCAACATCATCACAGTCATTCAGAGTGGACGAGACTTCAAGATGTCTCTCATCTAGCCTCCTGTTCAAAGCAGGGCCAACACTGAACACCTTGACAGGTGGCCTTCTCCAAAGGCTATTAGTCCTTGGCCTTTTTGAAGAGAAGTAGCACTTGTCTTGTCATAATGATTTATTTGGCTTTGATTTGTAGGCCACCAGCTCAAACACTACCATTGTGTTCCTATTCAACAAAAGCTCAATGGCCTGTGTCTGAGGTCACCCCGTCCTTCCCCAAAGACAGTTCAATGGTCTAATATGAGACGATAACCATGGTCACAGTACTCTTAGCTGGACTGGAACTGCTGACTGAAGCAAAAGGTTCCATAATCTCAATATTCAACCATTCTACATGAATATGAACTTTCTAGTAGATACAAACATAGCATAACTCAGATGAACGGTGAAATGTTTCTCATTCCTAAATGTAACTTCTCAGTAAAGTGTCTTTTACAGAGTTGGCCACAGAAAAATCTTTTTTTCAGAGTCTTTACCACAGTATGCAAATATTTCAGGGACAGGAATGGTTTCAATGTTTGTTCAACATGAACATGTAGGAAAAGAAAAAGTAGCAGACACTGGACATTTAGGGCAGCCACCGTGAATTCACTGTAGGTTTGGGAAGACTATCAATACTGAGGGCTTGTGGCAAAATGCTGTGAAAGTATAGGCACAAAATCAATTGCAAGCAGAATTTTTCCCTCCCAGTACACATGACAAAATTATTTACAAGTGGCCTGTTTAAATCTAGCCAGGAGTCAGCTATTTCAGGGCCCTAATGAGCAGAAGAATATCCCCAGTGAGTTAAGGAAGGTCACAGATCCAGTTACATCACCCAGATGATATTTCTGACGAGTGTTTGTACCACTTGCTCTACCTTGCCTTAGTTTCAATGTGGATGGCTTGTGACAGTGTTTTTTACTGCCATTTTTTGCTGGCATTGTCTAGAACTTGCTCTATCTTGACACGACCTTCCACATAACAATGATTGGCACGGTGTAAAGAAGAAAAAATAAAAAAGAGAACACCACATCTTAACTAGCAGCAAAACCAGTCACTAAGACCACTCTATTGGAAACTCTCATCTAACCTAAGGCTAAAAACTGCTTTAAACACCACCCATACTGCAGTCATAGATTTCCTGCTTGGCACCTCTCCATAATCTCAATGCGAACTCCTGCAAAGGCTGGCAAACTAATAGCTGATCTGGCTCAATGCCAGCCTGGTTTTGACTGCCCGCTTTAGAAGTCTAGGACATCTCTGCATTACCAACTAGCATAGCATAATTGGATCTATAGAGCGAAACAGTGGATCCAGAGGAGCTGAGGGCCACCCTCTACAAATTTTAAGGATTTTACTTCAGATTAGCTCACAGAGCGCGCAGTGGCTGGTGCATAGTAGGTGTCTTGCTGGACTTCATCTCCTGGTTTCACCAGTGGGGCATCCAGTTTGTGTTCTCCAAATCCACTTCACACTGAGAATACTGGTACAGTAAATGAGACAGGATATTTGCTTCCGAAGTACACCCCTGATCTGAACTAAACTGCTAATGCAGCCACATCCTTGGATCTCTTAGAAGTGGTCTTGGTGCAAGGAAGTTCTTTGTGTAGGAAGAGATTCTGACTGTAGAATTAATAAAAATTCACTGCTCACACTGTCTGTACACAAGACTGTTAAGTTTGATGAACCACTATGACTGATAGTGATTCTTTTTCCTTTATTAGAAAGGGTAGGACCACAGCCTGCTTTTCTGTTACATAGTTAAGTCTCTCAACAAGATTCAAATTAGGAAATATCTGCCTTTCTGTAATTTGAAAGTTTAAAGATGAGCAGTACAAATCACTGATTTTGAAGTCCTTTGATGTCATGAGCCTCTTCTGTCATACTGATGCTAACTGGCTCCTAAAGTGTATTTGGCTCAGGCCATCACTGACAGAAATTGTCATCTTCCAAGCATGTCAATGGAGGGACGCCTGTTCTTAGGATGCTTCATGAGTCAGGAGTGGTGTCTGGAGACTGCACTGTGCGGCTGCACAGGGGAGATGTTTATTGCTGCCAAATCACAGAAGCCACAAGCATTGTTTTCCAAAAAGCTGACTCCTCTGTTTAAACTCCTGCAAACTCACTTCACAGTCAGTTTGATGGGCATTCAGGGAAGAGTGTGTCAGAAGCAGAAGAAGAAAAACAGCCCAACCAACATACAGGCACAACCCTCCCTGCTTTCTTCGGGGTTTTGTGGGCTGGATTTTTTTGTTGTTTGTTTTGGGGTTTGGTTTTGTATTCTGTTTGGTTGGTTTTGGTTAGTGTGTGTGTGTTTGTGTGTGTGTGTGTGTGTGTGTGTGTGTGTGTGTATGGGTTTTGGTGGTTTTGTGATTTTTGCAGGTTTTTTTTTTTTGCTTGTCTCCATTCTGAATTTAACAACACAAAGTTGTTTATAGAGATAAATGGCTTTCACAGAAATGAATTCTCAGCCATTTATATCAAGGAGCATATGTCTAATCAAGCTTTGCAGGTAGTTTTTTCACAAACAGGTAGGGAGCTATATTACTGATTACCAGAGGAATAGCTACTTTCTCTGCAAAAAGCTCAGCCTATGTCTCTAATGACTGAATTCTGGTTCTGCAACAGATAATACAGGGGCTTGATGACTATACGAAAGTCCTTATTTAATTCACTGTGTATCCTTTTTTTATCCCTAGCACTCCTCATCCAGACAATCAAAGAACTGAGACTGTAATGACTGTGTCTGAATGTATCATTTCTTTTTAAGCTTCCAAATTCCTCGTTGGTATTACTTATGCTTGTGCAAGACTTGCCAGCTTTCTTCATGTTTTAAGCAAAATGTGCATAATAGCTCTCCCTCTTACTCATGGCTCTATTGTAGAGCCTGCACAAGCACTGCCCACTCATTCCAAGCATCTTTTGTTCTGATGTAATGTGTTCAAAGAATTACACTTGAAAAAAAAATCCAAACCCCAACATTTAACGAGCAGTTCTAAGCCTGCTGAGCATAACTCCAGTGCATATGAACTTTAATAACTGTAGCCATGGTACATAGTCTTTGCGGGGAGGGTGCCCTTAGCCCTTACTGAAAAAATATGAATTTGCAAACATACTTTGGCCCTACTGAAATGGGAAGCAGCATGTAGTAAGATCATCCTATCTTTCCATCAATTTGTTTGCAAAATCCTCCTGCAAGGGTGCAGTTGCTATGCCCCATTAAACTGGCAGTGGTTGCCTTGCTTTACATAGCAGCTAAACAGGCCCCAAAGGCAAGTACCCAGAGCTTCTGGGAGACCAAGGACAACAACATCAGCCCAGGCAGGTCCCCTGTGTGTGTGGAGCTGGAGCAGCCATCCCTCCGCTGCTCCTGGGAACATGCCGATTTGGATTCCAGCTGCACTGTCTATTCCAGGCTCAGTTTTTGTTTTCTTGTCTTTGCAGAGGGAAAAGCGGGGGGAAGGAAAATGGTTATGAATGTTTGCTGTCAGTTTTGTGTCTCTGTTTCTTTCCTCTTTTTTTTTTTTCCCAGTCTGCCCAGTTCCAATATTCATCTGCATCACCCATTCTACTCTGAAGACATTCAAAACCCTCCTGGACACATTCCTGTGTGATCTGCTCTTGGTGAACCTGCTTTAGCAGGTGGGTTGGACTAGATGATCTCCAGAGGTCCCTTCCTACCCCAACCATTCTGTAGTTCTGTGATCCAGAATGAGGGGGCAAGCAGATGCCACGGCAGTGGCCCATCTGCCTTTGAGTGCAAGGAGAGGAGGAAGGATGGACTTTGTGTTGATAAGGAATTTTCCAGAATTCTGGCTTTTATTTTAATGTGCCCCAGAATAAGCTAGCCTTTTCCTTGGAGACCTGCAAAGACAAGGTCCCTATTCAAAAGGATTTCTAGCATAGAGTTAAAACTTGCCTTGACAGATGAAGATGGCAAAGAGTAACGAAAAGTAAATAACACAGTAAGAAAAGATATGCAAACCCTATGATCATATGGTTAAGTGTACAAATATCTTTGGGATCGTCTTATTTTGTCTCATTTATGGAAGATTAAATAGAGGCAAAAAAATTAAATTATTCACACACAAATAAAAAAAAATACTGAAAGACCCAAAGAAAACTGTTTCAGCTGCAGCCCAGTTCCACAAGGAAAGACACTTTTATTCAAGCAGAAAGGAATCAGCTTTGCAATTTTTGAAGATTTGGATTATGCAAATTTTTAGTTTCCTCCCACGCTGCTACTCAGTAAGCTCCAGTTTTACACTGATTTTAGAGTTGAAAAAACATAAGTTAAAAAAAATACCTAGTGTGTATTTGGCTGAACAGATGTCTTTGGTGGAACTGGAAGCAGAATCCAGGCATACTGACTCCCAGCCCTCCTAGTTTTGGACAGCATATCTTGGCATATAAATGCAGTGAGACATACTTTAAACAAGCATTTCCTATGCTCTCATGCAACATACAGAGAATACGGTGAAATCTTGAATAGTTTATCTAAGATACAAGTTCATTTGTTGAAGACGAACATACTATGCAGTGTTATGGGAAATCAGCTTCAAAACTTTCAGGATCTTTCAAATGTATTTTCCACTTGTCAAATAAATGCATACTTGCTAGAACAGCTAAGGATTCTTAAAGTTTCTCAGAGGGTCAGCATTCTTTGGAGAAAGAAAACACCCAATCTGTTTCTTCACTTTCTGAAGTTCACTGAAGTTCTGTGGCATTTTCAATAAATTATCTAGGATGTCCATGTTACCATTTGTTGGAATGCTACTTAGATTAGTTTTATTCAAAGGTCAAACTATTTTCAATGTTTAACTAAGTCATTTCAAAGCACGTCTTATCATTAAGGACATGGAAGTGTGAGTATTTAAAGCCATATTGCCCTTGCAAAGTATGCATATATTTAAGTATTTATATTCCCATTACCTCAAAATACGAAATACAGATCTATTAGCTTACTCACTGAATCACGGTAAAGATTCCCAATGGATTATCATAAACGTCCATTGTAGTTGAAGTTGACTGAAGCAGCTGGCAAAGAGAACTGCTCCTGGGAGTCAGCAGCCTTGGTCAGCGAGTCTGTGCCTCTTCTGTTGCTCTTCCCTTTACATACATACAGCTCTCCTCTGTACGTCCTGCTTGGCTTCACCCTGCTCAGCTCTCCATGTCAGACCAGCTATTAAACTGCTGACCTTGCTGTTGGTTAAGAGCTACCACTGGCACTGGCCAGTGGCCGGGGACATGAGGGGGTTTCTGCTCCAATCACGCTCCCACATGCCAGTCCATGTCGATGCTGCTGACAGGGGAAGATCAATGTGACAATCACAGTCCCATGGTCTGGGCTGTAATGATTTAACGACAGTTTTTGAAACTGTTGTGTAGCTTGTCCTTGAAACAAGCCTTGAGATTAACCTTGACAAATAAAACGAAGTAGTTTTATACAGTCTGTTGTAAAATACAGCAAGTGACGTGTGATTTCAACCTACTGCTAATGACGTGTCAGTGTCTTCTGGCGTAAGGAGGCACAGGCAGAGTTGTGCTTTGTTTTCCTTGCCTTTGCTGGGATTACTATTCATGTAATAGAATCTGACTTTTGGGTTTGTAATGAAAGTTCTCTTCTATTTATGCAGAAAAGAAATGACAGGAAAAGAAAGACTCTTTGTCAACTAAGTATCACAGGATGAACAGTACAAACCAGTCCACTGAACCTGATGAGGTGTTCAAAAGCAACAGAGCAATCATTTTCAGTGCCCAACCGAAGACCTCTGATTTTCAGAGGAGAATGTCTCTATTTAAAAAAAAAAAACCAACAAAACAAACAGGTCTTTTTAATGATCTTGCACCTCCAGAACTTAAGCATCTTACAAACACCTGTGAGAAACACAGTTTCTTTATGTAAAGAGCCTTTTCCTTAGCAATCAGCACAGCACTTTAAACACAACTGCATTAAGACAGTTGCTGAAGAAATAATGAATTATTCTCCAGCAATCCTTCATTAAGAAAACCTTCAGCTGGGTAAGTCTGACAACAGCTGAGCATGCCAAAGGGAGTACTCCCTCTCCTTTCTCCCTCCAGCCCCTAGATGACCCCACTCCAGGAATGTGGCACCGAGCATTGCTTCGTTCAGGGAAGGAGCAAGGACAGACAGTACAGTGAGGCTGGGGACTGGCTTCTGGGTGACAGATTCCCAAGAAGCTGTGCCAGGGTGCGCCTGCCCTTACCCCTGGCCTGTGGTGGGTGACAGGAACTGCTCTGTCCCAGTACATGAAGAGGATCAAAAGGAGGGAGTAACATTGACAGATCTGGTTGTTGAGCTTAGTACCAGTGATGTTGGTCTTGAAATAAAAAGCAGCTGCCATGGAAACGGATGTGCTAAAAGTAGTTAGTTACACGGCACCTTCGTTTCTACCAAGCTAGACCCATCTGCTCTCCCACAGCTCTCACCTTGGTGGAACCAAACTACAAAGTGAAGTGTTTCCCAAAGATGATAAAAACTCCTCCAGAATAGAAGTGCAGATAAATGAATCATAAATACTGCTAGCATTGCTGAAGATAATGATTAGCAAAGATCATTTCAGATAAACACTGATGACCAAAGTAATTGTAGGCCCCAAGAAGACCAAAACATCATCAGAGAGAAGGGAGGGCAGTGGCTGCAGGAAATGGAGGGCATGCCTAGAAAATCCACATCAGGGTTGCAGAAGTTTGTTGCAAATACAAAGCTGACAACCTGCTGGATTTTTATTGTATTGCCGAACTCACATTTTCACACAGAGGTAAAAAAGAAACGGAGACCATTCTGAATCTTTCCATTAAAAAGTGCCAATGGAGAGCCCAAAATCTTAATTTTCAGTACAGAAGCTGAGCTCAACCCGGCACCAGCTTTGCTGAAATACCAGTGTCTTCAGGTCCCATTACATGCTGATAGGACACTATGGACTTGTTGCAAATTTATATTTGGGATCCCAGGAGAGAACTTCTCTACTTGTGCAAAAAGTGGACAGATTTTCCAAAGATAAGCTTTGACTCAGGTTAAGAAGACCTATCACAGGTGTAATCACTGTTTTCACAAGGTTGGTTCGAATAGATGATCTAAGAGTAAAAAAACTCCAGGGTAGTGAAAAACCCCAGATGCAGTATTGTATAAATATGGGGTTGGGCATTGTTTCTGAATCCAGATCCTAGTGCTGAAACTGATTTGATCTCTGGTGATGAGCAAATTGCTAACAGACTTCAGAGATACAAATTTTCACACTTAGCTGCTGTTACACAGTATTTAGCCTGAGACATGCAGGGATGTATTCTCAAAGTGAGCATCATCCTGAAGGCTTAGCTGCAGATAATCACTGTCTCTAAAACTCAGCTACAAGTTATCACTAATTGGAATTCTGTAATCAGCAACCACTTTTGAAATACAATTTTTCATTTCAAGCTCAGCAAGTGCTTTTTGGAGATTTTCCACTAATTTGACAGGCTTTAGAGCGGCTATTTAGGCTGTGTTAGTTTCCATATCTCCAAAATAGGAGTAAAACCTGACAAATCTAAAAGATTAATCAGGTAATACCTGTGGAGTAGTTTGAGGATGGTTAAGGTAGTTCCTTCTTGTGGTTTAACCCCAGCTGGCAACTAAGCCCCTCACAGCCACTCACTCACTCCCCCATGGTGGAAGGACGGAGAGAATCAGAAAAGCAAGTGAGAAAACTTGTGGGTTGAGATAAAGACAGTTTAATAGGTAAAGCAAAAGCCATGCATGCAAGCAAGGCAAGGAATTCATTCCCTACTTCCCACGGGGAGGCAGGTGTTCAGCCATCTCCAGGAAAGCTGGGCTCCATCGAGTGAAATGATTACTTGGGAAATCAAACACCATAACTCCAAATGTCCCCCTTCCTTCTTCTTCCCAATCTGTATATACTGAGCATGACATCGGGTGGTGTGAAATATCCTTTTGCTCAGTTGGGGTCAGCTGTCGCAGCTATGTCTCCTACCAACATTCTGTGCGCCCCCAGCCTACTCACTGGTGGGACAATGCACAATATCTCTGTGTCTGCAGAAAAGACCTGGACTCTGTGTAAGCACTGCTCACCAAAAACTAAAACATCAGTATGTTATCAACATTATTCTCATACTAAATCCCAAACACAGCACTACACCAGCTACTAGGAAGAAAATTAACTGTATCCCAGCTGAAACCAGATCATCACTCCGTATGGTTTCCTCACATGTGCAATTAAGCTAGATAGTCTGATTGCTTATACTCTCATGTTTTCTCCCATTGCATGTGTTTTAACTGGATCTTTTCTTTACTCAGGTTTCAAATTGTCTCTTATTCTGCATAGCAGCCTTGTTATTCCTTCACATTATGTAAGGCATACTGCTGAAATCATTCATGTACCATTAGACACTGAGTTCAAACACATTACTCTGAAGGAATTCAGTAGATACTTTTAGAAGCAACATAATACAAAATGAGATAGATCCCAGAAGGTAACCTTCAACATGAGCACTTTCCCCATCCTGGACTTCCCTGTCCTAAAATCCCAGCAAGTGGAACACTGAAAGAACAAGGGGAAGACAAAACCAAAAAAAAAAAAAAAAAGGGCATATGTTAATTTACTTGTTTTTCTCAGTGAATCTCTTGTGAATGAACCGATACAGATATAAACCAGCATTTAACACAATCCTTTCCTCTCATGTCACTCTTAATAGCATCTTGAGAAGCATGTACTGAACATTTGGGGCCAGATGCTCATCTGGCATGAATTGATGCACACACATTGAAACCAGTAGAGCAATGATGATTTACATACACTAGATGTTACAGCTACTGGTCCTTAATAAAAGGGTACATAGGTTATGTAACTGGTAATTCCAGTGCAGGATTTGTTTTTTAATACGATTGACTTTGTTGGGATGAGCATGTCCATAATATTAACCTCGGAAAAGATGCCATGCTATTAAAATACAAGCAAACAAAAAACCCAAACAACAACAAACAAAAAACCCCAAACAACAACAAACAAAAAACCCCAAACCAACCAAACAAACCAAAAAACAAACCCAAACAGGACAAAAGTCAACTAAACCCACAATAACAGTGTTCCTAGAACTCACAACAAAATTATTAGTTCCTTCCTTACTGACATGTCCAACTTTTTTCCATTTAAACTGTAAGAACAGCACCCATCTTATCAAGTGAAGACATTTAACTCCCTCACCCAATGCTTCTAAGTCAGCAAAGAACAGAATAAAGCACCTATAGGATGTAATGCATCTCAGCTTCACAGAGATATTTTGGGGTTCAGTGAATCCCATCATAACAGTAGGGATAGTCATCTGAACTGAGGTGAAGTCCCATCTTAGTCCCTATGTCTGGTTATGATACAGTGGAGCCAAGCACTGAATTTTACTCTACATCAGTTTCACTCCACTGGCCACAACATGGTTTCTAAGTATAAGGTGTCAATATTATTTTATAAAGCCAAAGGCATGCTTACTAAATAAATGAATACACAGAATATTGCCAATAAGTTGCCAATGTGACTGTACTGCTAGAAAGAAGATTAACTACTATTTTATAGTTATTATTACAAAATGAGAGTTTTGCTTGTTGTATCAGTGACTCAGGTCTGAATGCATTTCAATACATAGAAGTTTCTATTTGAGTAATCAGTAAGTCATGCATGGTGACAATACAATAGGACAATTACTAAGTGGCATGAGAGGCAAATTCAGTTTGGAAAAAACTGAAATATTGAGAACCCTATTTAAGGGTAAAAATTGGATGATTTTTTCTGCACAATAGGTACCTAGACATGCTTTAGATCTATAGCTTCACTTGATCTTGGCGACAAGCCTCATAAGTAGGACTCAGCTAACGTCAGATGTCTTTGGTGCAATTTGCTGTCTGTGCTAGTCACCCACCACTTGCTTCCACAGTGGCTTCTAGGATGTGATTCATGTGACCTAATTCAGCCAGCTGCTTTATAGAAAAGATGAATAATGTGTAGAAGTGTCCATTTCTCTCCATGACTACAAAAGGAACTCACAGTGACAAGCTGGCAATCAGAAGTCTGGTCTGAATCAGGTAGACCCCAAAGTGGTGTCTTTACCATTTTATGTCTGGGGGAGTTATTCGGTGTGTGGTACTGCAGATGGCAATACTTTGTGTAAAGAAGAGCCAGAGCTGAAGGAAGAACTCTGAACTTCATGCCTCAAGTGAAGGGCTGGATGTCAGGGCCTCCTCTGAAAATTACATGAAGAAAGATGTAAACCGGTCTTCGGTGTTACACTGGTATGCTGAGCCATCAGTACCTAACCTTTCTGTCCTGATGCAGCACTCCATAAAATTGCACATACCAGTGTGACTGAATCTGGCCTTTCAGACGTTTAGAAAGAAGTTTTTGAAGAAAATCTCTCACATGCCTCCTTCCAAGCTTATCTCCAGCCCTGGCCATTAGTGAAAGGAACCAAGGTGTGGAAAAGACAGGGATGAGTAATTGTGGGCAGCCTGGCAATGCTGCAGTTGTGGGAACACCCCAGGCTCACTGAAAAGCATGAGCAGATCTGGAGCAGAGCAGTGATGGAGCTAATCTTGTACCTATTATTTGGAATTGCAGTGTGTTTGTTTAACATTCAGCTTATGTTTGACTCGTATTTATTGATGTTTGCATTAAATCAAGTATTTTTTCTGCACTCATATCAACAAAGCTTTATAAAGCATTTGACATACTTATGAAAATTCTTTGTATGCTACTATTTATCATCTTAAAACCAGTAAACAGATCCATAAAACAGGCAAACAAACTGATTTTCAGGCACACTATGGAGCTGCAACAGGTATCATTGCTGTACATGTTCCCTAGTTACTCATAAATGTAAAATCAGGAGAAAAATTTAAATTGTATTTTTCCAACCTCACACCTGCCAAATAAGACCCTATGGCATAATCCCATGTGCAGAATTAGATACAATTCATTGTCAATATGCATGGAAACAGCAGTCCGGGCTATGTAAAAGAAAATGAGAGAAGTCTCAGTGCTGTATGGAGTGTTTAGCAATGTTTTTCTGTTCTAGAGACTTAGATGTTGAGAAAACCCAAGTAATAATTAACTTAGACACATTCCTTCCTGCTTTAAACAAACAGAAACTGACACCCTACTGTATGCAAGCTGCGACTGTGACCCAAGAAGACACGTCCCACCAGAAGATTTATATCCATCCCAACACATTTTAGAGCAGAGTTGCCTCAGCAACCAGGAGAAACAGATTATGATCAAGGTTAAGCAGCTCACAGATGATTTTCTGATGACTGACAAGGCAGGTCTGTTCAAAATAAAGCTGGGGCCAGTCACCACCTGTCCTTTTCCACGGCTACAAGCTGAATGTCCAGTTCTCATGTGCTGCAGGACTGTCCCATAGGCTCACACCTTGTTGCCTGCTGTGCACTGGGCCATGGACATGTTACATCAGCGGTGACGAGCAACGTTCCTCTCTCGAACATGGCTAATTGACAACCCAGTCAAATCGCAAACACTTCTTACAAATGGTACCTGGGCTAAAGGTGACACACAGAGAAATTATACTTTGGAGTTCCTGTAGCCCAACAAGCCCTAATTAAAGGTACCTGATCTAGACATAGCAATACCCTGAGTTATTTATTTATGATTATACCTAATTTCTATCAAGGACTTCCAGTGAGCCATATTCATCATTCTTGTTCAGATGTCAGAATAATTACTACTGTGGAAGTTATATAGTAATAAAAAATTATGTTATTAAACACATGCATAAACAGAGTGATGTAATTCAACACTGTCCTTCTGTCTGCCCGGAGAAGGCATATTTCTATTTTGTAAATATGAGAAGGTTTGAAGCAATAACGATATCCAGACAAATTATGTCATCCTAGCTGGATGGGAGATTCCAAAAGCATCTTTAAGTAACAAAAGGGAAATGATATCAGACAAAAAAGAACATGAGGAAAGGCAGTGATGAGTTGAACAGTTGCACTAATTAGATTACTTATAAGGGTTTGTGAAAAGTCCCACAGGCCAATTCACTTGCGACCAAAAACTGAGTAAGGTGAAGGAGAAACTTCACTTCCAAGTCAGTCTCAACTCCAGGGAAGGCAAATTTCAGGATAGACTTTTTAACAGAGATGTTTCCTGTACTGGACGGCTGTGTTGAGTATTTTGGCAGTCAGTCTGAGAGGTCAATCTACTAACCAGAAAATACTTCAAAATCAGACAGAAATCATTGGCAGCAAAATATATCTTAGATGAGTATTTAATTTCTCTGTATCTGCCTTTTAATGGAGTGGCTAGCTTCTCGTGTCTTTCATTTTAATACCATTTTTCCTTTTTTTTTTTTTTTTCCCCCAGTATAAAGGCAATGTCGGAAATTGCCACCTCATTTTCTTGAGGGATGTGATCCTAAGTATGGGTATCAGGCTCACTGACCATTCCCAGAGCCATCTACAAGGTAACGGAAAGAGCAACATCAGGCCGTATGGCTGCCGAGTGACCTAGTGACACAGGCAACACTTACTGGCCACAAAATGGTCATCACTGGCCAGTGCTTTTCCCACATGAATTTTTGGTCAATGGCTCAGTCACAAAGGTTCCTGTAGATGTGAAGATGCTCCATTATAACAAAACATGACTGAGGATAAGAGGTGCATTTCTGACTTTATCTCCTTCATCTCTTTCCCATCCCACAGCAGCTGAGAGACAGTGTCAACGTTTTCTCTCATGCATCTCTTTGTGGCAGCACCTTCTGTGGAGGAAGGAGGGGACGTTTTTTGCACATTTCTCTCTAATGCTCTAACCCTTTGGTAGAGCATTTTCATACTAGCTCAGTTGGGTTGGTTACTGTTTTAGGTAATAGTGCATACAAATGCATACGCATTAGCTAGGCCATCTCCCACCAGCACCGAAATCCCTCTACTGCACACCTCCTTCTCCTACTCGTTTCTGCACTTGCCTGGGAAGCTATTCACGCAAAACAGTAGTTGAAACATAATCTCTTTTTTTAATTACTGAGTGTACCAGTAAAGATGTACTGTTGTAAATCTACGTGAGCACTGACCTCAATGCTCTTTAGCCTAAGTAGAGCTCACTTGCCAGACCTCATTTGTAGAAATACTGCTTTTCCTTCTGCTAAACATGATTTTTTTTTTTCTTTTTTTACCTGGGATACATGACTGTAGAAGGACTGACTTATATTTGAATCATTGCCTGTCACTCTGTTAAACCATGGAGTATCTCCCTGTGCTTACTGCTTACAGGGCTGATTTTCAAATGCAGCTAGCAATTTGAGGAGCTTTAACTTGGGATGTGGGAAAGTAGTCTCCTTTACAAAACTTTTGTAGTGGTTCTTTCCAAAAATCATTCCCTCTGAAACAGCTGGCTGCAGGCACCTTAGATGTGAAAAGTTTGGAATTACAGACTTTGCTGAGATCATGAACTTTCTTTATTATTGTGATAAAGTATTGTGAATTACTGTGGGGAAAAACTGCTCTGAGGCTGTAGGTCTCCACTCAAAATTGTACCCTTTCTTGATCTCAGCATCTTCTTTTTTTCCTATATTTTCAGTTTATGTGCAACCTAGTTTTCTCCACTGAAGGCTGTGACTAACAGATGTAACCTCATTGTCCTTACTGACTTCACTGAGCTATAATTGAACACCACTTTTGGTATGCTCTCAGCAGTGTTGCTTGTATACTGCAAGTCATCTAAGTACTAATATTGAATTTCTTCCATCAAAAACTAGCCCCTAGAGGCAAAACCAAACCAGAAATAATTAAATTCATCTAGTAAACCACAGGCTCATTTAAATAACATTGCCTTCTCTTAATACTGTGTGTACATACAGTAAGCATAGATCATTACAGCCTGGCATCAGCTCCAATGCCTGCGAAGCCAAGATTTTCCATTTTGGCTTCACAAGTAACTAGTGCTTTGAACAGGAGAGAGAAGAAACCCAAGTTTCTTTTCTTTTTTGTTTTTTCCCCCAAGTAGAAATCCTGCTTACTCTATTGTCAGGTTTTTCACACAGCGCTTTGCTTTCTATTTGAACTCCTTTTACATTGCTCCAGTAATTTTATATTGCTGTCAGAGTGAAATGACCGTAGTCTTATGTCAAACCACTTATACACCTGATAGAAATCCATTCATATTTCACCTGAAGCTCATTAGTTTTGTTGTTATTAAGCTGGTCACAAGATGAACAAGTTTGTGCCTTCCCTGGGATCACTCGTATCTATTGTGTGCCTCAGATGTACAAGCGGTGACCAAAAATCTGTGGGATTCCACTTAATATTTCTGTTCAGTATGACACAGCTTCTTGTATGGATGTTTCCCATTCACTAAGTTGTTCATCTTCCTATTTAATTTGTTACACTGCATTTCTCCTAGTACATACAGTAAGATAGGCAGAAACCTGCAATCAAGTGACATTTTTCAAAGTCCTTGCTGAAATTTAGGTCTGTATATAAAGCTCAGTGATGAATGCCTCCTCTTCTGTCTTCCTTCAGCTCTTGACATAGAAAAGTTTTTGCAATCAATGACTTAAGGAAAAAAAAAATCAACCTGTGCTTGAATATTGCAAACTGAGATGTTTTTATGTTTAAAGTTTCTCTTTTTCATCTGTGCTACTTTGTATTTTGCATATGAATAAAAATCATTACGAGCTACCTATCACATCTTAAATATCAAAGATAACCACAAATAATTCAAACAGAAGACTCTGTAAGTCACTTTACTGAACAAATTCTTATTGGAAACTGAGTGAGATGAAGGAGAATAGTGTTTGCTGAACTAGAGAAAAGGGATTCTTGTATTCCAATCACACCTCTGCACAAGCCAGTGCCAGCATACAGCTACATGACCACCAGCTCAGCTTTGGTGTGTTTCAGTTTGTTTCTCCACAAAATAGAAACACATATTAACCTGCCATATCTCACAAAGATAAAATATCTAAAGATCTATTTCTAGGCATTTCATCAAAAGATACCAGGTAAGTGGTCAGCACCTTTATTTTTATCTCACTTAAAATTTTCTGTATCAAGACAAGAAAAAGCAGTTTTTCATTTACACATCATTCAGCTTATTTCACATTTTCCATTAGGTTATGAGCGCTTTGAACATAATGTGAATGCTGCCTCAGTGATAGACTTATTTGTTTCCCCGGGAGTTGGTGGGAGTGCTGCATCCATCTACATGCCTCTTGTTCCAGCTGGGAGAAGCCTTATAGGAAGAAGAATGACAGTTACCCTTTACTGAAGACCTGGAAGCATGTTGGGTGGCACTAGCGTCCCATAAAAGCACAGTTAATGAATGTCACTGACAGTGATAAAGCTTTCCTGAGGACATGCACATTCACCACCTTATCATGAAACAAAGAGCAATCCTCAAAGAAAGAGACACATTCTTATGCATAACGGTAATCTTAGTTTATGGCACATCATTTGTATAGCTATTTATTTTTAACAGCTGGTGAGCAAATGACTTTACTATAATGTTGACTTTCTTTCACTTGCTGAATATATTTTTCCTCAGAGGTCTGATCCAAAGTCAAATCAAAGTCAGTCCACGTCAATTTTCAAATGAACATTTTATTCTACATTAATCCAAAGTCAGACTGGCCATGGTCATACTGATGCAGCTTACGAATCTATGGTTTAAAGACAACCAAACAAAACTGCTAAATGGCTCGAAATTTGGCAGAAGCTTTAATCCCAGACCTGAGAACACTTGAGAAGTTAGAAATACATTCATATTTTTGAGAAAGTTTCCATGTGCAATATGATGTCTCTGGTATGCAAAACACATTAGAGGAACATAAGCTACTTTTATGGTGTGAAATAAATGTTAGATGGAAGAATGAAAATGGTCTCAAGTTTCATAATAACAATTTTGCAAATCATTCGGTGGAATCCTTTCTTGAACCTCATTTGCTAGAGCAAACTATAGAAATTACTAATTAATTATTCCATTGACGCAGAATTGCTAAAAAAAAAACCTGTCAGAGAACTGCTTATAAAACTTCATGTCCAAATCATCAGTGATGCTAAAACTTCAAATTGTTAAACTATATTAGAAACATTTTTTTTGGAGATTCCAATCTACCTCTTCTTAGCTTTCCAAAGAGGGTTCATAAAGGAAGTGTATCCAAAAGCCAGCTCTGTTTCTTCCCTACACTGCCATGACCCAGATGTCTCCTCGAGGAAGGCTGCTAATGCTCTGAGCCCTCATCATGGCAGTGACTGAAAAAGGCATGTGTCTGAACTCCTGAACTCTCCTCCTCCTTGAACTGGTATTTATTAGGGAAAAACTGTGACAGGAAAGTAGCGTCCAACATAGTTTATCTCTAAATGGACTTGTACATGCCCTACCTATCTTCTTTGCCTAACCAGAATTCTGTCTCCTTTGCAAGCCAACACTTTGTTTTTCTGTATTCCTTATTTCTTATTAACATCAATTTTCTCTTGCTGGTATCCTCTCTGTATTTTTGATGTCAATGTGTGTGAGTGTTACTTCTCTGCCTTTCACAAGTAGTACATATACCCGTTAACCTTTCCAAGATTCAGTGCAAGAATGCAGGATCTCCTCATTTGCCATAATGGATGCATCCATACTGTGCATGTATGGCAGTCATCAGGCTGTCCAGCTTACCTGCTGTTCAGCCAGCAAGCCTCTAAGCCTGACCTTCAGCATGGTCAGAGCCACATACTTCAGGATGCCGCATGCTTGAATGCAATAAGACAATTAACATGTTCCCTGGTGTGTCCAGAAAGGATGTCTGCAGGCAATCTGCAATCTGCCAAACTGATAAGATGTGGACTGGAAGCAGAAGATGCTATGTTTGCTCTTCTTCATGAGATCATTCTTCCATGGAAAAGGACTACATTTCTTTCTTTACAAAAGATGTGATCTTCTCTGCTCCTTTTCTTCAAATCTGCAGGCTGTTAAGAGGTCTTGTGAAGAGATACAAATCTTTCTCTAAGCATCACTGCCAAGATCTGTTGTCCTGTGAGGAAGCCTCCTATTCGCTCCACACTCCTCAAGTTGGGTGGTGATTAGGAGGAGATGTATCTGTGTCCAAGGGAGATGCTAACACTCCAACCTAGGCTCGTCAGAGTTGATGAAAATAACCTTCTTTGGCATATTTGAAATGCCAAGGTAGAAATTGTTAATTTTATGGGAAGTATTCAAGAGTCTTCATTATTGCTACAGGAAAACCTTGCTGGCCAAATGGGACAAGTGTGTGGAGACAACTGATTATTGGCAGTAACATCCTAAAAGACAGGCAGACAGACAGGTGTGCAATAAACAGGCACTAGCTGTTGGACATCACTTTACCCTTTTCTTCTAGGCCATAATTTCTGCTAGATAAGTAGCAAGCTGTGTAACAGCTTCTATGGTACAAATGCTGCCCCTTTGCAACATCATACCCAAGATGGCAATCCCCTGATAGAGGTCTTCCTTGTGGTATGTGCCAACTCTCCCTCTCAGCCTCTAACACTTCTTCCCATGCTATTCAGCTAAAGACTACTTACATGCAGTAGTAAATAATGCCAAAATTCACAACAGCCAAAAAAATTTACATTTAATGCCTATAATACCTTGCACTGCTTCTCTGGCTGTAAATGGAGCTGCTACATGACAAGCTTGGTAAAATTTTCAACAGAAAACACCTTCTGACAAAAAAAAAAATCGTATCTATTACTGAGCCAGAAAGAGAAGGCCAAAAGTCTTCGTTTTCATTTAAAAAAAAAAAAAAAAGAAAAAAGAAAAAAGAAAAAAAAAAAAGGGGTGGGGGTTGTCTTTATTTAAAAACTACATACTAGAACTGAACATTATTGGTTTTAGGCTGAAAACTGTAATACTTTGGAAAAAGGCCAGAACATTTCACTTGAGAACTAGCTAATGCTTCATCACTGTGGTTAGCAGATGTGACTGGATCCACACAGGGAGTGAATTTGTTCAGCAAAACTTGACATTTTTGTGCAGTCACATCTCAAATAGAAAAGAAACCCTTTGAAAATGTGGTGAAAGATTAAAAGGAGATAATCCCTTGTTTGCAGAGGCAAGCCAGGTATGTGCACATAGAGCGAAGGTGATAATAAAGCTCTCACAGGTTTTCCCTGCTCGTTCTCCTCCCTGACACACACAGTCTGTCAGTCTCACCGCAGGAGAGAGTGGTCAGACCTGTTGGATAATGGGCATGTGAAAAGCTGTCGCTTCAAATCTTTTCTAAAAATGTGTTAGCTTTTATAGACTGCCCCCCTACCTGATGGAGGAATACATTTGGTATAGGCCCAAGCCTCTGCAAAATATAGTGATTCCATGTGCCTAAGACACTCGGCTATTTGGAGGTTTACTGTTAGCGGCAATCCATAAAGAGCTCAGAAAAGCTCTCCACTTAACATGTCCTTCAAGATAGGAGACAAAGGAGTTTTAAAAAATTCAGTAGGTGCTTAAAATTACAATCATTCAGTAGAGCTTATACTGCTCCACTCTTTGCACAGACTGAAAAAAGTCTGGTATGTTTGTTGTTAACCTCATTCCCAGCTTTTTTTAAGTTGTTTGCATGCAATTCATTGGGGTTAATTTGCTATATTTGTGCTGCCAGTCAAGGAGACTTTCCTACAAAATGCTCTGACCATCTTATGACTTCACATTTTGGAAAGTCCCAAGCATGCCCTAGCCCTGTCCCCTCCCTGTGGAAGGGATATCTGGCCACATGGCCCAGAAACACATTCTGCAGCCTGCTCGCTCTTTGGCGAAAGGAGCAATAGCATAGCACGGTATGGCATGGCACAGCACAGCACAGCATAGCACGCCACAATAGGGAAGTCTAGCTGAAATCACTTCTGAGTGGTGCTACTCTAGGGAGATGCATCTGTTGTCATTTATTTTACCTTATGGCTTGGGAAGAAAGTAATCTTTTTTTTTTTTTTTTTCCTCTCTTCATCCTTTATTCCTCACCTCTCCACATGACAAACTGTAATTTTCCTTTTAACTGTAGTTTCATTTTGTTACAGTAAAGAATGCCCATTCCCATGGAGCTGGAGTTGCAGATGTGTTTCAAGCTCTGTGTGTCGCATGGCTGGGGGAGCTCTGCCACTGAAGGGGCAAAGCTCCTGCCATAGATGGGTTGCCATGTAGCATTGTCAGTGAACAAAATGTATTTTGGAATCACAGAGTAGAAGTGAAACCACTTTGCTCATCACAGATCGATGTCCTTGTGTGGCCTGGGACTCTGCAGCTGCCTGGCAACACCATGTAGCTGTTGCAAGTACTCCAGTTTAAGGGACTATTAATACAGCTGGTTTCAATGTGCTTACTTATCAATCAGTAATGCTGTTGTTACCAACAACCCTACATAAGAGCAAAAGGTCAGTAAAGGAACAGAAATGTTACCTTTTCTCTAAAAAATGTTATTTCCCTCCAGGCAAAGGAAGCTACTGGAGTGAGCATGGGTTCATTACAGTCACCTCCTAAACCTCTCCCTTGCTGCAGTTGTGCACCGGTGGGGTGTCAGGGTTGCTCCTGAGCCCAGTCTGGGTGTGTGGTCCCTGAGGGACCACTGCCAGCTGCCATGTGCTGGGGCACTGAAGGAGCTCCATCCTGGCCCTTTTCAGAGCTCACTTGGGGTTTAACATGTTCCTCCAACTTCAAAAGCCGTACGAGTTGCTGCCCAACAGACCTCTCTTCTCTTTCTCTTTCTCTTTCAAAAGCTGCTCAAACCCTGTTCTCACAGCTACAGGATACTCAGGAGTCTCAACCCCAACAGTTTCTGCATGGGATAAACTGTGGCTGTCCCACGACGGTGGCAGAGGAGGTGGGTACAACACAGTCAAGGCACAGGAATTGGCCTTGATATTTTGAGAGGTTCTAACCTCAATCCCAACAGTTTAGAAAGGCAGTTGAAAGGTCCAGTTTATCATTTGGTGAAACATTCAGGTTTTGCCAAGCAATGAAATTCACCCAGTCCAGACTGATACTCACTAAGGCTCGATAAACTTAAAGGTGGTTACCTTTGAAGCAAACTGTAAAACGTTCTCACTTCCTTTTATTGTACTCTAGGAAATGGATTTAGAATAAACCAGATCCCTTTAAAATACTCCACACACTGTGTGACTGCTGAGCACAAGGAGCTGCTCCATTGCTGGTGTAGCATAGTGGCAGGCTAGGGAGTCCCCTCCATCCCTGCTGTCCCCTCCATCCCTGGAGTCCCCTCGCTCACACACAGTCATAAAATCATAGAATCATAGAATGTCCTGAGTTGGAAGGGACCCACAAGGATCATTGAGTCCAGCTCCTGTCTCTGCATATGACAACCCCACAGTTCACACCACGTGTCTGAGGGCATTGTCCAGTCTCTTCTTGAACACTGACAGGCTTGGGGAACCTGTTCCAGTGCTCCACCACCCTCTGGGGGAAGAACCTTTTCCTCATGTTCAACCTAAACCTCCCCTGGCACATCTTCCTGGCATTCCCTCAAGTTCTGTCATTGATTGCCAGAGAGAAGAGTTTGGCGCCTGCCCCTCCTCCACACTTTGTGAGGAAGCTGTAGCTGCCATGAGGTCTTCTCCTGATCTCCTCTTCTCCAGGATGAACAAACTGAGTGACTTTAGTTAGCTGCTTCCACAGGGCACTGAGAGGACAGCTATAGGGCAGCTTACCTTATCAGCTCTCACCATCCATGTTTTACGGCTTAGTTTTGCCACCAGAATCAGATAGCCACTTTGTTTGCCCCCCTTATGACCTGAAGACATTAAGAACTCCTGCATTTTTCTAATTATTCCATTTGATTTTTAAACTTTCCACCACTATTTTAAAACCGTCCTGTCTCTTTCAGAGAAATATGTTTGCTGCTCCTTTTAACAGTTCTTAAATATTGATCATTTTTAGACTTTCTAATGAGCTTCACTGTAAAGCACCCTTGTGACTCATAGCAAGGACATTGTATAAATCTATGGTTGTGATGATGTTGACACAGCAAAAATGTTTTAGGTACTTTGAAAGCTGTGGTTCCGGCATGCTCTAGAAAAATGGGCAGGGTTTAATTACAAACTCTTTTTCACACACAACATGATGTAGTAGTAGTAGTAGTCATCATCTTAACCTGTTTTATCTTTTGAATTAAAGCCACAAGTAGGACCTGGAAGAAAAGGGTTTGGGATTGTTGAATTTTTTTCATATTAAAGAGCTGGTTTTTGTGTAGGACTATAATCTTTTTGGTAATGGGCCAAAGTAGTGCAATGTGCAATAATGATTCTGGCATGTTTTCAGTGATAGTGGCAGAATTTATTTCACCTCTCAGCATGAAGGAATATATTCTAGTGTATAAGGAGTATTCACTATTTTAGGCTTGACTCAGTACAAATATATATTAAAAAAAAAAAAAAGGAATATAACTAGCTTCGGCCCACACAAAGCCATGAAGCCAGATGTCTTTTTTTTTTGCCTCAAATTCAAGTAGATCCTTCATAAACTGATGTGGGGAAAAAAAGCATAAAGGGAAGTTTTAATTATATGCTACAATCAATAGGCATTTTACATTCCAATTGGCAGAGCCCTTACTGTGTATTTTAAGCAAGATGAAGATGACAGAAGAAAGCAGAAGGGAAACAAACAAACAAACAAAAAACCAACAACAACAAACCCCAGCTTCTATGCTAGTTTTCTGGTGCAAGGAACAGCTTGATTTTATTTACTGTATAGCTTTTGCAAGTTCTGGTATTTAAAACCTATCTTATAACATCCAGGAAGAAATCCTAAGAAGTCTTAACCGTATTAGAATGAATTATAAATTAATTTCCTGGAGTCATAGCCACATCTCCTAGAGGGATGTTAGCATACATGCCATTTCTTTTGGCACCTAATGAAGCTCTGCTAGATCTTTCATCATGAATTTTCAGAAAAATGAGTGAGGATTACTGAGGAGAGAAAATTATTTCAGCATTCCATTTTATAACTTCATGCTATTTTACCAGAAACAAGTAAAATATTATAGTTTTCTTTCTTAATTAATTTGCTTTGGCAACTGCCAAACTTATCTAACAGCTTTTTTAATATATCAAAACTGCAAAGTGGCAGGATCCAGGATTAATGCTCAACCCTCATAAAAATTGCATTTTGTAGATACACACCATTTGACTTCCTTGCCCTTCTAAACAGAAGACTGATCTAAATAATCAGTTCTTTCTGCTTCAGTACATTTACTGTGCAAATTTAGCGTCCTGTTGTTGATTAGAAAATAGGATTGGGTAACAAGCTTTTTAAATAGAGCTGCCTATGGCTTTTGGCCAGTAGGCTTCACAAAAAGTCATTCTCTCCTCATTTCTCTAAGTTTTGCTGAATGTAGAATGAGCAATAAACATAATCATAACTATTAGCTTTATGTATAAACAGTTCGCAATGTGAGGTACTAAAAAATACTGGAGAGTTTTCTTGACACATCTGGTAATTGCTAATGTTATTACAAAACATCAAACTTGAAGTCTCCTGCTTTGGTAAGGGCCTGGAGTAAAAAGGGTAGTAGTGCTTTTCAGGATAAGAATAATCTCTGAAGAGTGGAGCTGTTAAGGTTTCCCAGCCTGTACTAGTAAATAGCACTACCTCATTATTGAGTGTGATTAATGAAGTGTAATGATTGTGTAGTTACACACCGGAAGAGCAATCATAATTACAACAGTTAACTGTGACAAAGTTTCACTGCTGTAGTAAGGAGTACCAGGTATTTGTTAACTGCTGGACAGTGTTTTAACTGATTTTAAATGGCTGAGACAAACTGAGCCATTCGAATTCGTGCTTCTTCAAATTTACAGGCAGTATTCTTAATTCTCCATAACTACTGGAATCCAAAGACCATTTAATTTGATTTAACGTTACAGTCATTACTATTTCTTTAAACGTAATTGTTACAATGCTGAGTGAGATCTTGCTTGTCTTCCTGTCCAAGTTAAGGCAGCTGGACCTTCAGACACAGGGACTCATTCTTCTTTTGGCTTCCCTCTCACTGGCCCAGCCTCATCCCACCGTTTGGGGATGCCAGACCTCGTAGTACAGCTGCCTGAAGTCCCACTGCCAACACTAACTGCTAAATATTGCTAAGAGCTTATGTCCTCCTTGGAAATCTAGCATCATGGATACTGCCATCTATCACTTTACAGTTTAAGAAACACTTTGACAAGTAAGGAAAACAGAGATTTTTTTTTCTTTTTTTTTTTTTTTTTAAGAGGAACATCTAAACAAGGGACATTTCAGCCACACACAAACCCAAGATTTAGAAAATTAGACAAAAATTAAGCAATGTGAATGGAAAAATCCTTTCATTAATGCTTGCTAAAATCTGAAATGCTCTTGGACTAATGGCTTCTGAGTGTATCACAGCCCTCTTGCTATTCCTCTTGGAATCCACTGTTGGCCAGATATGGCATCTTCATTTCACATGAAGCTGTGTGCTTTCTATCACAAATCTGAATTACTCACTAATAAAACTGGGCTTTGTCCCAGAGAGCAATATTATTTTGTTGCTACATATTTCTGTGAATGAGTTACTAAATCTGAAGAATTCTATAATGTTCAACTGGCTAACCATGTGTCTAGAAAACATTACTGAAATTATTGAGGGATCCTCTGTTTGCTGGCAAACATTTTCTAAATTGTCCATTAAAGAATATTTTTCATGCAGCTGTCACACGTATGTAGATTTTTACACCTGCATACAAAAGAGCTGACTTAATTTTACCTGTCTGCAATATAGGTATCCCCAGCCACAAGTTGCTTGTCTAAGGTCCAAATATATGCAACGGAGGTGTAGTTCCCATGGTTAGTGGTATCTGAGTAACTGTCTTACCCAGAAATCACTGAATCACCCTCTAAAACTCCACTGACGCTAATGGGAGCTGAGACATCTGCATAAGTCATAGCACATCTAGATGCTGGAATTATAAAATGTAGTGGGAGATACTGACAAACTTAAGACTCAAACAGCAAACCTCAGCCCAAATGCTTTTCAGCTTTGATGGTTTGCATCCCTTCCTCACCAAATATCAGCATGCAGTTCCCTTCAAAACTATAAGGCTTGGAACACTTACTAAGGAGCTGCAACATTGTGATTCAAAGGCCAAATGTCTAGTTAGCTGTGAGTCACATCCCATCTATTGATCCCATGCCATCTGGAAGCGCAAGCTCAAATAGCTACCATCGCCCATTGTGTAATTTTGATAAAATCAAACCATCAAAATATTTCAAGTCTCTGAAAGCATCACTGGGAAGAAGACTAGCTGGCCACAGGAATGTGGGGTACAGCAAAAATAAGAATTTCAAAAATAAGAATTTGTTATGCCAGTGGACAAAATTGGACCAGGGCAGAGTAAGTCCCCTTAAGATAATAGATGATAACAACAAAAGAAAAAGGGGTCAAGAACAGTCAATAGCTGCAACAGAGGATTAGGCATAGAGCCATTCTGGTGGATTTGGGCCAGATATAGCCTGGGGCTGTACTTAAGCTGCTCTGAGTTGGAATGTTTAGATGTTAGTTTGAATGGCTATAAAAGTTTAATTAATGTCTGAGAGGCTTGGGGAGACAGATGAGCAGAGAATTAACATCCAAAAACTTCTTCCCATAATGAAACCCTATCAGTTGCTCATAAAACAAAAGCAGAGAGAAATATATAAAGGATTGTTGTTTTTTCTTTTGTTAATATAGAGCCTTTGAAGAATTCCTTCATGAGGCTCAGAATTTATACTATAGTTAATAACTATTTCATAGCTGCATCTATTTCCTTTCCAGACTAAGAGGTTTATTTATAAATATCTTTGACTTGAAAATACTGTGACCAGAAAGAAAAAGCAAATGTTTACTTTTACATTTTTTTTTGTACAGAAGTCTGATGGTGCTTTTCCATGCCAAAATCAGTAGTGAAACAACTGAAGAGTGCAGGGACATATTTTGTAGGGGCAACAGGGCATTATCAGTCTTGGTATTTCGAATATGCATTTCGAACATCCTCTGTGGCGAGGACACATTCCTGTGTAACCTCATCTAGGGGTACCTGCTCCAGCAGGGGGATTGGACTGGATGATCTTTTGAGGTCACTTCCAATCCCTAACATTTGTGATTCTGTATGGTCAGGTAGTTTTCCCCCGCAGTGTGGTGTTGCGTAGCTGACGGTGCGTGGTATTTGTATCTACCTACTGCAGCATTCAGCACTAAGCAGTTGTAGACATGTGATATTGTACTTGTGGGTTGTTAGCATATTTGGGTAAGGTAAATATTTCCTTTTTGTTATTATATATGGTATTATGAATACATTCAGCATGCCATATAATACCTAAAAATCTATTCATATATGCAAAAAATGCATAACAAATGCAAACCATTACTTGCACACATCTTCTTGGGTCTTGAAGGAGATCCTTACTAGAGGTCTTTGCTTCTGTGTGCTGGCTTTCTTCCACAGCAGCCTGATAAATTAGTCCACATGACCCTCACCTTCAGTCCGACACTGTTAGCATGGTCAGCAAGGCTCTCTTTTTTCTTCACAGTATCACAGTATCACAGTATGTTTGGGATTGGAAGGGACCTCAAAAGATCATCTAGTCCAATCCCCCTGCTGGAGCAGGAACACCTAGGTGAGGTCGCACAGGAACATGTCCAGGCGGGTTTTGAATGTCTCCAGAGAAGGAGACTCCACAACTTCCCTGGGCAGCCTGTTCCAGTGCTCTGTCACCCTCACTGAGAAGAAGTTTCTTCTCAAATCTAAGCAGAAAGTTCTCTTTGCCACCCACAATAACACTGGCCACTTAACAACATAACAAAATAACATTTAACCAAATAATCAGGGCAGGGAATATTCAATCTTTTATCAAAATTATTTTATAAGATCAGCTGAGCGTTTTGCCCTTCATGTTAGCTAGAAGCAACAGTGCTATGCTACTGGAAAGTGGAGATTTACTCTTTTCCAGAGTATTCACAGGTGCTTATTTTACTTCCTCATATGTCCCACAGGACTCCCTGTAGGTAGCTGGCTGCTTGGCTTGGTTCCTGTTGTAGTGATTATTTAATGTTACGAGAATGTATTTATTGTGTAGTTAATGACAGCAGAATCGTAGAACATTGGGTGGATTTCTCTTTTTTCTTCCTTAAATCTAAATAAATACACAAAATTCAACCTGTTTTCCTTCCTTTTTCTTCTAAGTTGATATTAGTGACTGGAAACTGGGGAATTTAACTGGACTTCCATGTTTGAAGGCATATTTTTCACCTGTGTTAATCTTTGTGTGTTTTCTTTCTGGGACAGAACTGCAGGCTCAGCTTAGGTTCAGTTGGAAGCTGTGTTTGAAAAATCAAACCCACATTTTTTTTTCCTCTAAAATGCCTACAAAGGAACACATTTGAATGACAAGTGTTTTTGAACAACCATGCTGAGATATTAGGTACTTAAGTTATATTTCAAACATCTGAATGAGAGTTGCCTGATTTTCATGAATGTGAGTCGGTTACTGTATTCAGTGGAATTCACTGGGGTTGTGAATTTTTCTGCAGTTCAGAGAATTAACCCTTTCCACACACACACACAAAAAGTATTTGGGCTTGTAAATGTGGATTATGTTAGCAGGAATATGGATATGCAATTCTAAGGGCATTTGTTCTGAGACTTCTCAAAAGGGAAAAAAAAAACAACAGAGCACTACTGGACTGCTGTGGCAATGTGTGTATCATGGTGTGATAGCACAGCACTAGCTGCTGATTCCTGTAAATCTAAGTTTATAAACAAACACATGTCAGCACTTATGTAAAGTAACTTCGGTTTGCGGCTAGTCTGGAAAACAATGTTCATAAGAGCAACTTGCATGAATCTTTCCTCGTCTGTAACTGGAGCATTCCTTGAGCTATGCAGAAGTAAAACAAAGGTTCTGTCATATCCATGTTAGGAATAGGAAACTCCAGTCCTCCAAACTTCCCAAGGTTTGAGGTTTTCAAACACAGCTCATTTGGAAGAGAATACACTATGAATAAGGTTTGAGTGTTGCTCACAAAATATTTAGGAGAATCAAAATGGTAATTTCGATTTTTTCCATCCAATAGTTTTGAGGTCTCTTCTGTTCTTAATTAGAAGTCTGGACACAAATGGAGATATCTCCTACAGACTTTGGAATATGAAGAGAAAGAACATAGTCTATAAAATAAGAAAAATAAAGAACAAGCACTGCATTATGCATATTCAATACCCAACAGAGAATGTCACCAGTGGCAGTGTAGCATTTTAGAAATCCCTAACCCCGTGTGGACTGCTGGAGTCTACAGGGCAATGAGAGTGTTGCAATTACCCACTTAGGGCCAGCTCCAGCTTCCTCATCAAATAATTACTTTTGGTCATTAGTTTTGGTTTTTTTAATATCATTGCTGCTTTTGATGACCTTTTCATAATTTACCTACCCCTTATCTATGCAGAGAGAATTTTCAGGAAGATTAAAGAGATGGTGCCTGCAAGAATGTTTTAGGACCCTTTAGCTGTTTCCTCTGCGGGATGAATGACCAGGCAGTCCATTTGCAGGACCTTTGCTTTAACTGGACCTGGAGGCATCACAGCTATAAATCACTCACTCCTTACCCCCACGACATTGCTACATTGCTCATTACAAATTCTGCCAGCTTCCTTAAAGAACTTACTGGGGAAACAGCCCTTTATATTTGCCTCTGAGGAAAAAAAAAAAAGTAACATCTGCTCATTTCTTGTGTCTACTGGTATCCCTACAATGAACCAATTCATTATTCATGATATTATATTTATAGCCAATTCAGTGGAAATCAATTCATTAGGCTGAGAAGTTTTACTGCATGACCCTAAAGCCTTATCCTACTCATTAATTAAAGTCAGGTTTTGTCACTAATTATAGTAGGAGCATGCCCTAAAGAGAATCATATATAAAACACGGCCATTACTACCTACAGATTAAACTGAGGAAGAATGAAAACTTCAGAACTACTGAAATTCTGTTTCAAGTCAAGTTCCATTTGTACCAGCTTGAGGGAAATTTTTGTCCATTCCCTTTACATGAGTAGCTGCAGAAGTGGTAAAAATGCCTTTTAGTCTGAAGGACCCCTAAATGCTTTACAATCAGAAATCACTTCAACATGTCCTGAAGTGCAGCCTCCTTTGTCTTAAGAGGGAGCAGCTGCTCAGCTGTGCACATCAGCAGCAGCGCATAGCAATTTCAAAGCAAACAATATAAATTCTGACTGAAACCACAGGGACAAATTTAGGCCAAAATAATGTGATTGCCCAAATGCAGTTGTGCCCAGAACACTGTTCCCCACCAAACCCCCACAAAGACCTGCCAATGGATAATTGATCAATACCTTTATTTTTTTTAATGCTTTCCTCCGAAATAGAAGGCGGCTATTTCAACGCACTGCCACAGTGTGTTGCAGCACAAATCCTCCCATCACTTCATACCTTGCTTAAAAGGGAGGTGTACAAAGGCCCCATCAAGTTACCTGTTCAGCAAAAGCATGTGGGTGTGCACTTTACATGTAGGGCGCAGGAGCACTTGACAGGACCTCTGAATGGCCACATAGGGCAGGTATAGCACACCAGCCCTGAAGACTTCTGCAGAGGCCCCAAAGCAAATGGCGCTGCTCTAATCCTCCCCAAAACCAAAGGTGGGTGAAGTCATGTCTGGTCAACTGTGTGATCCTGGGGCTAACAAATTAATAAGACACTCATAAAACTTCAGCACAGCAGGTGACACTGAATGCAGATGGAAACCTCCAACCCTCCAAGTTCATCGCTCGCAAGCAGACAGCTGTGGGTGCCTCTGCAGGATCACTCATAAGGCTGTCTTCATTTCTGCTTGTCACTGGGAAACAGCTGGCTGTACCTTTGCACATGGAACCTGGTGGTTCTACTAGTTCTACAGCAACAACAACAACAAAAAAAACCCCTCAGGCTTCATGGAATTTTGTAAACCTTAAATTGCAAATATCTTTAGAGATGTGAAAGAATTGTTCAGTGGTACTGGCACTATCTAAAAGAAAGAAAGTGAAACCTTTATACACAAGTTCATCCCAGACACTAAAGACTTAACATCTGCAGGTTGGCCACAGATTGTTGTTAACAGAGCTCTACAAAGAACCCGAATATTAGTAACTATACATTTATTCCATGTGTGTATCTTTATGCTTTCTCCCAATCAAAGAACATTTTCCATTAAGCCAGTCTTTCCTCAGGTAGAGCAAGTAATAGCAGCTTACAATTTGTCTTTGTTTATTTTTTACCTTTGTTCTTATGTGATTAGTTCACTCTCTTAGTGATTTACTCTTTATGAACATCCCAGAGACACTGATAGCACAGTTGCACAAGAATCAACCTGTGCTGTACAAATGGGTATGAGATGCACTTTCAGGATCAAGGATTTAACTGTAATGTCAAACTACAGGATTTGTGTATGGCTCTTGTAAGCCACATGAAGCTTACATTGAACCATATGTGTAACAGGTTGGTGTGTTCATATGAAACAATGTGAAATATTCAAAGTTCATTGAACTTAAAAGTATTTGAGTCTGTCTACATAGTTAAAGAAACTTATTTAACCTCACTACCTCAGAAGAATTAATATAATCATGTTGCTGGCATGCAGTCACAGAGTAGCAAATAGCTGAGAAAGACTGATCAAGTTTGGATTTTATTTTTTTTATAATTCTAGGATAATCAATGTTTTTTCCTATTACCAGTAGTAATGCATTTCTTTACTACAATAGCATGGTTATCTTAAGTATCGTTAAGATTTTAAGTCTTTAGCTATGTTCCTTAGTACACTAGCATTTAATCACTGTGGAAATAAAGGGTTTTTACATCTTTAAGATAATTTTCATTGCTGTACAGCAGTCTTAGAATGCTTTTGATCCAGATAGCCTGATAACAAAATGATACATACTCCTTAGTGATAGGTACAAATATCTGTGAGAAGTGTAGAATCACAGAAAAAGAGAACATATTGTGTTGGAAAGACCTTTAAAGGTCATCTACTTCAACCCCCTTCAATGAGCAGGGACACCTTTGACTATATCAGGTTGCTCAGAGCCTTATCCAGCCTGGCCTGGAATGTCTCCGGGGATGGGGCATCTGCCACCTCTCTGGGCAACCTGGGCCAGTGTTTCACCACCCTCGTTGTAAAAAATCTCTTCCTTCTATCTAGTCTAAATCTACCCTCTTTTTGTTTAAAATGGTTGCCCCTTGTTTTGTCCCTACCAGCCCTGCTTTTTAGCAGGGCCCATCTTTCTTAGAGACCCCCTTTAGGTATTGAAAGGCTGCAGTAAGTTCTCCCCGGAGCCTTCTCTTTCCTAGGCTGAACAAACCAAACTTTCTCAGCCTGTCCTCACAGGAGAGCTGTTCCAGCCCTCTGATCATTTTTTGGTCCTGCACTGGCCCCTCTCCAACAGGTCCATGTCCTTCTTGTGCTGGGGACTCCAGAGCTGGATGCAGGACCCCAGGTGGGGTCTCACCAGAACAGCGTAGAGGGGCAGAATCACTTCCTCAACCTGCTGGCCACGCTTCTTTTGATGCAGCCCAAGATACGGTTGGCCTTCTGGGCTGCAAGCGCACATTGCCAGCTCATGTCCAATTATTAATCCACCAGTACTCCGAAGTCCTTCTCCTCAGGGCTGCTCTCAATGCCTTAATTCCCCAGCCTGTATTGATACTGGGGACTGCCTCAACTCAATTGTAGGACCTTGAATTTGGCCCTGTTGAACTTCATGACCTCATGGTTCACATGGTCCCATTCCTCAAGCCTCTGGATAGCATCCCTTCCCTCACACATGTCAACTGCAACACTCAGCTTGGTGTCATCTGCAAGCCTGCTGAGGGTGAACTCAGTCCCAAGTATAGAACAAAGTGGATGATAACTCTGTTGCAAAGCAAACACATACTCTGAACTGAAACATCATAGGCCAAAGAGGTCTTCCAAATTCCATAAAACATTAAATGCTTTGTTCAAACCACAATTGAACTGGTAGCAGAAACTGTTCTGCAAACTGTCAGGAGTTGTATAGAATATTCTAGTGGCCTATTTGGTGCAAAAAAAGAAAAAAATCAATCTGGAATATTGCATAGATATGTAGGGCTTATCACAATGGAACTGCAAACCGGAAATGGTAACAGTTGCTGATTGATTATGGTTTTAATTGTCATATTCAGTATGCTAACTGACCTTCATTGGCTTTTTGCTGTAGCTTTTATTTCCATTAGAAACCACTAATAGAACATGATATGATCATTTTATAATTTTTAATTTGATAATTGCTTATTTAATAATAGATTTGTCATGCATATTAGGAAGTTGATTATAAAATTTCCTGCAGGAGAGAAAGGTCAAAAGGCCTAAACAAGAGATGAGGAAAAAAAAATCGCACAGTATGTGGGAACAATCAGCTCTGACAGACTTGTATCCATTTTAAAAAATGCTAGAATTAGGAATCGCCATGAGATTGTCTCTTTCTCGCAGGGCGCTCATACTGGTATAATTAGGAGGAGAAAGTGCCAGTAGATGGCACTCTCCAATGTGCAGCATTACTTATGGCTTTCCAGGAACACTAGTGATTATGCTGGGCATTGCCAACAGTTGCCAGAAGGAAGTCTTGGCTGTTTTATTCCCTAAAAGTACAGTAAAATAGTATTGGCTCTAACTAAGCAAAGAGAATAAGGCCAGTCTCACAGGTTGGGTGGTGTTCAATCTTGGCATTAAGATGGCAAAAAGAAATGGCAGAATTTGCTAAACACTGACTGGTATGGAATGCTCTGCCTTCAAGGCGGTTTTGGGATCATACTGACTTGACTGCAATGAGTGTCAACAATGGGTAAATATTGTGTCTTCTATAAACAATGAAGTAAACTGCAAATAATTTAGGGCTTTGCAAATTCTAAAACAGAAGCTGAGAAAAAACAGAGGTAAACATATGTTGGGGCTAACTCCATTGCATTTTCAAACTGTTCATATATTATTCGAGAGTCAGAATCTCTTCCTGCTAGATTCATCATTTCATCATTCACATTCTTTTGTGTACATATCCATGGAAAGACTCAATCTTAGTCTATTTTGCCAAAATTATCATGGCAGCTTGACTATTCACCTGTACTTCATAAATACAACTATAATTTTTTACCCTTAGCCAAGTATAAATGCTGCATGTGCAGGAGAGCCTGTTGCAACTGTCCTGTCTTAAACCTAAACCAATGCTGAACTCTCAGTGTGGGCACCTCAGAGTCTGATGTTCCTTCACCACTCAACAGTGGCTTGTGACAGGTGTCTGTGCTGTCAATACCCATCACAGACTCAGATTTTGCTACAGTTACCTCTACTGCAAATAACCACCTCTGGGACAACCACTGTTCCAGGAGTGAGGAGCCTACAGCTTATATGATGAAGACAGCCCATGACTTACTGACATAGGCAGCCGCATCGTATTTATTTTTTATGTTTTCACAGGATGAGATGCATGTTAACACGTTGACCAGTAAGTGTGTTTAAAGTGCCCACTTGGCATTCATAAAACCGATCATTGAGATCAATGACTCTCTTCAATACAAAGGGACCATGCCGTACTCAGCTGAGATCTTCAGTTTCCACTGTCCACCAGAAAAGGAACAAATTAAGCTAAATAACAATATTTCATTTTTATTCTTGGGATAACTAGATTGGATTTGTTCTGAATTTCCAGGGGAAAGGTAGGGTTACGCCTGCTTTCTTTGAATAATTTCTATTAACTTCTTTCATAGGCTCTCTAGAAATACAGTAATATTAAAAGGGGGGGTGGAAAGGTTGGCAGAACTGAGATTTAAAAAGGTGTTTCGTGCATGTATTTACTGTCATGCTGTGATCTTGTTGTTTAGACTAGACTGATAATCCAGGGGAATCCCTTTTGTTTTGCTAATGTAATACACACAAATATTTGCCTTTTTAAATCTTAATACATGCAAATTCCTAAATATTTCAATGGTCTGAGCTATCTCTCTTTTTCTCAATCATGAACATGCACTGAAGGTATTTGATTTCTTTCTGAAAAGAGGGACCTTAATTTTCTTCAGGTTAAAGGAAAAATAAGTTTCTGTTTTTCCAGCATTATGTCCAGTCAAGGAGAGAAAGCTGTTACTAGAATTGGTGTTGTAATTGAAGTCTCAAAACCTACCATGCTGTGCAAATTATAAGGAGAAGAACTAGACAAGGCAAAGATGCAAATTAGAAGACAAGTAAAACCCTGTATTAGTTTCATTCAGTGCTTCTGAAACATGACTGTTCTATATAAACTCTGTAAAAACTGCTGAAAAATGCAATAAATAATATCTGTCTATTGCAGTTCCTTGTAAAATATTGGGGGGGGGGGGGAGAGAAGGGGGAAGATGCAAAAGCCTAAAGCACATATTTCATTATTTCTGTTTACATTGCAGTCCAGCAGATTTTAACAAGTGCAGCATAACATTTGCCATCTTCACTTTCACTTTGCATCACTTTCTACAGTGTAAGAATAAACAGAAGGTCTGATAGTGATCATTCTTAGTAAAACAAGCAAACAAACAAACAAACAAACAAAAAAAAACCAAAAACCAAACACCTGAAATAGCCATTTTCATGTTCCTTAAAAAAAAAATCAAATATTGAAATCCTTGCTCAGTAAAGGGACTCCTTTTAAATGTTTGACTTTTAACTCCCTGTAATCACACAAATGTGTGCACTGCTTGTAAAATAGCAAAAATAACGGGAAGTGAATTGTTGTTATTTATGATAACTAGTTTGAACATTTTGGCTCCCACAGTATGGCATCAGCACATGAATTAACTGATCAGTTATTAATGATTATTTATTAAGAGTAAGGGAGAGTATCATGTCATTTCACTGTACTTAATGTACTGTGACACTCACCTGCTTAACAAAAGAATTCCTCCTGGTCCATCCAATGCACAGCTCCCTCCCCTCTCACTCACACCTAGCAAGGTATTGGGGAAAAAATAGCTGTTCTAACAACAGTGCCCTAAAGTTTACTTCTTGGCCATTTTGGTTGCTTACAGAGTAATGTGATCTACTGATCTGTCTGGGCTAAAATTATTTCTACTAAAACATACATACAAAAAAATATCCATAGCCCACTTTTACCCCTGTCCTTTTTTCTCAAATTTGAATTTTTTCCACAAACTTTAAAAAAAAAAAAAAACTGTCCAATTTATTTATGCTTTTAATTTTCTCAGTGAAATTATAAAAGTCTAGGGAAAAGCTATTTCCATATTCACCCAGCTACAATAGGTTTCCTGAGCCTGGTGTAATATAGATTCAGAGCAGAATGCAGAGGAGAGACACTTCAGTGGATTTGATGGATTAATGATGGCTTTCTGAGGACAGATATCCATTTTTCCTGGCATCAAGGATATCATTAACCGTGACTGACAGGTTGTGGGAGATAACTAACTAAAGGAGTTAACAGAAATCCAGGGAATGCATTGCAGTGACTTAAGACTTTCCAAGAGATACACAGCAGGTTCATGATGGGAGGTGGCATCAAGCTCCAGGCTCTTCACTTGTTAAGCAGTCATTAAGAGTTGGTCCTGATGGGACTCCACATCTCCATGAAGCTGTGAAGAAACAGCATGGATTTTAGAGTGTGCAGTGAACAGCACACAGCTTCCTACTTGGAAAGGGGATGATGAATTCGTTGTGCTTAGTGAGCATCCGTTTCAACAACAGCCAATTTAATGAACACTGGAATAAACACAGTTATTCTGAAGTACAGAAGAAAACAAAGAAATATTTCAGTAGGATGGAAGTCCTGTTAGTCTTATGATACATGCATAATCCTTACCGGTCAGACCAGAATACAGTTTGTAAATGTTGACTTACCAGCAACGCAGGCAGCCAACATGCTCTGTTCCCTAAAAATAAGGAATGCCATTCCCTATGGGTGGCCATTTTGTCCTTGTCTCAGAAGTCCAGTTGGTACAGCCTTTTGTGCTGACCCAAACACAATACTCTGAGCCTGTAACAAATTGTGTAACATGCAGTATTGCATCAAGTGAATTCAAGAATTAACTTGGTCACCACAAGGGCATCATACCTGTCCTCCAATTTCTATGCTGACTTCCCAGGAAAAAAAAAAAAAGACAGGGAGTGTGGGGAGGCTCAGATGCAAGGTATCTATCCTCACCTAAAAGGTTTGGATTTGAAATATCTCTAACATTTACATGTCTGCTCCTCAAATGTAGCGAAATATTCATTGTAAAGATAAAGATACAAGAATTTTCTTGGGAGACAAGAAAAGGATGAATCCAGAGCATGAAACATAATCCTACAGATAATCACAAACTGTTTTTATTTCTGAAGTGTGCTTGCTTCACCTGGCCTTCTTTCATGGATACATAGCAGATACATGGTTATATCTTAAATCTCCAGAAAATATGTGTCTGGGAAGTAAGCGAAGAAAAAACCTCCACTCAAATTACAAGTTATGTCAAACCACGTTAAATATTGAATTAGTGAACCACACCATTCAGCCACTGTTTACAAGAAAGGAGATAATTACGTAACACTTCTTTAAATATTATCTATCATGTTTACACATTAAATGAAAACATACTGTTAGATAAATATTTAGTATTTTACCTTTCATTAAAACAAAACTCAGTTTTGCTATAAGACTAATCAAAGCTGTCCAACAGGGATTATATCTTTCAACATCAAGAGCTACTACAACATTTAAATAGGTTGCTACTGACTTTTGCAAGATATATTTTAATTCAATTATCTCAAATCACCTCCTTTCTGTTTTCTGCTTGGTACAGTTAACAAAAAAACAAACAAAACAAAAACAAAAAACCTCTCAAAAATTTTCTAGATATCTCAATCGTTCTAATTAATGACTTCGTATAGTGATGTAATACTGTACTGTAAATATAGCTCCTTTTTCCTCACACCCTGTTTCCTCACGCCTTCTTCTATGGTGGAAACCAATTGAACTCAGTAATTTGTGTCTGATTTTACATCCCCACACAAACATATTCACACATGAATTGCATTAAACCAGAATCTGAGTTACATAAAATGAGTCTTTTGAAGGGACTGCTGGGAAGTCTCAGAGCCAGGGCAGATTTGCTTATCTAGTCACCAGAGCTGTCCTGCAGACAGTCAGTTAAGCTAATCCAGAGCATCTCTCTGAGTGTAGGTAGTAGGAGACAACACAAGTGTAAAATACCCATCACAAACGGTTATGTATCATCATAGTTAGTGGGGTTCCCTAGGTGTCAGTGTTAGGTCCAGTCCTGTTCAACCTGTTCATCAATGACCTGGATGAAGAGACTGAGTGCACTGTCAGCAAGTTTGCTGATGTTACCAAACCCGGAGGAAGGGTTGACGCACCAGAAGGCAGTGCTGCCATTCAGCGAGACCTGGACAGGCTGGAGGACTGGGCAGAGAAGAACCTGACGCAGTATAACAAGGGCAAGTGTAGGATCCTACACCTGTGGAGGAACAACCCCAGGCACCAGTACAGGTTAGGGGTGGACCTGTTGGAAAGCAGCACTGCAGAGAAGGACTTGGGAGTTCTGGTCGACAACAGATTGACCATGAGTCAACAACATGTCCTTGTGGCCAAGAAGGCCAACGGTATCCTGGGGTGCAATTAGGAAGAGTGAGACCAGCAGATCAAGAGAGGTTATCCTCCCCCTCTACTCTGCCCTGGTGAGACTGCATCTGGAGTACTGCATCCAGCTCTGGTTCCCCAGTTTAAGAAGGACAAGGAATGACTGAAGGGAGTCCAGCGGTGGGCTGTGAAGATGATTAGGGGCCTAGAGCACCTTTCTTAGGAAGAGAGACTGAGAGACCTGGGTCTGTTCAGACTGGAGAAGAGAAGGCTGAAGGGGAATCTCACTAATGTTTAAAAATATCTCAAGGGTGGGTGTCAAGAGGGTGGGACCAGATTCCTTTCAGTAGTGCCCAACGATAGGATGAGGGGCAACAGGCACAGACCAAAGTACAGGAGGTTCCATCTGAATATGAGGAGAAACTTCTTTGAAGGTGCCAGAGCACTGGAACAGGCTGCCCAGAGAGGTTGTGGAGTTTCCTTCTCTGGAGACATTCAAGAGCCACCTGGACACATTCCTGTGCAATCTACTCTAAGTGTACCTGTATTAGCAGGTGGGTTGGACTACATGATCTCCAGAGGTCCCTTCCAACCCCAGCCATTCTGTGATTCTGTGATCTGTCAGGCCACTTGTGTTTGTTGCTTTTGCCTTCAGGTACCTTTGTCTTCTTCAGGCATGTCTCTCCAAGGACCCCAAATAACCTATATTCCTTGGTACTTTCTAAATGTTACTTCAAACCTCAAATCCCAGTCTCGAGTTTCCACTTTTGTGTTGTGTAAGCTTTACAGGTTAAGTCCTTCCCACCAAAACAGCTGATCCCCACCTCCATCTAAGGGTTAGCTGAATTTGGGAATTAACACACCCATAGTGAAATGCTGAAGCCACCCTCTTTAGGCTGGAATTATTCACAAGGCGAGAATTTGTATAATTCATAGGTGAGCTGGCTACAACAAATAATCCCACATGATGATCTTGGTGAAATGCTCTCCTTTTCTCTGTTGCAGCTTAAAATAAAAATACAGTAACTACCTGCCATATTGAACTTTCTACCAAAGTTTCTTTAACAAAGATTATGATGCACCCAAGAGGTCAATCAAGCTGTTGTTTTCCATTTGCCGAGGTCCAAGTGGCGTGGCCTCAGGAATTACTGTTATACTGCCCTGCCCCAGCTCTGCCAGCACCTTCAGAAGCAAATAATTTTCCTTGGAAAGCCAGTAGGAATGTGAAGGTGGAAAAGAGTCACAGGTGTAATGATTACATACCCCTTTCTCTCCTTTGTTGTCACATCTTTTGCTCAGCACTGGCCAACCCTGGTACATGAGACGAAGGGTTTGTGATGTTCTTCCCTTCCCCTTCTCCTGCCAGCAAACTGTAGTCAAATGGGTACTCATAATCAATCTCACTGCAAGAGCACCCAATGGGCACACAGCGAAGCTGTCCTTAAGATACCTCTCATATCTGCCTCCACCATCAGTGCACTGAGAAACAGTTTCAAACATGCATGGGTTCAAAATGCAAATCAATGCACAAATGCTTGACTGTAGGCTCAAAAGATAGGAACATGTGATTTTTAGCTTTCACAGCTTTGCAGCAATTTCAGACGAAGCAGAGACAAATGTCCTTAAAGGAAATGCAAAAGCATCATGATTAGCATTTCTGTCTCTGTAATATGGATAAGTAAACAACAAAAAGGGAATTTCTAAAAAGCCTTCTTACACCAAGAGCCTGGGCTAAAATGTGCTTGACTTGTTTCAAAGGAATCAGTTTGGGTTCCCACCTAAAACAGGCAATGTTTTTAAAAGTTCCTCCTAAATGAATGAAAAGTAAGTAAATAAAAAAAAAAAAATCAGGAGTGAAACTCTAAACTGGGAAACCCTTTCTGAAAGTCCTGGTACATGACTTTTAAGACATCAGCATGTGACTATTAAGAGATCAACCAGAAAATCAGTGGTAAAGCTCTGACTAGATTCCTCATGCTTGCTGTAACCCCACCCACCTATTAAAACCAACTTTTTAAATAAACCCAAGGAATTATACGTAAGCCACTTGCAATGACTTTAAAATCTCCAAGTGAAGCAAAACATGCACGTCCTCATTTTGCCCCAAACAACACCAGCTTACTGGTCTCCTTGCTGTTTTCTGTGCCAAATCTCTGCAGTTTGCTCTGAGTAGAAGTTGTGAGTCAGAGAAAACAGGTCACATGTGAAATAGAGGACACGTCTGCTGAGGGTTTCACAGATCAAGTCCAATTGCATTTTGCAAAAGAGAATAGTTTCTGCGGAGTGACCGTAATAGTCTTTTCTGGAAGTAAGAGTGTTCCACGTTTTTCAAATCAGGTGAGAAAAAAAACTGTACATAAATGTCTGTAGCAGAACGACAGCATGGAGGAAAGAAATCTAAGGATTTCAGATACGCTTGAGTAGCAGCTCATGCTCAGGTTCTTAGAAGGCAGAATAGGGCTCTCTAGCATTTCCAGGTATCAGTCACATACAGAGAGTCCATCTACTGTGTTTTTTTTTCAAATAAAATTTTATAAAAACCTAATGATTTCCTATCATTTTACATTCATCACTAGTTGTTCTTTAATGTTAAGAAAAAGATAAGGACTTTTTGAGATGTTGGACAGTAACTAAGAAAGAACCAGGTCTCCAACAAGATCTGTATCCGATACATCAGACAGTAAAATAATCCTAATGTTGGTCTTACTCTCTGAACAGCTCTAATAGAATAATTTGGGTAACCTAAACCAATATTTAAACACTTTAAGCTGTGTAAATCTTAAGATGTACCATAACTAAAGAGACTATTGTGATTTATATTAGGAAAGATTAATCCTCTTTAAAATATAAGAGTAAAAATGTGTTTTAGAGAGGCTAACAAAAGAAGATAATACAGCTGAATTTTAGAGGATTAGCAAAATATACCTGATTTGTGTTCTGAAACAAATGAAATTAAAGTACCCAAGAGGTACTTCACAGCTAACCACTGCAACTGATTGAAAAGATAATACTATTCACGAAAACAATCTTAGCCTGTCTCTTGAAGATATCTGAATCTGCAGAAGAGTATTTGCAGTTTCCATTTGCCTAAATTTGTTGCTATCCAAAATAACAGATTCTCTGTCTCCCTGAAAGGAAAGTGTTGTTCCATTGATTGAAAATGACATTGAGATAAACAGTGTCCTACATATCCTATCAGGCTGCATTCCCTTTGGCTTACACAGCTTGCACTTACCTAGGTTCAGAAAAGAATGTAAGCATATATTAAAATTAAAAAAAAAAAAAAATAAATTCATTGACACGCTCAGACTTAAGGGTCTCAAAAAAAGATTGGGGTACAAATAAAAGAGCCAAAAAGTGCACCAGTTATCACGCTGCCAAAGAAATTGTGACTGACAACAAATAATAATATTGGCTACCATTACCAAATGGGCGCTGATTTCTAACCAGGTAGGCAGCACCTTTCACTGCCTCAGTTCCCTGCCCAGCTCTTCTGCTCCAGGGCAGTGACCTGTGTCCTGCTGGGTGAGAGGTGCTTTGGCTACTTCTCCACGGAGCAATGGGCCACCACCATGCTCCAGGAGCATTGTGTGGAGGAAAGTTCTCTTGGGGTGGTTGTGAGAGAGGGCAAGAGCCAAGAGGGATTTCCTAGGCAGTGCAAACCACAGATTTTCTAAGGTAACACCTTATGTCTCTTAGGTTGCAGAGACCACACTCTGAGGCTTAAAAGACAAAATGCTTCAGTACTGGGAAAGAAACAAGATAACCACCATTTATTCTAGCTAGTGTTGAGCTGGGTTTTCATCAGTGATGGATCAGTGTACTCTGGATTCTTCTAATGAAGCCCATTATTTCTATTACTTGAACTTTGCACAGTGAGGTGTTCAGTGTCACATTGCTGAAAGCTTCACAGGATAATATTTCCCTCGACTGCACACTATGTGTCAATCATATGCTTTTATATATCTGTGAAATACTTCATTTGGTTAACGAGGCATGTCTACTATGCTTTTGAAGGCTACACTTTACAGGCATATTTGCTGGTATTAAGTAGCTAATGCTTACTATTTCAACTGGGAACGGTGAAGATATTGTACCATGAAATAGGAACTGCGTTATGAGAACATGTCCTTTAATTAACCTTCAGGAAAAAGCTATGGAATGAAACCTTAGCCTGCAAAGCAGTAAACGGTAACCACAGATTATTTTAGCATCTGGACTGCTGGCCTGAAAGGTCCTCACACCACCACCTCCCTCCTCTGTACCACACTCATTCTTACAGCTCTCAGCCATCAAAAGCAATATCTGCTTTTTAGACCAGTCGATTAAGCAGAAACACTCCTACGCATCTTCATTTTATTTTTACCTAGGTCTCATTTCAGATCTAACTCTGTGGCATGGAGTCATCTCAAAAAGATATGTGCAGTCGTTCCTTCTAAAATTGAGATTTGTCCATTTTTTTCAGTAGGGGCTCATCAGGAGAGCCTTTTCAGCTCAGTTGACATCAAAATATTAAAGCCTAAATACAATTTAATCAGACTGAGCTTCTCAAGTGGCCCCAGCTCCAGAAGTAAAAGAATGCTAGACGTCAGTAAGAGCATGATCTATGTCCCAATACAAGCATACCAGCCTTTTGCGAATGTATTCGGCTCTTACATAACATTAATGATTTCATGCTGCATGAAAGTGCCTCTGCTAGTGGTTTACATCATCCGCTAGATCAGATTACTTACTCAGAAAACGTTCTGTTTCTCTTATCCTTTTACAAGCTGTTCCTGCTTGTTAGAAGGATCACACTGAGTGCCTCTATACTCCTAAACAAAACAAGGCCAGGGAGCAAGCTTGATTCCTGACTGTCCACACAGCTTAATTGTTCTCTGAGTCCCTGGCTCTGGCCTGGATGGCTCCTAACAGCCGCCTGCAAGACAGCTCTGATCTGTGGAGGCTGCTGCTGCACAGAACACACATAAACTCAGTCCCTGTTGTTCGGGCTGGCTTTGAAACTAGGTTCCCTTTCATTTATCAGTGCAGACATAACTTTAGAGAACGGTACAAAGACTCTGAGCATGGCCTGTGTGTGCAAAAATCGAATCCAAGACTGCTCATTCCAGAAGGCTGCCCTTTATGAATGCTGCTGCATCACAGTGGCTTGGTGCACGCTACTGTGCTCAGTTCACTATTCTGCATGCTTATCTTTCCTTTTAAAAGTTTATCTACTTATTCACCTTCTTCTTATAGCGTGCAGCACATAGCAATCTGACACTTCTCCTTTCCTAATACAGTGAAGGTTACCATCTAGGAAATGGATATTGTAATATTACGTGACAGTCCAACATAGTTCCTTGGTGACCCTATGGACTGGAAGGTGGCAAAGGTATCATCTATTTAAAAAAAAAAAAAATCTGTAGGAAGTCAAGGCACCCAGTGCAAAAAGCTGAACTACTTTTCTGGTTAAACTACCTATATATTATGATAAAGAACAGAACAAGAGATGCATAAAAAATTTTGGGGCATCGAGGAAGAGTCAGCGTGAACTTTGAGATGGGAGTCTTGCTTCACAAACTCCTGAAAAAGTCAGAAAACATCCCAGTAGAGCTTGTTAGGCTTTGAACTGGCTCCTGGCCACTTCAGTTATTGCCAGTTCCTAAGGAAACTAAGCAACCACAGGATAAGGAAGACCTTCACATGGTTTGGGGGGAAAAAAAAAAAGACAATAAACCAGGTCAAAAGTACAGGAGTACTATAGGAGTAAAATGATAGTTTTCACAGTAAACTGTGCAAATGATTCTGACAGGGAGGTGACAGGAATTCCTAGTACAGATGGGTAAGTTACGGAAGAGACACCCATTGAGAGTCACTGCCTCTGAGCTCTGTCTCTGAGTTGTAAATTGTCAGTGGCTGAGAGACAACCTTGGAGAAATAGCACAATGTGCTTGAAATAATCTAATTTTCTGCTCTTATTTTCTACTCTTATTTTTCTGTTCCTGGTCATTGTTAGAGAACATTTGGCAACAGCCAGTACTATTATTCTTGCAGTCTCATGTTAAGCTGACAAAGGCAAAAAAGGAAATGCATGCAGGTAGAAATAGTAATTCTAGAAAACTGTGACCAAACAAGAGAGAATAATGTGCTGATCTAAATATCAGGGCATCATCTACATAACCAGATTACATACTTAAGATAGGCAATGTGAAAATATTTCCTCATGAGAGTCCATTGGAGTAATTTGGACCCTTTCTACTGGACCTCAGTTGCTTTTGTGTCAAATGAGGTAGCCTGTGCAGCAGCATCTTATTTAATATGTCTGCATCCTAATCTGTGGAAATCTGTCTCTGCTAGGCATACAGTCAGCAAAGAAATAATATTTGTTTTTCAATTACAGACATGTCATTTTAGTAGAACTTCTTTCCCAGGTCCCAGTTTTTTATATTTAAATGTTTCAGATGTGACACTGCTCTTTTGTAAGCTTACCTTCATAGTTTACTGTCTAATTTAGTGAAACTCATAGGAAAAGTTCCATTTATGAACAATATTTTACATTTACAGAAGGTGTTAGTAGAACACACTGTGAACCACCTCTCAACCATGATATTTTTCTACCTTGCTGAATTATTCATGATTGTCAGCTGTTTCAGAATTCATTGCTGTCAGTTACTGCATGAGCTTTTTTGGATTATTCTCTACATCTGGGTGAACTGACAGGCAGAAGTATTTAGCATCTCTTCCTACACCAAGTACCAATTAATGCAACCAGTTATCTGATCAAACCTACTGAGAAAAGGCTATACTGGATCAAAAGCTGCTTTTTGAAATTACTCCTCTTGACTTATTTTGCATATTATGATTAAAAACCTCTTACCTGCTGAATTTTCCTAGAAGAAAAATATTCCTTCACCCAGAATAGACTGTATCTCAGCTTATGGCAACAATAAATAACACAATAGTGTAATGTGGATGTTGCTATAAAAAAATGGGATTGTACTGAAGAAGCAAACAGAAGTGGTAGCCATGAGCAGCTCGCCATTCCCAAGGACCCCAACCTCCTCTGAAATGAAGCAAGGTGACACTCGCACTTGGCTCAGTTTGCCTCTGGCACAGAGGGCTCTCCCCACCTCTCCTCTCACTAGTATATTGATTCGTACAGTTCTCTCCATATCTTCTCAATAATATTCCTGACAGGAAAGAAACTGCCCATGGGCATTTAAATCAGTTTTATATTATTCCCATTTCTCATATTAGAAAGAAGTAATTTATTTATTTTCATTTAGACTGATCTCCTTCTGACAAGTGATAAACCCAGTTCCAAACAGTAGTGTAAGCCACACTGATACTTTTATAACCTGCAGAATTCTTTGCAATGTTCACACAGGGTTAATTTATATATGTTAATGAGCATTCAAATTTGTTCCCATAATTTATCAGAGGGAAGTGACTATGCTCATTAGGCATGCTCATCAGTGCATAACAGCCACTTAATGTAACACAAAATACTCCCAGGAAACTTAGGTGACCATAAAAACGTCATTGACTTTAGTCCCAGAAAATTTCAGGATCACTGCCTTGCCTTCCAGCTGTTCCCAACCTTCTATGAATTACAAATCACCCTGAGGAAGAAGAGTAAGTCATATTTACTGCAGCATACAATACTAATTAGCACACACTTTCTTAAGAAAGGTGGGGGAAAGTTGCAAGAAGGGAACATGCACAGACCCAAGCGAGCCAAAATAATTGTTTTTGCCTTTTGGTGTATGGCACTGTAACCTCTGCTTCCAGTACTAATAGTGGTGTGGTAGCAACTCCAGATATCAACCCCAGCAGAGCTGACAACCACTGAAGAAGAAATCAACATTGCTGGCTCTGCAAACACTCTAGACAAGCCTTGTTTTATTTCCCCGTGAGCATACTTTTGAAAGAAAGAAGGTCATACGCTCCAGAGGGCTCTCCGTGGACACACATATCGGGCTGCCAGAGAGCCACTCTCCTTTGGGAGGAGAGGAACCTCTCCTGCTGCTTATTCAGCTTGCTCCACTCAGAGGCTGCAAAAGCCTCTCTGAGGCTGGCACACTAGAAATTAAGAATTCAGAGTGTTTTCCTGAAACTGTTTATTTACTCATACAAGGGGGGAAAAATCTGAACACCTACATGAAATAGAACCACCTGGCTCACATTCCAAGTAATACTTTAAATGATAGCCTGTGATGAATAACCACCAGTGTAAGCAGTGTGTTATTTTGATGGTGAACAACAAGGGCCATTTTCAAGAGCTTACTTCTGCTGGGAGAAGAGGAAAAAAAAAAAAAAGGGTAAAAATAAATTTTACAGTAACAGAGAGAGTAATAATTCCCTTTCAGTCTGAAATATAAACATCTACTGCTGATTCTTGATCAAAATAGTCAACAAAAAGGCAAGAAGCATATCAATTAGCACACTTCCAGGATTAGAAACAAAAATCTAAAGCAACACTAAGATATAGATTCAAACGCAGAAACCTGAAATAACACAATGTTGAGGATCCCCTAGTGAATGTAAAGTAGTTCTCACACAAACACAGAGGAAATTAACATGGTTCTCACTTCAGTGCCTTAATGTACCTGAATAGAGCAGCCATTGAGTGACTGATTTAATCTTACTGGCAAGAGGTTTTACAGGGATGCTTTTGGACTTCTTGGACCTTATTGCTATGGCCCAGAATAAGTAAGGCAAAAAGAACAAAAATAAATTAATGTGCTGTTTTCTGTGTACTACACTGGCAGAGCTTACCCTGCTCTTCCTCTGGGGCAATCTCCGGTGATTGCAGTAAAGCTGCTCCACAGCATGTTGGGAACTACAATTCAGGAATTACATGAACCTTTTAAAACGAAACCCTGCACTATACAAAAGCAGCTTTTTTCAGTTAAGAAAGAAAACTAAACATTGTGTGAATGAACTGCACAGTTCTTCTTAGGATCTGATCCATTCAAAGTTGTTAAAATCAGGAGCTGTTAACAGGAAAGGCTCTGCTTATTGTGCCCAGGAGGACACGGGTGGGCATGAGGATTTCCTGACTCTAGCTTTGCATATATCAGCACTTGTGGTTGCAAGAACTTGGCCTCAAAGCTACCAAATCATTTGATCACTCTGGGGTTTCTTCAGTTACTGTTGTGGGGTCGGGATGCAAAGCTATCAGTGCCACCTTTGTCAAATGAACTTGAGGAGAGATGTAGGGAGGAGGTGAACGTGCTGCTGAATGGGAACAAATATGCCCAAAACATTTCAGAGCTTCTTTTCTTTTCTTTTTTGGCAGCAGTGTAAGAGAAGGTAGCAGCATCTGGTAGGGCTGGGGCAATATGGGCAGTAAGAAGAATGCAAAGATGCAGGTAGAGAGGATGTCCCTGACATCAAATATCACACTTTAGTTTAAAAAAGAAAAAAATAATAATAATAATACACGAACACCAAGGGAATGAGTACAAAGAATGTAAAGCTATTCTGACTCCCTTTCTTAGCAATCTAGCCAAAATATTTTTGAGCGGAATAAGATAAAGCTGCTCTTAACCTCTTATATTCAAACCATGGACTGAAAAAAAATTAAAAGGAAAAAAAAGAAAGTGCTATGAGCAGTGAGCAAATGCATCCCACTTTCTTATGGATCCATGATGTGTAGCTGATTGACTTTAGTGTCTAAACTTAAGCTCCAATTTTAGTTTTCCCTGAGTGGATTGCCTATTTCCTACAGAAATGGAAAACAAACAAATAAAAAAAAAAACACAAAAAAATGAAAACAAACAAACAAAAAACAACCACAACACAACAACCAACCAACACCATAAATACTGGCAGTTTTTTTTTTAGATGAGGATACTTGCAAGGTCTTTCTCTTCTAATAGGCCACTGATTTTCACCAGCTGTGAGTCTTTAGGCAGCTACATCCAAAATTGTCCAGCAAGTTCAATAGTAGAAGAGGAAAGAAAAGTCACCAACCCCAGCATACAAGCGTAGCCCATGGCATTGCCAAAGCCGCTGGTCCTCTTCCAAGCACTTCCCTCACCAGCCCATGGTACCAGAATGGAAGCTGTCCCTGGCAGGAGTACGTGACCCTGAGGAAGGCACACCTAGAAGGCAGGCACTGTCAGTCTCCATCCTGACCAGCCAAAGGAACATCTAGTCACTTAATAAGATGTGCTGAGCAGAGGTAACCATCCCTAACTCAGTCAGCTAGGCTTACAGCTTTAACATGCAAAATCAGAGAAAAAAAAATACACAGGTCTGACTAGCCAGAGTAGACTTGGCCTCCAATTTTGCAGCTGCAGTTTCTGAGCATGTTAGACACTTCAAGAGATGTGATTTATTTTCATACTCAGATATTAGGAAATAAGTGGAGATCATCTGCTTGTGAGTGCCTGCTTTTAACATTTGCAAACTTACGATTGTGTTCAAAACCAGTATGACAAAAGACTATGTGTCACAATAGAGACATTATTTTTCTATTTATCTATAGGCGAAAAAGCCTGTTCCTGGTAGAGCATTAGCAGCAAATGTGATACTTAAAGGACCTTCGTAGATTTGTGCCTCGGTCTAATATTCTATACTTAATATTACACTTCAGAGCATATGATTTTATTTGAGAATGAAAATTGAGCCTAAACAATAGACATGCTAAATAAAAAAATACATTGAAAGAAATCATATAACACTTATTTCAGAAATTCAAAATAGACATGCAACTTCTCTTTGCTCAAACAGAAAGATTTTCAGTTTTAAGGCAATGAAAACACCACTTGGAATTCCTGCCTACCCTGAATTTAGTCCATCATTTCTAAGCATTACCCGTCATGTAAACACTATCCTGCACAGAGCCCAGCTTCTACTCTAGGGCACTGAAAAAGCTTTAATTCTCATTAGATCAATAGATTTTGAGGTTTACTGGAGAATGAAAGATCACTCTTTGGAGCATAACATATCCTGTTGTTATCAAAGAACAGTGGAAATGCAGTCATCAGGGTTACTGAGATCACCTTTATTTATAGGAACATAAGAAATTGGGATCTGTGGAACTGCCTTGCTAGATCATACCATTACCCATCAAGCCCATGCTTACCAGACTTATTTTCAGGTGCCTCAAAACACTCAAGAAACACTGTAGAAAGCCCTGCTGCTACAGGAAATATCATTTTAAGCCTCATTGTCTCTGTGTCTGCTCATTAGTTTTTTTTTTTTTCTTGAGGTATAGTTCAATGGTTTTATTATTGATGTAACTGTCTAAATGCTGGGAGAATCTTGCTAAGCTCTTGGGCTCAGTGGTTATCATGTGGCAGTAAGTTCTATGGGTCAGTAATTCACTGATAAATGGAAGAGTACCTCTGTATGTTTCAAGGGTTTTTAATTTCAGTTTTATAAAATATCTCCTTAAACACAGAACCTGATTGCCCTCCTCTGTACCATGACTTCACATACCTTTCATATGCTTCTTCATATGTTTCTTTCTGAAACAAATTGTCCCTGTCTATTCAGTTTATATTCCTACGGAAACCTTTCATTGCTTCTAATAATTTCTGCAAGGAGTCCATAAACAAGTAAAATGTCATAAAAGGCAGCGAAACAGGGGAAAATATTTTATATGTATATCAGAAATATACATGTGCATGTTTCTGTGTGCATATGTGTACATGCAAAATATCTGAAGTATTGGCACTTCAAAGGTATAAAATTACAACATTGCACAGAAAATCTGAACCATAGGACTATCTTATTAAACACTGGTGCTTCTATAAACTCAGTTCTGTAGATGGGTGAATATTTTATGTCAGTACATACATGTGCGCAGATGTACTTACACAGACCTACCCATGCACCCACACATTATGCCTGAAGATAAGATAACTTATACATCTGTAGTAAAGTACGTTACATATAAAAACTAGTATTATCTTTATTATTACTTCTCATTTAGGCATCCAGTCATGCTTTGATCATCACTGCAGATAAAGAACACTGTGGTGATTTTTTTGAGGTCATGCTCATGCCAAAGAGTTTTTTTCTTTTTAAAACTAGCAATATTGTCCATGATAAAGTTCTGTTGACATATTCCATCTGTCATCCCACTACCAGTTTACCTAGCTTTGTTAGGTCCCTATGTGAGGTGTTTTTCACATTCTGTTGCACTTCAGGTGAGCTCTTCTGTCATCTGAAATGTATTTGACAGCATTCATAGTGCAGCTCTGCAGTCATGACTTGCCTGGTCATTTGCCAGCATGGCACCTGAGTATTTACTTGTATTCCTTTCTTTCTTATGGCTTGCCATTCTATAATTAGACTTCTCTCATCTTGTGATTACGTAATTTCCTTAACAGCCCCCATTTCAGAAAAGTTGGCAAAAGAATTTTTTAAAAGTCCAAATAAATTATTTTAGATTATTTTACATTTGACATGATTATGCCACCATATATGATAAATTGTCAGTACATTGAAACCATCACTTTCTTTTACAACATCTGTGTAGATTTGTGAGTATAAGGTATGTTCATCTTCCTGTTGGTTTCTAATTACTTCCTTCAATCATTACTTTATCCTGTTATTTAATACTGACACTAGACAAATGTGTTTATTATTTTCGCGCTTACCATGGAACATTTGCTAGAGATAGGACTGAAGTTTGCTACCCTAAGGTCTGCCATTAAACTTACGTAGTGTATTTTCTTAACAATATAACTTTTTTTTTCTTGTGTTTCCACAGAATACTTGGTGGAGTAGCAGCCAAGTTTTCTTTTAAATACCCTACTGCTTAATATAGCAGCTTGTTCTAACATCTCTTCTTTTGACACCTCAGTCTCACAAGGTTTCAGTTTTATCAGCTGGAAAACAGTTATTTCCAATGTTTTCTGTAGTGAAAAATGAACACTGGAAAATAATTCCATTTAAAGATCTCATCTACCTCCTTTGTATCTTTAAAGGCACATGGATCAGAGAGGGACAGCATGAGAAAGTGTGGTCCTAACCAAATACTCATAGGCATGTCTGGGAGAGAGGGAAGGAAGAAACATAGGTTCGAGGCCTTGATCTGTGCCCTTAATCTAAGGACCAAATGGTCGTGAAGTACACAAATCAAGCAGCGTCTTTCGATTTTGACAACACCACACAATAAAATTAACATTAATTATCCTCATTGAAGAACATTGTATGCAGACAAGTCATTACTCATTTTCTCCATTTCTAAATACTTGAATGTTAATTACTTTCCTTGAAAACTAAGAATATCCTCATCTTGGAGTAACTTGTAGGCTCTCATCAAGAGGCGTAGGCTTGAGGGTCCTTTGATTTAAAAAATAATCTTGGTGGAGTAGTACAGCTAGAGAGGAAAAAGAGGGACCAAACATGAGTTTTCCTGCTCTGCATAAGCACTCCCATTCTTTCAGGCGTGCTTCTATTTAGTCAAATGCATTAGACAAGCCCTGAAAATTGCTTCAGAGTCTGGTAACAGAATCGGGAGCCCAGGGTATTTCTGTTAAGACTAAGGTAGTCTTAGTGTGTAAATAAGTAGATCTGGAACAGTCTCTGAAACAATACGTAGACTCTGACAAAGTTTTCTACTAAAACTACATGGCAGATAAACCAGAGGTTTTGAGGTCTACAGCTGTAAATTTAAGTGTCTAAGTTTCAAGAAAATCCCCTCTTCAAGTGAAACCTCTCTGTCTACAATTTTCCTGCATCTCATTGGATGCTGGAGTACCTAAAGAGGCAAACAAAGTCAAGGAATTATCAGTGCCACCAGTACTTCTGAGTGACCGGTTTTCGTTCTTGGATATTTCCACAGAAGGAAAACAACATCTCCTTATTCTTTTGAGAAAGAGCTGTCCTGGCTTCTTTGGAGGCTAACTCCAGGAAAGGGCTCACAGGTGTGAAGGCATCTCTAGTTAGCCCAAAATAAGCCTGACTGTGGAGGAAAACGTAGCTAAAGCACTGTATTTCTCTAGAGCTAGTTTCTTCCCAGGTAACTCTTGTTTTGGCCTTTATGGGTTCTGTTCTTTGGTTTTAATTCTTCTTACACATTGTGGGAAGAGCGGACATACCTCCTAAAGGAAACTCCCATTGGGTGAAAGAACACCTTGTACATCCTCCTTGTGAGTGCAGACAGAACGATTTAATACTATTTAGGCATATAGAGTACATCCAAATATATAACTTCAGTGCTCTACCCTCGCTTCTGCAAAATCCTGGCAAGATCCCACATTAAACCTGCCAATCATTTTTCTTAAGGAAATAACACCTTTGCTAATTTGCAAGTCAATTTTCTACTTTTTTTCCTCTTCCTTCACCTTATGGCCTTAGCACCATTACTAACTTGGAAGAACGCATGCCTAATAGAGCAATTTTGTAAACTTCCAGTGCAGCTACTAACTAGAGAGCCACTTCATGTCCACAGATGAGCACACCAGAGAGTGGCAGGAACTCATGAAGAACATGAGCGTGGGAAGGAAAAGCCAGCCTGAAGCATGGAGGAAGATTTCCCAATCAGAGGAGAGAAAGCTCTGGATGGAGGAGGATGAGGGGAACTTCTCTAGTGGCAGTGGGGCAAGGAAGGAAACCCTTTGGCCCAGGACCAGCCTAGAAGTGAGTAATGGAAAGTTCATTCTAGCTGGACTGCAACACTTGTTAGAAAGATTTAAAATAGCAAGGATCCCTTAAACTCTTCAACCTTTTACTTCTGTGATCCTAAGGGAAGCAGGACTCGAAAGACTAGCAAATACAAGGCTCAATCTTGCCTTTCTATTGAACTCTAAGCTCATGCTGACAGCTATTTTGGTCTTCAGGGAATGAGGATTTGGTCAGTTGTTCTTCCATGCTCTCTTTCTTGGAAACTTTAAACAAAAATGCACAAAAACTCATTAAGAAAGTCTACTAATCAAGGCAAGGCAGAGGAAAAGCTCCATCAAATTGTGCTAGACCGAGGACAGCCGTATTTGCATGAATATTCATAGCAAATTCTTCTGCTACCTCAGCCTGACAACCTCTTATTCAAAAGCAAAGTTACAAGCCACTACATAAACTAATCAAAGTGCTTGCTCTATAGCTTTGTCACATATTGTTCATGAACTTGGACATTTACTCTGTTCCCTTGAGTCATTTCACACTGAAATGGAGTTCTAGCCTAGCATTTTATTAGGTTCATAAGCAATATAGGCTGAAGTAAATTAACAAAGGCAGAAAGGTATTGAATTTTTTGCAGGAAACTTTCTGATTGGAATGTTTTTCATTTCTGTTGAGAATTCAAATGTTGCTCATGTTTTACTAATCCAAAATATGAATCTACACACAGATTTATCCATTTCATGGAGTAATGACTCTAGAAAGTTGCCTATATATGTAAGATGACATAAGGTAATAAAGAGAAAGTGTCACAGTCACTCTTAATTTCACAGAGCAACTCTAGCAGCAGGAAATGCAGTTACCAGCAAATAACACCATGGCCTGAAGGTGAGCATATGGTATTTGTCATACTACTCAGCTGTGAAACCTGCCGAAATGGCCATAGGAGAGGGAAAAAAAAGAAAGAAAAAGAAAAAGAAAGAAAAAGAAAAAGAAAAAGAAAAAGAAAAAGAAAAAGAAAAAGAAAAAGAAAAAGAAAAAGAAAAAGAAAAAGAAAAAGAAAAAGAAAAAGAAAAAGAAAAAGAAAAAGAAAAGAAAAAGAAAAAAAAAGAAAAGAAGAAAACACATAAAAAACCCCCCTATTTCATTTCAGTGGAGTGTATTACTGGTTTGATGTAAGTAAACCCTGTTATCAAAGGCTGAAAGTTAAATTAGAAGACAAGTGTAGAAAATTATGAAACATTAAAAATTAAAAAATTATCTCACTGTATTTCAGGAGATCATGTGATCTCTCACTGTAATCAATTGAAATAATTGAAATTCAGAATGTTTAATTATACCCCAGTTCAGCAAATAATAATTTTTATTTCATTGTAGTCATATGAAAGATAGTGTGGGCGAGCATATGGATCTTGAAGATTATTAAATTAGTGACTAATTTACTGCAAAAAGAGAAGAAAACAGACATAAATAAAAGTTGGGGGAAAAAGCCTTTTCTCTTACAGATAGCATATGACTAAAAATAGAACATACACAAAATTTAATATTTCAGATGAACATAGCAAGGCTCATATTTAAGATATAATATTCCCTTACATCTTAGCACAAGCGATACTTGATTAAATAAGGGTGGTGGATCTTGGCTCTTAAGCTAATGAGGTCTATGGCTAACAAACTGGTGGCTGTGCTTGAAAGTAATTTTTTCAACTTACTGTGAGACTTTGGACAGGTCAGCTGCCCTTTCTGATCTTGAGGGACAATACCACAAATATAATAACGTGCCTTTCTTGCAAGGAAGGAATTTACCTTTTCAGAACATATAAAAGCTGCTGTCACAAAAACACTGAAGATGTGCCAAAAATTAGGGTCCAAAAGCCTTGTTTACGTGGGTAAACAAGAGATCAAGTTTTCCAAAGTGCTCAGCTGGCAATAATTTCTCTTCAAGAGACAGCTGATGAGACCTCAGCACTTTCATAAACAGGTTGCTTATTAAAGCATGCATGTTGGGAAGTTTGCCTCAAGTACAGGGGATTGCGAAGATGAAGCTGTCTTGTTTCCTTAAACCGAAGTCAGTGTGAAAGTAAAGCTGACTGAAATGATGGTTAGCTGATTAATCTGTATAATTTGCTGCCACAAGACCTTATTGAGGCTAAGAGCCCAGTTATGATGTGCTGTACGTGTAAAGTTGTCTTTGTTATAAAACACCAAATGATTGTCATAGGCTGATGTGATAATTCAGGCTGTGAGGAATCTCAGGATGCCTCCATTTCAACTCCTTGCCCAAAACAGGGCCAGCTCTGGGGACAGACCAGGCTGCTCAGGGCTTGGACCAGTCAGGGTTTAAAGTCCTTCAAGAAGGAAATGTCATGGCTGCTCAGAAAGACAGTTCCTCTCTTGAATCTCTCTCATTTTGACTTCAGCCCATTGCCTCTTGCCCTCCCATCCTGCAATGCTGTGAGGAGCCCAGGTCTGCCTCCTCCCTGACCTCCTTGCAGTTGCTGGGAGATGGCTGTTGGGTTACCCTAAAGCCATCCTCACTTCTCAAAGTGGGTCTCATGGTTGTAAAAGCCAAATCTGCCACTGACAACACCTGTGTAGGCAGCTGAAGCCCCATCCCTTCAGTAGGAGGATCCAGGAGAAAAGCACCAGGACCTCCCCTGGCTGTGGCAGAAGTGGTCTGAGAGCCCGCTCAAGCTGTGAGATGAGGGCCTGCATCCCTGCAGAATGGAGGTGTCCCTCCGTCATCCCCTAGTACTTCCTCCTGTTGCTGCCAAGAGTCTGGGAAGCCTCCCCAGGCATGGCTTTCTGCTCCTGCCTGCTGTGGGGCACTTATACTTCTTGCAGGTTTGCAGGTGGAGGGACGGCCCCCTGCCATTGTCAGGAGTCAGAAACCTCCACCCATCCCAGCCACAGGACACCCCATGTGCCCCACAGCCTCCACCTGGCCCTTCTCTCTGCTGTAGCTCATGGAGGGCCCTCTCAACCTCTCCTTCACCTCCTCCTGGGCCCCTACCCAGTGGCAGGCAGAGCCTTCATCCAGGTCATCTCTGCCCCTGGTGACATGTCAGAGGCAACAAGCAGCTGGGCAGAGGTGGCTGGGCCATGGCCAGAGGTGTCTCCTCGCCCCCCACCTCGCCCTCCTCCCTGGCAGCCTCACAGCATGATTCGTTTTGTTAGTGTCACCCTCACAGCAAAGTTTTAAACTGGTTTGTCTAAACCCCACTAATTTTAGGTATGAACTCTAGTAAACTGGTTTAAATTCAGCTTGCAGTGAGTCAGCTGGCATTCATAAACACCAGCATAACAAAAAACCTAATTTTAAATCTGTTGTCTTGTATACAGTTGCATCAGTTTAACCAGAGCGGCTTACAGGTGGTTTTAAGCTAAGCTGTGTCTGCTTGGTTGCTGAAGAGGTCTGTAAAAGCTGACGTGCTGATAGCAGTAAAACCATCCATTGCAATTATAAAATGTTTCAGTTTGGGTATCTTCCTGCTGCAGGGTACAAACTAATTACCCTCTGCCATACCAAACAAGTCTTTCTTCCTTCAGGTGCTCTCAGTGGAGTGAACAAATGCTTCCCGCCAAAACACCTGCTGTTGTCTGGGGCCTCCAAAAGGCTTGTGAGCTGGACAGTCTGATACCCACTTCCATAAAATAAAATTGTAGAGTAAAACACAGTGATGTTATCATTAAATTGGGACCAAATCCAAGGTAACAGAGAGCACAGAACAAGCAGTCCCCTTCCGTCGGATCAGATGCCTTTCTTGGCATTAATTGGGAGTGCGTCAGCAGGGGAGATAACTCTGTTAGCTAAATGAATAACGTTACTGAAGTTTCTCAGGTTGTCTCTGCCAAATCTGTGTTTAATCGGCCCGACTTGGAAAGGCTATAAAGGATCATTTTATTAATCTCTAAGGTCAGGATTTTAGCAAGAATTTTGAATTATTAAAGAAACTGCCTGATAATTGGGGCAGGAGACAGAGTCACGCTCAGCTTTGAAATCACAGCATCAGCAAAACTTTCTTGAGACTTATTACTGGATTCAAAGGGACTGAGACATGCATTTATACACAAGAACTGCATTTTCTGTTGAATGATTTAAAATATAGCAGTAAAATCCATCTGGATCCAGCATGTTTTAGGATTTGCTGAACTAAATTGTCCATGTTACCTTCATCGCTTAAGAGACTCGGGTACACCACTCTGTTAAATGAAAATCATCAAACATGAAGCCATACCAACTTGAACATTTGTACTGAGCTATAAAACATGACTTCGAGAGTTTGGCCTGAGAACACCTCAGTTGTGCAAGTATAGAAGCAATAGTGGATGCGCTCTCCTGTTGAGACTACCTCTCGGTGGCATGAGTGACCTTCTTTCTGCATTGCTGTGAGCCTCTGCCCTTGGGGATAAACCATCTATCCTATACTTGGTTCTTCTGGGCAGAAGGCAGGCCACAAGACCCCTTAACCTTTTGTCAGTAGCTGCTAGCATCATCTCTTAATGTCTCTTTTGTAAGCTGAATGATTAGCAAGAGTCCAGGCAGTCTATCCTGAGCAATGTAACCACTGTGAGTTTTCATTCTATTTCCACTTCTCCAAGGAGCAGAAGTTGACTCCTCCATCCAACTCTGAACAGATGGGAAGATGTGGATCATATACCACAGATGCAATAGAGTGATAAAAGGAAGCAACATGCCCAGAAGATCTGATCTAGCACTCAGACTGGTCAGAGTAAAATGTCTATTGTCTAAAGCAGATTTTAGTGACATGTTATTGTTGTGAACTAAATTCTGCTGCATGGAAACATAGGTTGGTCTAGCTCAGTGTGTTAACAGGGAAAGGGATTTACTGAAGCTCTGCTCACTGCTGCAGTGCAGCTATGGTTGACTGTACTTCTCTCAGTGTAATAACCCTGACATTTAACTAAAACATTGTAACATCAGTCACCTGTTGTCCCTAAAATCCAGGATCATTTGAGGAGATGAAATGGATAACAACTAAGTGGTGTAATATTTCTTTCCTTCCCCCAGTTCTGCACCCCCCATAGCTGAAATTGCATCCAATTGTACAGAAGGGAAAAAAAAAAAAAAGAAAAAAAAAGAAAGATACTCCTATAGTGCTTGCCGACCTAAGGTCAGTGTTATCTTATTGGAAGTGAAAGTGTGCATCCAGAGTTCGTTTTCTTTTAATAAGAGTGAAACACTTGGCTAGCTACTTTATTCTATTCAAGATATATTGCACAGAAGGGATATATATACCCTAATAAACTCTTTTTCCATTTTTCCATTGCCTTTACTTTCTCACTATCAGCCTTTGAAAAACACTTTAATAGTTCTCCGAATGAGGATAGCATTTTTTTTTTCATTGCTTTGAGCTCTTTCCTGTGTATAATTGAGATGTTTGGAAAGGCAATATGCTTTCAGAGTATTAGAAAATAGTTATGTTATTGTTTTTGCAAAGACTAGCAGCCACAAGATGTTATTAAATGTATTTCTGAATATATTTAATATTTAACTACAAAGCAGGAGAGAAGGCTCGAAACAAATCTCAGGATGGGCAGACTCCTTTGGGAAATGCCATCTCCAAACTGAAGATTTTTAGCCATGAGGGCAGTAAGCCATTGGAATATGATCTCAAAGGACATGAGCAGCCTTCTATTGTCCGGAGACTCTAAATCTAAATTGGAAACAAAACCCTAGCCACTCACTTCAGCAGGGATAGGATTTCACTCTTCATATTTTCTGAACACAGTATCTAACTAATGTTCTTGAACTCGTTGTGGTTTTCATGAAAAGAGAGACTGATGTTTTAGGGACTGTTTTGTGCAGATTGGGGTAGATGTTCCTAATGGATAGAGCAGAGGATTTAAAACCTCTAAAGAGTTCTATGAGTATTTCAATCCAATGTTCTAAAATATCTGTACGTTCTATATGGGGAGCACAGTGTGCTTTACAGCTATTGATGAACTATGTTTTAGTAGTCCTGTGAGATCGGTAACCACGTGCTTTCTACAGATGCAGAAATTGAGTCACATCACATTGAAGTAACTTTCCACGAGCCAAGGAAAGGAGGAAAAATATAATCGTCCTGTGCTCACTCTGTACCACTTCCAGCCTGACCTGACACCTGCCTCTGAGAAGTGACACCCGCTTTCAGACCACTGGTGAGATACCCCCCCTGTGAGATGATACACATGAGGAAGATCAAGCTATGGCAAGGTGTGAGGAAGGGCACACCATGCTTTGGCTGACACGCTCACTGCTCTCCAGGTTACCAAACCATTATTAGGCCAAAGGGATGCAAAAAAGGATAAAATCACATCAGAAGAAACACTTTGAAAATTAGAGGCTAAGTTAGAATAGGCTGGAAAGGACAATATTTGACAATAGTCTTTGAACAAGATTTCCCACTTCTAGCAAGGCAATAATACAGTAATGTAATTATGTAAGAAAGACTGACATGGTGTCATTTTCCATCCCACGGAGTTGAGAGAAAAAGATAGACAGCAGGCACTTTGACAGGAAACTGGTGGAAATTATTTTGTTGATTTATGTCTGATGATTTCTGATCACTAATATTTTAGAATAGTAACAACAAAAGACATGATTAGTTGGATTTTTTTTTCATCGGCACTTAAATTTCCAGTGAAAATTAATTTCCTAGTAATACACTTGACCTGAAGTTCAATGATCATAAACAGGGTTTACTCAGCAGCTGACCTGTATCATCTCCTTGCCAAGGAATTACAGGGTGGAATGATATCCTGAGCTGTTGTTTTTCATTATGTCCCTGACCATGGCTCTGAAAGGTTTTAAAAATTCATTTACAATTCAACAATGAGTCACAGTAGTCCTTCATTATATATGGAGGAAAAAAGTCTAATGACTTCCACTGGGATGATACTGCATTCCAGAAGAAGGACTGTAAAATCTATTTCTGCTTATGGCACTTCTGTTTTTTAACTCCTTCCTCTGACTTTCTTTCTTTGAAGAACACAAAAAATTCCTGAGAGGCACCTAAGCATTTTTTTTATCTGTAACAGCCAAAGGAAATCCATTTTTCCAAAACACTTTCAGGGAAAAGACATTTTCAAGCTGTAGGGGGGAAAAAAACCAAACAAACAAACACAACAACAACAACAACAAACTAAAATACCCCTCCAAAAAAAGCCAAGAAAAATCCAGATTATCTACAAAAACAAAAGAGTATCAAACAAACATTTCTGCTGAATTCGCGTAATAAACACACATAAATCTTAAGCTAATTGTTTGCAGATATATGTGAATATGATACTATGAAACTGATTACCATGTATGTTTACACATTCAGCATTGTTGTACTGTAATATTCACTGATGTTACCCACTACTTATATAGCAATAGTTAATTTAACCTGTTATTTTATAAGTGATGTTATTTATTGCTAGATATATACTAGTTAAAAATACATCAAAATCTACCCATGGTAACTGTTGGTAACTATTAACTCTATCATCTATATTTGATTTGCATCCTGGTGCTTTTACTTACATGGTTTCATTAATGTTAACATGTGTTTTCAATGGTTCCATCATTTTCTTATTTACTTTACCTACGTCCTTGTGTCCTTCTGACAGAAATAAATTCTTGCTTTGAAAAAAGGGGATAAAAGAGGAAAAGAATAAGGCACACAGTTCTTGTTCAGTCTAACTGCTTTCCTTTCAGTATGTATTCAGTTATTATTTAGTACGTATTTGGTTGTGCAACAAGTCTGGCTTCACCTCTCAGACTTCATTACTGTTTCTGTGCCAGGGTTCTCCATCCTGGTCCCAGGTATGTAAATGGTAGGTATTTCAGGGAGGGAAATCTTTCATGACTAAGGAAGTGATTGCTGGTGTTCTGATGACCTGCAATGATGGCTCATTTGGTAAATCTGGCATAATGCTCTCATGAGTTTGCCAACCCTGCAGTTAAGGAGGTTTGTCACTCACAACAACTTTGACATGAAAAGGATGTATGTGTTTCAGTGCTAAAACTTAAGCATGTATTTCCAGTTATTCCTCATGCAACAGGAATAAAGGAAATTCCAATTCATTTTTAAGTGAGGAGAAACAATGCATTACCTGTAAAGAGGGTTTTTATTGATGAAATTATTGCATAGCAGGACATGTATACAAAAGACTAAGAAAAGGGGCAGAGTAGACAATTCTGTTCTTTCAAATTTTGGCATTGGATGAAAAGTACTGTATTTGAAAGAATGGATGAACAGATTGCTCAAAAATTGGTAGCATGCTTCCAGGGATTGGATTCACACATGTGCTTAAAACAACAGGGAATAAGGCCATTATCTCTACATGTAGCCATTTTTCCTGTGCGTAGGGCAGAGTAATGAAGACTCAGGCTAAGTGCATGCAACCTACAACTAATTCCCAAGGCAAGAAAGTCTTATGTTCAAGCAATCATAATCAGAGAGAATAGCTTGAGCTACTTAATAATAGTGGTTGTACAATACATGTATTTTTTCTACATTTAGCAAGAGGAGGAATAAATTAAATCAATTCAAGAAGGATTTAGACAGTATTTTGCATGAATAATTCAAGCAAACTCTGCCTAAGCCTTGTTAGGTATCTTTAAGTTTCTGGACATCTAAAACTAGGCAGGCAAAGCAGAAAATCTAGCCAGGGAGATGAAACCTTGTTTGAGCTATATACTTCTACAGGTGATACATAATGCTTCTAGAAACAAGGGAGTATGATGAAGTATGAGGGTTCTAGGGCAGGGGGAAATGGAATAATACATGTGCCTCTTCCCCTAGAGAGTGGTGATGGGAGAACAGGACTGTTGTCACTAACTCTGTGCCCTCAATGCTGCTGTCATATCCTCTAAAGCAAGAGGAAATCTCTGAACTGATCTATGTTCATTTCACTGAAAGGATACGTCTAATTCTGGACTTCAGATAGCTGTCTCAGAAGGCCCTTTGATTTATTCTGGGACAAACTGAGGAACTTTGCTTGGCAAATACTTCTGGTTTCTATCCAATTTAGCTTCTGCTTATCCTTCAGTATTTATTACTAGTTAGTAGATCAAGCTCCAGCTGTGTCAAATAGGACACTTCATCTACCCACTACCACAACAGCTACATTTACCTTGTACTGTGGTACAGACAAGAATTGGGACAGAGCTATTTCACACACAGTATCACAGTATGTTTGGGATTGGAAGGGACCTCAAAAGATCATCTAGTCCAATCCCCCTGCTGGAGCAGGAACACCTAGGTGAGGTCGCACAGGAACATGTCCAGGCGGGTTTTGAATGTCTCCAGAGAAGGAGACTCCACCACTTCCCTGGGCAGCCTGTTCCAGTGCTCTGTCACCCTTACTGAGAAGAAGTTTCTTCTCAAATTTAAGTGGAACCTCTTGTGTTCCAGCTTGATCCCATTACCCCTTGTCCTATCTTTGTTTGCCACCGAGAAGAGCCTGGCTCCATCCTCATGGCACTCACCCTTTATATATTTCTGAACATTAATAAGGTCCCCCCTTAGTCTCCTCTTCTCCAAACTAAAGAGACCCAGCTCCCTCAGCCTTTCTTCATAAGGGAGGTGCTCCACTCCCTTAATCATCTTCATTGCCCTACGCTGGACCCTCTCCAGCAGTTCCCTGTCCTTCTTGAACTGAGGGGCCCAGAACTGGACACAATATTCCAGATGTGGTCTCACCAGGGTGGAGTAGAGGGGAAGGAGGACCTCTCTCGATCTACTAACCACCCCCCTTCTAATACACCCCAGGATGCCATTGGCCTTCCTGGCCACAAGGGCCCAGTGCTGGCTCATGGTCATCCTGTTGTCCACCAGGACCCCCAGGTCCCTTTCCCCTACACTGCTCTCTAATATGTAATCTCCCAACCTATACTGGAACCTGGGGTTGTTCTTGCCCAGATGCAGGACTCTACACTTGCCCTTGTTAAATTTCATTAGGTTATTCCCCGCCCAACTCTCCAGCCTGTCCAGGTCCTGCTGGATGGCAGCACAGCCTTCTGGCGTGTCAGCCACTCCTCCCAGCTTAGTGTCATCAGCAAACTTGCTGATAGTACACTCAATTCCCTCGTCCAAATCGTTAATGAATATATTGAATAATATTGGCCCCAGCACTGACCCCTGAGGCACTCCACTAGATACTGGCCTCCAACTAGACTCCGCACCATTGACTACTACTCTCTGGCTTCTCTCCCTAAGCCAGTTTGCAACCCACCTCACTACTCTATTGTCTAGACCACACCTCCTCAGTTTAGCTGTGAGGATGCTGTGGGAGACTGTGTCAAAGGCTTTACTGAAGTCAAGGTAGACCACATCCACCGCTCTGCCATCATCCATCCACCTTGTTACATTCTCATAAAAGGCTATGAGGTTGGTCAAGCATGACCTACCCTTGGTAAAGCCATGCTGACTGCCCCTAATAACCCTCTTATCCTTGATATGCCTTGAGATGGCACCAAGGACAAGCTGTTCCATTACTTTCCCAGGGACAGAGGTGAGGCTGATCGGTCTATAATTACCCGGGTCCTCCTTCTTGCCCTTTTTGAAGACTGGAGTGACATTTGCTTTCCTCCAATCCTCGGGCACCTCTCCCGTTTCCCAAGACTTGGCAAAGATGATGGAGAGCGGTCCAGCAATGACTTCAGCCAGCTCCCTCAGCACCCGCGGATGCATCCCATCTGGACCCATGGATTTATGGATGTCCAGGCTATTTAATTGCTCCCTAACCCAGTCCTCATCGACTAAAGCAAACTCCTCCATTGACCTGGCTTCATCCGGGGTCTCAGGGGTACAGGGCTCCCCAGGACAGCCTCCGGCAGAGTAGACAGAGACAAAGAAGGCATTCAGTAATTCTGCCTTCTCTGTATCTTCTGCCACCAGGGCACCCACCCCATTCATCAGTGGGCCTACATTGCCTCTGGTATCAGTTTTATCTGCTATGTATTTGAAAAAGTTTTTTTTGCTGTCCTTGACCCCTCTCGCCAGCTGTAATTCTAAGGAGGCCTTGGCTATCCTAGCTGCCTTCCTACATCCTCTAACAGCAGCCTTATATTCCTCCCAAGTGGCCAGCCCCTGCTTCCATGACCTGTAAACTCTCCTCTTCTGCTTGAGCATACCCAACAGATCCCTATTCAACCATGCAGGCCTCCTGGCTCCCTTAAAATCCTTTCATCTGAAGGATTTGGTTATTTAACAACCTCATGGAACAGACAAATTACTGGAATGTTGTAACAGCTTGCCCTTTCAGGAAGCATTTCTGTCACATACAACCATCACAACTGCACATTTAGTTCACTTCCAAATGTTCTTACTGACAGTCGGTTCCTTTCTCTCTCTCCCCTTTCTCCAAAACCAAAGCAAAACAAACCAACCTTTAAGCCTTGAAAAGGATGCAAAACTGAGGTTGCTTGAAGGTTGCAGTATATATTGCTACTAATGGCATATGGAAGGTTCAAAGATACTACAGAGAACTGCTGGCCGTAAAGTAGACTATTTTAAAATATATTCTACCTTGATTGTTACCTGTGGTGCAGCAAAAAGCTGCAATCTTACCAGTTCAGGTAGGTCTATTCATTTTTCTGTATATGAGCCCAGCAAATTAAGCATCTGCTCACTTCCAGACTCCCAGGAGTCTGACCTCAATACCCTGAGCTGTCAGTCTGGTGGCAGCCAAAGTCACTCATTGCTTTGACATGTACTGAGGTGTCTATATTGAATAATATGGACTGATCCACTGGAACTTCAAAGTTCAGTTGCCCAGAGTTTCCCTGCCAGCCTCTCTCCTTCCCCGATGCCATCCCACATGTCCCTCACATGACAAAATTAGGAAGGTAAAGGACTGAGTGGTGCTTGGTTTAAAGAGAGGGACTTCTTGTGAAGACAGGCAGAATGTTTGTCACTGAGAGACAGCTGAATAAGCTAGAGCAGGGAAGGAGAAGGCAGTGCTAGGGTGATTTAGTGGGATAAAAAGAAAAGTGAACTATGCATCCCCCTGCAAGCTCCCCACTGCTCTCCCCCAGCTCTGGCCAGTGATCCCTCCTGCAGAGCAAAGCACAGCCCCCTTCCTCATGTTCCTTCTCTCTCCCTTCTCCTCCCAGTGCAAATGGCTTTGCCACCATGCAAAACTGCCTCCCCTCACCATGGACAAGGACAGGGTAGGGACTTCACTTCTGTTCTTTGACCATTAAAATTCATTTTGGCTCTTCTGTGGCTCTGCTTGGCACTGGCTCAGAGTTAAGTCATGGCTTAACAGTACGCATCGCAGTACTGTCGGGGGTGGAGGAACAATCAGCAAAGGGAGAAAAGGCTCACCACTCATTCTTAATGACATTCTACACAATCAACCAAGGTTATGTCAGCCTAGTGATCAGAGCAAGGAAAATTAGAACTGGGGCTCCTTAGTTCTGCACCTTGCTTTTTTGTTGGTTTGCTGTTTGGGCTTCCTTGTTATAGGCAGGTGTGATAATAATCCTCCACATAAGCACCCTCTCATCATTCTTTACATGAATGTGCTTTCTTTTGTTAGGGCCTAGTTTCCATTTTCACTGGCTCACTGCTGTCATTTTAGGCAGCTAAACCCCAGCATATATGTGAAGGACAACTTCAAGGGGCCCTGTGGCACAGGAATACGCTGTGTCATGTGTACAGGCACTGGGATGGGAAAGCAGGGAGCTTTGCCTATATTTGCTGTATTTTGGCAAATACCAGCTTGTCTCATGGCACCATGAGCAAAGAAAGCAAGACATGTTTGAAGCTGGAGGACAGGGATGGTTCCAAGTATAAGTAATACCAAAGAGTGTGAGGAGTCTGGGAGAAAGAGAGACAGAGGTACCAAGATGTGAGGAGGGGAGAATGGTATTAGGTCAGGAGCTGGGACAGCAGAATGGGAGAAGGCAAGGGACAAGGATGGCACCTCAGTGGTAGAGTGGAACATCAGTGTGACAGTCAACTGGGAGCAAAGGTGTGAGTGCACTGGGACCAGGGTGCTGGGTATGGGGTGGGATGCATCCTAGCTGGGTGAGGAGGCTGGAATCAGACCAAAGAGCCAGGAGCTAGTGGTGATGGTTGCAGATGAGGAAAGAGAAACAGGAGTGACACAAAGGCAGGAGGGGGGTTTTCTTCTCCACACTGAAAATATTTCATATATATATATATATATAGTTTCCCACAGAAAAATTCAGTGTCTCGCAAAGTTTTCTATGTTTTGACCAGATTCCCAGATCCTACACAACTGGAGTCCACGTCCTGAGCATATGATTTCCATTGCCTATTGCTGTTTTCCGTTGCTCCAAACCTAGCAAGAAGATGACACCTGTGTCTGCAGGGTAGGGCAAGGGCTCACAAAATCCCACCTCTGGCTGCCTGTCTGCCACACCTCTGTGGTGGAAGAAGCAGGTATCTCCTTCGCTTCGTCCTCAGACTCATGTGTTTATCCTTGGTTGTACGAAAGAGATGTCACAACAGTTAAGAGACATAGAACTTTGAGACTCATGGGCAGACAGAGCTCAAAGTATTTCATATTAAGGTGTGTGCAAGTATTAGGTACTATTTTCTTCAGGGAAAGAGTGTCTTCTGAATATAGGATAAACACCAGGGTGGAAAAAAGAAACATCAAATAAACAGAGAATGTTTAAAAGGCTGCAATAGGCAGGAGGTGGAACAGTAGAAGAATATATGGGGTTTTTTTGACCAGTGCTCTTTTTAGTTGTAGGGATCAAAGCCAGATTCCCTTTCAATGCCAAATACATCTATTGAAGTCCAAGCAACAGACTTAATTGCAGCAGGAAATTGCTGTTTTAAAAACCATGTCTGTAAAGAATGGGAGAATGCATATGGCACATATGTGCCTCGACAGTTTTGCTAAATAAACCGTGAATTTTGACAAGTGTGTATCTGTAAGTTTGCCATGGAAATAGGATTGTATAACATCATAGCTGAAACAAAAGTTCAGCCTCTGAAAACTGTAGAGGCGTGCTGCTGAAATGTTTGCTTTGAATGTTAGCTGACTAGTTTCATAACTCCCATGCATGTAGTTAATGTTCTTTTAGACAATACATGGAAAGGGTGGATGCCAGGACTGTACAGTAAAAGCATTAAAATTTTTATATCTAATGGTCAGAGCCCAATTCCAGTGTTTCAGAAAGTGACAGTAGTTTCTTATGTCAGAAAATTTAAAAGATGAGATTTCCCAGCTTGTTTATACAGAATTCTATCAAGTGGAGATGTGGAAAAATATTTGGTTCTCTGTTTAATGAGGAAATTACACTGTAGGAGTATTAATATCATTTGGGGCAACTGGTTAGTCCAGGAAACCAGTGAGGAATGGGCTGTAAAATCTTCCTCTTTTAGGTTGTTAATACAGAGCCATTCCCCTGATGTCAAGAGCAGGAATTACAGTGAAGAGGAGCAGTTACTATTAGTGACCCTGTGATTCTACTCAGGAGTCTCATGCACAACTCGTTCTCACTCCATAAACCACTGGCATGTTTAGCAAAGTGTCAGCTATCCCATCAAGCAAGACCAAGAACTAAGTAGCTGACAAAGCACATCCCCACAAGGCTCCTAGAAGTGGTAATTCTGGCACAGGTTTGGTATGCTGATGGCTTCATGGAGGAAGCAGATCGCCATCAACCATAAGGTAAGCATGGACATCTTTATCCAAAAGATAAACAGCAGGATGATGGTTCAAGCAGCTTTTGTTGCACTGAGCACTCAAAGTCACACTGCACTGGCTTTACAGATCAGTCATTCCTGGTCAGCCCATCTTGGCCTGTGTGCAGGGCATGCAAAACCTAAAGTAACAAAACCAAGTTTTCCATATTTGACCTGAATTTCAAAATCACTGGGAGCATTCTTAGTCCTCACTGAAGGTCTGTTTTGTAATTCACACAAACTGGCTCATCCTGGTTCCCCAAGGGATTAGCATGACCACAAAAGGTGAGCTGACTAGGGTAGGGGGAAGGGGGATTTGGTACATATGCACACACCTGTGCGTGCAGGTATGTGCGTGCACACATGTGCACATCTGTTGTGAGACAGGTTCTTTAAACTGCAGCCCTGGAGGAAACACGTTGCTGAAGTACCCAAGGTGTCTGTTTCTCCTATTCAGTAGCCACAAAATGTCCCAGGCACTGTACAAGGCCTGCCTTACCAAGTGTTTCTAAGGTGGGCATGATTTCCCTAGGGAAAACAGTCCACCTGTTGCTGTGGCATCTTTTGTTGTTCATAAGCTAATTATTTTTTACGACTGGATTAATGCTAGAGTCCCCTATAATAAAAAACGGGAAACACATAAGACACAGGTCTACATCTCAATTCAGTCTCTAGAGAGTGCACCTTTTGAAATGTTATGCTGGAATTTCTTTGTTTATACAGAGCTGATGACCTGATTCTGCTTTTATTTTGTGCCCAACGGATTTTGTCTGGCCTACACATGTGTCACAAGTCCAGACTAACACACTACACATGACTGAAGTCAGACACATGAATGGTCAAGGTATGCACAAAAGCATTTTGGCAGAGACACAGATCACTGTTTCATGGCTTTCAGAGGTGTCCTCTCCCTCCATGACATGAAACATCTATTGGCCCACATGCAGCATACAGCTGCCAGGCAAGGGCGTGCACAGAGAGCTGAAACATGGGATGAACATACCTGCTTCTGCTCTCTGCTCCCATGGACTGGTTAAAGATCAAACTAAATTGGAGTCTCATTGGCACAAAGCTTTGAAAAATCCTTGAAGTTTGACTACACCCCTTACATGGCTGTACTCTCCAGCAAGGTAATGTCATTTGCAAGACCATGGCAGCAGAGGCATACAGCAAATGTGGAGAATCTTGGTAGGAAATTTTAAATTCATCAAATGTTGAAGATCCTGTTACAACAGTTAGTCTCCCCCATGACCAAGACACTCGATCTATTAAATCACAGAAATCACAAACCCTGCAGTTCAGTGCACTGGGAGGATTGTATTAAACCCAGTCAGCACTTATTGGTAATATGGGATAAAAATCTTTACTCTGAAAGTAAGCTTTAAAAGGTCATAATGTAATCGCTGTCACTGATGGTCTCTGCAGTGGCTGTTAGTCTGATTGCAAAGCAACAGAGAAGAAATGCAGATGCATAAGTTGAATGCAAACCCTAAGCTGCTATTTCTGTCACAGTGTTATTGGCAAAATTATAGACACAGAACACATCAGCTTTCTCCACACTTGATAGCCTTAATAAATTTACCTTTATTCTTCATCAAATTTCCTCTTTATTGTTGTTCTGTGAATGCTCATTATGAGAGAGCATAGAAATGCCAAATGAGACAGGAAAAGTGGGAGGTGTGCCAAGGAGTCAGTGGGAGATTCAGACAAGTTTTCCAGGCCCTTTGCATTACTCACCAAAAATATAATACACGAATTAAAGCTGCACTGTCAGACTAGGTCTGGAGCTGGACATGGTGGCACCTGCCACTGCAATGAGATGTGGAATGGAGATGTTTGGAGCCTCATTTGGGTGTTGGGGATTTGCACCCTGGCAGGTGTTATGAGCTTCCAGCTTGCATCAGTGCTGGCAGTCCCCAGTTCTTTCTCAGCTACAAGTTCAACAGCAGAGGCATTTCTTGGTGCCATTCCTCCATCTGGAGGGCACTCCTCACTTAGTCACATCTGTAATTCCCTTTCCAAGGGGGCCACACATCCCCTGTGGCACAGCACATCCCTAAGGCAATTGGCAGAACAGATTACAGCTGTCCCTTGGCTGCTTCCAGAATCACACTCACATTCCATAGCCTGTTTATGCACAGCAGTCAGCAGAACTAATACAAATCCATTTTTAAGGCAGTGCAGGAAAACTTTGTTAAATTATCTCGCAGATGCTCTCTCATATAGAATTAAAAAAAGGTCTTAGAGTGATTTAGTGCTTGGACAAGGTTTGAGGTAACATGTTATTGCATGCCAGCTCCTACATAAGTACTGATGTGTGCTCTCTGCCCTAGCACCACTCTAGCTTGAATGATTTCACATTTGCTATATATTAAGAATCATCGACAATTACTGCAGATCCCTCATACATAATAATTTGCAATCTAATAGCTTGCTGCCTCTACTACACCACTTAGTTTATATCACTTTGAAAATAATTTCTTCTTAATTGAGTTAAGGTCAACTCTTATTGAGAGTGCTGGCACAGTGACTAAATGCAGTTCAGCTTATTTACTCTTAACTCATATTTTAACATTCCTGAATGTTAATGTACAAGAAGCAGATTTTTCATACAGGAAACAAATAATTAGGAACATCCTGAGCAGCACAGCTGTTTAGCTTCACAGTATGTTGTGATGCTACACCCTTCACTACTCCCGATCCTACTGAAACTGAAATAGTCTGCTCTTCCTGGGAAACTGACTTCTTATTGTAAAATCTTTCAGTAAGTTATTTCTAACAGTGGCTTTACAAATGCCTCATGTGCTGCTTGAATGGCTCTAATTTGCTTAATAAAAGGACAATTTTTCTTCTGCTAAAAGAGTAAAATAATCTCTTTCTCAAATACATTTGTGATAGACACTACCAGGAGGCATCTCAGGCATTTATTTTCTGAAAAGCTAATAATATCCAACTTAGTAAAAAAAAAAAGTAATGAATACTAGGGTTTGTGTACAGCTGTTTTTGCTATTAGATTTTAAACAATACAAGTTTGCAGCCTTAAAGCTGTTCCTCCTTCTCTGTTTCATCTTGGTCCTAACTACCATAGCAACCTACCTGGCCCTAAGAAAGGCTGCCAGGTCCTGTGTCTGCCATCTTTCCACAGCATCCTGCCTGCCTCACACAAACCCACAAGTGTTCTTTTATATAATAATAATAATAATAATAATAATAATAATAATAATAATAATAATAATAATAATAATAATAATAATAATAATAATAATAATAATAGAATATATTACTGCATGTGACTGAAGTGGGCATCAGCACCAGAACCCAAATGCCACAAGTTTCTGAGCAACAGTCATACAGTCATTCCAATGCTGCTTCTAAACCAGGTTCAATATCGCTGCAGCACAAGCTTGGGCTTGTAGTGAAGTGCAGCCTCTCAGAAAAAACCTCAGCTTGTTAATGTAACCACCAATGCTCTAAGGAAAGATGAGACAATTCCTGTATTGACCCAAACCTCAAGCAAGCCTGAATCTAAGGTGACCTTCAGCTTCTGAAAAGCAGAAGTTGCAGAGTGACATACTGTGCATCAAACACCCCATAATGCTTCTCAGCCTTCTTCCCTCCTGTCCCAGGCACAGCTGAGCCAAAATTTCTCTCTTTCCTCTGTGAGCCCCTGCCTGAGCTCCAGACACCCTTCCTGCCATCACAGAACCAGCCGCACAGTCCCTTGCAGGAGCACAGGCCACCTCACCACAAGACTACACCTATCCCACCCTGCTTTCCAGATCTCTTGTTGCCAATCAGCCCTGGGCACCTGCCCCGCTAATTCAAAGGCCTTAGCCAATTACACAAGTAACACTGCTTCAACCCGGCTGTGAAGTAGCTAATTAGTGCTGAAAGGTGAGGGATCATTACTGGAAGGCTTCAGGAATGCACATTCTGTCTCCCCAAATAAAACAGTGCTCATTTTGCAGCTGCAATCACACGTCCTGTTATATTGTGGTAGATCATCCAAAGGTGAAGCCCTTTTTGCTTTAGGCATTTTATAATATCTGCCCCAAAGTCAGATAGGAAATGGTCAGATGAGCTCTAGAAGATACTTATTGCCAAGTGCAAGTCTGCACATCATATAAAGTACAGTTGGGGTCACTACAGTTCTGAAGTGTTTAATCAAGGAGAGAGCTTGATTTTTCTCCCTCAAATTAACTTACAATAGCTATGACAGCACCTGCCTCAGTTCTGGAGAAAGTCACGGCCAGATGCAAAATCCTGGCCAGACCCTGAAAGGTGCAGAGTAACACTGAATTTATGCATAATTTTGTAGGAATTGAAGATATGTAGCACTTCTTAGAGCGTGACCTGGACACATCACACTCCTCCCCTCCAAAAAGTAGCAATGTAAAATGCTGAAACTGAAAGTAATCAGTTTTAGAGATATCTGTACAAATCTACTATGGTTTCCTAATAAGGCTTATCTAGCATTGCTATCTAGATATCTACCTGACATTCCTAATAGCTTGTGAAGCTGCTGGTCAATTTCAAGGAGACTTGACAGAGCAGCAAGAGAATCAAGGATGTTTGATTTGAACATGATTCAAAGAAAGAGGAAGTGAGGCAGAGAAATGACAGCCACTCAAGCTGAACCAGTGTCCGCATGGTGGCTCAGCCTCAAGAGACAAATCTTCAGGGAATAAAAACATAAGGCTGGCTCCACTGCTCACTGAACTGCTTCTCCACCATCCTGAAATCCATCAAAAACATCTGTTGGAAGCTTCACTGCAAGTGGAGTAGGAGTCTCAGTGAGCCACAGGTTTCACAGGTGGCTAACAAATCACAAATACCCCCTAATGTGAAAGTCATTCAGCTCCTGTGTTTCTACTCACACATGAGATTAATAATAATTACCCCAGAACTGAAAGAGAAAAAACAAGCCATGTCTCTGCTAGAGTTCATCCTACCAGCAGTGAGGGTTAGATCAATTCATTTAAAAATACTTAATTCAGCTAAAAAAAAAAGTGGAACATTAAAGTCACTTCAGCATCTTAAAATGCTTTATTGTGAAAGGTGGAGGCCCTCCAGAACAGAAGTCAAAAGCAACTCTATTTGATGGTACTTCAATGCGATATAAATGTTCATTAAGAGAGTTATGGAAAGAGTTAGTAAAGCCTACTGAATGCTCTCTACCTTCACCTCCCTGGCCTATTCTTCACTGGACTCCAAAACAAAGTGGAGCTGACCTCTTCTGGTAGGATATCCACATGATTACAAAAGAAAATTGCATTTGTACCAATAGCTTATTACATATCGTATTATGGCTTACTCTTTTCAACCACTAGTAACCATTTGAATGGACCTTGCATGTTATGTCACATGCCATATGTGCAAGTATAAATGCATACTTCAAGATTTATTTTAGCTGAGACTAAACTGATGACAATAATAAAGACAGACTGTTATGATAAGAAATAGACACTGTTCATGGTTAGAAAGATTTGTATCCACACTTCTCTTACTTGTTGTCTTTCTTTATATGGTGCCCTTTACAGGTTTTTATTTTGCTCTTTATGGTGGCAGAAGTGTAATTTTTCTTGTGAGAGGTTGACGTTGTCAACCTTGTCATTCCTTTTCCCATTGCTTCCTAAGGCAAATGAAAGAACAGTCTGTATGGCAGCAAAATTAATTTCTTTCTTCTTTTTTTTTCTCGAATACGTTTTTTTGTGTGAAATGGCCAGCAGCAGAGTGTGACCCTCAGTCTGGGGGAATGGTGGCTGCCGCAGCAGCTGTCCCATGTGCCCACAGGGAAGCCTGGGCCCTGGCGCCAGCGGGTGCTGCAGCACAGGCCTCAAGCCTCCCATTTCCACCAGCCTCACCAGAGGGGCTGATTAATGGGCCAGTTTATCCTGAATCTAAGCTGGGATGCATCCTGAGATATATGTCTGCCCTGCAGAGCTGTGTGATAGGAAACGAGGTTGCGACCAGTGCCCTTGCAATGTCTGGGGTACCTGCTCATCTGGAGCCCCTAACAAACTTCTGCTGCAGTTTGCAACCCTTGGGCTGGTCTCTGTTACCCCTGGGGTCCAAGTGCATCTGCCAAGCCCAAGTATATGATAGTAAAGGTCTTTTCCAATCTAAATGATTCCATAATTCTGTGATTCTACAATCTTGACTCAGAGGAATACCTTGGATGAGAGAAAAGGATTCAATTCTTCCCATTACCTTGGTTCCCAGTGAAAAAAGAAACAGTAAAATTGTTTTGCAGTTAATACAGTCACAGCTGAAAGACCAAGTGTTTCACCAGCTGTACCGCAGCGTACCAACACACCGCCCCCTAGAAGCACACAGAGAAGTCCTCCCCCTTTCTCCCACCTTCCCTCCCCAGACACAGAACTTCCTCCCCATAAAATGTTTTTTAACCTACAAAGATGAAGGGAATAAAGAGCAGGTGGAGCCAGCACAGCTTTGTCCCATACTCCAGCTCCCACCAGGGATGAGGGAAGCCTGGTCAGGCAAAGAGAAATTAGAGGTCATTAAGTGTTGTGAGAGATAGGATTTCACCTGACAGCTGCTTTATCAGAAGAACATCCTTTCCACTTAAAAAATCTGATTGCTAATATGCCCATACTATTGATCGCAGAGAACATCTGAATATCCTTGTGTACTGTTAAGCAATTCTAAAGATTTTGCTGGGGTTTGGTGTATGTACGATGATCAAGAGAGACACCCCCAATTAGTATTGAAATTCAGCCAGCACTGCTTATCAAAGATTAAAACTGAAGCAAAACTTGGCTTTGTCACTACATTAGCCTAAAATGCTGTCAACATCTTTTTCTTGTGCCAACCCTTCTCTTACCCCTCCAAACCCATTGCTGCAGTTTTGAAGCTGCGTATTCCTGGGTTTTAACATCAAAAGACAAATATCTAGGTAGAAACAAGTCCTCTCTACTCTCTTATACTGGGGGGGACTTCTGACCTTTTAAGAGAAGAAAGAAACAGTCTTTCCTACAGTCATTTAAAAAATTAAATGTGTACTAGCATAAGAGTTAGCCTGGAGTTGTCTTCTCTATCTGCTCTTTCAGGACTGCTTCTAGCTTGATTTTTCTTTCTCTTTCAATTGCTTGTAAAAACTTCATAACCCCCTGCAATGCTACATGCGCACAAGGTGTGTCGGCACCACAGTTGTCCTCTGCTGAGGTCACCCTCTGAGGGAGCTGGAGGCTGGCTGCTGCATGGACACCCCAGCACAGTAAGGGACACACGGACCTCAGTCTGTCCCCATGTAACGTGGGGGCAGTTCTCAATGCCGCGGCTCGCCTGTGCTGTGAATCCCCTGCCGGCACGGAAAGCAATTACCAAATTAAGTGTTATTACTCACGGGCAAAACTGCTCCTCTTCCCCTTCATCCGTGATGCCAATGATGTCCCAGGGAATGCAAAGGGTTTGCTTTTTCCCATCGCCAAAGTCCCTCTCCATGATGGAGATGGGAATAAATCACCGACCCTGCCCTTGGAAGGAGCAAGGGGCGCATGAAGCCGCTCTGTGCCTGCTGCCCCTCAGCTGGAAAAAGCTGGTGCCAGCTGGGCTTACCCTGTCAGAGCAACTTGGGGGAAGGAAAATCACATGGAGGAGGGAAGGGGGGAGAGTGGTAGCAAGTGCGTGGAGCCCAATCACCTTTCATCATTTTGTGAGCTGGAAACAAGATACAGTTAAGAGGTCACGTGCCCTGAGTGATTTACAAATGCAATGGCTGCACGGGAAGCCACATGAGAGTTTTCTTTTCAACAGAAGCAGGAAGTTTTATTGATATTTTGTCCAATATCCAGGCTTAGAGATTGTCCATCACACTTAAAAATATATTAAAACAGTTTTAAAACCCACATGGTTGGGGGATGGTGTCTCCTCCAACGACTTAGCAGAAGTGTAGGATTTAGCACTTTCAGTAGCAGACTGAAAACCTCTCCAAGGCAGTAAGCGGAGCCTTGGATCCCAAGCCTAACACTCATATTCGATAAGGAAAAATAGCCTCTTTTTCTGAGCCAGGGCAATTTACTACAAGGATAAGGAAGATGATACCGTGAGCATGGCTCTGTGTGTATCCACATTCCCCTATAAGTGAAAAAGAGAAGAAAAGAGCAGCAGTCTCCTACTCAGTATTGAATCAAACCAGGATACTAAAAGGGGAGCCTTACACAGCACAGTGAATAAACCGCATACTTTTCCTCATGTATCTCTGTCTGGAAGGGACTAAACATATAATGCTAGCAGAAACAAGTAGAGTCTTTGCTTACAGGAGAATATTGTGAACTCACATTCCAAGTGTTTAAACTCCACCTGAAGGGAACTTTAAATGTAGCATGATAAGAGAGGAAGAGAAAGCTGTTAGGTACTTAGGAACAAGAAAAGAAAATAAAAAGATGCTGAGCACAGGGGAGCAGGCTGAATGTCTCTGGAAGTCTTACCTCCATTTATGGAATACACAGAATAATTTAAAGAGATATTGTAAATTCAAATTCAATGTTTTAAATAATTTATAGGTAGAATTTCAATCCCTTGCACAGTCTATCCCTACACTAATTTGGTTTCTTTCATCTGCTTAATATATTTCACACCTCTCCTCTAGCACAAACTGAATTTAGAGAGGCTAGGGCTTTTCTTTGAGAAAGCAAGCTCAAGTTTGGTTGAAAATACGGGAAACATTTTTCACACACACACACACAAAAAGGACTCTCTGTCAGAGGAAGCTCTTTTAGAAACCTGTGGTGGGCTGACTATGTGCTGAAGACCATTCCATGGCTTGAGGGACTCACAGTCATCAGTTGTGCTCTGGTCCAAAAGGGGAAAATGTGCAGGATCCATGCACACCAGCCCTATCAGGCAGGCAAAATGCTGCTAGACAAACCTGCAGCAATGCAAGAAGAGTTCGTGGCTGGACCATCAAATGTAATCCATGTACACTATGCTTAATGATGTAGGGCTACATGGCATCCTAGGTAGAAAAGGCAGAGCAAGGGGAGCACTGCAGATAGGAAGGAGGCAGAGATCCCAGGAAACAAAGAACATCTGTCTCTTGGCCACAGATTTGGGTGTCTGGAGAACTGAAGCCTGAGGATGGGAGTTCATCAGAACTCTGCTTGCTACTTCTGCAAGGTGACCAGATATTTCACATATTTTGTAAGCCATGCTGGAAATCACTGTCAGCTTTCTCAGGGGCAATCAGCTCACTTCAGTACCTTTGGGGTTTATATCCAGGAGTGAGGGGCTTCCCACTGCACTCAGACTATGGCAGAAATTACAATGCTAGCCCAACTGGGCACTGCTGGCTTCTGCCTGTCCACCTCCTCCTGGCTGTCTCTTGGTGTATATAAAAGCTGTAAGCCTGGAAATGGGACTTTCTATTTTGGTTCAACCACCATTCAGTACCGTGTGTCCATGACACATAGCCAAGGCTCTGAGGTACAACTGGCGGCATGAACAGCAACTGTAGAATCATAGAATGATAGAACCATGGAATAGTTTGCGTTGGAAGGGACCTTCAAAGGCCATCTAGTCCACCCCCCTTGCAATGAGCAGGGACACCTTCAACTAGATCAGGTTCCTCAGAGCCCCATCCAGCCTGGCCTGGAATGTCTCCAGGGATGAAGAGAGTGAGCAAGGTCTGAACTGGGGCACTGCTGCCCTGCACCAGAGGCATTACAGAAGCTCAGGGACAATACAGTGTTACATGACACAGCGGTCCCTGGACTGCTACAAATTACCTTGGAAGTAGTTCTTATTCCAAGCCCCAAACCACAGATTTGAACTCATGATATAAAGTTACCTCTTGTTTCTGTCTAGTCCCTCTTTCCTAAGGTTCCTTAGAAAGGTTCCTAAGGTACTTCTAGCAGTGCAGAAGACCTTGGACAGCATCATTTTAATCACACACCATTTCTGTTTCCCTCTCTAGCTGGCCTGTGCTTGTTGTTCTCTCTTCCTCCCACATCTAAAATAAGGAGACTGCAGACGTTTTGACAACTCTCATATTGAAATTCCAAACGATTATGAGTGCATCGCAGAAAACACTTTAAGGGACTGTGGTTCTTTGATTATTTATGGCAATATTGTACATGCAGATTTACTTTAACATAAATAGTATCAAACAGGAGCAGAAAGAAAATAAAACATTCAAGCCTATTTTTGAGACACCTAAGATGTCACAGATCTCCACACCCGCCCTCCAAGATCTGTTCATTCCACTCACTGCTGCAGCAGAGCGTGTGTTGGCAATCCTGCCAGAGAAAACCCTCCCTGCAGCAAATCATACAGTCTGTGAGGTCCTTTGAAATTTTTACTGAAGATATCAACTCCTCTGTTGTTTTTATTTTTTCACTTAATGAAGGCTCAGGATGTTTTTTAATTCATGTTCATTTTCTTGACTGAAAATCCTGGCACTGGCTGGCATCAGTGCAAATGTCTTTCATCCCAGAAGGGCACAGATGAATTTGTAGGTGGCCAGTGGGAGACCAGATGGCTTCTCTGAGCCCTGGGTGTGCAGGCCCCCTCGTTCCCAGTTAAGATACTCTTCCAGACTTGTTACTGCTGCTTCATTTTCCATGTATCCAAAACAGTCATCAGTGGAGTTTAAGGAGCTCTTCATTGCATAAAATGCACACTGCATTAGTATTTGGAGCCTTTAGCACATGAGTGGTGAATCTCAGAGTCTAGATAATATATCTGTCCTTGTCTACATGTATTATGAAGTTAGGAAACCCCAGAAGACACTCAAACCTCCTTGGGTGTTGCTGGCACAGTCACCATTCACGCCTGGGGGCTCTGTGGCTTTAAGCCACTTCCTGCAGGTAAGACTGCAATAGTGAGGAAACAAACACCAAAATGTTATTTCTGAGACTTATTTTCTAAAAGTAAATGTCAGTCCAGAAGCACACTACTGCCTCTGTCCCAGAAAGCTAGTTTACATTGACACTTACAGGAAATACCTTACCTGCACAGGTGCCCTCGTGGAATGGTTCTACCCAGTCCAGGCACAGCCACAGTCCCTCAGTAATTCTATCAGGATCAGAGCTAGTTTTCTTCCTCTGTCACCACCCAGAAACAGAGGTGATATCTTTTAGATGGTTTAGGGGAAGATATTCAGAAATTAAAGGAAGAAAATGTACCTTCTTACATCTTAAACATCTGAAAACACCCCTTTGCTTAGGTATATGACTGTGTTGCAGTAATTTTCATAATTTGGTCATGACAATAAAGGAAAGTTAAACACAGCTCAAGCAGATGCATTCATATTCTTAATTTGACATCCAAGAGTGATTCCATGGAAACTCATGGGACTACTCAGAGACAGGGGGAGGGATGAGAGAGCAGTGGGGAAGAATAGTCACACAAGGAGATAAACATTGCACATTTATTACTAGGAAAATTTCAAACATTAAGGAAAGGAGATAGAAATTACAAGCAATAAGTAAATCTATATGGCGTGGAGATTTCCCTTTAGTTTTAAGAAAATTAGCATTCGTGCCTGTGCATGCAATCTTCAGAAGAATAAAGCAGAAATTACGTGAACTACAATATCCATTATCTTTTTTCTCATCTATGTTTTCATTATCTTTCACAGAAAAACAAAGTTTATGAATGAGGAAGGGAAACAAAAGGTGACAGGTATCAGGTACATCAGAATAACTTTGTTAATTTTCGTACTGTGTAACAAGACAGAACAAAAACATAGAAAGAAACATTATCTTTTCTCACAGATAAGAGGACAATGAGATATATTTGTAATTAGTCAAATTGGCTTTGCACTTCTCCTTTTCAGAATGTAAATTGAATTAGAAATATTTTAAGAAAATTATTTTCATGCAGTGCAAGGCTTTTCAGAGGATGTTCAGGATCTAAGGTCACCATGAACTTAATGAGCTTTTCAGTCACAGGTAGCCTTCAAAAATACATTTTAAGTGACGTAAGGAACTTTAAGAAGTTGTATTATGTCTGGCTTGTTAAGAGAGGGAAGATACAATAGCTTCTTTTTCTTTTTAAATTAGATGGAAAAGCAAAGTACTTTTGAGGTGCTACGTGCTAGTGCTCAGCATCAGTCTGCAGTGATCCCTCAGGCACCAGCAAAGGTGCAATATGATTTGCAAGTTGAAGGCAGGCTATATCAGGGGGATGAGAGGCGCAGGGTGTTGTGCCTGGAGGTGGGGATTCGTGGGCTCAGAGTGCCTCCTGCAGGTCCCGACAGGCTCCTCTGGATGGCACCTTTCCGTGAGGTCCCTGCTGACGACGGGCATGCGTTTTTACCCAAAAACAAGTGTCACCAGTGCAACAGCAGATCCTGATGCCGATTCAGAGCACTCCTTTGCAGCTTCTACAGGCTCACAGTTGTAACCCTTGTAACCCAGCCGGTATCAAAGAGGAGAAGATTGGTCACTGCTTATTGAGTTGTCTTTTTGTTTGTGTTTGAACCACAATGCTGGAATTGAGATCCCCCTAAGCTGGGCATTGTAGAATTGTAAGAGGTAGTCAATAACCACAAAAGACTACAATCTAGGTAGATGGCAGACAGAAAGGGAAATAAGAGAGGGAGAGACAAAATTTTTCCAAAACCATACAATAGCAAAGAGCAAGTGAGTGTCCTACAGACAGAATTGGATTTTACCTTTCAATCAGATCCATACCTTTTTTTTTTTTATCATTTATATCACTTAACTGCCAATATCAACTGAAAACTCCATAAAAGCAAAGCACTTCTCCCACTTGAAACATTTTCTGGGTTCCTCATTATCTCTGGTAAGAGAAACCTAATAGAGAAAAGCCAGGAGTCAAGGAGCAAGTTGTTAGTATCATTGCTTTTATTATTAGCATAGCTGCAAGCTGCACATCAGCTCCCCACAAATTTTACACACAGCTGTAGTGAAGCTGAGCTTTTATTTGTTCCATTGAACTATATAAGTAAAATTATATCAGGTCTCATTACTGCTTTTTTAATCCTCCTAACTGAGGAGGAGGCAAGAGAAAACACAATTGACTTTTATCATTAAAACCCAACAACTGTCAGTAAAAGAACAACAGCACATCAAGCATAACTTGTCTGCACCATGTTTGAACTCAGCCTCAGTGCTGCCAGAACATGTGAGTGCTGGTGAACAGAAGCTGACTGTGCAAATGGTGGCCCAGGGATATCAGCAGCTCCAGGGACAGCCAGGGCCATGCTGCATCTCCATGCTGCTGTGGCTCTCGTTGGTCCCATGTGGGCTGCCTCTCTCACAGGTTAGAGGTTGAGGGAAAGAGCAGCACCAGGAAGGTTGCTTTTCCTTTCCCCTCCAAGCAGATTTATCCTGTAAGTGGGCACTGTCTGAACCTATAAGGCTGTGCTGTGAAGAGGAGGATTTACACAGAGAAGTTCCCCCTTTTCCAAGCCCCTTGTCGCAAAACAGAGAGAAACCACATGGACACAAAAATGTGCCTCTGTATCCCTTGTAAAGCTGGTGGAAGGAGAATAGATGGGAATGATAAACATAGGACCTGCAGCATGAGTGCTGTCCCACCAGCTCAGTGGCCAGCTTGCTGCCATCCTCTGACCCCACCATACCCTGTGGACAGAACTGAGCTCTCCCAAGGTGAGCTCAACCCAAGTCTCTTAGAAATGCCCAACTCAATTTAGTTCTGAAGGATTGCTAGAAAACCTGATTGTGCATATTTTGTAAACCAGTGGTCTCTTGCCAAGTCATTATCTCATTAGACGGGTTTCTTTTATATCTCTGAAAAACAGAGTGAGCCCTCTAAGCATTCTGGATGGTAACAAGACAGCAAGGGGTGAGATTACACTGTGATGCCCATTACCACGATGAATTTTATGTACCTTTTTGAACCCAAATCATAAATGTGACATTTTCCTCGGGACTAGGTGGTTGTTTCAGTGTTTACCAGGCACTTTTACTTTTTATGCAATACTGTATTTTGCTGCTAGGCAATAATTCTGTCATATATACACAGCCAACTTCAAGTGAGAGAACAGAAGATTAATTCCTAAACAACAAAATTATTGTTTTCACAAAAGTATCCTTACAGAGGATGGACTTGCATACCTTTGTTTATTTCGAGTAATCTTTTCCCCTTCTCAGTGGATGAGTGAGCCAGGCTGCAGGAAGGTGGGCAGAATTTGGCAGGTGGAAAGCAGCTCTCCTTTCTCTAAGCTTTCCCCTCCTCCAAGCCAAAGAGAAGTATCTGGAGTTGGAGTCCTAAACAAAGTTTAAGAAAGCTGGTTTTATTAGGCATCACAGGTTCTTTCAAGCTCTTCATCAGTTCATGATGAAATGAGCTCAAAGATGAGATGAGCTGATCAAGTCAGCCTCATCAACAGAAAATGAGAAGATATAAAAAAGAAAGCAATAAACACATTTCAGCTTCTAATTAATCTATCAAAAGCTTTGCTTTCCTTTTTGTTTAAAAGAAAAGAGAGATTACTAAGATTTTTTCAAAGAACAGATCTGATTGTTGTACTTTTTCTTTTATTGACATTGATTTTAACCTTTCCTTATAAGCACACAATTTTTGAAAAACCTTTATGTAAGGAACATCATTAGGCAGCTTTTTCTCTTTTTGTAACATCTACATGTGTGAATGGCAGACAAATTAGTACTGAAGTGTTGAAGGAACCTCAAAACACATTGCTTCTGACAGTGCTAACAACCAATAGATGGAGGATACAATGGCTTAACCCATGATTTCCCAAACTGTTTCTCTCTTCCTCTGTGCATCTGTCTTTCCAGTAGCACAAGAAATATTAAACGCATATAAAACATATTTTACTCTCCATAAATTATACAAATAACTAAATTTAAAAAGCAGACCCACCCAGACACGCTAGTTCTCCTGTTCCACTACCCATCACCTAAGGGCAGAAGAAGGAGACCTCTCATATAGACTGTTTGCACTTCTGTTCCCTCTGCACACATGATGTTTCATTTCTGTGGGCAAGACCGCAGCACCAGCCTGGATAGGATTGCTAAATGTTTTGACAGTTTGAGAAAAACCCAATAACGCAGCTCGTTCTCATATTGTAAGTCTAACAGGTTGCATAAAAATTCAGAGAGAAACTGCTGGGGAACGCTTTAATTAGACTGTAAAATCTCATTGCATTGCAGAAACAGCACAATCAATAAGCCCTTCCTACAGTTGCTTAAAAATGGAAGTCATTTACAAACAATAACAGATGACAAAACCAATTTAAACCATTGCTGTACTAAAGGCCTTGTTACTACTTTGCATTCTGTGTTGTAAACCTGCAGACATAGGGTGGACTTTTTCTTTTTTGGCTCAGGTCTGACAAGGCTGATGAGAATGGGAACCACACGTTGTGCAGAGGTCTGAAAACCTGAGCACTATACATTAAATATAAGAATTTCAAATAACACAACTCTGTTTTCCAAACTTAACAACAGCAACAGTTACCGTCAGCTGCATAAAGAATCTGAAATGTAATGTGATTTCATAAAAAGGGTAGATGTTATTAAGAAGACAGCTAACCAATCAGCTACCAAGACACTCAGCTTCTCACAGAATCTGATGCCGTGTTTAAAACATGTTGAGATCCTTGACTGGAATGAGATGCAATAGAAAGGCGAGGAGTGATTGTGGGCAATCACACCCCAGTGATGAAGTGCCAAGGAAACGTCAATAATAGTCAAATGGTAATTTTCCTGATTACAACATGCAATCTAGGTTCCCACTTCCTCAGAGCTGACGCAGAGTTGTAGATCAACTGCTTCAGACAACTGAGTTACAAGCTGTGGCTTGGTTAAAAAAAGCACATATTGAAATCTAAACATATACCTTGGTAATGTTGTCCTTAGCCCAACATAAACACATCCTTACTTTTACAAACGTGTCTAAGTACCCTCTTGTTGGGAACGTGTTGTTAACAAGGCTTGTTACAGTAATTGTATTGGAGTCATTTACAGGCCAGCATCGCAGTGTGTTTGGCATAGTGCAAAAATGTGAGTATCAAATGTGAATTATAGACTCAAAGTAGAAGAGAGAGAAATTCTGCTGGCTAGCAGAAAAAGACGGGAAGCAGCGGGAACATACAGAGCAATGGGACAGTGGAAAATAGCAAGGTAAACAGTGGTCACTGCAGTCAGAGAGTGGCATTCCTCTCATCAAACTTCAGATTTTAGAGTTTAATTTGTTTATCTGAGTTGGTTGCCCAAGACTCCCTACACCTGATCCATTCAGCTGACTCACCTTTTTCTGCTGAAGACAGATCACACTTTAACATACCTCTTCATCCCTAAGCACTGCAGTGGAGCCCAGGGTGGCTAGCTCAGATGCCGCCATTGTATAGAGCCATTGCCCATAAAAAGTAATAAAAGAAAAAGGATGGATAATAATTATGATTATTATTCTACAATAATGCCACCCCCAGTAACTTTAGCTGAAGGGTGGACATTGACAGTGTGATACGAATGAAAAAAATCTAGAATTTCATCTGAGACAGAAGCAACCATGCCAAGAGCAGACATATGTTTGCACAACAGTAGCATGGTGAAGACAGCTACTAGTCACTCTGAATGAATTAACTCAAAGAATGTCTATGGAGGAAGATTAAGAGGTTGACACCTTTTATTGAATTTTCATTCATATTATATACATAAAAGCTTTACAATTTACAATTGCAACTGACGCTAAAGTCTCAACTCTTTCTGTATTCATCCAATTCAATTGCAAGTTAGACAGGAGCTCCTGGGAAACCCTGAAGCTAAGTCAGAGAAAGCTTGCTCCTGCACTATCTGTGATGTTTGTCCAACCAGCCCCCTGCTCTATGTTTGTAGGGATCCCTTTGCCCGAGTCCTCTGAAGCCCCTGTGGGGCGAATGCTGGTCAGTCAGAAGGTCCCTTTGTCAGAGTTTTGCCCTTTCTGGTGGTGAGTTGCTTGGTAAGACTTATGGGGAGCTGCCATCTGCATCTCTTTCTGTGAAAGCCCATGGGTCTTACAGCTGTACATTGCTTCCTGCCACACTGACACTCGTCCTTGAGCTTATTTGACCCCACTACAAGCTGGTGGGTGGTTTTACTGCAATCTTATTGACATCTTAGGTGGCAGATTTGATCTGGAGTATATGGTACTGCATGTGCCTACCATCTGACTGTGTATGTGTCTGAGACTACGCTGAAATTAGTCCATAAGTGTGCATATGATCCGCATCTGAAAGCAACATTTCATTTTATTTATTTTTGACTGTCAGGTGGCATACCTATCTCCTACCCACATCCTTTCCCATGTAGATCAAAAAGGTAGACCTTCTTGCTTCTTGACACCATCTTGGATGTATGAGGGTGCCCAGTTCCACCTTGATTACAGGTATCTTTCAAAAGCACCCAGCATTATGACCCACAGAAGCAGATGAGATGTCTAAGATTTAACTGACCCCAGAGCAAAGCTGCCAAGAACAGCAGTTCTAGGGTTGATACATGAAAAACGGAGCCAGGAGCACCCCCTTGTTTTGCTTGTTCTCTGGGCTGTACTCCAAGTGGGTGGCTCTGGACCAGAAATTGCTTTTGCTAGGTACTGCAAAAAGAGAAAAATCAGGAAGACGGCCCTTAGATTTGAAAACTTACATGATAAGAGAGCAAATGGAAAGGTAGACCAGGTGTCACTACTGTGGTGGTCTTGCAGTCTCACTATGCTTGTTTCACAGTTTCAGTTGCACTCTTGCTCTACCAAGACATTTCTGAAGAAGGCATTAGCTTTGCTACAAAGAGTTAATTCCTCCCTAAAGCACACTGCAAATCATATCACACACTTTTTGAAAAACTTGTGATATTCAGTATACCATACTACAAATAGATTTCTAAAACATCAATGACTCCTAAATAATTGCCAACTGCATCCATGCAAATGAAATGCTAGTAGAAACAACTAAGTTCTATTGTTTTCTAGATGTGTTTGCTGTTTTGGATAATATTTTATAGTGCTGCAGAAGGGCTTTCATATTCATTAGTTGCTTCTTGTTTGTTGGAAGCAGTCGATTTACTAAATATCTTGCTTATTAGTGTGGAGACATAGAACAGAAGGCAATACTTCATGATTGCATTTTAATAAACAACGTTGAATACTATATTTTTAGTAAGTATCTGGCAGGAGTTAGGCTACCAGCTTTTGTTTGTGAATGATTCAGCTGATAGAATCTGATGTTTCCTTTAAGTTGACCGTGTCATTTTCTGTCACCTTCCTACTAACACCATTCTGCCAACCATTTGGGCCAAGAATCTTGCCTGTGATAGCTCAATAGATTAAATAGTTGAGATCGTAACAGATAACAGCACCCTCACTGACTCATTTTGCAACCTTGAGCTAATCATGTCATCTACTGTTATAGAAAGTGTGTGAAATAGATTCTGTCATGGTTTTACCCCAGCTGGCAGCTCAGCCCCACACAGCCACTCACTGACTCCCACACCAGTGGGGATAGGGAGGAGAAGCAGAAGGGTTAATGTGCAAAAACTCATGGGTTGAGATAAAGACAGTTTAATAGCTAAATAGCAAATGCTGTGTGTACAAGCAAAGCAAAACAGGGAGTTCATTCACTAATTCCCATGGCCATGGAGGTGTTCAGCCATCTCCAGAAAAGCCGGGCTCCATCCCATGTAACAGTTACGTGGGAAGACAAATGCTATCATGTCAAATATCACCCCTTCTCCTTCTTCACCCAGGTTTTATTGCTGAGCACGACATCATATGACAGGGGATATCCCTTTGGTCAGTTGGGGTCCCAGCTGTGTCCCCTCCAGCTTCTTGTGCACCCCCAGACCACTCACTGATGGGATGAGAAGTAGAAAAGGCCTTGAGGCAGTGCAAGCACTGCTTAGCAATAACAAAAAGATCCCTGTGTTACCAACACCCTTCTCATCACAAATCCAAAACTTAGCACCACACAAATTACTATGAAGAGAATTAACTCTATCCCAGTCAAAAAAAAGTGCAGATTCAAAATGCAGTGCCTGTACACAATGAAGATGTAATAACTGGTTAAGTAGCACCTGCTGCCATGGGGTAATGGCTGGAACAATATCCATCTTTAGGGTTGATGTACCCATTTATCTCAAGCCCTGACCAGTGTGAGGATCAACATCCTTGGACATCTTTAATGAATCTTGCCTCACTTTGAAGCTTTGACCATATAAGAATAGAGGTGTTATTTATGAGAAAATTAACCAAAAATCAGTTTGAGAAAATCAAGGAATATATTGAAATGATAAGCAGAACACTCCCCCCAATAACTTTAGCAATAGGTAGTTAATGCTGTTCTTCATTCATCAGTATAAACATCAAATTACCAGTTGTGTTTTTACTTTGTTTCTTTTCTTTCTTCTTACAATAAAGCCTGTGCCTCATATTGGAGATGCATAATACATATATACATGTGTGTGTGTGTATATATGTATATATATTCTATTCCATCCCTACCTTAATGGCCCTGTTGGATTTCAGTATGCTTAGGATTTTGCCCCAGGACATGTTTGTACATCTGTGTATGTGGCAGAAGGCATAGGGAAGGGATTATTTTTCATTCTTGACAGCATGAGGGATTTGAGTACCGATGTTAGATACACTGAATCTCCTCGCCAAAGTGAAATGAAATCTGCTCTAAAGAAGCGGTGGCATGGCAGAGACTGCCTCAAATGAATGCTTTGAGAATATCACTGGAGTCATGCAATAAAAGGTGCTAAACAAAAAGGAACTGTACCTTCTCTGATTAGTCCAACCAAAGATCACAGAAACCCAGTTACATTCAACCTGAGGCTTTAATCACTAACCTTTTAGTCACCCTTGTATTTTCTGCACATAAAAAATGAAACAGCATGAAACATGGGCTAATTTGCACTTCTTGTTATTATGCTTATTAAATAGGCAAAGGGCTTTAGGGGAGACTTGAGGGAGAATGAGACTTGAGAAAGGTGAAATGGGATTTGAACGTGAGATAATATTTTCCACGTGCAGTCAGGCTAATCCAGATCTCCAGTGAGTCCATAATTCACAGACCACTGGGACAACAGAAGGACTGCACTGACTCAACAGGCTTTGCAGTCCACCACCTAAATGCCCAAATTACATTAGAATTTTCTGAAATCCAAATCATTTCAGACCAGAAAACATTACATTGCAGTAAGCACTACCAATTCTTTCCTGCCCACACTTGTTCCAGTATGCTTCATTTGATTTTAAATTTATGCTTTTTTTTTTTTCTTAAGGGATAAAGATTGCTGAGATTTCAACCTTGTTGTGATTTTGTGATGCCAAGCATTCCTGGATTATGCCAACTCTTGTTATACTTTGTTAATCATTACCTTAGCGCATGGGGAACAGGAAATCAAAAGAGTTGGTAAGTTTTCCTTGTTCAATCTGGACAAAGCATTAGAAAATATCCTTCTGAAAAAGATGTAACAGGAGTTATTCACCATTTTTACAGTATTCCTGGAAAACAAGTAGTGATAGTTTTCCAGTAAGATTTTTGATCTGGAAGTGACCATATGGTCTACTTGCAGGCATAAGCAAATGAAACACACACACAAAACCTGATCAAACAATATAGTCAACCCACGTGGCACCCTACGCTAACTGAAGACATCCCCAGATATGCCTGCATGGTTTTCCAGGGAGAACTCACAGTGTAAATGGTAACTGGGCCAAGAAACTACCTTGGCAGCCCTAATCCTGTCTCCAGACAAAATCAATTGCCAGATGAACTGTAGCAATCCAAAGGTATCCATCCATTCTGCCCAGATTGCTATACACCAGGCAGGCATCACATCCAAAAATTTGTCTTCCCTGATGGCCAGAACACATTCCAAGGATCTTTCCGAAGCACAGAGCATGAAAGCTGTGTGACTAATCTCAATAACATCTACTGCTGGGGAAGCCATTGGTCCAGAATAATCCATGGTAAGCCTTGGCACATGGATTGAGTCACCGCAAGGTGCCAACCTCCGTGGCAGTTCTGCTCCACAGCATCCTTCCAAACAGGTGTTCACAAATTTTGAGGAACACGCTGCTCTTTCCTCCATAACTCTGCATGCTCCCAGCCTATTCATATTCTTTTGAAGTGTATATATTGCCTTCTGAAGGCTGTGATTATTAAATGCTGGTGTTTGCTACTACTTTTCTCTCCAGAGGATTAGTGAGAAAGAAGAAATTAGATCGCTATATTAACACAGAATCAGGAGAAGGAAGTTACAACAGGTTCCCCAAAAGACAGATGATTCATATATTTCATAAAAATTGTACTACAAGTGTTAGCTATTGTTCTCTGATAACATTATTGTTGTAGGCATTGTTGCACCTAAGTACCTCATTTATCTAAATTGAAGTTTTACACTTCTGCTCACTCTGCAGGTCTCAGCCCTGCTATGACGGAGCTACTGTAGCAATGTATTATAGTGTCAAATTAACTCACATTTTATATTTTTAACTAAAGAAGGTCAAAATAACAAATGCAGCCAAGGAAGGAACAACTGCTATCATATGCAGCTATGCTTATGTAGCAGCTTAATTCCTCAGCTTCTTTCAGGGTGGTTCCAGAGTTCCTGCAGAAGTGTAGAATGATATTATGTAAGGCAAGTTGTGATTTTAAGAATCTGTTTTCAGATGTCCATGCTGATATCCTTTACAAAGGACTGATTTTCATTGAAAAAAAGTACTCAGCACTTCTGACAAATGGGGCAGTTCTGGTCTCTCATTTAGATAGTTCTTAAATAACAACAATAAAAATGAGAGAATAGGTTACTATTGACAATCTGTAAAGTTTGAAATAAAAGACCTGTCTTTTATTAATGTAATTATTTATTTCTACTAGATGAAACATCATTAATTTTCTCCTCCACTACTTTTCTGGCCCTAAATGTTCAGTGGCTTCCCAATCACAGCAGATGTTTCTGTGTGGTTTTCAGGGGCTTGGGGTTTGCCTCATCCTCTCATTGCAATGTGTACATCCTGTCACTTAATCACCTTCCTTGTGAACAAGAACGGTTTCTGTCCCACTCTATTGGGTCCCTGCCCACAGTAAGAGTGGTGGGAACATTGCTGGCATTTGTTGGAATTTCCTTACCTTCTCAAACCTTGTCTCTTCAATCTGCTCATATGATATTTATGAAGGTGATACTGGCTTTTTGGTAGACAGAAACTGTAATGTCGACCTGCTTCAGCCCCAAGGTCGAGTCTGTATCGTTATTGAGCACAAATAAGGAGTAGGAACATGGAGTCAATCATCTCACAGTTCTGATACCAGACAAACAAGACAAAACTAGATTGAGGTATATGGAAAGCAAACATATTTTTAGTAAACAACCCTGTGCACAAAACTATTTGGCAACTGTAAGAAGTCACCTATTCACCTATTCTGTGAGTAGGAGGGAATCTGACTGACACGATGCCAGTTGTAAAATGATCATTGCCGCAAACCTGAGCTGACTCTGCTGGAAGGCTTTCACATTTAATATTTCCAGCTGTAATTAATGAGCCATCGTCCATTGTTCTTTCTGAGGAAACCAGTCACTGTAACCAGCACAACCTGCCTGTCCTCCAGAAATGAGCTTGCATTTGTTGACTTTTTTTTGCTTTCCCATAAGTGCTTGGAGAATTGCACCTCTCTTCCAGCCTTGCTGTATTCTGGTAGTATAAGACTGTTTCCTCAACTTCTCCCAACATCTAAAGGCAAAACTAAGATTCCACAACTGCCACTATTAAGAACTGGCTGGAAAAATTCTACTTTTACATTATCACTTTCACAAGTTCCACCAACAGTGGCAATTGCTGGAGCATTCATATTGCTGAAAGTACAGTTTTCTCTTCACTGATACTTTGTCCAAATTCAATTCAAGCCCATGCTGGTGATCCATGGGCTTTGGACATGTGGAAAATAATCAAGTGGAGACTAAAAAGCAAAACCAAAAAAATCCACTCTCTTCCCCTAAAAATCAGAAATAGTATCATAATTTAATGGTGAAGTAGATTTTTAGCTTTTATTTTCCAGTTGTCTGTTTTCTGAGGTACAGGAAATGTAGAAACAGATAGTGCAATGACAACAAGATGTGAAAGGCATAGGAAGTTATGTAAATATCTCTAAAACAAAGAGCTTCACTTGCCTTGAGACATGTCAAAGTGCATACATTAACTTAATTTCACTTACAAATAAAACCGTCTTTCTTGCAGCTAAGTTAAACTTCAGCCAATGCTTCTTTCACTTTGCATAAAGGGGAAGATGCCAAGACAATATTTCAGGCATGCAAATGTATAAGTCCAGAGATCTCAAGAGAGGAGTACTGCTTAGGAATGTCTCCACAGTACCTTATGAAAAACCACATATGTGTAATACTGAGCACTTTTACAGTGGGAGGAAGGGCACTCCCAAATCCTTTTTAAAGAAAGGGCAAAGAGGGCACTAAGTAGTTGTTCTTTCTCTCACAGTTCTAGGTTTTTTTTGTTCTGAGACTTTTCACTTAACAGGCCAATCAATTCCCATTTTTCAAATCAATTTTTTCTTTCCTTGAATATCTTGTGCTGAGAGAGCACTTTCAGGTATGACTTTCTGAGTTTATCTTTTTGTTCTGTATTTATTATTATTGGAAAGAGGAACTCTCTAATTGCCATTATGGCAATTTTTTTTCCCCACAGCATTCTTTGGAATAAAAAAATTACTTCAGGAATGATGACCCTTTCTGATGCTCCCCTACATTCAGCAGCATTTCAAAAGGCAAACATTTAAAGATCAGTCCTGCCAGTGCCAGTCTGCTGGTTCTTCTGGTCAGTCTTTTGTAACTCACTCAATAAGGCAACATTTATATTTGTGTACAGCTGCAGAGTCCCAGCTGGAGTGTAACTGAAGGAAGTACAGACAGTGCTTCCTCGCACATTTAAATTACTGAAAAGTTGGACCACTTCTCCTTTGCAATCTTTGAACTTGTCTTAAACCAATCAACCAAACAAACCCCTCAAAACCCAGCAAACAAAATTGTATTTATATCATTATCTTAGGAACATCTCTGTGGTGGCATTCTAGATCACTCTACTCAGCTGAGTTACTCAATGTATTTGTGATGCTGAACAAGCATTATAAGCCCCAAATATAGCATTTGATACTGAAAATAAAGGTTGAAAAGATTTAATCTTAGTAACAAAGACCTTTGATTTCCAGTGGTAAAATCAGTTATCTTTCACTTATCTGATACTTCTTGGAGACCATGCCTTTAGAGTTCAGAACTGGAAATATCAAACCACCGTAGCTCATGAGGCTTCAGCAGGGCTGGAGATCATCTAGCAGACAAAGAAAAAAAAAATTATTGTCTGAAATTTCTAGACCGAAAAGAAACGAGAACCTGAGATTTCGGGCACTGACACAACATGAAACCTTTTGAAAAATTTCTCTCAGTCCCAGCCATCACCAATAGAAAGGGGAAAGTCATCATTATTTGATAGTATTTCTGCAATGGGATGAATCCCTATTCCTCAGCCCATCTGACTTGCTTGCTCTTTGATCTCAGCATGCATGAGGTAAGAAATGGTAGGTTGTGTTTCCGTGAATGAGACTTTACAAGAGGAAGTGGAAGATCAATAATTTATGGAGCAGAAAATGGTGGTAATCAACAAGCATTATAATTATCACCATCTAGCTATTTTGACAGGACATCTCAGACTGTGCTTAATCCAAAAGATAAAAGCTAAAAGTATGCTGCAAAGCCTCCATGCTGCTGGAACTTAACCATTAAGCTGAAGGAGGTCAAACCACATTCTCATCTTACATTTTCTTCTGCAAACTATTAATATTTCCATTCTGATAACTCTACACACTTTGCAAGAGATTCCGGCAAGATACTAAGAAAACAAGACAGTTTTTCTGAAACAAGAGGAGCATATGCTTCTATGTCAGGGTGCTTACGGTTGTAACTCTAAAAATATAGACAGCTTTTATATGGAGATCATTAAAATAGAGATGCACTTACACTGAAAGGCAGTGACTTCATAAAAACCAGAAAGCTCTGTAACAACACAATCCAGTAGTTATGGTGAGATAACAGTGTTGGCAGGAATGCATCATTTCAAAACAAGCTGAAGAATACAGATTAACTCAGAGGATGCATCAAAAGAAGTGTGACCAGCAGGTCAAGGGAGGCGATTCTGCCCCTCTACTCCATACTTACAGGACCCCACTTGGAGTTCTGTGTCCAGCTTTGAGGCCCCCAAGATGAAGGACACGAACCTATTGGAGAGGGTCAAGGGAAGGGTCACAAAGATGATCAGAGGGCTGGAATGCCTCTCCTATGAAAACAGGCTGAGTTGGAGTTGTTCAGCCTGGAGAAGACACTGAGGAGACCTTATTGCAGCCTTCCAGCACCTAAAAGAGGCCTACAGGAAAGCTGGAGAGGGACTTCTTACAAGGGCCTGTAGTCATAGGACATGGAGTAATGGTTTTGAACTGGAAGAGGGTAGATTTAGATTAGATAGAAGGAAGAAATTCTTCACCATGAAGGTGGTGAGGCATGGGAACAGGCCACCCAGAGAAGCTGTGGGTGCCCCATCCATGTTCAGGACCAGGTTGGATGGGCCTTTGAGCAACTTGGTCTTGTGGAAGGTGTCCCTGCCTGTGGCAGGGGGGTTGGAACCAGATGATCTTCAACATCCCTTCCAACCTAAACTATTATATGACTCACTACTCAATACCGCCAAATGCTATAAAAAAGCAGCCAATATACTGAAAAAACATTTCAGAAAGCATAAAATACATCTCAAGTTCCCGTAAAATAATTGGAACTTTCTAGGGTTTGCTTAATTATGCAATACAGTTAACCCCTAAGTCAGTGATTTAAAACTTAGGTTAAATATATGAGAAAAGCCTGTCATTTCATTTGAAATTAATACGATTTTTTTCACAGTAAGCATTTGAATTAATATTCTTCATACTGGAAAACTCCTATATGTTATGAAATTATGTTTCCCTGCCAAGATAAGATGCTTTAATTACATATAAAGCAGAAAGACTTGCTACAATTGCCAGAGAAAAACAAAATATAAAAAATGAAGGTGCATTGAAGATATCTTCCTTGAGTTGTTTTATCAAACTGGTGATTTTGTAGTCTATTAACAGCTGTAGGCCCAAAAAGCATGTGAAATCATTCAGGCTGACAGATCCAGAGGTCCTCAATCGCTAGAGGTGAAACTATAATTTCAGCAACAGATCAGCAATTATACTGAAAAACTGTACTGCCTACAGCTAACCATTGCTTAAACTCATTCTATAACATATTATAGAATTAATTTATAGAATTATAGTTATTATAGAATTAAGTACATTTCAAAACGCACAACAAAACATTTATGAGAGGTTTGCAGAAATAAGGTTCATCACGCAGCATATCATGCTGTGCAGAAGGAAGGCACACTGAGTACCTACACAAAATCTGTGTTTACGACCTGCTAAAACACTGCGATCAACTGGAGGTCTTACAGCAGCCATTTTCAGAAAACATACAAAAGGGTAACATTCATAACCTTTGCCTCAAAAATGCAGGGTGCCGGCTGATGGAAGTTTTGTCAGGCCACATCCATCCTACCAGCCCCCCTCCTCTGCAGCTCTTCTGCAGCCTACATTCCATCCCCGCCATCAGGAGGGAGGCGAGCACGGGTGTGCATCCCACATGCAATGTGGCACGGTCCACACAGCACCCAGGTTTGACGTGCATCAAACCTGGCGTTTGAGGAGTATAAAAAAGTATTTGTGCTGGAAAAGGTGGCACCTCTGGAACGGGGGAACTTTCCATCCCACCCAACAGATGTCACACTGCTATGAAGAGAACAAGAAAGAGTAAAATGCAAGTGTAGAGAGGTCTGTTATTGTCACCCCCCTTCTGTTACTGTATTACATGAGTAATTTGCTGATTTTTAACATGGCTTCTACAGCATTATCTGCTGTGTAAGTCAGAGACAGAAGGGTTAGATGGGTTAAGGGACTCAGGTTTTGCAGCAGCGAGCATTGCAGTATCTGCTTTCTTGGTATCTGCCTGCAGAGTGTCACCTCTGCCAGACGGCAAGGCACCACAACAGCCCAAGCATCGAGAGAATGAGTTTGCAACAGGTAGAGCTGGGAGTGGGGAAGCACCAGGGCTCACCAAGAGATGCTGCAGAGGCACTCACCTGACAGCCCAACCCTCGCATGACCACACCAGCCCAAGGCACAGTTATAACATTAGCCTCAAGTTGTGCCAGGGGAGGTTCAAATTGGATATTGGGAAAACTGTCTTCACGGAATGGGTTGTCAGGCATTGGAACAGGCTGCCCAGGGAAGTGGTGGAGTCACCAGCCTTGCAGGTACTCAAAAGACATATAGATGTGGTGTTTAGGGGCATGGTTTAATGGTGGACCTGGAAGTGTTTGGCTAGTGGTTGGACTCCACGATCTTAAAGGTTTTTTCCAACCTAAATGATTCTTTGATCACCATGGGGTTGGGATTTCTTACCTGGTATCCTCTTCTGCACTGCAGCTGTACATTGTACTGGGCCTTGTGTAACACAGAGAAAAGTCATTACATGTGTGACGGGGAAAAGGGATGTTTCCATTTTAACCAAGTTATTTTGTACAGAACTCACCCATTATCCCAACCACCCTGTCTCAGCTTTTATGGTCAGGATGTTCCTCTCCCCTCCTGTTGGAGTCATATTCCTGGGCAAAACAAAATTAAAGATTCAGTGGCCTAGAGACAACCTGCTAAATCTTTTTACCAGTTGTTGCTGTTTAGCCTTGAGCAGCAGCTAAAACAGTAACCAGCTGTGCTCTCTCTCTTTGCCTTTTCTTCTGCAGGCAGAAGGAAGGGAAAAGGTAAGACTCATTGGTTAAAATGAAAACAGATTTAATATAACAATAATTTAAGAAGAGTTAATAATAACATCAATATCATAAAATATGCCAAGCTGTTCAAACATGCAGAGCAGTACTTAGGTGCTGGAACATGCACTCCCAGCGCTGAAGGCCAGAGGGTGGACAGTGCGAGCACAGCAAAAACACAGAGATCGGAACAGGAATAGGAGCCGGAGACCTCCTGGACAGTGGCCATCAAGGAAAGAGGGCAAGGCCCAGCAACTTCCCACTTATATATGGAGCATGATGATCATGGTATGGAATACTCCTGTTGGCCAGCTTATGTCACCTGTCCTGGGTCTGCTCCTTCCCAGTGCTATCTTGCACCTGTAGCTGGACAGTTGGAAAGTCCTTTGTCCCCTTGGCAACAGCTAAGATGCCAGGAAGTTCTTACATTTTATTCACACCAAATGCCACACACTGGAAAGCTACTGGAATAAAATACTAATTTTATGCCAGAGTACTATCTTATTATTCTCAAATTAAATCCAAAAGACCATGCTAGCTACCAAGAAAAAAAAAATTACTTTGATTCAGTCAGAGCAGCACACTACTGACAGGGAAACGTGATCGAAAATGTATAGGCTTGGTTTCTAACTGCTGCTCCAGCAGCTGTTTTTAAGTGTGCACAAAAATAAAATATTAAATATTCAGTGAATGTAAGTAAGAAAACCTACCTATCTAAAGAATTAGCCTAGGGAGTGGTGAGTAAGGATCAAAATTTTGGTTTTAAGATGCTCCTTCTCATTTAGGAGACCTCAGTCCTTTATGAATCTAAGCCAATAATGAACATGACAGGAATGGCAGACTTGAAGCACAGGCTCTCCTGACTTGCCTTCCCTTCCACCAGCCGCTCCCACTGCCCTACAGATAACAGTGATTGATATGCAAAGACATTCTTGCAAGAACATTGCTTTGACTATTTGTCAGTTACAACAAAAATAAGCCCTTTCTAATTAACTGCCCAGCTTCATATAGCAGCTGTAGGGACTGCCCATAGCCTTAGACATTATCTTGGCACACCCTTACGAAGTAAGATGACAACAATCTCAGATCACGAGCAGCTTCATTTTGCAGCCTGCTTTCTTCTGTATTCCCACCAAAATATTTTCCAAGTTTCTGATACATGTATCTGTCTTTGCAGATGCATTGGTTTATTTAATTTTTGAGGGATCCATCAAAAGAGAAGCACAAAAAACTTTCCCAAGATATCTAAAACAAAAAAAAAGACAGAAAACCCAGCACACCACAAAAAAACCCTCTTGGCCCTGCAGCTGAATTACATCTGTCTTTCTCTGATAATCAAAGAAAGGCTGCTTGTAAAAAAAAAATGCTTTTGCCTTGTTACAAGCACTGATCCTCTTCTTTAGGCAATCTCCTTCATTAACCAGGACTAAGTTGGGTCAGCTACTTCTTGGCTACCTGCTTATCTGGCAGAGTATTATTTGTTCATCCTTTACCCAGGGATAACAAATTCATACAGATTTGTATCCCTCTGCTAAATATAGCAGCTTTTTCAAGCTGCCATAGGTGTGCCAAATCAAAACAAGGAGGTTATGTTGTACATACAAAAGCAAACAACACATGCAGGTGGACAAAGATACATTCAGCCACATACCAATCTGCCACATCAATGATGGAGCAAAGTCAGTAAATTTCATAGGAGCACTGATTCTGTTAAAGCTTTAACTAAAGTCTATTGCCACTGGCAAAAATACAGTCAAACTTTATTCTTTTAAAACACATGCATTGATGAAACTGGGAATAATAGATTCAAAAAGTTTTGCTTGCTTTTCAACAGATCAGGAAAAGAAAAAAAAAAAAAATCCTGAAGTCTCTGTGTGGTGAAACAAAATGTTACAGATGCCTCCCCCTCAGGCACAGAGTGCAAGAGACCGAAGACTGTTGTTAAAAAATAATTTTAAGTTTTTGCCCCTGGTTACACAATGTGAGGCACGGTTATATAAGATTGTCTGTGTCTCCTGGTGAAATTGCTGTCCATGGGCTTTTGCAAATACATTTGCATTTTTAGCTTTCTCCCAATCCACAAAAGCACCTTACATGTATCAAAGTTGCATCTTTTTGTTGAATCATAGAATGGTTCAGGTTGGAAGGGACCTTAAAGATCATCTTGTCCAACCCCGCTGACATGAGGAGGGACATCTTCAACTAGATCAGGTTGCTCAGAGCCCCATCCAACCAGGCCTTAAACACTTCCAGGGATGGGGCATCCACAGCTTCTCTGGGCAGCCTGTTGCTGTGCCTCACCACCCTCATGGTGAAGAATTTCTTCCTTCTGTCTAACTTAAATCTACTCTCTTTCAGTTTAAAGCCATTGCCCCTTGTCCTAACTATTGGTTAGCGACTACTTTTTGCTTTCACTCTTTTGTTGCACTGCTCATCATCTGACTCTGCTGTGCCAGGGAACATTTTGATAACAGCAATAGTGTTGCATCTGGGCAGGCAGATGGCCAGATCATTGCTGCTGTTTCTGTGCTGCTGTACTGGACAGGCATGAACTTAAGTGGAAGGTACTGCAACCTGTGGATGAGTCCACGCCAGAACAGGACACCTCAAAGCACCTGTACTGTGAATATGTCCACAACAAAGCAGGTATATCTCAAAGTGTCCGTGCCACAGCAGTGTCATGTACTGGTAAGGATAACAGCCAAAACATTGTGGCAAAACCAGTTCATCCAGCCACAGGAGATGATACATTCAGTATAGGGTGAATTGCCATTTACATATCAACGATGAGCTAACAAGCCCCAGACCAGGCCAGCTGGCCAATACAGGAGGTGGGGGATGTGCTAGAGGGCACATAGCTGCAACTTCTAATATGCCCAGCATGGCACAAAAGGAAAAGCTGAGACCCTTCAACATGGCCCAAGACTTGTCAATCTTTTGCAATCACCCCTTTTCCCCCCAGACTTTTCTCTCTTTCACAATAACACCTCCACAAAAGACCAGAAGTTTTGCAAGCAGGCAACCCAGAGGGCTATGAAGGTCCACCTTGTGCAAGCACTGGTGGCACCCACCCACCATCCTGAGGACCACTCTGCCCACCAGTCTCACCGCATGAACTGAACAAGACACCAGAGGATGCCACACATCACTGGATCTGAGACTGCAAGCTCCATCACACATAAAACGGAGCCATAAAGATGGTGAAATCTTTCTCTCTCTATTCTTTCTTCCCCATACATATAAGAAGGAAAGCAAAAAGGTAGAAGTAACATAGTAACATAAGATTTGCAGTCCCACATATGCTGCAAACTTTTAATGTTTACCAATTGAACCTACAATAACGTAAATCCTTCTGCCACCAAATCATATACCATTTGGGCCAAGCTACAAAATAAAAGCCTTTTGTTTGTGAACCTTAAGTACTGTGTGTATTGTTTTCCAGCCAAAGGGGACCCACAAACCTGAGTCACTTCTCCCCTCCACTCATACATGAGGGTGGGACATGACAAGCAGATATACCTCTGAAGGGATAGTGACCAAAGAATAGGTCCACACTGGAGAAGGTACACCTTGAAGCATTTGTGGCTATGCATGGGGTCGTGCTGAAGCACCTCAAAGCATGTGGCCATGGATAAGCCCATGACAGAGCAGGTACACCTCTGGAGGGACTGCAGCCATAGGTAAGGCTATGTTGGAGCAGGGTCACTCCTGAAGGGACTGTGGCCCATGGAGAAGGCCACACTGGAACAGGTGCACTTCAAAGCAACTGTGGCTGTGGGTAAGTCTATGCCACAGCTGGTATAGCCCTGCAGAAACTGTCCTCAACTCTTTCCTAGAACCACATGGACCACACTCCCACCTCATATACCAGCTGTTCACCCAAAACCAAACATGGCCTCACAATAAGCCACCAGCCTGTAGGCAATTCCCTCCAAGCCAGGCAGAGATAGGCAGGGACAGCCTCACAGCCAGGCAGTTTGTGTGCCACCACCCAACCCTAAGGTATCCCTGACTACTTAAATCCCCATACAGTACAAAAAGCATGGCTGCTTTCTCACTGAGGCAAGGTGAGAAGAATGGCAAAACCAAGCCCAGGCTGCATCTTCTCCTGTTTTTACATCACGGGCTCCTGAACCGGAAAAAAAAACAATTGAGGTGAGCATATAAAAATTGTGGTCGGTACAGCACAAGAGAAGAACACAGTCCTACAATGAGAAGGATGCTTGGGCTGGCGTTTATTTCTCCCTAAGTAGCATTACCTTTCTCAATGTTTTAGCAAGAACTGCTGCCGGGTGTACTGCACAGGATCTCTGCTCCAGGATCTGCAAGAGCACAGGTTTCCCTGACTGGCTGCCAGTCATCATGACACCAGCAACCACAGCTTAAATGTTGCAGGAGGGGCAGGCAAACACATAGTGTTGATCCTACCTACTCCATGCTTTTTATTTGCCTGCTTTCAGCTGCACATTGTGTACACATTAACCAGTTGGCAGCTCTCTCCCTCCACACTTAAGAGTCTTCCCATTTCCTGTGTATTTTTTTTTTTTTCCAAGCTTCCACCTTTCCTCTTGTGTCATGGGTTTCTGAACACTCTTGCAATAACAACCAGGTAGAATAACAGCTAACCTCTGCTGGGCTTTGAGCAAGAGTGGTTTATATTTACAAAAATCCCCTAAATAAAAGGGAACAAAACCATTAAGTAAAAGCTCTACAATGCCCCAAATCAGTTTGAATTTATACAGATAGTACCAGGAGGGATTGTCTCACATAAATGTATGCACATGCATCTGTGTCAAGCTCCTGATTCTAGATTATCTCTCTAAGCAAAAATGGCATTGTTGTGGCTCAACAGCCTGTGTTATACACCTGCTTCAGGCCAAAATCAGTCACACCCTCGAAGTGTTTCTTCTGCTCAAGGAATATAGAGGAAGTTCAGATGTGGATATCTCAGCTGCTATCCTCTATATTTGTTGGGCTGAATCCTATGCTACCTGCCTGAGCAGCAACAAAATGAACAAGGTTTGGGTTTTTTGGGTTCTTCACCAGAAGAAACTGCAAGTTCAGATTTGTAGCTCACAAGCTGGGCCCAGTACTCTGCAGATAAATTACTTCAGTATCTCCTAGCAGGATGATGACCAGGCTATTCTCTCTTGTTTAAGCTACAAAGCATGACAAAAAACAAAACAAAACAAAAAAACCAAACAAACAAACAAAAAGGAAAAAACAAACAAGAACTCTATGGAGAAATCAGAATGAGCAGGTGGAAATATTACTCTATTACTCTCCAGCTCAAGGAGGAACAAAATTCTTTTTCCCAGGTCTGTGGCTCTCACTGCCCGTTCTGTGCAGTGAGATGTTGTTATTACACAAGCAACATAGAAGGTGGCCTTGTGCAGCAAGGTCTGTAAAGTGCATGGCAAAACCTCTCAGGTTGAGCAGTCATCAAACCCAGATCTCCCACTTCCTAATCACCAGTTAAAGCAGTGTATCAAAGGGACTTGCCACTGTATTTTCAACCTGCTCCTCCCAACTTCTGTTACAGTGGCTACATTTCCTGTAACATGGCTCGCACTGCCATTGGCAAGATCCATGCATCCTCCAGCAGATACAAGTGCAAAGATCAGTTCTCAATCTGTACATCCCAAATGGCCTTGCAAACCTGACAGGGGTGCTAAAAGCTCAGCTTACCTTTTAATATTTAAAGAACTTCACTGGAAAACCTTAGGCAACTACAGCCATATATTTGGAAAGGGAAAGCATGTGTGGATTGCTCCCTTTGGCTTACACAGATCTCACCTCCGTCTAGATTCTTCTTTAGACACCTACTGTCTTTGACAGAGTTGGGCCTAAGGCAACAATGACAACTTCTTGTCTCTCTCATTGCAACCAGAGACTACTAATTCAACAAACAGGTCTACCACCACAAACAACATATTAGTCTTGAACACACAATATAGAAACAGTGGAGTTGTCATCTTGCTTCCTGTTTTCTTCCAGTGCATGATTTCATCAACTTCATCATCATGCACAGGGTAATTCTGTTACTATGGTAAACAATTTCTCTCTCACTTTATTAATAGTAATTCCAAACAAGTTAGAAAAAGAAAAAAAAAAAAAAAAAAAGAATCTACACATTTAGATTTATGCCTTTGGCAAAGGCTGGCTGTTTTGTAGATTAGCACATATAACCACCCTACCCGGAAAACCTTGCTATCCAAGGCTTTTGTTATGTTCACACAGATGTTCACAAATAAATTCAGCATCTGATTATTTTCAGATTAATGACATCCTGCTCTATTAGAGCATTGCCAAATCATCATTTTATTGCCAGTCTTGCAAGGTTTTGTACTTTATTTTTTTTCCAAAGTTCTAAGAGATACGTGATTAGCCAATAAACTCAGTTTTCCTTTCTAAAGTCTCAAGCGAGCCTTGTCGTAAGCTTGACTCATGATACCCTAGGGACCCAAAGAACAGGAGTTAATCTTCACATTTTCTTAATCACTCTCAAGACTTTTAAGGGTCTGACTCATGATTTCTAATGCCTACAGTTGGCAATACTGCATATACATTACATGTGTCATATCGTCCATCTGCCAGTAAGAAAAATCTTTATGAAAAGTCCAATTAGTTACTACTCATACTGTTTTTAATTGACCACTTAAAAAAAAAAAAATCACAAATCCCTGAAACCAAAGAAGTTATATCACTGCAGTAGTCACTGACAGCAACAGAAAATAAATTCCTCATTTATCTAATTAAAAACAATTAGTAAAATCTACTTCCTACTCAGTCATGCATGTGAAACCTAAACAGAACTGTTTTAGATTTCTTAACTCTGCAGCCTACAAAACAGAAGGTTGTAAAGCCATGAAAACTTACTAAATATCAATTATGGAAGCATTCACCATACTGCTGTCACTAAAACACAAGTGTAAGAGGCAGGTTGTGAAGGTTCATTCCATTTGAGGAGTCTCTTATGGCATGCTTGGTGGTGCCAGCCCACCATGAGCACCTCCTGTGCAGGTTGAAGGCACTTGGTGAAGGCACTTGGTCACAATGGTGACCTCCATTGTCCCACTGAGACCAACACCTTCGCCAGGTCAGCTGTGTGGCAGCAGATTTGTCACATACTGTATTTCTAAGAAGCTTCTGCAAAAAGAAGGGCAGAATGTTTCTTTGCTGGTAACACAGGAGGGTAGCAACTCACATGGCAAAATTTGATGTTTTGATTACTTATGTTGACATTTAATTAATTTTACACTTTAGAGAAAGGCCCTAATTTACAATACAAAACAAATCAGAGAGCCACATTTAAAATACAAAACATAGAAATACATACAGCAGAACTAGTTTCAGGCATATTCAAATTATCCAATAACTTGGCTAGGTATTCGCGCCATGCAATTCACCTGACTCTTTTATTTTGGCTCTACTTTTGAGCCTACAAATAAAATCCTAATTATATTTAACACATATTTTGTGATTATACATCAAAATGAATCTGAAACATCTAAACACTTAAGAAAACTATGTGCAGCGTGCTTAGTCTGAGTCAGAACCATTCTCCTCCTCTCCACGAATCTAGTAAGCATGTTTTTGTAATTTTCTAGACTACTAGAAAAATACAAGCAATAAAAGAAGACAGCCAAGTAAGAAAGTACTTGGGAGATTATATTTGTTTCAAGCAGTCTGAAGATTAATAACTTAATTATTAGATTGGTAATTATTAATAGTTTATAATTAAAGACTAGAAAAAGTTTAATAAATTGAACATCTACTCAACATCGTGAGATATTAGAGGCCCAACCATTACACTACTGGTGTGATGGAAACGTCTGCTGTTCATTTTGCCAGGAGCTAAACACATTTATCTCTACATTTCTAGCTAGATAAACACATTTTGTTTTCTGGCATCGCACTGACATATCCCCATGAACATATTGTATGATTCAATGCTTTAATACCTGGGTTGCTTTCCCCAGAAGTCGAGGCAATATCTTGTATTGGTAAGAGAAAAAGTCATTCTCAGTCAAAATCTTTCACCATTTTTAGCAACAAAATGGCAGAGAAATTACCCCATTCCTTAGCAGACACTTTCAAACGTTCGTATTAGTGCTGGGATTTATCAATCTGCATATCACCAGTTTGTTTATTGTCTTTTGATGATTTTATCCAATTCACATGGTGTGAGTGACCACTCCTAACTGACACAGGAGGAACAACATCTGCTTTTTTTGCACACACACCCCCCTTTCTTTTAACAGATTTCTCCTTTTCATTTTTGAGCACATTTATACTTCACAGATTTTATTCAGCTTGCTATAATCCTTAGCCTTAATGCAAAGAAGTCATCTGCTGTATGAATTCGAAACGGAAAATACATAATGCATGCAACAGGGAGGATGCATTAAGTTAGATCTTAGTAAGCATCTACATCTGCCACTCAGTCATTGCTGATAGCATTTTCCTGAGGCAATATATATTCCAAACTTTGTTTTGGGAGTTGGGGGGTGGGTGGGAGGGGAGGTGGAAGGGAGTGCTGAGTTGTCATTCTTTAAGTAAAAACCACAAAAAATGAGAAAGAAGCACACATTGGTACCTCTAACTGTCCAAGTATAGTATCTGTATTCACTAATTTCCTACAGAAAACTGAATGCAGCTATAAAAAACCTGAAAGTCCCTCCAAATTCTTTGTTTCATAAGCAAGTAAAAAAATTGACTATGTAAACACATCAAGGTTGTACTAATTATGGTCAAACACAATATGAAAATAGCATACCACCTAGAAACTCACTACAGGGAACCTCACTACATGGAGATGTATTGACATAGAAAAATAAATAGGTAACTTGACCTGTTAATGCAATTAAATGTAATCACTTCATACCACAAAGATTCTACAGTACACAGGACAAAAATATATTTCTTGATGCATTTGGCCTAAGTATGCTTGTATAGCAGCTATCTGGCATTTTCTCCCTGTATTCAGAGAGTAGAGTTCAAGCGCTTTGAAGTGCGAGCTTGCTTTCTAGCTCTGTTAATAGGTCAAAAAGTTAGAAGCGATTAAATGTGCACCAGGCCAGAAGTTAAGATGTGGCTGCCTGTCCAAGGGCTGCCAGCAATGTGCTTTTGTACAGCTGACTGCCACAATAAAGGCTTGAGACTCACCTAAGGATCACACATGTTGCCTCCTTCCCGGAAAAGCTTATTTCTCCCCCAGTATACATACTTTTGGGAGACATACTTAAGACTGCAGAATTGAAAATGTATAATTTTCAAGAAATGAAGAATTTAATATATACATATATATCTTAACTCCAATAACAGTCTCCCCAGTGTACTTCCCAAATGTCTTCATAATACTTTTTATGATGCAAACATGAAAAGTAGCAACAGCTTTATTTCCAATTAGCTTTTTATTTCCTCTTCGACTGCAGACATTCCTGCCACCATAATCCAGAGCAAGGTCATCCCACATGACTGTTTAACAAGTTCCCACTAAACATTTCTGACACAGCAGCTGACCACACACAGGCTGTTGGCCCACACCAAATGCCATGGGAAACCTTAACACCTGCATAAACTGGGTTTCAGAACAGGACATGGAATATACTTTAAGATAGCACTTGGTCACATCTGCCTTGGTCACCCCAGTGGAAGAGGGCACCATGCGAAAGCCTGAGCTTCCAAACAGGAGCTTGCAAAACATAGCAACACAGTAACAAAACAAAAGGCAACGCAGTAACTCTAGATAGTGCACATGAAAGAATAGTGTGATTTTTTTTTTTTTTTTTAAAGCAACAGAGGTACAAAGTAAAGCCTAAAATGAGGAATAAAATGAAAAAACATTACCAAAGAAGGATGTGTTAACGGAAGATAATATTTACAATCTATGTAAAGCACTTTACATACAGTCAGTTTCATACTCCTGTGGCACAGTGTCACATTACTCAGGTACCTTCATGCTGACAAAGTCAGAGCAGGCACTGAAATCAGTAGTTACTTGTGCAGCCTGAGCACCTCGGGTACTTATGCAGCAGCAGGCTCTATGCACCACATCAGCTGCATCACCCACTTCTAACCTGAGGCTGCGATTGCTCTCCTCTGCCTTCTCCCAGGAACGGGCATATCCAAAACCCTACACCACACCTCATGTTGGAGCAGCCCACTCTTGATGGCAAGTGCAAGGATTTGCTTTCAGACAGACTGACCAGTTTAAGTATGCACTATAATTACCCTGGTCTAATTTCCTCGAATACATAAACAGAGAACTCATAATTTGGAACCAGAGCACATGTGATTTATGCAAAGTGCTGTGCCAGCATGAACTGCTACTGCCCGTTCACCTATTCAGCTCCTCTGCAGGAGGCTGTCTCTGAAGTCCACTGGCAGATTGGCTCATGTGAGCACTCCCTAGCCTGCTTCAGTCAGCTTTTCACATTACTTCAGCTAACCTAAGCCACTTTGACTGAATCAGGTTGGAAAACATTGATATGAGCAGCTCTACAAACAATGATCAGGGAATGAAAAACAGCTAAGTGCAGAAACCTCTTTCATCAGTTCAGAAGGACATGAATCCCATCAAAAAATCTCGCCAGTCAAGAACATGCAAAGAATGACATATTCACACCAGCAGTACAACTATACCACCAAGTTTCTCCTAGCCATACCAGTCCTTGAATATTCCCTCCAAAGGGAACTTTGGCAATGACACTGGTCTCTAGATATTTTAAGTCTAGTAAAAATCACCCTCATATGCAACCTGGTTCAAGTTTTTGAAAGTCTCTTGCACTGCTTCAGCATAAAACTAACAATAAGGTATAAAAATAGAAAAGCAGTAAATAGTGACAGTATGGAAGGGGGATGTCAAAGATGCACATTACTGTAATTGAATATATAAACCTAAACTTTTAAGATTCAAAGAGATCACATCTAAGGAAGTCATGTCAATTAAAAGTTCCAAGAAGCACCGAAGGGTTCTACTTTTGAGGAAGATTTTTTGGTCATTATGAGTGCAAGAGACTTTGTAATACAATATCCAAGAGTAGCTTCAATTTTACAAAAATGTCTGTTCACATAAAGACTACACTAACTGGACCTTTAGAACTTCCCCCCACCCCTCCTGTCTTTTGAGAAGCATCACAGTGTATCAATGGAGCAGTACCAACAGTATGAATAACCCTCACATGCAGAAATTACCATTTTAACAATTAAACACAGTCACACAATAAGATTTAAACTCTGTTCCTAACTTGCCTTATATTCACAGGTGCCAACAGTGGAACAAAAACAGATTTGCCATATTATACACACTCTAACACTCCTGGAATAGAAAGGATTAAGGACAGAGTTTCAGGCAGTATTCCAAGATTCTATCTCTTGCTACACAGTCATTAGTATTTTGTTGAATTGTCTTTTTTTAGACAGACGGGGTCTAAGCCTAAGATGAAACATTTTTGCAAAGTGGATTTTTAGGTACCTGCATTCCGCTAGAGATTCAAAACTTCTGTGAGGAAGACTAAGCTTACCTTTCTTTTTTGGTACAACAGAAACAAATTTTAAAAAGTAGTACTACTGCATCGCACCCTTTAGAAATTATGATCACAAAATCTGCATGCGTCCTTGCCAAATATTCATTTACCAATTGTTATGTTTAACAGACTCTTTATAGAAGTTTTCCTAAAAAGCAGAACCTTAATTGCTAAAACCAAGGTAATCCTTACCTTTCCAGTTCAAAAGCTTTAACACACCAGTACACCCTGAAAAGTGACTGACAATGAATGTCAACAGTGGATTTCAGACTTCCTTTGGCTTCTTAGTCTATACTTACCATTTACATTTGAAAGATGATTCGTCCTAACTATCAGTTTCTGCAAATCTCAGAGGAATGTGTTGAGTTTTGTGTTACAGGTAAGGGTTCTAATGCAAGTTTTCTTAATTAGGAAGGATTACAGAGTGATTAATGCAGTAGTCTATGAGCCTTGAGTCCTATTTTCTCCCAGTGCTTTTAAAATCTGTCTGTCTTGACAGAGCAGACGATTCTGAAGGCCAGAATTCTAAGTCACAGATGAGGTTTTGATGACAATCAAGACAGTAATTATATTTCAATTAATTTCTACTGAATGTGTTGTCAGATTTCTAGGAACTCAGTCAGGTCCCATTGAGTTCCTACTTCCAGAGCTCAAGTTTTTAAAACTGTCTAAAGAGAAATCCTTCAAGTCTGTAGAAGAAAACCTAATGATACATAAAGGGCTTCTCTCCCTGTGTTGTCAATGGTCCCACCTCTCATTTATATTTGCACTTAGCAATCTCAAAAATACTAATCAAGCACAAAGAAGATATTTTAGACAGTCAAAACCACACATTTACACAGCATCCACTGTGAACTTTATTAAGAAAATAAGTGTTTGCCAGTTAAACTGCCATCACTTTATTGACTTCTCTGCTTACTCGTAGAAAATCAGTTCTTTCATAATGGCTCTGGAAATCATTTATTGCCAGGTAAATGTTGAATCGCTGGCAACACCTGTTCTCCTTGGAACTCCAGCAGCCTTACCGTGAGAAGAGCTGTATGCAACTTTGCAAGACTTAAAGTAAGCAACATGTCTTTCACCCAAAGTCATTCTTGATGCAGACGTCACACCAGCCAAACAGCAAAGACACCTTTACTTTAAGCAATCTTTTCTATCATGACAGTTCCACGAAATGAAGTGCAACTTGTGAGGAAAGAAAAAATAAAAATCCGCAAGATACCACTTATGCGTTCTCTTCATGTAACAAGTCTTATTTCTCAGGCTGGAGAGGTCGAGCTGAAATGAAACACACGATGGTGATCTACCTTCAAGAAAATGACCTGTTGCTAATGCATCTGCTTTTGCCTCCTTTCTTCTTTAACAGGCCTATGCAGTCCTATGCATTAGAAGTCGGAACATGCATCTGGAGTCAGAGTCATATTCAATCCTTTAAGCAACTCACAATGCAGTCTATACCCATCTCTGAAAAGAAGTTCTCCAGTCCTAAGTAATCCAACCATCACAGAAGATATCTCCCTATTTCTTCTACTCCAGAAGTTGCTTTAATCCATTTTTCATCTTCATCTTGTAGCCATGTGGCAAAATAGCATTATCATAGGCTATGCACAGTAGGATTTAATCTTTATTAATAGCTTCAGTAGATTGCTCGAGGATTTTTAGTACTGTAGTAGGCTTCACATGCAGCTACGTAAGCAGATTCTGGGAAGAAATCATCATGGTATTCTGCTAAAAACCTGAGAAGAAAGCATACCAAAAAAAGAACAGAACATGAAACATTTAACAGAAAACCTGTCTTCAAATTAATTTTTAAGCTCAGCAAAACCACTGCCTGGAAATTAAGAATTATTACACTTTGAAATTTGGCATACAAAAGCCTTGCCCTATTTTTTACAAGTTTTACATAGTGAGATACAGTCTTGCTCCATCATTCTCAAATCCGAATAGTATTAAAAAAATGCTCAAGCTCAATTAAAAAAGAAAAAAAGTTGAAGCTACACTCAGAAAAGAATGCAAAGAACTACCACAGAAGAAAAAAAGAAAAGAGATCTTTCTGCAACTTCTGTCAGTCACCTGCTCCACATACTATTTTGCTTTATGTCAAAACCAGGATTTTCAGCCATAGCTGTGTCAGTATCTTACACAAATATCCAGTAACCTTTAAGTCAAACTGGATCTTTTAAGTAAGTAAAGCTACGATTTGTTATTTCATGTGCCTGTGCATTTAGGGTCTCTACCCCTCATGAGTATCTAAGTATGGCTCTCAAAGACAAATACGCATCCTTTGCAAATCCAGTTCCCTAATTCCAAATTTCTCTGAGTTGGTCTTCAAATATTATGCAAACAGCCAAGCACTCAATATTTTATCATGTCCTCCTGCTCTGCTAACACACAACTCTTTCTTTGGTTTAGGACTGCAAACAAAAATAATAAGCACTGCTGCTGCTAACATCAGTAACAAATAGCTAAAACGACTTTAATCTCTGCTCTTTCCTTTGTATACAAAGATAACAGGTACACAAATGGGGACAAAACAGTTCTCAAACATGATCAAGTTATACTTCAGAAAAACAAACAAACCACACAACATACAAACAAGCATGGCAAAATGTTATCTACAGGTTCTCTGAGTTAGAGTAAGAAGCAATGGAAACAACCAGAAACAATGTCATTACCGGAATCCAGTTTCTCTCAAGAACTACCGGCTAGGGAGATGACCTCATATTGGAAGTTAAAAATATCAGTTTTGTATAAGCAATATTCTGGACACAGAAAGTCCAAATTAAAAAAAAAAAAAAAAAAAAGTTACAGGTGAATGCAATTAAAACCATAGTATTTTTCCAACCTCACTCACAGCTACACTGCCTGAACCAGGCATGTCCTTAGATCTTAGAAAAGCCAAAGCATCAAATAATATGAACAAGATCTTCGACATAAGGCAATCTAAATTTAATCAGGAATATATTAATTGCTGAGAGGCCACACAGAAAGGTTACAACACAAAAACACAGGTAAATGAAAAAAGATTGATTTTTCCCCACACACAAGCCTTGTACTTAAACATGGGCATCGAACAAGGGCTACACTTGAGGAATAACTGGTTAAATCCTACTAATTCCAGGAAAAGCAGTGAGAAATACAAGCTTTTTTTTAAGAAGAAATCAGTCCTTCAGTGTGTCACCATTTAACTAGAAGGCACTTTGTCAGCTTCCTCCCTACTTGCTTATTTCATAGGAGTTCTGTAATTAACAGTCTAGAGGGACCTAGGCTGGTTTCTGATGTAAATGATTCAGGTTTAAGACATGCAAGTGGACAGGCTGGACAACCAACACACTTCCAGAAGATCAAATGGCAGCTCGTTTTTGCTTTTAAACATTACCTAATGAAATGAGCAGAAAAGGCTCCGTTAGGTGACCCGTAAAAGTGCCTAATCAAGCACATAATTTCTGGCAATATTCAGCTAGGGCAGATACTGCACAACGGGAGAAAGATCTCTCTTGTGTTTAAAGCAACGATCCAACTGGCTCTGCCACAAACTGACACCACATAAGCTATCATAACAGATGTTTACAAGCTAAGGAAATTGAAAGCTCCAGACAGTCTTCATTCACACAATTCTAAGTGCATCAAATACTTAAGCATTCTGTTTGTTTATAAGTATTCGTATTATGCTAGTTTCTCATCAGGTCCAACAGAAGCTTCCAATTTTATTAAATAGCAAAAACCAAAAAGGATTAAATAATTAAGGTTAAGAGATAATTTAAAAAATGAAAACTATTTTGCTAAATCAAAAATATCACATTTTAAATCACAGCATGTTACAGCTGCATTATACCAATTTCCTATTCACAGAAATAAAGGCATTTAAATAAATGAAATAAAAACAGTGAAATAATACAATATTTTTCCCTGAAAGAACAAAATGCAATGAACAGTGAATCCAAATTAAACTTCGACAAAACAATGAAATAGGAAAAAAAAGGGGTTTTTTTAACTAAATAAATAGGACAAATCTAGATTAAAGCCACCAATATTTGATTAATATGCTGTCTGAATCACATGACTTAATGATTTACTATGGCTTGTCATCAAAACCATTCACCACCTACTTATCTAGGCTTACAAGGCCACAAATTGCTCTAATGTCTTACAAAATGCCTTTCCCCCCACCCGCCATGAGTTAGAGATAGCCCTTAGAAAATTAAAAGAAACAAAAACAATTAACACAATCAGATCCTCCTAGTCACATGTCATTCATCTGCACTACAAACACACTTTACTTTAGGGAAACCGCTACACATTACAGCAACTGAGAAGCTAATAAATTACCTGCTATGACCTCTGACTGTAGTTAGCTACAAATTACTTTCTGGGATATGCAGGGTTGGTATGAAGTGATTGTGGTAAGGCCTAAAACTTAAGATACTCAAGTCTAACTTAGTTAGATTGCACAAGATTAAGATGAGCCACAAATGGAATTTAATTAATAATTCTTCATGAACATGTATTAATGACTTCAAGAGATAAACAGTGAGTACAAAATACAAGGGCCAGTCAAATGCTTAGTGTCACTGGCTAACATTCCGTACCACGTACTAGATCATACAAGGCAGAATGTCTTAAAAAAACATCAATAAAACAAAGGAACCTGTAGAGGACATTGGGCAGCTGACAGTTCCAAGAATTTTAAGGGCAAGTAATGGGAAGCATGTTCATTTTCTCTTACAAATTTCCTGAGTTCTGCTTAAGATCATTTATAAATGCCAGTTTACTGCAAGCTAAAGTGACAGCTGGTAAAGATGAGAAATTTTAACTGAGATGCTTGTAGCATAGCTACACCCCCCCCCCCGCCCCCCGCAAAAAAAAAGGCAGACAGAATGCACGCAGTCAAATGTACTCTGTTCTTAATATAAGAGTTATGAAAAGCAAAACACCTGAGAGCAAGCAGATACAAATTATTTTCTGCAGAGAAGTAGGAGAAAACAGGCAAAGGAACACAAGGTCAGCTTGTGTCCCAATCCTTTGTATACTTGCATACAAAGAGCAGTGTCCCTTCTAAAGCTGGTTTCTATTCAAACTACACTGCAGTGCAGAAAGCAGGCACAGAAACATTAGGAGTCTCATAAGACTCTATGCTACTGGATACTTCACTAACTCTTTGCTCTTGGAAAAGGTGAAATAGCACAAAGATCAATATCACTGGCACCTGCAAGTCACAAGCCAAGATTTAAAAACAGAGGGAGCTGTACTTCGCAAGTAGAGCCAATGTTCAGCTATAGATCAGAAAGCACATTGCTATTTAGTTATTCAGAAATTGTTTAATTACTTTAAACTTACAAATCTAGTAAGTTCAGTCACCTGTTGCATTATTGCCTTTTTCACGTTTAGAATTTTTACAGAGTTCATATGCAGACACCTACACAGTGAAACTGCTTATGAGCAACTGAGTTTCGAGTTGCACAGTCCACACAAACATCCTGATGTAAGACCGCACACTTTTTTTTCTCATTATGAGCATCCCAAAAAAGAATACTTATGCTTTATACTCCTGCCCAGAACACAGATGTAATGGGACACAATGCAGCTATTTCCCTCTCTACCACAGGTTCCTAGAAGAGCAACATTTCAAAAGGGACTAGAGGGGATGGAGACAAGGGAAACAGACACATGAGCAACCTGGCTTGACGAATTCCTAATGTTCTGATCTTCACCTGTAGCAGTCCATAAGCAAGCTTACCTCAGGTGACTCCAAGCAATAACCTCAAAATATACTACCATTTGGCTGAGAGTTATGCAAACAAATCTACCAAAGAGAGGCACAGAACTAGCATTATCCACATTAAAAAGTCACTTGACATATCCACCTCAGGAACATTTTCCAGAGTCACTGAATTAATATGAGTTTTAAAAGCATCATCTGGTAGCTAAAATGTTATTGTCTTGACAGTGTCAACACAACCTATTACCTGAACAGTCTCCGCATAAAGAAAACCACTCTTCTAAACATCAGCTACCACCACGAGAGTAAAGTCAGGGATGGCCTGAAAAGTGTGAAAATTACAAAGGACAACCTCAGCCACAAAGGTATAAGAATACAGAGTTAAAAGGAAAAGTTTCCAGGACGGTGACATCTTACTTTTGCTACAGCTCTGAGTTCTAGAAGATAAGCAGATGCTTTGATGAGATTAGTGGTCTGAGCTAGATGTTGTTTGAAAGGCAAATGTAATAATCTAACAGAATTTGTTTAAAGAGCATGATGGGTCTTAACTCTTTGAATCACCTCATCAAAAGAAATGTCACTTGCAGATTAATAAATTAAAAGTTTCAGGTGCTTATTCTGATATCCAGTGTCTCAAGAACCACGCCAAAGGAATTCACCTAAATGAAGATGTTTTCTGTTCCATTCACCACATGCAATACTTTATTTTTTTGTTCTCAGAAAGCCACTAATAACCTCTCATTAATTGCACATTAGCACAGACTAGTGGTCATAATTGACTACTGCAAATATATATAATAATATTACTACACTCAAAAAATGTTGCACTATCAAAACCAGAGATCTATTTCTTAAGGTGACTTCAACCAACTTCTCATCTTCCTATATACACGCTTTATTATCACAGTTCTCTAATTTGGTCACATTCTGTTTTGGTTTTCTTCTCATAAAATACTTAACAGTATTAAAATACTTTTCCACTCATGGAGCAGAGAGGCACAATAGATACAAGCAGGTTGTAAAACATCAGGGGGAAGAAGAGATCTAAAATGAAAGTGACAGCTTACAGAATATGGCAAGTTTGAAATATCAGCAGGTTTTTAAAAACAAACAAACAAAACAAAACCACACACAGACACGCAAAAAAAAAAAAAAAAAAAAAAAACACAAACCACCCCAACTAAGTCTTTCACCATTAATAAGTTCTCCATGATCTGAAATATCACACATCAGCCTCATCTGGATTAAAAATTTTAGTAGCATTATTTTAGAAGTATTTAATCACTTACTTATTCTTCTGTATTTCGTGAAAGTCAAAATACCTATGGCTTTCTGAAGTGCTTTACCATTTTGATTTGCTTGTTTTCCTAAAATGCAAATGACATTGCCTGAAAACATGTGTCTTGCTATTCTAAAACCAGACATATTATATTCTCTTCACTATTAAGTATCTCATACTGGTCAACAGTCCTAAGAAGTGACCCCTCTGATCCCAAACCAGTTTTCCAAGTCAAGGTTATGTTCAAATCAATAGCAAAACAAGACAGGCAAGCAGCTGCCAGTTTATTTCTCTTCACTCAAGCAGCCTCTAAAGGCACACTAAGCACCTCACAATACAGAGAAGGCATAAAATACAGCACATAGAGCATTTTATTAAAAATATGTCTGAAACAATGGAATTGGTTAAGAAGCCATACTTTATCTCAAAAACTATTCACAGACAGGGATTTAATCAGGGGTCCTTTGCTAGTAAGATTACCAGTTATTAGGCACTAGTTACCGTGTTGGCTTCCACTGCTTGCTCCTGAAGACTAAACTCAAACTGTAAGCGAAATTCAGTGAAACCAACTGGCAAGTTTGTCACATCTACTTCAGACTGTTATTCTTCTGCAAGTATTACATATTATTTCGGAGCTAAACAGTTCAAAGTGAAGACTAAGAGTTTTCTTCTTGAGAAACTAATTTTCTCCTGCAAATTCTATAATTGAGAAATCAACTTTCATGTTCTCCATGAAGAAATTTTCATTATGCACAGTTGTAGAAAGCTGCACTAAGCACAGAGAGTACAGCTTCTATTTAATGTGAAACTCAAAAAGATGTATTTCATATATACCTTAAAAATACAAGTTGTCTGGGAAACTGAGATTAATCTTGCCTAGCAGCAGTCTGGAGGCATGACTGGAAAATATTTCCCATGTAGCATCTCAAAGTGAATTTAATGCATTTATCAAGCAATGGGTAAACTGAATAAAACAAGCTTCTAGACAAAGTGTTGTATTAAATAAGTCTCAGTTTCCCAGTCCACATCAGATTAATAATACAAATATTAAATCAAACTGTAAATTTTACCCATAAAATCATAATACAAAATCAAATCAGTATCTATGCCAGAACTAAATCAGTTGTGTACTACATTAAAGTTTTATTTTAAAATACATAAAATACTTATGCTTGGACTACTCCAACAAGAATTCAAAAAAGATTCAGGAACAGCTTCAATCCCTTGTATGTTATTAGAAAAGTAAAGAAAAGGAGAGTACTTCAGCTTGTCACTCCAGAGCAATTCACTAAAAGAAACTAGGCAGACTATGTACGACAGTTCTTACCTTTCTAAAGGTAAGGCAGAACAGAACTGACAGAAAACATTTTTAATAAACATCCAATAATCCTTTCATTCCCAAAAAGGAAAGGACAGTGTGAAAATTGAAGAACTAGTACAAGATGTCACCTCAGCCTCAATATTCTCTTGTGATGAGAAACAGATAATGCAGAAGTATTTCTGTGATAAAAATCAAGTCTGAACAAGTTTATAGAAAATATAATTGTTTTACCACTTCCAAAGACATATGGGAAAAGAAACACCCAAATGAAAGACATCCTTAAGCCCCATGAATATGTGTTGAAAACAAACAAACCAACCTATAATTTGCATTGAATACACAGTAGCATATCTGTTAAGGAAAGTAGCCTAAGAAGTCTGAAAAGAATATTTATGACAAAGCTACCTAAGATTGAATGCTTCCTACAGCAGTAACTGTAACTTGGAATCTTTTTCAGGAAGGCTCTCAATTTGACCAGTTCTGACAAAACCATAAAAAAAAAAAAATCATTATTTCAGCATAGAAAAGAAACCTTGAGAACAGCAAAACATACATGATGCTGGCTTAGAAAACTACTTGAAAAAATACACAGCCCTTGAATGTTTTTTGTTCCAAATATGTGATATCCACACTATGCCTCCCTTGGGGGGCTCATTTTTGTTCAGTTGTAGCCCAGTCTTGAGAACTGAATCCCCTCCTAGTACTAAAGCACATTTCTGGTTAAGTGTTTTCCAAAAGGAATCCAGCTTGTGTACTCCGAGCACTCTGCAATGCAACACAAAGCATGGCAAGTGGGAACTACTGACAGATTTGCCTCAAAAACACAGTTCCATCCCACCTAAAAATGCTGATGTGGAAAACACCTTCTGCTTTTTAAAAATTTCTATTTAGAGATGACTACACATTTCAACAAGATAGTGAGAAAGAAAAACAAGGCACATATGGATATCACTGCTAGAACTATCAGTTTTATCACCTCCCTGCTTGTATGGGGGGGGTGGGGGACACGCTTCCTCCTTCCCTCTATTCCACCACAGCTCATCTGTAGAATAGATATGAAAAAACTGTGTCTAAGGTGCTAAAGAGCAGAGGCCTGCTCTGACCAACACAGAAGAATCCGAGCAGGCAGAGGTCTAATAAAAACTGATTTGATCCACAGTGAGTTAAGCACCCTAAATAATATTCACCCCAAGCAAATATAGGTTTCCCACAGTAAGCACTAATTCTGTCCTGTTTAACTTTGGATACTAACAAGGATCTGACAAAATAGAGATGTAAATGGAACCAGTAAAACTTAAAAATTAAATGCTTCTAGAGAAAAAAATTATATCGTAGAAACTGTGACACTTGAGACATCTTTTATTTTCAACAAACAATTAAAGTAAAAGCATTTTAAAGCTTTTGTCTCCCTGTTCTCTAACAGGTGCCACATTATGTTACTTTTCACAATGTGGCCACTTGAGGGTCTTTGACCAAAATTAAGAGTTCCACATTTGTTCCAGATGTTTACAACTTAGAGCACTTTCTCCTGTAAGTTTTCCTTGGCAAATTTATTTTCCACTGTATGGGTGCTGCACAATACAGTGCCACACTAGATATCTAACTACCACTACAATGTCATGCAGAGATATTAACTAGAGTACCTGACAAAGAAAGCCGACCATGGTGCGGATATGACCATACTGACACCAGCCACGGAGCCACCATGGTCACTAAGCCTCTGCATTGCATAACAGAGAAACCTTCCAGTTTAAAGCTCCAGTAGGACAGACTTTTATTTTAAAAAACAAAACAAAAAACAAAACAAAATAAAATAAACAAAAACAAAAAACCAAAAACAAACAAACAAAAACAAACAAAAAACCCAATACCATTATTAAAAACATGTTTTAAAACACAAGTTTCTACCCCTGCTAATATCAATGCAACATCAAAATTCTCAGATTATGCTCTCAAAAACAAGTGAGTCTGTATTTCTTCATAAAACATGCTTCTCGACCAAGCCAGACTTGTCATTCACATATTCACAAATAAACTTTCATACTTCAGTTCTCTAGCACTGTGTTTATCAAAACTTTAGGGAGTTCAGGTTCCCTTCAATTTGAATTACAGAATCAAAAACCTTGTATTAATCTTCATTCAAATTATTATTAAAATCTTATATTAATTTTTATCATATTCTTGTAATTATAGAAAATTAACATCTTATTTTTAAAACCCTTTATCATCCCAGGACACTTAGATCTATGTAACAATGCAAACAATCCTGTGGTACATTGTGTCACATTACCTCAGAAACATTTCGAAGTGTTTTACTAAAGCCTTTAGGTTTTTGTCAGGAAAGCACATCTTCCCCAGTATTTCTGGTAGCTTTACTGTAAATAAGAGAAATAATGTTTACACCTGTTGTTTTAAAAGCATATTCTAACTACTTTTATCCACTAGACAGAAAAGAAAAATATAAAAATGTCTTCTCCCTGCAGCCTCCACTTTTCTTTGCAAGTTACCCAGTGGTCTTCCAAAACCTTACTAAAAAGAAACATGCTGAGAAAGTAAATGCTTGGTTTAATTATGTTTGATTGTGTATTGGAAGTAATTTTTGTTTATTTTTGTTAAATAAAGGCCTAAATAGCCAGTAGGAGATAAGCAAGTTTACAAACAGCCTAAGTTTTAATCAGATTAAAATTTATATTTCTCCAATATGAAACTCAATGAGATAAAGCAAATAGAAAATCACATGGATACGGTCAAAAGGGGGCAAGGGGGAAGAAAAATTTTGATTCAGCACAGAGTTCTGCATCAGTTTACCAAACATCCGTAGCAAATGTTGAGATCCATAGATATATGAGGGAGGTGGTGGTTGATCACTTGGTGGATAATTCTCTGGCATCAATTTCCAGGACAAAACCTAAACAGAAGACATGAAAAAAATGGTTATTAAACTTTTATAGCACAATAAATAATTTAGTCTGTGCGGAACTTCAAAATCAAAGATGGGATAAGTAATAAACTAAAACCTCTTCTTACACAGCCCTACTCTGAGGTCAATAAAACCTTTAAATCATTGAATCTAGGACAGTAACATAAAAATCTGTTACCTCATTCAATTCATTGTTTCTTCTACCCTCAAAGCCAGTAAAAACCGCACTCCCCTCTTTGCTAGGAGTCAAAGTTATAGGCGAAGATGATCCACTATGGACAGGGGTTTCTTCAAAAGGGAAGGAAAAACAAACAAAAGAAATCAGAAATCAATTTTATTATCTGTTTTATGGAACTATAAGCCATTAAACACAACCAAGGTCTGCTGCCAAAATGTTTAAAGTCTTAAATACTGGAATTCAATAAATGCTACCCGAAAGCAGATGCATAGAAAAGCAGCTCCTCCAATTCTGTTGAGAGATACAATACCAAAGTACTGAGAATATTGTTTTGTATTTCTCCCTTTGGTATAAGCTTCAGAGATAAATAATTGATACCAAAAGTCATGAATTCCTACTTCAATCATTCAGTTCACAGTGCAGATGACTTAAAGAACAAGACTTAAAATCTTGTTCAGAGCAATAATTTAAAGAGCAAAACCTACTTTTTTCCAGGTGCAAGAAGAGCTTTGGCATAGAAGCTGGAGTCTCAAGATGCCGTCGTTTAGGTTGCGGGGAAGCACTGCTTTCTGATAACCTGTCGCAGTTAGAGCTATGGCGTGTAGAACGCCTCAGCGACTGCAGAATCTCAGGTTCAGCCTTCCGCCTCTTTGGCGTGGCTGGCTCCCCTGTTGTGGGCTGGCTGTCGGTTGACTGAGGCGTTGGTGGATTCAACAGAGGAGGACTTGGGGAAAGTTCCTCCTGATTTCTAGGAAATAAAGGTAGCTTTACAGAAGAGATCAGGACTCTTCCCCCAAAAGAGATCCTTCTAGTTTCACAGACCTTCTTAAATATAATACTTATTCAAATTAGTCTCCTCCCAATACCTAGCAAAGTGATGAGGCCTTCTTTTAAATACTGTTTTCTGGAAGCATACTTATTTTCAAATGTAAAAGTTTGTGAACACAAATTTACATTTCAATGTAATTTTTCCCCCCCCCAAAGTTGCAACATAACTCCACATCCATCAGTACAAACCCCTTCTGAAGTTAACCAGATATAAATGCAGAATTCTGAATTCAGGCAACAAATTAACAGAAAAGTTCAACATTTTATCACAACAATCTTAAAGCCGAAGTCTGTGAGAAATCATCCTGTTCTGAACACATAACCACATTCTATTGCATTTTCCCCAGGAGATAAGCAGTATTAGACTCTGTATACCCAACCTACCTGTTAGTATTTGTTGAGTTTTCTTTAATAGGAAGAAAGAATTTTGATGAAGTCACCTTCTTAAATTGAGCTTGTTCATAAGGATAGAGCAAAATTAATGGAAGCGTGAAGTCAAAGGTTATTCTCAGGCCATCCACCATCTCTTTACATAACTCAACACTGGAGAAAAAAAGGATTATGAATTTCAAAGTTGCAATGTCAAAATTTTTCAGTGTAGTTGTAGGAAATTTCCTTTTAATACAGATCATTAATGTCTTAACTCTGATATGCTAACTTTGTCACTAAATAATGATGAGTGATTAAAAGCATACTTGAAGAGACAATGATTGCTGTTGGTAACTTCAAACAAAAACAAATCTAAAAAGTCTGCTTAATAAGGTCAAACAATCTCATACATTTGTTTTGTTGTATGACTGTTCACTGTATTCATAAAATCTACAGTAAATAAAGATATTTTGCCACGTAAGCATTATTTTGTTTTTTGAAGTTTACTAGGCTCAAAGGAGACGCACCTGCCAGAAGAAGTAAGTACTCAATAGATTGCATCTCTGTCTAAAAGGTATGTGCAGAATTTGATTTATAGCCACGAAGATGTAGTTAAGGCTGTGCTTAAGAGATATCCAGTGAACCAACAACAACAGATACATTTGCATTGGAGATCAGTTTCCAATGGCCTCCTCGTAATAACCAAAGCACTACATCGAGAGGCTACTAGGAATTTCAGTTTTGGACTTGTGTAAAAGACACACAGTGCTAGGTGGTGAGTAGATGTACAAGGAGAAACATAAAGACTGAGTCCAGCTCACCTCCAGCACGTCTCACCTCTATGAAGGTGTTAATCTCTCATGTCTCAAGTGCATATATGTGTACAGTAACAGTAATTTGACTCTGCCACAATGACCCGTGTTAGAAATTCCATACCTCCTACTAACCATTTCATACCACCTGCTAAAACTACTGCCTTTTTTTTTTTTAACACTATATAAATTGAGTCAGAGGACTATCATGTGCAGAAATTCTGACATCCCAGAAGGTCAGTTACCTTCTATGTCAGAGTAGAAAGGGCAGTACAAGAAAGCTGTCAGCTGAATCTCTCCTACTTCATGGATCACTGAAGTTATACATTTTCCATATTAAAGCACCTTCTTTATTGAGGAAGTCACTCAAACATACACCTTTAAAAATAGCAATGTGCACGCAGCCTTTTATTCCTATTTCTCATGTCTCATCTAACTTCTTGTTTGGAAGATTATATTACAAAAAAAGAAAGTATCATTGATCTGTCAAATAATGAATGACATCAGTATAAACCAAGACACTCACATACACCGAAATATTGCAAGGAATAGCATAACTATGCACCATCAAAACAGAACACGGTAACAAAAGTCAAGATTTCTCTTTGATAAAATAGACTTAAATAAATACACAGTCTCATCTAATATTGAAAATATTTAACATGAGAGGAAAAAAAAAAAAGCACACAACAAACCACACCACAAAAAAAATCCACCATACTGCAAACATACAGGGTTGACACACTTGGATTTGTAGCATGGTAGAAGAATATACAGCTCAGCTGAGAAAACAGCCACTAAGACAATCAATTTTAATAAGCAGGACTGGTGTTACTACACACAGTTTCCCCACATACTGACTCTCGGATTTAGGACAATATGTCAATTAAAAAAAAAAAAACAAAACAATCATCAACTGCACTTGGAGTTCTCTATCGGTGTTCCTATAAATTTTTTATCTTTCATAAAACTGAACATGTTCAGTTTTATTTAAGCAGGGAATTCTCATATCAGATACTCTCTCAGTGCTCAAAAGATTCTCACATAGACAATAGCAACACATTCTTCCAAAATGGGTCACAATATTCACAAGAACTTACATGACGAAAAGGGAATACTCATGCTTTGTATAATGACTTTCTAGATTATACGGACTCTCTCACTGATAAACAAATCGTCAGTGTTACTACACTACAGGCATCTGTCAAATACATAAACAGACAAACATCACAGTATAAGCTCACAGAAGTGAACTGCCTTGAAACAGAACACTGAATGCAAAGTCATTTTTCTTGTGACAATAGCACTGGACTAAAGATTACTTACTTCTTCTCTGGTGGCACATAATGAAGATTCATATTAGCATGTGGAGTCATTTGATGGTGGCGAGATCTTTCGTTGGCTGAAAAAGCAGCATTAATAGCAAAATGTTTTACATATGACTCCAGGATGGTTATTATATTTGTCTGACAAGGAAGCTTCACTAGCTGAAAAAGAAACAATAAATGTCTTACAAAAACAATTAGTATATCAAGCTAAAACAGGAGCTTGTAATGTACTGACTAGCTTAATAAGTCTCTATTGCACGAAGTTATTTCAGGAGTGATTAATTTGAACCCTTAAACTGCATTTTTGATCAATCCTTTATAAACATCTAGAGAAAGAAAAATATGGTCAGGTTAACAAGCTTACTACATTTCCAGCTTTAAAAAACAATCTGCACTCTAAACCACAATTGAGTATTGAAATATTACATTCTTAAATACAATGACAAGTCACTGTTTCAGCTATAGAGAAGTCTGCTGCCTACAGTCTTCTTATTCTTCCTTATATTGTCTAAGCTCATCTTTGCAATAAAGTTAAAAAAAACAGGAGTTGTTCTATGCACGAACTTCTGGACGCCCTCCCCATCCACTCCGTGCACATTCATTTCCTACTTTTATTTCATACCCGTTTTCTTCTATTAATATAGTAACAGTCCTCCTCAAGCTTCTTTTTCAAGACTTCAGGAATTTCTATGCTTATTGCTCTTTCTTCCATGTCCCTTTTTGTGTGAGTGTCTTGTTCTTCTTTCTACAACAGACCAGTGCAAGAAACAATATATTGCTTGTGCTTACAAATATTAGTGAAAAAGAACTTCAGTAGTCAAGATACAGTATAACCATCAAGTTTTGTCATGTAAAAATAACATAAAGTAAATATTTAAGTGGATAGTAGCCTCACTGTAAGCAATTCAACAATGCTGCTTTGAAGTCACCTGTGATGTTTTTTTTAATTTAGCATTCACTGAAGTATTTAACACAAAAGAATTAACTGAAATTTATTAAGTTTTGCTGCTTCAGATCAAACACACTGCAGCAGTTAGATTCAACAGACCTTGAGAACAACTGTTTACACTGTACTTTCTTTCCAATAATGTAGACAAAATACATGTTTTTTTCTTCAAGTCAGTCTTTTACATTTCAGTTTAAGACCACAGATGACATGCCCATTTCACAGTAAAATACAGGAGCCAAGAAGATCCTACTGCAATAACAGGATTTGCCCAACCTGCATAGACCAGTAAAATTTTACAGCACTCACAAATCTATATAATCTAATTTGCTAGGTTTTCTCCACATAAGCCTTACATGTAGAAAGAGAGGAAAATAATATGACATATCTATAATTTTCAAAAACTCAACGACAGTAAGGAGTAAGAAAATTATACTTTTAATTCCAGCTAAATAACCAGCTGTAGCTTATATTTCAACTACTTCAATTTTTCCAGAGTTTCAAATACACGTTTAAATTCTATTAAGGAGCTCATGAATATACCATTTCTGTCCTCTCTTCTATATCACTTTCTTCACTTTTTATTTCTTCATCTGTTCCTTCATCACTGTCACCAGAAGAAGAACTACTTATAGCTGTGTAAAAGAGATTTCACATATTTATCTCACATTAGTACATTGCAGAGGTTAAGAACAATTTCAGGCCTCTATGCACAAAAAACCAAACCAAATCAACAACACAGCCACAACTACCTTGTCATATCTAATGAGAATTAATAACTCTAATTTAATTAAACACACAGGTATTATTTATAGCACACTACAAACTTCTAAGTATGTAAGACAAGAAGTTTAAAGGAAGTATTCTTGCACCCTCTCTAACTGAAAAACACCCACTTTAAAAAGCCCCCTTCTTAACACTCACAGACCTTTCCAATTTATCTTGGACTTTAGTTCTGAACAGGGGATTAACATATTAACCATTCAATCAGAAGGTCTGGATCTGTGCAACGACAGTTGCCAGAACATCAGTTAAGTGCCAGCCAGTGTTCCTGCTGGTTTTCAAGCTACAAAGAAAAATGCTATTAAATGAAAGAGCTGGCTTGAAAGTGAAGTCAGCCAGTCAGCTGACAAGAAACAGACCATCGTGCCAGGTAGACTGGCCAAAAAGAAAATTTTATTGCCCCCCAAAATAGGTAGAAACACTAGCAGGAAAAGTGTCTTGTTCCCTAGCATCAAACAAAGAAAACCGAGGGCTTCTTGCACTATTAATTTTTCACTAAACAAAGCAGCATTAAGCTCTGAAATTACTGATTAGAACAGTTGAGTGGAAATGACACAAGCAAAAGTCTCTGGAACACGAGAAGAAAGGAGATAACTTAATAGCTGCCTGGCATGAAACACAGTGCTCACTCTTCATATGACTGCCTCTGTACATTTCAAATAGGACTGTGATACTCCTGTGTCATCCCAATAGGAATTTACAGCACGCACTGTAACCCCAGCTCAAAAAGTTAAAGGCATCATGCCAGTTATGAAAGAATGAAAACAAGCTCACAGTTTTCACTACTCTCATCATTTTCTTCAGCAGGAAGGCTTTTTAATACAGAGTCAACACCAGGCAACCTGCAACGTCTCTTCTTTCTTCCCTTTCTTCTCCTACAGAACACAAAATAGTTCACTGAAATTTGGCTAATATTATTTGGTTATCCCACATAATTACATTACATGCAAATGCACAGGAAAGGTATGTTTGAGTTATTTTCATTAATTGATACTGAAATAAGTTGAACAATGCTTATTTGAGAGTGGATACCTTCATGTCCATACATTACACCATATTCATGTTCTCAAGCAGATCCTCAAGCCATGGCCAACCAATATTAGCATATTGTCTATGGCTGAAAAACACTTCAGGTTTTCCTAAGTTATTTTTCAAGTACATCTCTTTGGGAAGATGCAGATCCAATACACAGGCATTTCACAGCAATAGTTAAGAATAATTTTAAGTGTTAGTCATGTAGAGTGTTGTTTAATAACAATATATTGGTATCTACCATAGAATGCACTGACGATACTGGGTAGATACCTACCACCTACAGCATGAGCTTAGAGGTCAAGCTCACTTGTAGAACCTGGATGTATCTGTTTGAATCTGAAAATGAATCTAATTCATTTTGAGACCAAAAGGATTTCTTACATGCGAGCCACAGCCTTCCGTGCCAATTTACGCTGTAATCTGCGGTTTTCGTCTGTATCACGAAGAACATGATCTTCAGCTGCCCATCTATCCCAGCTAAGGATTGGTCAACAGAAAATTATTAACAGCCGTAAATATATGCCACTCATAAATAATAACGAAGTAATACACATTAAGTCTAAAAAGCACTCTATTAATATCATTCAGAAGCAACATCTACATCAAAAGGTTTGCATCTGCTTGTATTCACATGGCCTCAATTCTTGTTGTTGCCATTTAAAATCTCTCAAACACGCAATAAATGTTTGTAAGCACCAACACCTGCTGTAGATCACTGTCAGAGACTGCACTCATGTACTGGCCTTGCCAACCAAAGAGTCCAGGTCTAGATTTAACAAAGTATAAACTCCTTTTATTAATTGAAACATAGCAGCCACAAGTATATGGCGAAGACAGATAGCCCATAAAGATTAAACTCATGGCTATCAAACCAATGCGCTGAAATTTATGAATACATTCCAATGTGTCAACATGAGCAAGTACATTAAAGACATTCACAAAAACAAAAATATTAATGCAAACATCACAGTCCTTTGATATTCTGTGCAATGCTTTTATTTGCAGAATAAAACCGAAGAAATGGAAGAACTGAAAAGGTGCATACAGGCTCTCACCTTCTGTTCCAACCGTTAAAATGGATCAGATATTCTGGAATCTTCCTGCCTTTCTCATCTTTTCCAACAACAATATCAACAATCTGAAACAAAATTGAATAGTATGTATTAAAAAGCTTGAGAAAAAATGAGCTTTACAGTACCTAGGGAATTTATGCACAATTTTTAAAAAATATATTTACGTATGGAAATGAAATATACCTATAATTTTGCCAGTGAATATTGATATGAGCAGAAGATATAGATTATTCTAAATGGTCAGAAAAACTAGCTTTTTGTTGAGTGCTTTTAAGGTTAGGGACTGCTAACCATCTTAGTCCTGTCCTATAACATCCCATGCTCTCAAGACAAAGGGAAATGCAAAACAATGCAGTACCACAATACAGATACCCAGATATACATCTGGGCTACTAATGTTTTCTCCAATGTGCTGTCTCTTCACATCCTCAAAGCAGGAGACAACATAGTTCTAATACAGGGGTGTCAAACATTTTCACCAGGGACCACATCAGCCTCGCGGTTGCCTTCAAAGGGCCGAAGGTAATTTCAGGACTGTACTACTCCTACATTTACACAGTCCTGAAATTACCTTCAGCCCTTTGAAGGCAACTGCGAGGCTGATGTGGTCCCTGGTGAAAATTAGTTTGACACTCCTGTTCTAACATATAAACCTCAGAAATGCTGTTCTATCTTGAACAACACAGAATCTTAGTCACAAAACATTAAAAGGCTTTGTGGATATCTGAGTCTTTGTTTTCTCCCTCTCTTTCACACACATAAAATGGGCCAGTCTGAAAGGGCCTGCACCTCCCAAGAAAAAGACATTTCAGGTGGATAATTAAGGAGAGCATCAGGACTAGTAATAACAAAGGAATCATTCTGCCTGCAACTGAATCGCTCTGATAGACCATATATGTGCCCAGCAGTTAGGCTACCGTACTGTTTTAATTTGGGAGTCCAGATTTGCAGAACTATTGATGATGCAAAGGACAGTTATGCTGGAGTCTGGGGTATTTGAAAGTAAAGAAGAAAATACGCTATTATTTTTTGCACTCAAGTTACCTCTAGGGCTGGCAATTAAAGCTGTTGGGGTGGTTAGAACATAGGAATACACGTACAAACATAAGGGCAGGCCACAACAATACAGGAAGGTGGAGCTCCTGCTTAAATATGTTTGACAAACACTAGCAAACTGCATCAATAGAAAACTTGCAGCAAAAAGTATTTAATTTGGTCAGGAATCCAGTTGCAGTACCCCTTTTCACCTTCTTCTGTAACAAAACAAAACAAAACCCAGAACTCTGTTTCCAAACTAGATACAGATGACACAGCATTAAAAAAATTATTTCATGTCCCACTGACACCCCAAAACAATATTAACATCAAGCTCCACAATTACTATCACTATTCTTAAGGCCAGACCCAGGTGAGTCAGTCACCTCCTACTGCAACACCTATGGTCCATCACTCTCTGCTTGCTATCATATTTCTGTATATTCTCCTGTACCACCTGTACCATTCAAACCCTTCTTTCTGAAAGGCAGAAGGCCAGGCTCTACGGGTTGGAGAGCAGGGAGGGTGTATAAATCACGCTACGCTACAAAAATGCAGGGATTAAAATAAGACTTCAGAATTACTTTGCAGGTGTTCAGCCGAGAATGGAAGGCGGGAACCGGCTCCGACCCTTCCAGAGCCCCTGGGCAGCTCCGCTCTCTACCTGAGGCGAGAGCAAGGCCCCGACGGCCTGGGCTGCATCGCCTCTTCAGTCACCCGGGCAGCAGGACGCCTCTGTCCCGCTGGGGGAAGGCCCAGAGGCTCGTACGCAGCTGCTACGCGCACCCCCCACCCCCGCAGTGGAGGGGCCGGTGCGTGTAGGGGAAAAGATCCAAGCCCCGCCGGGGGGCCGGGCTGAAACGCATGGGTGGGGACGATGACAGCGGCACAAGGGCTGGAGGCGGGGGAAAAGAGGCCCAGCGGAGATGGGCACCGCCTCGCTTTGTCTCCCAGCCGCACGGCCTCTTCGCTTGCACCCCCGCCGTGGTCCAGCACACCCCCTTCCTAAAACAAGTGCTCGTGGCGGAGCCGCCGCCGGGCCCGCAGCCACTTCACCACGCGCGCGCAGTGCCCAGCGGGAAGCGTTAACGGCAGCAACGGCGGCGGGCCGGGCTCCGCGCCGGCCCCGCCCCCCCGCGCTCCCTCCTGCCCGGTCGGCGGGGCGAAGCCGGGGGGGGTAAGGGGGGTGTGAGTGGGAGGGAGGGCAGGGTCGCGCGCGCGGGGTGGGGGGAGAAGGGGTGGGGTGTGTCACCTTGGCATCATAGAGCACTTTGGCCTTGGTGGGGTCGGGCTCGAAGCAGAGAACTCTCTCCCCCCGGTGGAACTTAAATTTCATTCCCCGCGAGGTCATTTGTTCATCATGGCGCAAAGGAGAGGAGCCCCGCCCCTCCCGCGGGGGGAGGTGCCGCGCCCGGTCCCGCCCCGCCCCCTCGCGGCCCGCGGCTCCTCAGCCGGAGGAGGGCGGGCAGGAGAGAGGGTTCGGTGCTGGGTTTTCTCTCCGTGGGTGTGCGGCGGCCGGCTGCGGCCGGTCCGGAGCCAGGCTGCGTTACTGCACCCGCCCCGCCGCTGGTCACGCGGGGTGCGTGGCACGGGTGGCTGGGAACGGGCGGCGGGAGGGGCGGTGGTGAGGGGACACGTTCCTCCTGGCGGGCGGCTGCCTGCCCTGGGCTAGGGGAGATAGGGCTGGGCAAGGCTGAGAGCTCTCAGCCCTGCCCAGTCACCTGGCTTTGCTGGCCGTGCTAGCCGTGCCCCACCGCCCCGTGAGTGTGGGGCTGCACCGCTGTGTGCCCACCTGCAGAGTGGTGTGCTGGAGAGCGTTAGTACGGCCGGAGAACAACAGCAGCCCTTCTCTCCCTCAGTGCTTGCCCTAAATATCACAGGATGGTTGCCTTAGGAAGGGACCTCTGGAGATCGGCTAGTCCAACCCACCTGCTAAAGCAGGTTCACCCAGGGCAGATCGCACAGGAATGTGTCCAGGCAGGTTTGAATGTCTCCAGAGAAGGAAACTCCCCAACTTCTCTGGGCAGCCTGTTCTAGGACTCTGGCACATTCTAGGTAAAAAAGTTTTTCCTCATATTCAGATGGAACCTCCTGTGCTTCAGTCCGTGCCTGTTGCCCCTCATCCTATCATTGAGCACCACTGAAAGGAGTCTGGTCCCATCCTCTTGACGCCCACCCTTGAGATATTTATAAACATTGATGAGATTGCCTCTCAGCCTTCTCTTCTCCAGGCTGAACGGACCCAGCTCTCTCAGTCTCTCCTCATAAGATGCTCCAGACCCTAAACATCACCATACACTTCCCATTTGTTACCCTGTTTCTTGTGTTCTCTACTAAGCAAAGAACTCCCTGTACTCTCAAGATGGCTATTTATACATTGTAACCTCTCTCAAGGTTTGTTTTCCTCTTTATTGTTCTTTCAGCCTTCCTGCAAGAAAATAAACTAGAAATAAATAGGGTGTTGAACTAGAAACTCAATTACCTGGAGTTTGATTTATCTTTTTGATGTTCAATTTCAAATTCTTCAAGGCTCGAATAGGATGCAAATAGTGGAAATAATAAAAATCAATTCATATTTTTCTTGCCCATGTACTTGATGCTGACTGATGCTTGGAAGGGCCTGAGCTTCAGTCAGTGGAATACTGCAATTTTCCACACAATGTTATTAGATGCTCCCTCGGGCCACCACGGTTTCGATGCCAGTTCTGCATTTCTGATTTACATGAGACTATGATAGACCCAGGAGACTTGGGCTTAGCCAGCCTTATAGAAAGACCAGTTAATTTGTGATTATTTAGCATTTCTGAAGTTGGACAACTCTAAACAGAGAAAGGCAACTGTAGAACTGACCATACACTAGTCCGGTGCTAATGGGAAGAGACGTTTAAATCCTGCTTTCTTCCAGTGTCAAAGGGAAGTAATTTAGGGTTCTCCTTACTGCAGAACAATGTTTAGATCTCTCAAAGAGAAGTGCGACTTAAAAGAGTTTGGTGGCGGGTTTACTCTATTATTTACTGCACGGGGAGATATGCCAAGCTGAATGCTGCTTACCTTCTCTCCAGGTGCCTGTACCCGTTCACGAAGCAAACTTTCAGGATTCTTCTCCCCCGATAACCGTTCGCTCCAGAGTCTGTATTTAGAGCTCCAAAGACAAACTTTCAGGGAAGGCCTGTACCCATTTGCGAAAGCAAACTTTCAGGCATTCCATCTGTGATAACCATTCACTCTGGAGTCTACATTTTAGAGCTCCAGAGGCAAACTTTCAGGCGACGCCTGATAACCCTATGCAGAGCAGACTTTCAGGAAACAAATTCTCAGGAAAAAAAAAAAAATGGAGTAAAATAGCAGGAGGGCTGGCTGAAGCTGGATACCTGTGCAGAGGTTTCACCCAACGAGAAAAAACCATAGACTTTTATATCTCCAGAGACCTTTTGTACCATTATTCAATCCAATAGCAATATTTCACTTCGGGGTCTTCTTGCTTCTCATTGGATCCTTTTTGCTGATCTCATGTGCCTTGTGCTTTTGTTTTGTTCAGCTGTAGGCATTTTTTATAGTCCTTAACCTTGTAGGTGCTGTTTTGTCTGAATAAATCCTTTTCTTCTCAGTAAAGTGCAAAACAGGCCTTCTCTTGCAAGTGTTCAGTGTAGTTTGTAGTTGCTTTTGGTAAATATGAGCAGAACTTTACAGCTTAAGATTTCAGCAAACCTAGCTTACTAAGTAAAACATGAAGCAGAGAGTATATTAAAAATCATACAACTTTATACATCTAGATGATTAATTATATTCAGTATGCATTTACTTCAGCTAAATTATTGATATGAAACTTAAATTAGACTCATCCACTGACCTGTGAGTAGTAAAACCTTTGCCATACAACTAGCTTATTTAGCAGAGAGCTCAAAGTGGGCTCACTCAGGCTGTCATAGAATAAAGTGGTTGACTTGTAGTCAAATTGCATACAGTGGGAAAGGTCTGCATGAGACTCCCTGCACACACAACTCATCAGCATTCAGTGTGATGTTCTGCTTCCTTGTGGGTTTCCCAAAAGGAGTTCTTGGCCTGGCTACGGCTCAGGCCTTTACCTCCTCTAGAGCCTAGATCAATCTGCTTCTGGTTTGGCTGGGGGTTGAGTGCACCTGCCACATCCAGTCTCTGAGGCTGGTAGCAGAACTGGAAACTGGCAGGAATGCCATGGGAAAGAACAGGGAGCTGCTAGTGTATTGACAGAAGGTTTCTGAAGGGAAAAAGTGATGGGGGATACCCAGAAAACAAGATTCTGAGAGGATGACTGCTCCATGGGATAGGATGGACGAAGTACTCTTTTTCTTTTAATTCAAAACTTACTAATTTTTTACAGTAGGGTGGTAGGGAAAACATGCGAATGTGCTCCTAAGATAACATGGAGTGAGAAGCCAATTGATGGAAGAGTGTGAAAAACTAAGGAAGAGTTCATGAAATTGTTCAGAGCTCACTGCTGCTGAAGTTAAGAAACAGGCTCCAAAAATGTACAGATGCAATGTCAATTGCAGAAGGCGTTACTAAAGTTCCCTTTTTTTTTTAACAAAAAGGAAATGGTGCTGCACACTTGGAGAACAAGGCTGTTTCCACAGGACTACCATGCTTTAAAAATGGGAAAAAAAAAAAAAAAAAAGGTGGCAGGGGAATGAGAACAACAAACTTGTGCTTGTGTCCCTGTCTCCGACCTGGTGTTAAGAGTACTCACACAAGAGGAGCCTCCCACCATTTCTGCACAAACAGCCTTATGTATTTCCGCACTGTCTCCTAGATTCTCCTTTTCCCCCTCACTCCACTGGTCCTCACTTGCAAACTCTCCTTCTCATTCACCTCATCTCAGCCTGTTCTGCTTTACTCCAGCCCACTTTTATAGCTCCCACCCAAGCTACTCCTTAAGCCTTTTGGCTCAAATTTCTTCTCACTTGGGTTTCCTAACACATATATACAGGTCCCACACTCAGATACGTGCACATGAGCATCTGCCCTTATCTCCCAGAGACACCTTGCTGTATCTGATCCTTGCCAACAGATCCCTGGCCTTGCCAGATCTCCCATCAAGGCTCCTGCACTAGCAAGTTTGTTAAAAACCTGTATGTGGGCTGTACTTAACTAAAATCCACCCAGAGGGAGCCCTGAGAGTGGAAAGGCTGGCACATTTATGAAAAACCGGCTCTGTGATAGTGCTACCCAGGCAATGCCTAGGTCTACCAGGAGATTAAATACAGAAAACAGATTTTTCAAAGGTACTGAGTTCTCCATAGTGAGGACTGCCAAATGGCAGTGTAAATAAATAGATAGATAGATAAATAGATAGATAGATAGATAGATAGATAGATAGATAGATAGATAGATAGATAGATAAGGTAATGGCCACTTCAAAAATTGTGGTTGCGTGTTTGCATGTACATACTGCCTGTGCAATGCCTGTGATGAGTAGCACCTTCTATGTATTGCACATTAAAAAGCTCTAGCAAAGCTTGAAATATAAATCCTTACTTGTATCTAGCAAGTCCATTACAAAAATAAACCAAACGCAACAGGGCTCTGTCAGGCAGAGTCATTTGGGTTCAACATCCCAAATGGCAAGGAACGGGGAGAGGGGATGAGGGGATGGGAGCGACCCATAGCAGGGCTTGCTCAGCATAACTGAACCGGGGGCTGAGCTGACCCGATGCATATTTCAAAGAGATTCCCAGGACACCGCGTCGCTTCCAGAAACG